>NC_089209.1:8269876-8869876 GCF_963930695.1 Labrus bergylta | reverse complement strand
AGCCGAACTCTGAAATGAGCCTCAGGATTCATTCTGCTTCTCTCTCTCCCCCCCCCCCTTAAAGATAATGACTCCAGAGAGCTAACAAACACACAAAAACACAACCACTGAAGCATTCAGTGCGAAAACAGCAAATGAATAAATAACCTGCGAGAAACGTGAGCTCATTTGGCTTAAATGTTTTTTGTGAAAATAAGAGAAATTAATAATTCTGTCGTGTTTCAACATCATTGGGACACAGAAAGAAGAAATTAAGTCAAATTTTCACCTAATAGGACATTACTTGAATAATAATAATCAGATATCTAATTGTATTTTTATGTTTTGAGACAGAGCACACATAACTTGGCTTTAGTTTGAAGGGTATTCTTGTTTAAAAAGTAGACAATCTGGAAATGTTGCTTACACATGGACCTCTGATACGAAACAAAACCTCCACGCTGAATTAATCATGAACACACAGCTGCTTTCTTTTGCTGAAGTGAGCCAAAACTTGATATGCCATGCATAATTCACACTCAGACATTATGCTTTCTGAAGTTTATGCAGGGACACTTTTCTGTACACCAAAACTCCAGAGACAATTCACAAGAATGAAGGAGTCTGAGACCTTGGGGGAAAATATTGGGACACGGCAAACTTAAGCGCTTTAAAAGTGATGCTGTGGAAGTTAAGCCAAGCATGTCAGTCATTATGCTGTAGGCTGAAAACAAACAAAAACGCACAGCAAATGTTCTCTAATGCAGACTCACAAGTGCAAGAAGACGGTCTTACCTCGTCTGGCACAGATGAGCTCATGAACACCACAGTTCCTCCCCCCTCCTGAGAGAAAAAGAGATTACATGTTGGAGGGTAAGAGGTAAAAAAAAAAGATATATTCCATGTGGAAACATATGTTCAGGCCTCAGGTTAGGGATGCTGGCTGCAGATGGTTATGCCAGAAGAGAAAACATAACGTGATGAGCTAAAACCAACGTAGACAACTCTCAATCAAATAAGTAACTCTGAGTTAGATAGAAGATTAACACCAATCATATTATTTTTAGTGCAACCTTGTAGTAAGGGGATTGTTCGCTTAGCCTATAGGCCTTACACACAAAGACTAAAGGCTAGTAGCTGCTAGCCAACAAGCTGTAAGCTTAAAAAACAGCTGACAAAAATCACTTTTATCCAACAAAACAGTTGTCAGCTGCCTG
The DNA here is from genome assembly GCF_963930695.1 of Labrus bergylta. Classification (NCBI taxonomy): domain Eukaryota; kingdom Metazoa; phylum Chordata; class Actinopteri; order Labriformes; family Labridae; genus Labrus; species Labrus bergylta. The sequence continues at coordinate 8,868,680 of NC_089209.1, read as the reverse complement.
CTAGCCTTTAAGTAATACAATTAGGCAGCCTGGCTAAAAGAGAATAGCATGTTTATGTATGTTGTCCTTCAAGCCAGCTGCTTACAAAAACTGCTACTAGTCAACAAAACAGTTGTTAGCTTAGCAAAAAGCTGCTGGATAACAGAAAAGCTTTAGGGCGGCCAATAATAAAAATGTGTTTTGTATTGTTTTTTTTACCATTGCACAATGTTAGCTGTTTCCTACTACTTCCTGTCTTTATTACCAATCTCCTGGTTAGATTTACAGACGATCATGGACCTATTGTCAATCTTATCCCCCCATCTGTTTAAATGTTTCCCAAAATGTCAAAGTCTATTTCTATTAAATAATGTGTAGCCTGTATTGAGTGGTAAAGTTCTGTAAGTCGTACGCTGGAGGCCAGACTTCTTTTCACAATGGAAGATGTTTAGGTTAGGCTATGTATCTTCTCTAAAAGCGTAAAAACGGTTAGGCTACTTAAGCTTAAGAGCTAAGCCTCCTACTTCTATCTAAATTCTGATGAGGATTTACTGAAAATATCAAAGTGTCTCTATTAGTCTAAAAGCAGTCAGGTTTAATCTTGGACAGTCTGAGTGTGTGGGTTAGGTTTCTTAACTATCAGGTTGTCGAAACCCATTAAATTACCCGTTTACAACAACAGAGGTCATGATCTCAGCGTGTTCGAAATCAGCAATGTAATCACCCTTGATTATTTCTAATGAGGCCTATTTGACAGTGTACATCATCTGTTTTTGTTTGTACTACTTTCTCTCAATTAGAGGAACATTTTTTTTTATATCAGGTTATTGTTGAAATTACCTGGACGTTATGACATTTGAGTTACTTTAATCCCTGTGAGGCTCGATTTAATGAGGGAGACTGGGAGACACACACTCACATACCTGCAGGCTTGTGCACATACATGAATTCACACATTATCTCTCATGGCACAACGCCTCAGTATTAAGGTAGAGAGGACACAGCAGGGCTCTCTCTACGATTTTAAATGGAAGGAATTGGGAATTTCAAATTGTTCGTCGGCCTTTGTTTTTTGTCTGTATGTGTCTTAATAAATGAGATTAAAAAGTGAACATATATCCATTGACTTGTGGTATCACTTCTCACTTCAGGGATTGGATTTTGTAATTTGGTCTGAGGAGATGACTTGATGCTGGAGAAAAGATGGATAATAAGCTCTGAGGGAGATTCTTCTTCTGTCCAAGGCTACATCAGACGGACCCTCCCCAGACCAATTCACTTAATGGTAGAGAACCTTTGCTAGTCCTGCAGAGACAAAAGGCTTGCCAATACTGAGCTTTCAGTAATACAATGCTTTCTCTGCTTTCCTTACCATTAAAGGCTCACATGCTTCAAAATCAAAACAAATGCTCGTATAGCATGATTCACCCCAACTGAAAGGGAAAGTATCCCCAAAGGAATGTTCACCAATGAGAGAAAAGGTTTAATATTTTATAAATCAGAAAGTAAAGAAACAATAAGGACATAGGCATTGTTGTAGTTTCAAGTTTTCTGTTTTGTTTCAAACTATCATCACCAAAATGTAATGACGGTTTTAAGTTAAGTTTATATCAAAGTATTTTTTTTTTTTACACCTGAACCAATTTAGTGAGTTAAAAGTTTTAATGAAAAGTCAAAAAATGCCGCTATGCATTATGCACTTTTTAGAGGAATTCTTCCAAATGAATGCTCTGCCTCAAATGACAAGTTTTAATCCATCAACTCAAAATTGCTTCAACTACGAAATGTAATTTCAGGTGTGCACATCACATTAAAGCGACCACATCAAGCTGAAGTTGAAGTTGCAAAATGAATCCCAAAGACTCCCAGGTGCACCAAGGTGAACATGAAAGAAACATTTCCACCATGTCTTAATGAAAGGAAGAAAAGCCTTCAAAATCCATTGATTATTTTTTGCAAATTGAAGGTCAAACAAGGAGTTGATGTAAAAAAAAATGAAAATAAAAAAAACTTCCAGAAGATAAACTTGATTCCAAGACTTCCCTTCACTTATCATGTTACTTCAGCATCTCTTGCACGATGCACCACTGCACTGTTTCATGTTTAGTCATGTAAATATTAGTCTTTTCTTATTATGTTATATTGTATTGTAACTACTGTTGATATTTAATGTTGTACCTGTACATAAGAGAGCACAGCTCACCGAAATTAAATTCCTTGTGTGTGTTAGCATACCTGGCCAATAAATCTGATTCTGATTCTAAAGGGTCAAAATTCAAATTCAACAACTTGTATTAACTTAAGAGATTACAGCAAGAAATTCAGAGATTCGTTCATGAATGAATGTTGTCCTATATGTCTTATTATTTGTTGTGTTTTTTTTACACACACAGCTGTAAATCAAATTTCCCCTCCCTTAAAGGTCTGAACTGAACTGAACTCAGGTCCATGTCCTATTCCACTGGTCCTTATTATGACAGGACAATGCTGATAAATCGTACAGCACCTCTCTCGTCTTCACAGAGTATCAATAGAGACCTCTGCACGCATGGCTGCACGTGACACGAGAAGAACTGTGACGGGACAACGGAGCAAAAGGCACGCGCCTCCTTATGTCTTTATCCGGTAATGAGTTCCCGGCCACTGATCCTACGTTATGTAGCCCAGGCTTTGAGACAGGCTGAACACATTACCCATGAACATTAGAGGCAGTGTTATCACAACGTGCATCTATAAAAAAAAAAAAAATTAACGGGCAGCAGAGTCACATTTCAGCGTTTTAATATTCGTTAATATGACGCAATATTCATCCGCTCAGTAATGTAGACCTCTAACTGTGTCACAACAAAGTCATGTGATGCTTTGTAGCAGCTACTGTATAGCCTTATTGTCGGTCCCTGCCAGAAAATAAACACTCAAACTCATCGCTTCGCAGTCACAACGCTCGTCTTTGCACAGATATCGGAAACGGCATCTAAAGGTGAGACAAAGCGGAAACATCTCGAGCCAATTAAAGAATCACTTCACGCGTGCATTCCCATGAAGGGATCACAACATTCCTGCATCGGTGCGGGTGTCAGCTGTTATCTGTCCCAGCTAAGGAGCACTGCGGTACTCCTGATATAAGTAGCCTCAATAAACTGTTTTCTTTTTTTTCTTTTTTTCTTTTTTTTTTAAATCGCAGAGACACATTCGCTCGGAAAGAATAAAATATGATTTTTTTTAAGAGCGTTCACGTTTTGTCCCGAGCAAAGTTTCTCACGAGTCCGACAGTACACCTGAGACCGAGCACTTACCGTCAATCGCCATGATGCTCCGTCCCGGACTCTACCAACTGTGTGTGTGTGTGTGTGTGGGGGGGGGGGGGGGGGGGGGGGCGGGGGACTGGGGGGGGGGGGGTGTGTGTGATGGTGGAGGGAGGGAGGTCATTCATGCGCCTGTGGATGGTGTGCGTGTGTGTGTGTGTGTGTGTGTCAGAGAGAGAGAGAGAGAGATTGTGCAAGAGTGTCAATTTCAATTACACTACAAGGAAACCATTTAGGATAAGATTGAATGTTTAAAGCGATATTAAAAATGTAGTCTTGAAAAGGCTAAATTCAGAAAGAAAAATAAGATCAGATAGCCTCGAGAAAATAAATTATGAGCCTATAAGAGGCTATGATATTAGGCCAATTCAAAGTTTCACTCAAATGAGAAACGAAGTATAGGCTATAAAATGAAATTATACAAGGATCCTTTTAAAATAAGTTTAAAGGCAATGTAACAACAGCCATTATTAAAGAGGTTTTAAATGATTGCCTGATAAAGTGATGTGTTTGACATAATGTTAGTATCTAAAGTAACTAAATGACCCAGACGCTAATATCATGAATCATATATTTTTGTAGCGTGGTGCATGTTTTTAAGACATAGACCTACCACAATGACAAAAACACAAAACAATCTGGCCTGTCCAGAATAGGATTTACATGCAATAGGCTATTATGGAAACATCAAAATCATGACAAGAAATATTTCACAGATAGAAAACAGTGGGGGGGGGGGGCTACATTTTGTATTATTCCTCACCTTGCAAGATTTCATCCAAGTAACCCATAACATGTTGATGTCCATGCCAGCTCAAAAAATAAACATGTTGTTAATCAAGCAGCATTACAACCGTATGTGATTGTTTGGCGTCTTCTTTTCAAACAACTGGCGTCAACTCACTGCCCTTTCATCCTTCCGTTTTTCTGGGAAGGCTTGTAACAAGATTTGAAACCTGGCCGCAGGGATTTGCAATTAGCCACAAGGACAGTAGTGAGGTCAGTTGGGTGGCAGGGATTGCTTCACAGTTGGGGTTCTGGTTGCACTCAAAATCAGATTACTTGCTATGGGTTCATTAACGTGTGGAGTCAAAATAAATGTGTTTGTAACTGGCCATGTTAGACTTAATGTTGACATAATGTGGTCCTCATCATCTTGTTGGATTAGCCAATGCTAAGTTATCAGCTAACGCTAACACCAGCTCAGTAGAAGAAGTGCTGCAATATGCAAGGCTGCCCATAAGGGGGGAAAAGGGTACAGGCCTTTCCGGGGTCCAGGCTATTGGGGGGGCCCGTAAGGATTAGGTAAAACATGGTCCATCCAAAAATATAAGGAACCATAACCAATGTTTTTTTTTTAACCTAAGTACTCACCACTTCTTATGAACACAACAAAAAAACACATTTTATTCATTGTTGCCTGTTTCAAAATGTAAATCTCCTCTTTTTAAAATGGTATGAACCCATTTTTGTAACTTATATTTAGCTTATATGCCAGGACCTGCATTAAAGTCAGGATGCCAAAGAGAAAGGAGACTAAATGGTATTAAACCCCAACAGTAACCCGTTAGCAAACTTTTTCCCTGTCAGCTCCAAAAGCAGATCAGAGCCATAGAGGAGGCATATCCAACATGCAGTTTATGATATTAAATAACATCTGTGCAGGGCCCATTCACTTATATATAGCCATTTTTGTGGGCGGCTTGGCCATATGCATTTTAACTGTGATAACACTGGGAATGAATTGTAGCATATATAAAAGTTTCAGCAGAATTCAACAGTATTTAATACATGCAAGGCTGAATCAAAAACATTTTCAAGTCTCAACTTAAAACTTTACTATCTAAAGGTGGCTCTGCCCTAAAGCATACCCTGCTTTATAGCCTATAAGCGGGTCTTTGATTTAAAGGGGGAAATTAGAATAATGTAAAACTAAGTAGAATTGAAAGAATAACCATGAACTCATTGCCAAAAAAAAAGTAAGTTTTAGAATATTTGCTCACAAAAATTATCGAAAGTGGAGTTGCCCTCTGCTGGAAATTCAAAGGATTGCAGGTTTAAGATATCGTAACAGCATGAGTGGTCATAGTTGAGAAAGTGTGATGCTCTTAACAGTGCAAAAAAAAAGGAAGAGAAAGAATTTCATAAACACAGACTTAATTCTCTAGATGACAAAAAAAAAACCTTCCTCCTCTCCTTTCTGTTATTGCCTAAAGCACTCATACAGACTGTGATATATTATTCTTGTCAGTTTTTTTTATTCTTAATGCATTATTTAAGTTTTTCCTTTTACTGCCCTAATGCTGTCCTAATATCTGTTCACACAAGACGAGATAAAGCCATTAGCAAAAATAGTGCCATAAAAAGAACAGTTTGAGACAAAACTTAATGCATACTTAAAACAGGCATGGTTCATTTCTAATCATACTGACTAATGAATTTAATCTCAATTAAGCCGAGAAGAACATTCTCCAAGGGTAAAATAAATTAAAGTAAATCTCAGCATTATAATTAGCTGATGTTATAGTCATATTAATCCAAAATCATCAGTTATGATATACTGACAGGGACCATTTAAACTGCTGCATTTAAGGTTTGCATCAAACTTGGGAAACAAGTTAAAAGGCCTTTAATACTGAAACAGTAACTGGCCTTCCACTTTTTTAATGTAGCCTACCTCTATTCCACTTCAAAGCCCTTTGAATTTAATTGTGTTGATATAAACGTTGCACTGCTTCCCTTTGACTTGCCTTTGTGAAACCTCACTAACGATGTGCAGCGCTCGAACGATTCAGTTCTATTGTACAACTCATTTAACCAAAGGAGCTATGTTTTTTTTTTTTCTAAAATTAGTTACTTGTTTTTAAAATGAATATGAGACTGAGTAGTAGGATATATTATATGTTATAAAGAATCCTAAAAAGTGTCACTTTTGGTAATTTGATCATGAGTGAAGCATAGTGAGACTGTGATATATTGCACCAGTTTCCAACATATAAAACAAAGTTCAACATCATTTTATTGTGTCATGTATAAACTATATAAAATTGTTTGATTATTTTACTCTTTTTTTAGGGTTCATAATTTATCAAAAGGAAAATGTCAAATTTGAAAAGTAGTTCAAATTAAAGGAATTTGGTCTCATTGTGTTGAATATTTATAAGTGTGTAAGCGTTCAATCAGCTCAGTGTTAGAGTTGGCTGATTTACAAAAGCCAGAAGTAGAACTAATGGAGAACTGGTTGGAAGCTGAAAGATCCGACTCTTTTTTTCTGAGATGAGCCAAAATGCACCGGCTCATCGAAAAGTCCTGAAGTTCCCATCGCAGACAAATTCAAGGGGTGTAACAGAGCTGCTTACGTCACTGCTGGGGGGACCTGCCCACCCAGGTTTTCTTGAGGTAGCCTACGCTTCCGTAAAGTTTCTGAGCAGCTTCTTCCTCACCTCTCTCCTCACTCTACCAACTTTTTTTCTTTTCCTTTGACTGAGTAAGTTTATTTTTTTCTTTAAAAATGAGTGAAATCAAACCAAGCGAGGCAGCTTCGACTGACGACAGCGCGGAGGAAACGGACTGGGCTGCAGCCAAAGCTTTTTTTGACAACCTCAAAACTTACAAACCGAGACCTGTAAGTTTAGTTCAGATGTATTTTCATCTAGAGCTTCTGTCTACGTTGCTTTCATTTTTTTAATGCAACATGTGTCGCATGTTAAGTGCTTAACAAGTTTACCACTTCCCTATCCACTCGCAGCCCAAACCCCGGTATGCTGTCACCATCGCCGTCTCCTCTCGTACCCTCTTCAACATGGTGGCAGAGAGGAAGATCTATGAGGACGAAGGACTGGAGAAGTATGTGGCTTATCAGCAGGAGCATGAAAGCGAGCCTCTAAAGCCAGGGGCAGCTTTCCCCTTCGTCAAGGTGAGATGCAGGCCTCCTCCAGTCAACCTGTTGTTGCAGGTCTCTATACTCTCTATGTTCTTTGCAGGGCGTGGTACCTGAAGTGCATTTCGTCATCACGCTGCTGAAGCAGGTCAAACCAGGAACAGCTTGCTTTACAAAACCAGACAATGATCTCTCTTAAAAGACTTCCTGTGTTTCAACCCTGCATCCAGAGCCGATGTTTTTCTGCTCTGTTATCCTCGTGATTAAAGCACTAAAATGGTCTTGGGCTAAAATACCTCTATCGGATATTGTGGTCCCTTTTATGAGGCATCGAGATCCCTCAGGTGCTCTGGGACACTTTTAGTCACTGTTCCCAGATCCAGAACCAAGCAGGGTGAGGCAGCTTTCGATTCCCCTCACCTGTGGAACAAACTACCAGAGAACCCGAGGCTTTCTCAATCTGAAAAAGCTCTTTATAAACAGGACTTATAGTTTACTGCTGCTTTCCCATAAGTCCACCCACTTCTTACGACACAGGTGAGACCAGCAGGTGAATCTGTGTCCGGCTGGACAGTGAGACGCTTTGCTCAGCGTCTTCAGAGCACCGGGTTCTTAATGTACGCAGAGCTCATTACTTAAAGTAATCGTTCACGACTATTGACCGACTCAACACTATTGTCGATAACAAATTGAAGTGTAACAACTGTGGGTGGATTTCACCACCACACCTTCCCCTGGGAGGGGATTCTGGGTCACCAGGGCAGTCTGAGCAAACTGTCAGCCCTAAATCTAGAAGAATTAGGCAAGACCAGCAGGTGAATATGTGTCATGTCGGGAAGATAAGACTGCTGTCGGGGCCTTTGGAGCAAAACGGCATTGAAAGGCGTGCAGAGAAGATAACTTCAGAATTACAACTTTTAGGCTTTTCTGGCATAGTAAGAACTAGAGCAACTATTTAAAGCATGACTTATTTTGAACTGACAATGTATTCATCGCTTTAAAGACACATTTGCATGTTCAAGCCATGTCGTACAGCTGCGATATGATTGAAGTGGCGCTTTGTCTGAAGGATGAGTCAAGCCAACCGTCCCATGTTGCTGAATGTTGCATAGACTCATGTCAAATTCAGACAACTTCTTATCCACCTAAGGCCTTGTATGCCTTTTGACACTGCTTCACTACCTTTTGCAATGCAGTCGAATAGGTTATGAAATCTAACCAGTCTTGTTTTAGGAAATGCTACTTTCACTTCTATGCATGAAGATGAACTCTGAAAATCACTACACAACTACCTAAAGAGCTTGAAGGATGTTCAGAGGTAGTGATTGCGCAGTCCTTGTGTGCATGAGACCACTCTGAAATGTGTTCATCATGAGCATTAAATCACCCTATAGGGTTACTGCACACGACTCCACGCAGGCTTTCTTTAAATGTAAATCTGCCTGGATGTTGGGTAATAAAATGATCAATGAGACTCAATTACTTCTGGTTCAGAACAGCTCCTTCCCCTCTCGACAAATATTTTCTTGACGGGGGAGATGCCACAATGTCCGCTCTGTGAGCCTTTAATGAAAAGTCTTTGCTAAAACTAATTTGCAGGATGTTAAAGCAACATTTAACATCCTGCAAATTAAATATGCTTAGGACGTCTGCTTTGTCGTCCCTTGTTACTTATGGAACCTTTGAATACACACACACACACCTTTAACGAAACGGCAAAAGACAAAAACCATCCTGTCAAGTCAGTGCTCACCCCCTTCATCAAGAGTCTCACTTTCTTTCTTTCTGGCTCTCGGTTCAGATGGCCCTCTGTTCAATCCAACTGATACAGGCACTCTGTTGTCCCCAGTGCCGTGTCCCTCCTTCATTCAAGTCACGGGGGGGGGGGGAGTTTTGTTGGTTTTTGCTGTACAGTGATGCTATTGTTGTGTTTCAGTTTGTATCTGACTTTGGCTGTGTCTCTTTGATCAGTTTCTGTTGGAATTATTGTCGGCAGTTTCTCTCTCTCTCTCTCTCTCTCTCTCTCTCTCTCTCAGTTGGCTCATCTCAGTATGGTGATAAATAAAGGTGGGGGAAAAATCGATATAGCATAGTATCGCGATACTAATTCGTCTCATGGCCGGCAAGTATTGATAATTTTATTTTATTAATAATAAAATGTTTTAGTCCGATTAGACTGAAATACCAACAGCTCTGATTGTGAGATGCATGCAGCCTTTTACAGGGGTTCACTTTTATCACAGTGTTGGTCAGTCTGTGAGCTCAACTCCTCATTGTGTAGTAATAAAAAGACTGGAGTGACATGAAAAGACTGAGAAATGTTTCTTACTTGACAAAGCAGTTCTTCATTTAGTTAAATTTTGTGGACACAATATGCAGTTAAAAAAACAGTTAAATCTTAATATATTGTATCACAATTCTCAGCGTATCTCAAAATGTTTCAAATCGTAATAATATCCAATCGTGACTCCAGTATCGTGATGATACCGTATCATGCAGGGGCCTCTGGTGATTCTCACCCCGAGTATTTTAACTGTGTTGGAAATGTGCACTTTTGAACTTTATTTCCAGGGATGAATATTTAACTGTGACCTGTTTATATTTCATGTTGACTCAGCACTTTATTCTAAGAGCATCAGTCAAGGATCAGTGTTGTGTCTCAAAGGCTTCTATATTCAGTGCCTCTTACATTTTACCCTGTTAGCTTTGTAAATGTCTTTTTGTTTTTTTTTGTCTTTTTTCTGTCCTGCTCTGCCGTGCTGCAAAACCAATCACCCTTCGGGGACAGATAAAGTTGAAGTTGAATGAATGACTGAGCTGCTGCTAAATGTATTCTGCTCCTTTTTTAAGATTTGTTTTTCTTACCTTTGTTGGAAAACTGTCTCGAGTGTTTTTAGAGTAGATTTTTCTTTTTTTAGGCTTTTTTTCCAGGAGCTTGTTTTAGATATACTCAAAAGTTTTTCATTTCTGTTACACGGCTGAGGGATGGAAGCAAAGTACAGATAATTAAGAATATGACCAAAAAAAACACACATCTTGAATCTTTACTCTTAACATCTTGGGTTTCTTTTTTTTTTTTTCTTTTTTTTTTTACAACTGCTTGTTGAAAGTTTGTTTTGGTACCTTTTTGATGTGTGAAACGCTCTGACTCAACATTTTGGTGTTTGTCCTCTAAAAATAGGCGCTGATGACTGTCAACACTCGACTGAGGGAGCTCTATCCAGACAGCGAGGAGCTGTTTGACATTGTCTTAATGACAAACAACCATGCTCAGGTTGGAGTGCGCCTCATTAACAGCATCAATCACTATGGTAAGCTGCGTCCTGATCCAGACATGAGGGATTATTTAATGCTGTAAAGCCGTAGTGGTAGTTAGAATGTGACTCTTTCCTCTACTGATCTCAAACGTGCGTTTATACTTTCAGATTTGACCATCGAGAGATTCTGTATGACTGGAGGGAAAAGTCCTATAGGCTACCTGAAGGCCTACATGACCAATCTTTACCTCTCCAAGGACGCAGAGAAAGTCACAGAGGCCATAGAGGAAGGTGAGTAAAACAATAATCCTGACTCCTCTCACACACAAACCCTCTTTTTGTCTCATAGCTAAATCAATGCATGAGTGACTGTCAGCCGCCCTGGGTGTGTGTGTGTTTGTACTACACTGATATTTACACACACGCATGTTGATTTTGTTTGTGAGTCACATGCGACCCCTCACTGTGCAGCAAGACTGAGCTGCAGGAAGACAGCGTGTGATTTAAGGGCTCCCTGTGGTCTGAATGCACACGAGACAAACATGTTCGTAGTGATGAAAGAACTAATCAGTTATTAAACCAAAAGAAGAATTCTATTCAGAGGTTTAAGTCATTTTGTTCAAGCAGAAAGTGAAAAACAAATATGAGGACCTGTCTCCTTTATCTGCTCGACAGTTTATCACTGAAAATGTATTATTACAATTTTTTTAACCAACTCCTTTTTCTTTTAAATGTACTCTTTCATTGCCGTATTTTAAAATGCTAATGAGTAGCAGTAAAATCTCCAGGGAAGAGAATACATCACCTGCAACAAGTCATGAAAAATAAGAATGAAAAACATGTGCAGGGATAGAGTAGGATTAATTAATATTCAGACCCAGATGGGAAAGAAGTTCCTGTTAAATCTAAAGTGTCACTCATGTCAGGAATCCAGAGGTAAAGCTCCATCTTTTCTTTTCATATAAAGCCTCGTGGCCTTTTGGGAAAGAAACAGGAAATGAGTCCAACTGTTTCTTTAATATCTTGGAAGCTGCGAGACGACGTCTGACTGGGTTTCTTTGGAATCTGCTCATGAAAGACAAAAGTATCCTAAAAAAGTGTCTGTTGTTACAACCCCACGAAATCGAACACAAGCAGTGGCAGTTAAAACGTTATTAATGAATCAGGAAGCTGTGGATGTCTGCAGCTGTGAGGTATCACATGTAAGACCGGATAAACAAAATGAGGAAGCAGAAATTTCAAATCTTAGATGGATTACCCTCGCCTCCTCTCTTTTCAGGCATCGCCGCAGCCACCATGTTTATGCCCGAGACGGAGGCGGAGACGAAGTTGAGCGACACTCAGCTGAGGGTGGCGTTTGATGGAGACGCCGTCCTCTTCTCGGACGAGTCGGAGATCATCGTGAAGAAACACGGCCTGGACTCTTTCTTTGAGCACGAGAAGGAGTTTGAGAACAAACCTCTCGCTCAGGTAACTGAAGGTTGTTTTCTGTGTTCATAGAAATAACTGGAACCTCGTGTAGAGACTTTCTGGTATTCTAGAATCTGCTCTAAAATTAGCATTAAGAAAAACACAAAGCAGCTTTTACAACAACACCTGTATGTGGAAGAACAAGTCCCTTTTGAAATGTCTGTTTCTGCAGGGTTTAAGAACCGATTCTGCTGCCTCTAAACATGTTTAAAATCAACCCTGTGTGCTTTTCTCTGTGCGTCTGTTAGTGTGGAAAGGCAGTTTCATTCCATTTATTCTATTTTACTCCGATGAATATAGGTGGTCGTTGAAACTTAGCTAAAATTTAAAAAAAAGCTAGTTGTGGCACAAGACTTTTGCGCAGTATTGAACACAAAGTTGCATACTCAGAGCTGTTTTTGAGAGGCTTTAAGCTTCTCCACTTGATGTATAGACCCATAACTACTCGTGTGTTTTCATAAACAAAAGTTTAACATTTCATTTATTTAAGGAAACAGACGAAGGGGTTTTTATGCTCGTTGAGTTCAGTTCTTTGCAGATGACACCACGTTATATATCCATGTGTTTCTAGTTTGTAAACATTTAAAAGTGTCTTGATTTTTTTTTGTGTGTGTCTTTTCCAGGGACCCTTGAAGTGTTTTCTGGAGGCTCTCGGAAAGCTCCAGAGAAAGTTCTATGAAAAGAACGAACGCATGAACTGTCCCATCCGAACCTTTCTGGTCACGGCCCGCAGCGCTGCCAGCTCCGGAGCTCGAGTCCTGAAGACTCTCCGCAGCTGGGGCCTGGAGATAGACGAGGCCCTCTTTCTGGCCGGGGCTCCTAAAGGGCCCCTGCTGCAGAAAATCAAACCTCACATCTTCTTTGATGACCAGATGTTCCACATCGAGGGCGCCAAGGAACTGGGAACCATTTCTGCACACGTCCCCTATGGGATCGGACAGAAGTACCACAAAGGGAAACTCATTGAGCAGCCGGAGAAAAAGAAATAACCTCAAACATTAAGATGCTGAATATGCACTACACGGTCGTCTGCATAGAGAGGGATACACTCTGCTGTAAAATATTGTTTTCAGAAAAGCAAATCAATAAAAACAGCAATTTTTTTTACAGGAATTAGGTGTTGGATTGTTAAACGGCCTACAACGTCTTTGTATTTTTTTTAATTTTTTTTATATATATATATATATATATATATATAACAAATATTCTCCAGGGTTTTCTACAGGAAAACATTTTGATGATGGTTTTGGAATGCAAATTCATAAACAAGAGTTCAAGTAGATGGCATTCACTATCTCTCTTCATACTGTTTTGTATGCAGATTTCAAACTTAAAAACTATCTGTGCCTTTTTCAACCAGTCTTTAATTGTACCTGTTTACTTTCTTTTTTTACATTTTCTTGAAAGTTTTATACAAAGAAAAAACTCATCCGTGATCTTAGTGAGGTGAAGGTGCACTTTGACCAAGGCGGGAGAATGCATCTGATGTTATGTGAGCCTTCAGAGAATTTCAGACCCCACAAAAAGTTTCACATTTTGTTTCCTGGTTTCTAGTGTTCGCTGTCACGGAAAAAACGTTTCAAATGATCTGTTTTGAGAAGATGTTTACTCGAGTGGGCTGCCTTTGTCTTACAGGGATCACTGATGCTGTCTATATGTATCTGTCTTTGTGCACAAACTGTATAAAACATACTGTATATTTGTACTCTTACCTTTTATATTCAAGTTATGTCGTTAAGTTTTAAATGCTTTTACATTGTTCTGGATATCAGGCAGCACACTATAACTACATGTTTCTTTTTCAAACTTTTTTTAATAGGACTTCATTTATTTTAAAGGATATATTTATGGATTTGTGAATGCATGCATAAGTTAATATCTTCCATGGGTCACACAGTCACACACTTATTTGTAAATGTTTTCATGTTAACATTTCTCTGCACCAGAACGCGTTAATGGTATTCATTTTTCAGAAACATAATAAAAGGATTCTTGAATTTTCTTTTGTCTGATTTATAACATGCCTCTGCCAAAATTAAGTTAAGTAAATATAGTGTATTGAATGCAAAGGGAGGAGTTGAATGATTGAAGGAGCATGGAGGTATATTTTGATTTATTTTGTCAGTAAGGAAAGTCAGAATACACTATTTTATTTTAATTAGATTTGATGATTTAAGATTAAAAAAAATAGTATAGCCTATGTATGCATTTCATGATTTCTTTTCTACTCCTAGTCTTCTACATCTCAACAGTAGATGGTGCTTTTTAGCTGCAAATGTCCGTAGGCTACACATCAATGAAGCTTACTTACCTTATGTTTGGGGAAAAATAAACTAGTTTGGATGTAGCTTCAGATGTAGGTCTGAGGACAGTTGTGATAAAATATGAATGTTCCCCTTATTATCCCCGACGCAGTCTGTCTAACCTGTGCTGTGATGGAGAGCCACTCTCAGCTTACATGCACATGATGAACACAGCCACAAGAGGGAGCTCCTACATTGGCAGGAAAATACAAAGAATCAAATCAATCAATCAAAATTAGACTTAAAAAAAAAAAAGTAAAAACATTCAATATAACAGGAAATCCAAAAGGACATATTTTAAATATACAGTGTAGCCTACAATAACTAAAGGTATAGTTCCCCTTTTTGTCACAGAGGAGCTCCAACATTTCTCATTTTCTTTAGAACCAAAATATCAACAAGGTGTCCTTATTGTCATGCTAATTATCCTGCTTTCACTTCAGTTTAATTGGTAGTTAATGAGATATCCTGCAGTTCAACTTATATTAAAAACATTGCAGGCCTGTCTCGCTTGGACTCAAAGAAAGGATTTTCTGAGGTGGCATTAAATATAGCACTAAACTACAAGTTTTTACAGGAAGGAGTTTGGGTGTTTGTTGTTAGCCTGTGTTAGCTTGTCAGAAAGAGTGATGGAGAACAACTGAGTTCCTCTGCTATTTGTAGCCTAAGAATATCTTTCTGACCTATATTACAACTTATTTGGTCTTGTATGAAAACCCCAATCACGAGAATGTTTAGCATTTGTGATGGTTTTAAAAAGTGAATCAAAGATAGACATTTTTAATCGACATCATTCTTAACCTTGTGCCTTCATCACCCACAATGCACCTTGACCGACTGGCAGGCCGCCCTCCAGCAGAGATGAGGAGCAGGTAACACAGGTGTGGTAAACTAACTGCTTTCTATCTCGACAACTCCTACGTTTTTTCTTAACTCCGACTCATGTGACATCACTTGAGGCGGTTAATCTGTGGCTGAGACACATGGAAAGCTTTATTAGACTTTTTCCACATTTGAAGTAGGCTCGTATTTTCAACACTTTAAAACTGTAGCCCTGTAACAAAAAAATCTTAAAACCCATTAAAATGATTTGGAGCATCAAAAGGAAAAGACAGACCGTTGAAGAAATGTGGTGTACGATATTGACACACATTAGAGTTTTAGGATTGCTGAAACGATGGTTAAATAAAAATTAGGCCTAATGTTTTTCTTTTGTTGAGGAGGCACTTTTTGCAGTCGCTTGAATTAAATCAACCTACAGAGTTTTCTGGTTTGTTTTTGTAGAAGAATGATAGAATCAGAGCAGAAATAATAAGTGGAGGAAAAGAGAAAAAACATTGGTAGCCTATAGGTATCCAGGTCCAGGCACTCAGGATGGTTTGGAAAAAATATAAAAGGCCTTTAATTTATAGGGTCAGAAGCAATTAGAATATTTGTACACCAACATGCCTTCTTCAGGGTGTGTTTGAAATAATAAATTGGATGTAGCCTACCAAAGGAAAATGCCTCAAAGTTACTTATTATTTAATCACAGTACTTAAGTATATGTACTTTGTTTATTTCCAATATTGAATACTGTCATGCTTGTTTAGTCTAAATTGCCCTCCATGTCATGTTTGTATTTGGCAACAGATACCTCCACCAGTGTTGCCACCATGGTAAAGGCAATGAATGATTGTTTCTGTTCAGGACACTTTGAGAAGGAAAAGCTTGAGGGGCTTAAAAACTTGATGCTCAGATAGGTCAGGATTTATTTACATTTTTAGAGTTGTTATTCATCTTAGCGTCTTTGCAATGATGCACAGTTTTGTCATGCAACAGAGTGTGTACGTGTGTGTGTGTGCATCTGAGTTGAGACTAACTGGCTGTTGCCATGGATACTCAGCGCTGACACCACACAAGAACTGTGTAGGCTTGTTGAAGATATAATTAATAACAAAGGATTAGAGGCAAAGGTAGCATGGGGCTGAGTGTGAGACACCTCATCACACAGTTACTATAATTGGCTTCCTTTGTGTGTGTGTGTGTGTGTGTGTGTGTGTGTGTGTGTGTGTGTGTGTGTGTGTGTGCGTGTGCGTGTGCGTGTGCGTGTGCGTGTATGGAGGACAACAAACATGAAAAAGTTACTGAAAAACAGCAGTACTCTTATACATTGCTGATGCATTTATCTTCTTGACAAGCAATTTGCTCTAAATATGTTCCCGTGGTCGGTGGCCAACCACTTGTAGGTCCATGTTTTCGGAAAGTAATTTCTCTGGACCCACATCACATTGGTTGGTGCCCTCGTGCAAACATACTGCCTATTTATCATAAAGTTAAGAACTGTTATGTGAGTGAAATGTCACAGAAACAGTATATATTTGAAACAGTTTTATAGTAAGTCCAGGAGAGGATATTTGTTATAATTCTAACTTTTCTTCTAGCTCATGCATCTGGAAAAAAAAACGTATTTGTCCAATACCTGCACACACAACAAAATGTACATTCCAGCTGCATTTTTTAAAGATGCAAATGAGGGAAAAATTAGCATGATAGCACGCACACTTATTTGCTGAACCTTCAGTACCTTTTGATCAATCTTAGCAAGTTAGCATCGTTGATATGAGTACCATAGCATGCTTTTATTTGCACTGCTGTGTCTGAGTACAGCCTCAGCTGTTTGTATGTACAGAAAAGTGCAGTCATATAGCAGCTTGTATCCAAAACACAACTAATAATTTAATACACAAAAATCACATGTTTTTAAACTGTTATAATGTGGGCGGGGGGAGGCTAAAGACACTTGTTGCATAGTCTTGTATACTAATTATTAGTTTTATAGGAAGTGGAGTTATACCAAAATGAACTGACTACAAATTATAGGGTATACAAAAAGACGAGCGCAACTGTTATTCACTCTGTTGACATTTTGATCACCTAGAGCTGACAACTTTTCCAATCTAATGCAACATCCCAGCATTCAATTTATCGTCCTGCATGGCGGTTGTTACGACAATAAACTTATTTTTAGACACTAAGGAGAGGTGCTGTTTTCAGCCAGTGTAATGGTCACTTAAGGACAACGTGGTGACAGTACAATAGTGTAAGCGACGTGGGTGTATGTGAAGGAATAAATCAGTCCAAACACGTTCTGGGTCTTTCTCATAACTTTTAGTCAGCTTCTCCGACATACGGTACATTCAACAACCTCTTCTACTCTTCCCCTTTTCTCTTACTGCCCGGCTCACTTCTGCCTGAACAGCGCCCACGAGGTGGCATACCTGATAACAGGATATTAACATTACTGTAAACACTTGTAACCAACATTATAGCAATCATTTAAGAGCATACTAAAGTTATGTCTGCACAAAGAAAGAACATAATAAACATATGTTTCTAACTTATTTGCATATCCCATTTTCACTCTTACAATATAGCACTGAACATCACCCCACACTGCAGCCTCTGAAATGGACGTGTACACCTGTAGTGACACCTTGCCTTAAAGCAGTTGAAACATTCAAGCCCTCCATGGCAACTGTGCAAAAGTAACAAGAGCAATTTAAGAGGATTGATTCATTTTGTCTGAGTTTTAGTTTGACGACAACAGAGCAGATTGTAGAAACCCCAGCGACAACTATATTATCTCCTGTTGTTGACGTCTGGGGGTTTCTTCAGGTGCCACTCATTTTCCTTTGTCTGCTCAAGCATGAACACTTGTGACCGCAGCTCGTTGAATCTGCTGCACTCACCATTTGCTGTGTGACCGAGCTGGTAGAAGAGTACACCCACAGGGATATGACAGGCTTTGTGGAGAGAAACTGTGGCATGATAATAACATGTATTGAGGTCAGCTGGTCCCCCTCCCCTGTAGCACATGCTTAAACATGATCCGTCTTGCTCGGAATTCAAATTCAGAATTGAAGCCATAGATTAAAAATGCTGTAAAGGAGCTGCAGTAGGATGCTGTTTAAAAATTAAAGTACAGACTGCTTTCACTTGTGCTAACACTTAGATGTGCAGCCCTTTGTCGTATGCATTTAATGCCTCTGTAATTTCTCTCCAGCTGATGTTATTGCACACCCGACTGTGTGTTCGGCAAGGGATCCCCAGGAACCTATCTCCACACCTCCAGAACGAGCTGGCCCTTATTCAATTTTGCCCATTCTCATTTGATTGCACAGCGAGGTTCTCTAAAAAGAGACACAAAAGGTTTAAGAGGCATTGAGAAACGTCTCTGCATGAGATGGATTACCGATGCCACATATGAAGACATGTCGCTTCCCTCATCTCTGCTATTCACCTGTGCACCTGTTCCTGTTAGCCATTAATGAGAAGCTTCGGCTAAAATACAAGACAAAGTATAAGTTAGTGAACTCCGTTACCAAACATCCCACATTCAGACTTGAAGATGGGAACATGTTAAGTGATTCTCTGAAAATCTGAAATCAATGGCTGCTTTGTCTGTTGCACTGAGAGACGAGCAGGAGAGGGAGGCACTGATCTTGCTGATAGCACATAACAGTTTAGGTCGGGCTTTTTTTTTTTTAGTGCTCTCATACAAGTTTTAATACACTGACACATTTTATCAGTTTGTAGGCTAAATCATTAAACGGTGCAGGGTGAAACTAGATTGCTTTTTCTCCCAGCGTTTTAGATTGATCTGCCCTGTGTGGAGGGCATCGCCGCGCTTTTTTTTTTTTTGTCTCTTGACATCTTTAATATACGCTCCTCACTACTTCAGCTGTGATTCAGCGACAAGTTCAACTGTTAGTTTGAGAAGCCACTAACTGACCTCCTGTGGCTTTGTGTGGACATATGATATAGCAACGCTGGGCCTCTAGCAAAATAAGCTTCCTAGAATTTCCCAGCTGTTTGTGTGTTGCATTTAGGGTTCAACTAATTAGGTGGCATCCCGAGCCACTTAGTAGGGGCAGGGAGGGAGCTGTAAAACCCTCCAGCAGCAAATCTACATCCTGACTGACTGACTGAGCATGTGCAACATCCTGATGAGTTTATAACAGAAGACGGGATCCTTAATGAAGTTATCACTCACATTCACATCGAAACATGAGCAGCTTCATCTAAGAAGACATTGATCATAAAGACGTACAAATCTTCAGGATTGTATCGTCTATTTTCTAGTCTAGAAAACGCTACACAGGTTCATGTGAGTGTTCGGTGTTGTATATTTACAAAGAGCGTAGAGACAAAACAAGTATCTTGTAACCTCCGAGTGAATAAGAGAGTTTTTTTTCCCAGAAAGAGAAATGCTGCAAAGAATCTTGGGAGTAGTTATTTTTCTTATTATTTGAAGTAGTTCAATGTCTGCCACTGTTATCATTTGGCCTATATTAGTAATTAATCAATAATTTGTATCAATATAATGCCAAATCACAATAAAAGTTATCTCAGCACACTTTACAAATAGAGCACGTCTCGACCGCAGTGACTAGTGTTAGACATTTATCAGATTTCACAGATTTCCCTCGCAGTTTTACTCAACGTGTTACCATTTCATGACTCCATGTGGTGGCGCTCATTACATGAATGAAGGTAGCATGAACAGATGTTGGTGAAAGGAAGTTTAAGGACGAAGCATGATAAGAGGTGAAACAGACACTTAAATGGATAAATACATTAATTCTGCACTTTACCTTTTAAGAGGCATTTTGTATTCTTCACTTAATCAGATATTTGGATGTATCAGTGTATGGCTGTCTTGCAATAATCATTTATTTTAAGATTGCTGTGTCATGATGTTATCATTATGATGGGCCATATTTCCCGTATCGTATAGCATTGTATCGTATCGTGAGTTACTCTGCGGCTCCCGACCCATTACGGGGGTTTCCAAACTTTTTCTGCCAGGCCCTCCTTTGGGCAGATGAAAATATTTTGAAGCCCCCACACCGCCCACCATATATATCGTCATACACATAACACATTGCAAGTCATGCTCTTTGCTTACAAATTCCTTTTATTTTAAGGAATATCTTAAACACTTGCTGAAAAAATGAGGAATAGCTGTTCAAACAAACTGAAAAAAAACTAACAAGCCACTTTTAAAGAGGAAGCAATACAAGTAATAATGTAACTTTCAAACTTGTGAGGTCTGGTGTAGATTCATTATCAGCCTTACATTAACCTGATAGCAGTGAAAAATGGTGAGAATTATTTATGATAAGCTTTGCCACGCCCCCCAGCCATAACTCCAGGCCCACCCTAGGGGGTCCCACGCCCAACTTTGGGAATCACTGATGTAGAGAGACCCACATTAATCCACCATCAGAGAGCACTATAGCAATATTGGCTTCCTTTAATAGGCAGAAACCTTCAGCATAACCGGGTCATTAGCAGACCAGGACAATAAATTACATCACACACACTTCCTGTCTCTGCTGGAGTGAAGGGACATTGTTCCAAATCTTGTAGCTGTATTTTATAACCTACACCGAAATGAAAATGCTTCAATCAGCTTTAGATGGGAATTTAACCTTCACTTCATGACAGAGTGGGAGTAGGGAGGGTCTGGTTTGAGGAAGGCCATTTCTTGTCAGAGAAAAAAAACACCTTGACCTGGTAAGAGCTGAGCAAGGCCTGCTACAAGGCCATACTTCCTCGAGGTCTGAATTGGTCAGCTTTGGTGTTTAGTCCCCTCTGTTGGCTTAGTAAGGGACGTGTACTTTGGTCCGTGCAAAGGCTCAGCCCGGCCAGGCGGCGCCACAAACATCCAACATGGGGAAAGTAGAGTGCAACCACTGAGCAAGCAGGCATCACCAATTACCTCCACCTTTGCGCTTGTAGCAGGAATCCATTTCAGCACCATTACCTCCAGGCAGCCACAGGCTGACAGTCTCTCTCGTCAGGCCGATAGTTCTAAATTGGCTCCCACCCCTCTACTCCTCCTGAGATTGAAAAGAGATTATTAAGGACATTCATCATAGAAGAAGCCTGAGCCTGTCTGGAAAGTCTGAAAATGGTGAGAAATGGCGGCACAATGGAGCAGGCCTGAAGGAAAGGGGAAATGGGGATGGAGCGAAATGAAAATGATATAGAGTTATGTCTGTGTGCTGAAGGCTTGGTCCTTCTACCCGGTACCAGACAGGGGGGTCCCTTGGGTGTCCTGTGAGCCGGATGGGCTGTAGCAGCCGGCAGGGTGTGGGGCCCAAGCCTGGAGGAACGCATGCGCACAGCAGGCCGCCGAGTCGTGGCTAAAACCCCTACATATCGGGATGCCGAGCTAATGATACCCCTGGAGACCAGCACAGTCTGGCTCCTGCATGACAAGATGCAGCGTACTGTATATTATCCCTGTCTGATCCAAGTATGAGACTTTGGGGGAAAGACTGTATAGGTAGGACAAGTTGAAGGTCTGCTCTGTGGCCCTGTGCTCAGAAATTAAACTAGATCATAATGGCTTGGAATATTAAAGACTGAGGCCAAGAAGTAAGACGAGAATACATTGTTACACACGGAGGAAGATCACAAGGCAAAATGCTGGATGCTTCGGCTGCTGCTGCATATTCTTGCGGACTAATGAGACTTTATTTTTAGATGTCAAGCATTCATATTTAAGAAATCCACTCGCCTTGTCCCTGTATGCAGCTTTTATTTTCCGTCAGGCTGCTGCCACTCACTTGCCAATCCTGATCTCTTCCACTCCTCCCATGCACTGACTAAAAGAGGTGTTATCGATGCAGTTATGTAACCACCTGAATATTGATGAACATTTAGAGCTGCAGTATGCCCATACAAATACAAAATTCAGCATATAGAAGCTGTCTTCATATTACAGATCGCATATATATCAGGGGGTTGATTAATTAAGAACTGTGAGATGATAAGGGACTATTACAGGATTTGGAACTGTGTTTTAAAGCAGCCATGGGCCATTTAGTGAGCTAACTACACATTTTATAGTCATTGATAATAAAGTCACTTCATGTCAGTGTGTGTGTGTTAGTGCATGAAACTCGGATATGTGTGTGGACAATCACAAAGTTGTATATAGAGGAATAAGAGGAACCAAAATAGTGCTAAACTAATGCATTTTATTAGTTGACTTGGCTGAATTAGTCGGACATTTTTCGATTTCTTTGCCACTATTTCCAATGTCAGACTAGTTTAACAGTAGGGTAAAGTAATTATGAGCTTAATTTCTCAGGGTTACATCAAGAAGTTCAATACCAATAAGGTTGGTATTACCTGCAGACAATAAGCTTAAGGCTGTTGTTGAGTAATATTTTATGGGATCTTATTCATGTGGAAAAGGAATGAGACTTCAGGATTATAAACAAGAGCGTTTGTAAAAAAAAATAAGGATCACTACTTGTAGATTTTTTTAACACTCTAATGTGACACAGTTAGACATTGTTGGAAAAATAACTTGTTTGTACCTGGAACCAGTAAGTGGTGGGCTATAGCTTAGCATACATGCTGGAAGAAGGGGGACTGAACTGTCTGAAGTATAAAAAAAAAAAGCGAAGCAACTTTCATGAAACTCATTATATAAAATGTAGTTTCCAGTGTTTTAACTCACCTTTAAAATAACACAAATAAATGACAGGTTTGTTAAACTTAAAAGAGAAAGACAGGCCAGCTGTTTTGCCCAGCTTACTACCTTTGAGCTAAGCTAGGCTAAGGGCCTCAAGGCTCAATCAGTGGACTTATCATAGACATGTGAGTGTTGTCAATCGCTTCACCGAACCCTCTGCAAAGAAGCAAATAATGATTTTTCAAAGGGAATTCAACTCATTGATGTAAACAGTGTAATTATATGTGATGTAACAACTTTTTAGAGCAGCTGTATGAGCCATATTCAATATAAATTATTCTCTTAGGCCAGCCATTATTAGATAATAGAACGTCTCTTTTCCATTTCAAACATGTCTCACAGGCCTTCATAAATGCAGCTGTTTTGTTAATGAGAGATATTGATGAAATTACCGTAATCCATTACTCAATGAGCCCATCCATTAGCCCCTGTGTCTGTGTGTCAGCTGCCATGTGCTCTGTAAGATCAATGCACTTCTTCAACCAGTGACCTGGAAAAAGCTGGAAAAGCTTTGCCTGCTCGGCTATCGATAGACGCTGTCATTAAGAACCGCTTCTTTGGAGTAAACTCTGCTTAGCTGTAGCAAAGAAACTTGGCTTGGATCTGGCTACAATTCCTGCTCATTAAATACAAACCTTCTGGAGAATAACATCAAATGAGCCGTGATTCTCAACATCTTTGACTGTGACTTCAAAATGTCGGTTATGGTGTTTGTAGAAAAAAAACCCAAAGTAATCTGTGATCCTTTTGTAGGACTGGTCTATAAGGATATCTAAAGAACTCGTTGCATTAATTTAGCGGATGTGGATGTCCTTGTCTGACATAGCAGGGGGTTATTCTGGCACTGAAGGAGGCCATCTGTTCAGCCTAGAGAGAAATGTGTCTGGTCCCTTCTCGGTTAGGATTGCACAACATGGAGACAGGATTGGGATAGAACTCTTTAAAAACCAGAGCTGTTCACTGGACCATGGATCATTTGTTTATTGCAACAATTGGACGAAGACTGAAGTCAGTACATTAGCTGATGGAAGGGCCAAGCAGCACAGCAAGCATCCACTCCCAGAGAGGTATGGCACAGCATGGCCAGCCATCGCTCAAATCTTGGGCTTCTGGAGCTGCCTTGACTTTGGTTAACCACAATCAGGTCTGGCTGGAGGAGCTGATAGGTCAATCATCCTGCCAATCCTCCAGTGGCCCCAGCATCAGCTCAAATAGCAGCAAAAGCAGCAGAAGTAGCGAGGGCACCGGCAGTCTGCACAGCTGGAGCTCAGGGACTACCTGTCTCCTGCACAGCTCTATCAAGAAGCAATGCCAGGATGTGTTTCAAACTCGACTTAGAAAGGACAGAATGTTTTCTGGATGCATTTGCAGAGGGCCTTATGGTGAAAGTCAAACCCAGTAAGAGCTGGGAGAAGGCAATGATTTCAGCAAAGGTCACCCATGGCCGGAGAGGGATGGGTTATGTGAGGGGAGGGGTTTCACATGGAATCTCGCCAGGGCTGAAAGTGTCAAACAACAGCGGCTTTTTGAGGATAAGGTGGAAGCCAAAGAGAAGTTCTCACAGTTCCTGGACGAGGTGACTTTCAATGTGCTCGACCCAATTAGCCTGCAGGCATTCGGGAAACCAGGCTCCAGTGTTGCTACTCTTCACAGGTGATCCCGGGGCTTCCCTGCTCGATGGCCCAACAGCAGGGCTCATTACTTAAGGAGAAGGCAACCAAAGAGGAGCAGGCTCCCCTTGACCCGGCATTAAAAGCCCAGCTGGAGCCAGATTTTTACATCCTGAGGTTGGATAATGAGACAAAAGACCTGGCTATTAGAGTAGACAAACCACTACAGCCGGAGATACAAGCCAAAGACGTGATTCCACCTCCTCCACAGTTCCGACAAGGGTTTGATTTAAAGAGTCCCTTTCCGGAGTTTTATCTCGACTTCCCCAGATACCCTTACAGATCTGTCTCTCTGCCCCGGGGGATCAACATGGTAAGTGATGAAAGTCGTCCCAGTCTTTAATCAAAGCCAGGCCTTGGAACATATGTTATGATTGGAGCGGAAATTGTTTCTCCGGGTTTGAAGTGATGCCTGAATAAATGAAGTCTTCGGATGATTTGAGGGAGCTGTACTTGATTTTTCTATAGGGCTTTTTTTTGCTTTGTTATTAAGAGTTAGGAAGAGGAAAATAACAGGAAGGGATAGGCAAGTCATAAAGTCTATGGGGATTACTGTTAATGAAGATTTTAACAGAAGCATACAGGATACAATCCATGCTGCAGTTATATAATTGACAATTTAAAAACGAAATATATTTTAGCGAAAAGTTTAAAGGAAAACTTTTTTTTATTGTGCCAATTTGTATAACATCCAGCTCACATTCAGGTCTCAATAGAAAAATGCATAAAGCTAATACAAGTATGGAAGACATTTGGACACATTTATACATTGCTGCTCTTATACCCATACATATTGGAAAACACACTAAAGAGCAAATTGGGGATTACGGTACACTGAGCACAACATTGAAATATCATCAGCTATTAAAGATGGTATGTTGAACTAATCACCAAAAAATTGTGTACTTGCGCAAGTGCAGCATTAACTTCTACTGTAAAGTTGTGTTTGTGTCAGCTTTAAGCTTATGGTTCTTTCAGCTCAGCTTTTGGTCAACATCAAAGTCTTCAATGGCATCCAATTGCTTCAATATTTTGTCATGTTAATATTAATGGTGCCAGTCAGAAGACCAAAACAAGCTTGAAAACTGAAGAGGGAAACTACAGTCAGTGAAAAGTTTGCTATTCTACTATTATACTTGATCAGTTGTTTGATATGATTAATTAGAGTTGCGTAAACATTTAAAGTAATAAAAAAGAGTCAATGCATCATGGATATTAGTGCAGAATACAGTATGTACCCCTACACAACACTCCCAGAAAGTCTCCAACTTAATTGTGGGTGCAGTATTTTTTAATCTGGTCTCTGCCAACAATGAAAATTAATAGTTTATTTAGCGATGGTCCAAAAAAACACCTGCAGTTGTCACTAATTGTCTGAAGTGCTGCCTAAAGATAATAAAACAGAGGTTTTTGAGACCGTCTCTTAAAGTCTGTCATATTCAAAACTTACAGACTATCACCAATCTCTAAGTGAGACCTTTTTCCTCTGTCAGGCGTGGAAGCTCAAACGCTGTTTTAATGTCTTGTGGTTGGTTCTCATTAGTGAGTTATTCAAATTAACAAATTCTTTCAAATTGTTATCAGTGTTGATCAGTAACTGAAAAGACAATGAATAGTAAGAAAAATCTGAAGGCGATATTTGAAGCAAAACAACTTGTAAGCTACAATAGCTAAAGATAGCGCTCATCCACTGCAAGCTAACATTAAAGTTAGAAAATGTTATACATTAGTTAAGGCATACATTTTTGCCTTAAAATGTTGGCTTGTCATTTACTTCCATACCCACATTATAATCAGACAGTGCTACAAGTTTGAAATTCTACAAAATAGATAATATATCTTAATGCTAATGTTAGCTGTTGTTACACTGCAGAATGAGTCATCAAATTTGATACCCTCAACTCAAACTTGATGTTAACACATTATCTCTTCAGTTCATTCAAATTAATGACACCAATTTGTCAAATCCATGAAACTTAGTGAAACAAAACTTTTCCATATTCTAACAGCATTTAAATTACCCACCATGACCATGACGTCAGATGAAAATGGACTCTGTATGGATGAGCGAGATTGTTTAGTTTGCTCTAACTGCTGTTGCCAGTTTTTTTCTGGTTGTTGTTTTTCAGTGAAAACACCTCCAATACACACAGAGACACAGCAAATAAGTAGCTGGCAGACATAGAGAAGCATTTAGCAGCCAAAGAGTCTAATAGAGGCCGGTGAGCAAAACAAAGTTACACAAATCACAAATGTTGTACTCATTACAGGTGGCTTGACAACTGGATGCTAATGTTTCTCCATATCTTCTTGGTGTGTAAATAATTAACTGTTTACCTCTTCACGTCACCTTTACAAAGGATATGTCAGTGTAGTGTTTACAGCTTGTTGTCACTGCTCATTAATGGGGGAAAAAACATCAGTAAAAGGCTTAATTATTGCCTAGAGGAACTGGAAGGCATATTTAAATGTGGTGTGTTAAGTTATCCCGTGGAGCCACACAGACCGGCAACCACTCAGCTGATCCAGGAGTTATCAGATCAATGCTGATGTCTATGAGTGTGCACAGGAGCGGTGCTTCATGCTGACCAGAGAGCAGGATTTTATGGGTGTGCGCATTAGCATTCTACCCATCAGCAGCTCCTCCACACAATCCTAACTGAACAATGCAGTCATTTACTGACTCAGCCCACTTACAGCCCTTTATTGTGTGACATCCATCATTTACTCAGCTTGAGACGTAACCCTTGCTAAAACGCCTGTGGATGCAGAAAACCTGTTTAAACGAGAGGTTCCCCCCCCCCCCCCCTCCCACTTCAGGAATAGCAACCAGTGGTTTTTCGCAGTCTTTTAGCAGCAGAGTGCATGTCAAAGAAACACAGGCATGAAAGCTAAATAAGCAAGTACTGCATCAAAAGCGTGTGCATATGGAGTCTTAGCTTGGTATTTATCTTAGCATTAAAAGATAATTTGATCTCTTAAAGAAATATATTGCAGTTACTGGAAAGCATAGACTCATATCTTGTACTGCTCAAATATGGCTATTTTTTGTCGTCATGGTTTCTGTTCAAGAGGAGTTCTAATTGGCAGTCTGTCTGTGTTTCGCTCCGAACTCTAAAAACACACTTGACAGATCTCCGAAAAACGGCACCGCTGTCATTTAATAATAAAGTAGAAGATCACATTGCCTTAATTTATTGTCTGATTAAAATTCAGCCTTTGCCGTCACCTTAGCAACTGCTTGAAAAGAGGTGGGTGGTGTGGGGGCTGAGAGGCAGGCATGTGAGCCTGTTGGCGTTCATCTCAGCCGAGTGTATGTGTGTGTTTGTGTCGCTGCAAAGTTTCCTCAGACGAGTCCTTGTACTCGGAACATTCTTCACACGCGGGCCTTCTGCTGCGTAGATACAAACTCAGTCGGTTAAAGCATATCTCCCGGCTTAAATTCTCGTCTTTCTGGAGGAATTCTGGTGCTTGTTATGATTCCACACTGACCTTGGTGATCTGTGTCTTTGCAGCGGTTGCATCCTTTATTAAACAACACTTGCTGAACATGCATGATTATCTCCCCTAACTACTGACAGCCAACTTCCCAGCGCTCAACAAATCATGAAACATGAAAACATGGCAGCATGGAGGCCACTCTCAATCAGCCCTGCATCCTAAAACTGAAGGAAAACAAGAAAACAGTGTAAAAATATTCTCGAAACAATGCATAATTTATAACCTACAGCAAAAAGGGCCGGAAGCATGCAGGCATATTGTCCCTCAACAGCCAGGGACTTCAGATATGAGATTCAACAGATTGAACCACCTGTTTCCCCCCTCCCTCTCATACCCCCTCTCGCTCCTTTCTCCATCTCTCTCCTCCCTCTGTCTCTCCTATCTCTCTCAGTGTCTTCTCCCGATTCAGCACCTTCAACAAGGATATTGAGTTGCTGCCAGTTTCCCTCATGGGGGGGCTTGCCATGTATCTGCAGTCTGGCTGCAATGGAGGTTTCCGCTCTCCCTCCCCTTCACTTCCCCTCCTTCCCCTTCTCGTTCTCCCCTCTCCCCTCTCACACTCCTTTGCATGATATGATTGTTCTCCTCTCACCTCAGCTATGCACAGATGCATCCAGTCAGACAGTCAGATGGAGTTGAGGGAGAAGAGCAATGAGGGAGCAAGGGGAAGAGCGAGCTGGGGTTGGGGGGGGGGGTAAACATACCACAAAAACAGAGGGACTGAGGGAAATCGTGCCTGCTGAATATACATGTTTCAGATCTCTTTGCGCTGCACGATGCTCTACTTGGCTGCCAGTTTGACGGGTCCCCTCCACTAACATGCTGTCATTTCCTTTAAGGTGCCTGATGACATGAACAACATAGACACCATCAGGTAAGCTCTCTCTCTCTCTCTCCCCCTCTAACTCTTCCTCTCCCTCTTTCTCTCTCTCTTTCTCCACATATCTCTCAGCGCTCCATCCTCACGCCCCCGCGTTCTCCCTGTCTTCTTCCTTTAAGCTCCTTCCCTCCCACTCTTCCTCTGTCTTTCCACTCTTACACTGTCTCTCTCTCTCTCTCTCTCTCTCTCTCCCTCCGTCTTGCTGCTGTTGCTGCTGGAGTGGTGTGCTGCTGGTGTTGGAGGTGGCGGCAGTGGCAGTGACAGTGGTGGTGTGTGGTGTGTGCAGGGGGTTTTCTCTGTGCTTTAAGGGGAATAGCTGGGAAAGCCAATCCTGATAGCATAAACAGAAGAGGGGGGGGGTTTCTCCTTTTTCTCTCCCGGCGTGGCTCCAGCAGGGGGATATTTATCTCTCCAGGATGAAGCTGTGCGTGAGCGGAAGGTACTGCTGTTTCATCGTTTGCATCTTGTGGTTTGGTTTAACAAAGCAGTGAATCTGTGTGAATCTGTGTGTGTGTGCTCATCTGTATGTGATGTAGCTGCACTCCCAGAGTCAGTTCAGGCTGTCTGTATCGATGCAGTGATGTTAGGAATGATCTGCTTTTCTGATAGTTTCTCATAGATGAACGAATGCTTTTTATGCAGATGACTAAACGTTGTACACATGGAATCTCCCCTTGGCTTGAAACATTTACTGCAGCAAATGTGGAGCTACTGTGAAAGCATTTTTGTTCTCTAAATGTTTTTAAATTCCTCTTGAATGTGTTAAGGTTGTAGAAATGACTTCTGTATATCTGCTTCTGCGTGATTTCAGACAGTCACCTGTCGGCATGCGCCCTGAAAAAATGGATTAATCTCGCTTCGGATATTGCTGCTTCATCAGCACGGACCACTAATAGTTTTGATGTGTTTAAATAAGCCTGCTGGTCTCAAATGTGCTCCACAAGCCCTCGCTGAAAACTAAACTGAAGCCTCCACAAGCCTGCATAAACAGATTTTAATGAGCTCATTACAATATTACAAGCGCTTACCTACTTTTCTGATTAAAGTTGCATTACAGGAGAATTCAAGCAGCAAAGCAAACACGAGATGAAGGAGACGATTGCTTTTGCATCCACTTGCTTCCTTTCTGTCCCATTTTTACCCCGCTGTCATTCAGTAGGCTACATTTTTAATTGACACTATTACTAATTCACCGTTATTAATCCGGCACAAACGGAAATTGATCGCTAGCTTTCCCTTTTGTATTCGATTACCGATGGTGTTATTACAATTTCAGGCAGATTAGAGTTTAAAAGGCGTTTAAGCAGCCGATGAGGGGTAATTAATCTGACGGGTGGGGGGGGTTTCTCCAATATTAGACATCAATTCTCGGCACCTCTGTGTCACAGCTCTAATTGAATTATAGTAGCTCTCATTGATAGTGGAGGGGGTTAATCCTACATCTTTATTCCTCCTCACTCACTGCCAAACAGGAAACAAGGTCACCTGTGTCCTCTTAAGAAGCTGCGATGAGGTTAAACTGAAAGCTGGATTTACCTGAGGGTCTGACCGCAAACCCCCCCCACCCCCCACCGCCATTTGTATCTCCAACTCCTGACAGCTCATCTCCGAGACGCCTTCCAGTCTGAACTGATGAAACGTCCTGAAATCTCTCTTCCACTCTCTTTCTCTTGTACATTTTCTGTCCCTCGCTTGGCCCGGGCTCCTGCTTCTCGGGGCCGTGTGGCGGAGATGGAGATCTAAATTTTACATGAAGACATGTTGAGTCTATGGTTGGAACAGAGAAGCTCTAAAGCAACAGAGACGTCTTGGTTAGATGAACAGATTTAAGGTTTTTATCAGGTTGTCAGAGTATTCAAATAAATGTCAACTTTAATTCTTTGACAACGTTTTTTGAAAAGCTTTATTCCAAAGACGAGATTGACACCACCTTGAAAAGGATGAAAGTTGCTTTTCAAGGATGACTGACAGCCTCAATATTGAAAAGGGATTTTTTTTTTTTTTTTAAAGAAGAACGATTTGAGATTAAGACTAAACAGGAAAGAAAACAAAAGGAGGGAAAAGGATGAAAATTAAGAATGAATCTTTTGCCAGGTTCTTTATTTTAACCCTTCCATTTTTGTAAAGACAGAAAAGACAAATAAAGTGTTATTTAATATCCTACGTCATAAAATATATTTAATGATATCAAATGATGCCTCACACTTTTGCAGTTTGCTATTAAATGTTTCTGAAAAGTCCAAATGACCTCTCCTTAGCTGCTCATGATACTGACTGACTTCGGCTATCTCCCATCACTTTAAAGAAATGTATAAATGTTGCTGTGTTATAATCTGGTGCTAAACAGAGGACTTGATTCTTAACAACCTAGACTGTGGAATCAACATTTCTCTACTTATTTCTTACAGTTTTCCCTTTAAACAAATAGTTAAACATTTTAGGAATGCAGTTTATTACTGTAAATGTATTTCTGACTGTCAATACTACTTTCATCTCTGTGACACGACAGCTAGGAGACAGTTAGCTTAGCATAGGGCAGGAGACAGGTTCTTTCTGTTACCTAATCACTTGAATTTTGCCTGGGAAACGATAAATACAACAAGAAATTCCTTCCAATGATCTGTCACATTGACTTGGCACAAGCTAAATGTTTTATAAGCTTAGCTAAGGGGTGGGGGTTAATATTCTCATCTAACTGTAAAAGACAGTAAAATACAGGATGCAAAATATACTGTGAAACACAGTAAAAAAGAAGCACTAGATCATAATGAGTCCTTATTAAAAACAGTTTTAGTTTGAGTTTAAAATGACCAACATGCTGTCCCGCTAGTATGTGATGTGAGTGAGTGTCAGAGACAAAATCAGTTTGATTCAATGGTTTCCTAATAGCCCTCAAGCGAGGCAGGGCGAAACTGCGCAACTTTGTTTTAACCCCAACGCCTTGTTTCTATTTTCATTCCTGATGCTCTCGTAGACATGGTCAAGGAACCAGGAAGGATGGGGCTCTACAAAGTGCTGGCAGTGTCTTTTCTATCTCAACAGAGCTCGTTAGCTTGTTTTACAAAGTAGAGCTAGAGGTGCATTAATAATATACATTGACTTATGTCAACAACCCTGTAGAAAAACTTTGTTTGGCTCACTGCGAGCCGTATATTGACGAGCTTTTGAGTGTTGGGATTTTAATTAGCTCGTCAGTACAAAGCACCACGCTTCTGTTTGTCCAATTTCTATACAAATGGTGTTTTTAGACCAAACAGTTCTGGGGACATTTTGAAGAGGAACCACTGACTAAGGAGTTCTCTGAGAACTACACACCATGGGAAATGTTTTTTCTGTCTGCATTCACACTGCCCTTAGTACCTTCTCTGAAGACGCGAAAAAGTTTCCTCTTCCGCTTCTAGGAACTCAAATATTTCATCGTTCCTGCCGTGCGGAATGAATAAAAAAGGAAAGTTACAACCATTCCTAGAACTATGAAGAAGCTCCTGCAGTCCGAAGAACGCCTTAAAGCACTAGATGTCAATATTGTTTGAATGGGGAAACTGAAATTTACAAAGCAAAGAAGTTCAAATGTAACCGATGGACAGTGAGTCCACCTTACTGTCTCCATTAGATGCGTTACAGAGCCGGATACTCTTATTGGAAGCAAAGGGTACTGAGTAACGGCCTCACGATGAAAATATTGGATTAGTTTAAGATTGGAAAAATGTCACAAAATGATCAATCATCAACATATTTTTTTAGAACATTACAATAATGGAACCGTATCAGCTTCCTGTCTAAGATTTGACTTGGCCCTATATCATCAGAGGCTGGATTGTAGTCAGTGCTGCTTGTGCTTGGGAGGTTACAAAAAAAAGCCTTAATGAAAAATGATCATTTTTAGCATTCTAATAAGCATAATCAATAATACATGATGGAGGACATGAAAGCCATTTAATCATCCCAGGTGAATGAGGCGTCCACTGAATCGTATGAAGTTGTGCATTAGCAGACATTCATGTGCGTGTGAAAGTGGTGTGGGAGAGAGGCTGGTCTCAAGAGGCTGGAGGTTAGTTTTGATCTGTTTAAGTGGACAGAGTTGGTTTAACAGACTAATGCTTTCCTCTATAATCTGTGGTCTGAGCAGTCAGCCTCTCTCTCCCACTCTGTGTCTATGTGTGTCTCTCTCTCTCTCTCTCCCCCGTGAAGCACTGACAGCTCCTTTGGGGGTTATTAAGTGTTTCTTATCATCTCAACCCCATTATTCCTCCTCCCCTTTGCCCTCTTCAGCACCAGCGGTCAGATCATTCAGGTCAGAACGGCCTCACTGCAATATATCACAGCCAGCATAAGTACATTTTTGGCAATTTGACAAATTAAAAGAAAAGTCTGTCAATTAAATATATAATAATCTAGCTTTTTCTTGCAAAAAGAGCACAGACTTCTTGGAATTTAACGTAAGACTTCTGATGAACGGAAGCTTTTAGCCTTTGACTAAAAGTGACACCTCATGCTGAACTGCTTTTTAGCTAAATTAGTGTTTTAGCGTTTTGCTTGTATGCTAAGCTAACCAAAGGTCCCAGAAGTATGAAAGAGTCAAAATGTCTTTTTGCTAACATAAGATAGCTTTAGCTCCCATAAAGTACAGGGCTCAACATTATAATTTGCAGATTAGATTAGAGCCCTCTTCAGAAGGCCGTTTCAAGATGCGTTATTTACACCCCTGTGAAGTTTCGCGTTCAATCTGAATGTAACGGAGACGTAATGGGGGGACGAAGTGATCCAGCCTCTGTACTGTCTTTGGAGGTATAGGTATATAACGTACATTAAGGACGTGATGACGGCTGAGCTTAGTTACAGCTCTTTTGCGAAAAACAAAAAGCATTTTGAAAAGCTCTTAGATTAGATTAGATATACTTTATTGTCCTCAGGGGGAAATTTGTCTTGGGTAGAAGCGCAGAGAAAAAAACACAGCTCAGTGCAACTTACAGAACAATCATATCACAAGAACACATCAAGTAATGCATAAAAACACTATAATGAAAACACCATTAATACCAATAAAAGCCTTAAGGCTGTATTCACTCTAAGAGAATAAAAACACATGTTCAATATGTCTTGTATCTGACAAAAGAAGCTGTGATAAAAGACTCAGTAGGCCCCAGTTTGCTTAGTTTCCTTTTGATAAGAGTTGAAGGATAGTTCAACATTTTGGAAAGGTTTTGTTGGGTTGAGTTAGATAAAAAGATCCTAGCTCTTTTATGTCTTTCCATAAAGTTACTACTTGCATTACTTACAATAAACCTTTAAAACAGACTAAAACTTTTTGAAGGTAAAACATCAGTCAGTCAATAACTTTTTTTTTTTTAGGGTGTTATGTGGTTAATTTTATCAGTAAGAAATGTGGGGTAATATGGATTAGAATTAAAAAATAACAATAGTAAATAAAGTTAACATTTTTTTATAAAATAACAGTAATTAACATTTAAGAGAAAACTACACCACCTCACTGCTGAGTGAGCTACTGTCCAAACGTGTTTATTTCCGCTGTAAAAAAAATGGGCTCAATGGGGATTTCTTGGCTTTTGGAGCCAGCCTCAAGTTGACATTAGAGGAACTGCAGCTTGTTGCACTTCTACGTTGGCTTCATTTTTTAACACCAGAGGTTTCTGCTACCAAAATGTTCAACTTAAAGACGACATAGTATACCCCTTTTCCACCTTTTCAAACAGTCCTGTGTGGTCTAAATGAAACAAATATAACGAAAAGAATTTAACATGAATCAAGCACCAGAGGAGGTTTGTGACCCTGTATAAACCAGCTCGCTCTGAACGCTCCGTTTTGGTGTGTGTGTCTCTTTAAATGCAATGAGCCCCCCTGTCCCGGTAGACATCACTCCTTCACTAGTGAGAATAGAAATGGAAAGACCTGCGCTGGGGGTGGAGTCCCTGGGTGGAGATACCAGGGGAGGGGAGATTTTTCTTTTACCAGAATCCCACTGTGACATCACAAGGAGAGCAAATTTGAAATGGAGCACTTTTCTCTGTGTTGTAAGACTTATGCAGACCTTAAGCAAAGAACTGGATGAGTTTATTTCACATTTTGTGGATTAAATATGTCCCCTTTAAGATTTAAAATAGAAAAAAGCCTATGCACATCCATTTCACAAGACAGGTGCGTAGGAGACCAAGCCTTCATTAGGCAAACGGCTTAACAGTATGCAGGAGTTTACCTTCAAAATGAACTTGTACTTTAAACACTCAGCGAAACATCAAAATGAAAATAATAGCAACCTTTTGCTTATGAGAATTGACAAGGTAGCAGGATTTTTGAAGGAAAGTTAACACTTAAACTAAAGGTTTCTCAATATGGTTTATGATGCTTGTTTGTCTGGGACGGCCCCAAACTTCAGTTCACATCTTAAATATCTTTTTGTATGTACCACTACAGTAATGGCACTCTGCTGGAGAGCTGATAGTGTAATATTGTTTCTATATTTTCTCTGTAAAGTCCTTTTTTCCTGTAAAAAGCTCCATTCATGCATCCCTGAGTTGAAGCTTTTTAGGCGGCCTCTTGAGAGCTACGGATGGACCAGTAAGTACATCAGAGCCACCTGCTATGTGTAGCGCACTGCAAATGGAAACACATATACAAACATACACACACACACACATGAACACAGACAACCACACAAAAACAGATATATGGGAACACATAACAGAGTACTGGTTTGCAGAGGTGGTTCTTTTTGTTGTGTCTAATCACTACCTGTCCATTCGTGCTACACTCGTAAACAATATGCTGCGATGGTGGGCGGTGTGCCCTCGCTGTTTGTGTCTCTGTATGTGTGTCTTTGTTAGTTCTATTTTGAATGATCTGAGACATTTAGAACGATGCTTTTGCTTCTATGTCCCATCTCTTTTTTCTTTGGTTGTGGTTGAAAAGACGGCCAGGTATTTTGTTTCGGTATATAAAACGAGCTGAAAGTATTGTATTAAAAGTATAGCGATAAAAACAACAAAAACATTTCTGTACTTCTACGTCGATGGCGATGTTCCAAAGCTATATCCTTTCTAAATCTGATATTTTGAACACAGTTGTCACAAAACTTCAGTGTTTGAGTCTCAGATTGAGTGTGAGGTTTCAGCTGAATATTCACTGCTTAGTTTTCAAATTCTAGGTTGGAAGAAGATCTCTGTGGCTTTGCTGGGACAGCTCTCTGAAGGCTTCACTGGCACTGTGACATGATTTTCTTTTCTGGAGGCTGATGCTGTTTTTTTTTTTGTAGGACAGAATGTACTTGTCTTCATGTGTTTATCTGGTGTGTGTTTGTACATGTGTTTGCGTGTTGGTCAGCAGTGTTAATGCCTGGGGGTGTTTTTCTTTTTTCTTTTTCTTTTTTTGCTTTGACTGTTTTCCAAACTTGTATTTATTGGACCATGAATCATTTATCAGATTCGCTTGTGAGAAAGAAGTGGTGATGACACCTTTTTTCTAAATTATTTTGTATTTATGTAGAACACCAACACTTTATATCACCCTGAATATTTGATGCTCTCAAAAGCTTTTAAGAATAGAATTTTCTTAATTTTCACGCAGAAAAACGGCTTTACTCCTTTGGAACTATTTCAATGTTACTTCACAATTTCAGTGCTTTTTCAGAGGGCTAGTGAAAAGTACAGGTCATTTATTGCCGAGTGATTGATGACTAAAAATGATAATCCTCTCAAAGCGCTACGTCTAGCAGCTTGTTGGGGTTAGTTCGGTTTAGCAAAAAGGTGTGAAATATCTCTGCCTATTAAGAATAGTCTCATATCAACACCTCTGAAAGTGGATAATGTTCGAAAATCAACCTTTCCTTGCCAAGAAACAACACATAACCTTCTTTAAACAAACAAAAAAAGAATATTATCAACTTTTAACAGGCTTAGATCACTGTTTTCCTGTTTCTAGTGTTCATGGTAAGCTGAGCTAACAGCTTCCGCTTGCTACTGATATTGTTTTAGTCTCTGGTGTAACTCTCAGTAAGAAAGACAATAAGCTACGTTAGCTGTAGCTACCTGTGACAGAAGGTCCAGACCTTGGTGACATTATCTCTGACACAGCGCTAGCTAAAACAGGCTTGTGTTATTGAAGCTGCTCATCTGTTTCGTTAGCTAGCAGCTAGCAGATGGTAATGAATGCACAGTGCGACAAATAAACTTAGATGATAGCTACAGCGACCTTTTTACTTTAAATATCTTTTACAACTTCTTCTGGGGTTTTTTCTGGGGGTTTTTTTTCAGGGGATTTTCAGCTAAACAGAACTTTGTATATTTTTGTTCTTTTTTTTTGGAGCTCTGCCTCCATCACCTCTTCAGCTCATCCTAATAATCCTCTCAGGATGCTTGTAGTGATTACACACTCCCCTGTGCCCGAGTGCCATCAGCAGCACATGAAATGTGTTCGGCGGGTCATTATCCCCTGCTGCTGCTGCTAATGATGTTGGTCGTTGGTGTGTAACTACTGCGGTGTCTGCTCCTGAGTTAATCAATCCTGGACAGAGACATAAGCCCACATACAACCATAGCACCCTTATTTGAGAGGGTTTTTTTTCTCTCTATGAGGAGGCTGAGTCATACTGTACGTGTCATCAGACTGAGTGACTGCTGCAGGTTAGCTGCCTTGTTAATCTGAAGGCATATACAGGGCCGAGAGAGAGCGACTTCTATGCCTCCTTTCTCTGCTGCTGCTGGATGAGTCAGACGCTCAGGTTCCCTTTCTCTTTAATGCCGAGGTCTGGGTTTGTGATAAGGGCTTTTCCTGAGAGCCAATCTATCTGCAAGGTAGTTGAGATAAGGAAGACAGAGAACTTAACAAGATGGTAAGAGAAGAGGAAGGAGAAATTATGATTTCCAGTGGAAAAATTCACACCCACTCTTTTTGTTTTCCTCCTCAATTTGGTGATGGCTTCTCCCTCTTTTCTGTCTTTGGCTAAACTGCAACTACTCTAAATACCCCCCCCACTCCCACCCCAAAAAGCATTTCCTGCTTTTCACTCTTTCCAAATCCCCCAACTTCAATATCCTCTACCACCTCCCCTTCCTCTCCTTTTCAATGCTCTGATTTCCTCTAAAATGTCAGCGTGGCAAGAGTGGGTGGCAGTGAGCGCCATCTGAACGAGCCTTGGCTGTGTTTTTTTTTTGCTGCAGTGTGAGGATCGGCTAAAGGAAGAAGTAGAAGAAAGAGAGTGAGCGAGTGAGTGAATGAGTGAGCGGGGGAGTTGGAGTGGGTTGTGAGCTGGCGGTTTGACAGAGGACACCTGACGTGGACCGGGATGTGTCCTTAACAGCTGCTGTCCTTTATTGACTTTTCAGGTAGAAAGACAAGAGACTGTTAGGACGGAGATTTAATAGGCAGAGCTGATGCCGCAGCACACAAACACGCACACTTGCAAACAAAAAATACCTGCAGGGTCACACTGAAAAACATAATTATGTGCATCTTTAAAATGATGCACACTCAGGAATGCGAACAGGCAAACAAGTTTTCATTATCCTATATGAAATAAAAATTTCTACCTGTACACAAAAAAGGGCTCACAAAAGACGTGCTCACTCCCACCAAATCTCTCTCTCACACACACACACACACACACACACACACACACACACACACACACACACTCCACACACATAAACATCCAGAGCCGGTGTGCGATGACTCAGAGGGGAGCAGCTGGAATGAAGGCTCCAGTGGCGGTGTTGAGCTGTCACCATCTGGAGGAGTGCATGTCTGCCTGCCTCCCTCATCCTGCAGCACAAATCACCCCCCAATAACTTAGAGAATCAACATGTTTCTCAACGTCACCTGTTTTTTTTTTTGTTTGTTTTTTTTGTACTAAGAGTTGTGACAATATTGATGCCGGTGTTGGAAAAAGCCTCGGCTGCCATTTAAAATTTAAGGCGTGGGTCTTAGCAAGTACACCAGTCTGTTGCAACAATCCGATTATAGCAATTTTGCCCTGACTAAAATGATCTTGTTTCACTGGAAGCTCTTCTCTGCTGCTCCAAAACATAGGTAGTCTACAAGTACGCAGCAAAGAAATGGGTACATTTTAATTGAAGTGCTACCTCAGCTATAAATGACTGTCAAGCTACATTCAAACAAAAGATCCAGCACCTTTGATCCAAACCAGGAAAAACAAAAGATATCACATCCATGGAGGAACATCTCTAGTTTGAACAGTATCCAAAGATACAACACCCTAAAGGTGATGCTATCCTCGGCTGTATCCTCTCTGCTGCAGTCACACTCACTGTGTCACTGTTTCCTGTGCGGATGGACGGTCCAGTGCTCAGATCAGAGCCGCTTTGATCAAGCGTTGACGGGCTGTCTCATCTAATAACCCGCGCCATTTGTCTGAGGGTTGACAGCCGCACCTGTGCTACGGACGCCGGCGAGACACGTAGGATTGGGGGGGGGGGCGGAAATGTTTGGAAAAGAAAGCCTCCGTCTATTGGCCCTGACAGAATATTTCCATTCAAGCTCGTCAGATGTGTCAGTTCATGTCGTTTGTGTTTGGACACGCGGGGAGATGAAGACGTTTGCGCTGCAGAAAGCGTGACAGCGATGTTTGTTCTACTGATAAGTGTGATATTTGCCTGTCAGAAAAGGCCTGTCATCAAGCAGCGGTTATATGAAGCAGGCTCGTGTCCAACAAGAACCCAAACGCAGACAATAAACCTAGAAAAACATTTTATTCTTCAAAAAAAAGAGAGAGACCAAAGCAGTCTCCAAAGCCTGTATTAGATTCCAAGTGAAAATGCTAAAAACACAGACAAGACATGGTAAAAAAAAAAACAAGCTGAGTAACAACCCTCGCGTTTCTCTAAAAGGCCCTGAAAACATGTTTTTTTACTCAGAACTGAGAGATGGGATACCACTTTAAAGCAAAAGTTTCTGCTAAATTTAGAACATCTTCAGTCATCTCATGTGAGAGATTTCTGTTTTTACTTCTTTCTCTCTCTCTCTGTGTTCTTTTACTTTGTTGGGGGGGGGGGGGGGGGTACACGATGTAACATTTGATGATAGTTTCGACCACTCAATTCAATCAGAGCGGTGCTTTCTGAACTTTTAGCGTTGATGCGATCATGTGTGGCTGCAACTTGTAACAGATTGTCTGCGTTCCTGATCGATCAAACGATTATTTTCACATTTAATTGGTAAGTTGTTACATCTGTTAAAATGATGCCCAAGCTTCGGATGACGTCCTTAAGTGTCTTGTGCTGTCGATAACCCAGAGATAACCAGCTTCCTGCCATAGAGGAGGAAATACATGATTCATCATTTTATTTATATTGTTAAGAGAAAATCTGATTAAGAACCAGCGTCCCCAAAAACGCTGAATCCATGACATGTGAAACCCAAATCTTAAGAAAACACAATATGTGTGGGTAAGGATGCCATTTGTCATTCGATAAACGTAACCCCCACAAAGGTTGAAGCTGTGGAATATAACCTGCCTCTCCTCTATAGATTTGTCTACATTTCTTTGTTGAACTTTGCTGCAGAACATAAAAAAAACACCCTTTGCTTTTTTTTTAAGTCTGAAGCGTTAAGACCAAAACTTGACATTTACCTCTGATGTCTGAGATACTTTCATTTCCACTTCCACTGTATCTTTGCCGGAAACAACACAGTGTGACATTGTGAGGGAAAAGTACAACAAAAGAAAGCTCAAATTAGCCCTGAAGCTAAATCACCAAGGGGGGAGTTTTTTTAACATTTCAAGATCTGCTAACCTTGAAAGTTGTGTTATCTGAATTTAGTGCAGCGTCTTTTTATGCTGTTTCAGCTTTCCTCCTCCTGCCAAGGACCGAACTGTTGGGGGGGGGGGGAATATTTTTCATAAATGACAATCACTGCAGAATAAATTGAATCTGTGCCTGAAGCATGGTCTCTGGATGTAGCATAGTTGCTAATAGTTGCCAACCTGTGTGTTTGTTTTGTTTGGCAGGGTCAACACATGTAGAGCACTCAGAAAATCTGCAGGCCAGACTTAGCCGGTCTCCTTTGGGGATCTAACATACACGACGGCTCCCTGTGGTCAACCCCTTTAAACACATGAGAGGGAAGGAACACAGACAAACCATGAAAAAGATATACATTGGCAAAACCGCCTTAAAAGTCCCCCGAAATGGCGGCAAACATCCAAAAAAGAGGTAAGAGTGAATCTCTCTAGACGCCATCTTTCCATTCGTCCTGGTTTATTATTTTTATTTTGTCTGTTTGTCCGTTCATCCGCCCACGAGTTGTGTCCTCTCGTCGCCCGGCG
Source organism: Labrus bergylta (assembly GCF_963930695.1). Lineage (NCBI taxonomy): Eukaryota > Metazoa > Chordata > Actinopteri > Labriformes > Labridae > Labrus > Labrus bergylta. Next base: position 8,827,601 of record NC_089209.1, on the reverse strand, counting down.
GTGCTAAAGCTGCCTCATCTCGCCTCTCCGAGCGCCAGGAGTCATGCTGCCTCGTCATCTCATCTCACCGCAGTGAAAGCACTCATTACGTCTGACTCAGCTCCTGTTCACAGAGGAGGTCACTAATGGGAGATTTTTTTCCTCCCTGGAGCTACTTCACGTAAACTCATCCTATATCAAACAACAAACACCTGTACTCCCCTGCGAATGCCCCGCCAATCAAAGAGAAGAAGGAGGTGGGGGCGCTGAACTGTTGGAACAGTCAGCTGAAACGTTCATTGAATCACTCTGTGAGGCCCGGCACTGTTTTTGCTCACAGACTCTGTTGGAGGTGCAGCAGAAGAAATATAAACAACGTTTCTCATCCAGTGTTAAACAATCTTTTATCATTTGAACCATATTAAGAAAAACCCTACATTTCTCTAACATTTAGCCGATAAGGGTTTAATTAATTTAGTGACGCTTTAGTGGAGGCTTGAGTTTCAATTATACAAACTTTTTTCAGGAGGTACAGAATCCTTAAGTGGACATGCCTCTATACTTCATTTGATAACCAGTGATGTCCAATTATTTTCTGGTGAACTTGATTTACTTATTCATCTGATTTCCAAAACTTCAAAAGCACAAAACAAACATAGAAATAGGCTTAAATGACCTCATTATTATTTCAAGATTATGACATAAATAAAACTGTTTTAATGGGCATAAGTCCTCTAATATCCCAAGATAACGAGAAAACAATAAGTTGAGATCTTTAGAAAATCACTGCAAATCACTCCTTATCACAGAGAGAAATGTATGGCTTTCTGTCTGGCTAGAGGCAGAAACACTTAACAGACAAAAAAAAAGAAGAAATAAAAAACAGAAAATGCTGCAGAGGCCCAATGTTGCTTTGCTCCAGCTCAAAATCATCTCAATAAAACAGAGTTAGGAGATCTTTAAAGGTTTTCTTTCAGCAACATTTTTACATCTACCTTTAAAAAATCTTCAAATGCTGCACCTAGAATTTAATCTCCAAATGGATTAAACAGGCAATCACCATTAAGATACACTGAAGCCTCACAGTTTTTATCTCTGCTCACTTCAACTAAGAAATATTAAATGCCCCAAATCAGCTACATCTCTACTTAGTAATTTGTAAAATCTTTTTAACACAAAAGAATAATTTGTTGTTAAGATATTTCACTTTGTAGCCACAAAGATTGTCTTCAACTCTTACTTCTCAATAGTAACATTTCTGCTTCTAGAGCCAATGCATTTATATTTCTCTACCACATAGTTGCTGCATCTCCACCAAAGAAATGATTCCCTTAAAAGACTGTTTGTGGAAAAATAAAAAGTAAAGAAAGACGATAGATTGTCCTTAATACACGTGAAAAAACCTTTGGGTGTTGTAGGTTGAGCATTCAATCAAATCGGTAATCTAAGCATCGCACAAAAAGTAAGGAAATGTGTGTTTGGTGGATTATTTCTTTGTAGTAACAATGCTTCTTGGCAATAAATCTTATACCGTTGGAAAGCCTCTTTATCTCCCTTTTAAAACTGTGCCACATTTGTAAGGAACATGCATATGTGGGATGAGCAGCAGAGCTGAATATGTGGGTTGTGCCTGTGAAAAACTTGCCAAATGTTCTCTGCCAATGCCAAACTTAATAATTAAAAATCATTTATTGCCAAGATGCATTGTTACAACAAAGACATAATCTACCAAACACACATTTGCTTACTTTTTGTGCGATGTTTATATTACTTGTGTGACTTTCTCAAATAAACGATAGACTTGAAGGGGTTTACGAGGCAATACGTTTGCCTAAATGTCAGAATAGTCTCGTACAACTGTTAAGATTTACTCATAGCTGTATTTTTGAATGCAGTCTGAACTGACCCAGTGTGCTTTTCATCCCACTGATTACACAAACATTAAGCCCGTACTAATGAGCAGGAAACTGGATGCTACCTCCACTTAGTGACCTGACGCTTTGAAAGGAACCTGTCCCTGAAAAAATATTAATCAGCCTCTCTCTCATCTTTGATCTTGTTAAAAGAGAGACAAAGAGAGGAAGTGAAAAGAGCGACGTGACCACATCTCCATCCACGCTCTATCTTGCTTTCTGTTATCCAGGCTGCAGATAGAGTCATTACACTCCTTCCTCCATCTGTCCGTCAATACAGGGTCCATTAAGCCCAGCCGTGCACATTCAGATCCATCACGGCAACAGACATTTCCTCTTTTTCCCACTCACACTTGCCCTTTTATTAGATTGGAGCCCAGGTAATGCACATGCTCTGAAAATAGTCATCATTGTGCTGTCTCACTGAATTACACATGGGGGTATCACTGCTCAGTAAATCTGAGCCTTCACAGTCTATTCATGTGATGTATTAGAGTTCATTGGCTCATATTTCATCACAGAGAGAACACCCTCTCTGTCTCTTTTTTTTCCCCCAATCTCACTGCTGATTGGGTTTCTGTGATGTGCTGCAGAGCCTAAATGCAGAGATAGAGAACTGATGCTCATAAATGTAATGACTGAAGAAGCTCCTTGCTCAACCCTGACTGGATTTTCTTAATTAGAGATCCGTGTTTTGGTCCCATGTTGTCTTCATACAAAGCACTTTTTCTTGCAACTTTTCAGCTTTTATCACCCTCTCATGATGTTCTCATCGACGCTGCATGGCCGTTCAGGGGTGCATTAAAAAAGATATGTAGCCTCTTACAAGTCCATTTAGAAACGCATATACCGGAGTTACAAGCTCCTCCATATGCCCTAAACACAATCATCTGCTCTGTGTGTGTGTGTGTGTGTGTGTGTGTGTGTGTGTGTGTGTGTGTGTGTGTGTGTGTGTGTGTGTGTGCAGCTCTCTGCTGGAGCAGAAGGAGGACTTACGAAAAAGGCTTTCCTTCACGACACACAAGCTGGAGCTACTGCAGAGCGAGTTTGACTCCACGCGGCAGTACCTGGAAACGGAGCTGCGCCGAGCACAGGAGGAGCTGGACAAGTTCACTGACAAACTGCGCAGGTAGGCAGACATACTTGCCCGCGAACAGGTTTGGAACAGGTGCTAATTCTGCAATACCCAACTTTTAGGGAACACTTACCAGCCCTTACCCAATTGCACCATATTCACATGGCAGTCATCTTCCTCTAACGTCACACTCCTAGTGGGAAGCTCAAACCATCTCATAATGTTGTAATGCTGTAATCAAGGTTTGCAAAGTGTCTTTGTAAGGAAGTGGACAGATCATTTTTAGTTACATTTTTTCTAAAATGATCACCAACTGAAAACACAATGTAAAGGAAAAATCCAAAGGGAAAAAAAATGAACTTCTGCAATCGTGTCATATAACACAAACATCAGAAAAACAGTTCTGGACAGTTAGATACAAATTTGCACAAACAGCATCTAAACCAATCATATCTGAGCATTTCAAACTGATCCACTTGGATGAGACGTTCTGCTTTTGTTTTCACTCCTTTTATGTGCTATGTGCTATTTAAGTGCTGCACTGAACTTTAAAAATTCAGTTTTTTACTCCTGGGTATCTGAAGTTAGCCCATCGTCTGGTTCCGGTCCAGTGAACAGCTTCTTTAAAATTGAGTGGGGATGTAATTTACTGCAGAGGTTCTGGAAAGAGACCCTTAAATCCTGGATATAATGGTCTGTATGGTATTCTTCTCTTGCTGCTTATAAGGGCCAGGGGATTTTTTTTTATCCTCATGGTGCTTGATTAACGAAATGCAACACACAGAAATACACACTCATGATGCAGAGGGAAGTAAGAAAAAGTAATCATCATTTTGTGCGGCAAAGCTTCTTTTCTTCCTGTGATCATCTTTTGAATTAGTCTCAGGACCCCCAGGTTGTTCAGGAGTGAGCAATTCAGTGATTTTATCCGGTTCTGTTGCTCATATTCAAGATACATTTCTGTCTTCTGTGTCAAAAATAACAGAAGAAAACTTTCACTGAATCATCACATATGTAGAGTTACATCTACTGATATAGGTTCTATAAACTGAAACTGTGGCATGTGACGCCGCTCTGACTCTGCACACTGCTGAGCATTTGAGCCGAGTGCCATATTTTTTAGTTTGGAGGCAATCCCTGTGTGCTACTGTAAGGTGTGTACATATATCTGTTATCTGCAAGTGAGCAACTGTTTTTATTGTGTTGTTTAGAATACAAAGCAGCTACTCAGCGCTGCAGAGGATCAACCAGGACCTTGAGGAGAAGATCCACAGAGATGTAAGTGCTGAGCAGCAGTATGTGTGTTTGTCTGTGTATTCCTCCCATGGATTCCCATGCTTGTGGTTAAGTACCTGTAGACACAAAAGAAAAACGAGGAAAAAAGAGTCGCCGGGTTCAGACTTCGTACAAAACACTGGGAGAGCCAATTTGAATATGAAACTGCCCCGCAGTTGTTACCACTGACATTAATTATGGCTTATTACTATTTGCTGTCCTCCTTCCAATGGCGGAGTGATAGCAAACCTATTGTTCCTCAGTGTGCCGTACCTCACTTCATTTGTCAGACATTGCTTATGCAGCGAGAAAGTATACAATTAACTGGCCCTCCTGAGAACACTGTATGACAATCAGGTGTCGTTTCTGTTTAATGGACAGCTGAAAAGTGCTCGCTGAATGGTTTTGTTACGAGACGAGATAATAATCATTGTCGTGATTACAATACCAGAGTGAAGAGTTACTGTGCTGATAAGGAGTTTAAGGTCACACAGCCTTTTGTTGTGGGGTAAAATTAGGTTTTTTTAAAATAATTTTTCCAAAATAAAAGCCATCAGTTTGTTTTTTTGGGGGATTTTTTGTGTCTATTGAAGCATCCTCATCAGCTCTTATTGATTCCTCTCACGTCGTCCCTCCTCCAGGCTGAGAGAGGTGCTGAGTAAGTCTCTCTGCAGATCGTAAAAGCTTGTTTACTCCAGAGGTGCCACAAACTCATCTGACCCCATGGCCTTGCACAGCGATAGAGAACGTAATTACAAGACAGATAAACATAGTGATGTGCTTTGATTGTGCTTCTGCTCGCCCAGCTACAGTACAGTGGAGAGCCTGAGGGGAAAGGGAAAACTTCTGTACTCTCACAACAGCACAAGGACAGAGCTACTTGATGCAGGTGCCTTAACTTTAACAAAAAAATCTACCTATTATTTTGAGCCATCCATGGACAGAACATATGCTTAAAAGGCAGATAGAATTGTATCAAAACTTTACATAAATGCTAAATTCTCTTTTAAATTTGCCTTTTATATACAAACTTGGACTCTCAAGAAGGGATTTATTGATCCCATTCTGAGATGGGACATCAGTCCGCTGGGGACTGAAGGAGCTGTTCGAAATCTGTCAAGCATTCATTACTTCCTACTTATATAATAGTCAATTATAAGTGGAGGACTAATGAGCCCACTGGGAAAATGAAAAATCACTTTTGGACACTTTTGGCTAATTTTCTCTGCATCGTTAATCACGTCATTCCTATCATTTGCTTTCCATGATCCATGATGGCATAGAGTGCTTGGTTAGTGACCATCTTCTGTACACGACTTCTACTATTGCATTGTGGGATACTTTAAGTCCACTGTACAGGATCAACTAATTCCTCTTAAACATTTAGAAGGCACTTAAACTTTGTCTCATATGATAAGAAGTAAGAGCCAGACACCGTGTGTTTCTAGTTGGATGAATTCATACCAGCTACATCAACATGCTGTATGGATCATTGCATGGTCTTCAAAGACAAAGTATGAAGAGTTGGCGCTAATCCCTACGATTTAATCAAGCACCTCCAGAAACATTATGCCAAAGAACACAATGTGTTGTTTTTGCTAATACTGTTAAAGCTTTTATTGACCATCTTGAAGCTATGTATTTTCCATCCATCCATCCATCCATTATCTACACCGCTTTTCCCGGGGTCAGGGAGGCGATGGTGATGATGGAGCCGATTCCCAGTTGGGGAGAGAGGCAGGGTACACACTGGACTGTTCGCCAGCCAATCACAGGGCTGACATATCCAGTATGACCACACTCACATTCACATCTAGAGGGCAATTTTTGAGTCTCCAATCGACCTAACGAGCATGTCTTTGGATTGTGGGAGGAAGCCAGAGTACCCGGAGAGAATCCACACATGCACAGGGGAGAACATGCCAACTCCACACAGTGAGGGCCAGGGCAACAGGGCTTACCACTGCACCACTGAGCAGTCCCCTACATATTTTAATCATAATAAAAAGTAATTATTTCAATCTGTAAACAAGTATCTACGCATTACAAGTTTTTACAGAGTAATGAAAGCAGTGATTAGTACAAACCTGATCTTGACAAACACCAACAAATCATCCCATTGTCTTCACTAAGTGAGGCACACAGCTCATTAAACAATGGTGGAATCCGATCACCATGTCGTATTGGCAATCACCAAAAGTCAAGGTATTAGTATTGGTTTTGCTATTGACATACATATCTATTTCAGTATCAGTATCAATATCTGAATCAATATAGGTATAAGTGTAAGTATTAGTATGGTATCAGACAGAATTGGGGCGGCTGTGGCTTAGTTAGTAGAGTCGTCGTCTCTCAACCAGAATGTCAAGGGTTCAATCCCCATTGCTTCATTAGCGACAAATGAATGTGAATGAATGGGATTTGTTACTTCTGATGGTCTCACTAGCAACCACTTCCATCAGTGTGTGAATGCGTAGGTGTGACACTGTGTAGTGTAAAAGCACTTTGACTAGTCAAAAGACAAGAAATGGGTATAATGTTCTTGATTGGTAAAAGTTGATAGGCAAAAAAAACGTGACTACAATGTCTCTTGATGCTCCTTCGACACCATCAAAGTGTTGTTGCTGAGTGTATCTTTAGTGTATGTGTGGGCGACATTAAAAACTTTTAGACGCTTCCCTTAAAGGCCTCACATCACACCAGTGAGATTTTTGTAGGGTGCTCATTTGTTCATTGGCTCTCTTTATTTTCAGTCTCAGCATCATGACGACGAGAAGCGAGCTCTGAGCAGAGAGATCATCGTCCTCAACAACCACCTGATGGAGGCCAAGCTCACCATTGAGAAGCTCCAAGAAGACAATGTAAGAGCCCATCACACTGCATCGACTCTTCAGACTCTTCATTCATCTCCTTTTTATTTTCAGCTCAGGAGAATTGAATAATTCACATTAGCTCCTTATTAGCTTTATTGTGTGTGAAAGGGTATTTCTGTGTTCAACAAAAAAGAAACAATCGGCTTAGTTACCATGCTTTCATCGCCTGCTGGCTCTATATTAATGTCTAATTCCCTGTTTTCTGGGATCAGCTACAGAACTCGTCCCTCTCCAGCATGCAAAGAATCCAAAATGCTGCGGCCAGACTTCAGTTTGGATCCAAGAAGAGAGATTATATTGGTCCAATTAAACTTGTCTTTACTGACTTTAAATGCCATTGCATATTGAGGTCTTCTTGCTGTTTGTCTTTTGTCCCCCTTTCTATGCAAACCCTGTTGAGGCCCTTATATTATCGCTTTTATCTTTTAATGTAAAGATGTATTTAATCAAAATTACAAGAAATAAGTCAGTCAAAGAACTTTGATTTCACAAATAACTCAGGTTTTCACATGCATGGACTTTGACTTGTTGTTTTTTGATACATGTTTTTTATCCAAAGCTTATCAAATCCAAACATTTTATGTTGCTCTTCTTCTGCCTATATATGTTGTATTTGTTATTTTTTAACATGTATGTCATATTAGGTAATAGGGTTAAACTGGACTTGGCTTGACTTGTGTTCTCATTAAGATTCTAAAATCACCAGAAAAGGTGAATAATCATCCCTTATTGTTTTGTATCGTCTTCTGTTGGTGGTGTTCCTGTGGCTCGACAGGACGTGTACAGAAAAGACTGCAACCTTGCTGCTCAGCTTCTCCAGTGCAACAAATCTCTTTACAGGGCCCAGCTCTCTGAGGTGAGTACTACTATAACTCCTCCAATAAAGTGCAACTTCATGTTCTGAATGTTTTACCATTTTAATCCATTTCATCAGTTCCCTGGAAGTTTAAAATAGAGAAGTTTACATGTAGGCCTTAATAGAAGTGATTTTAATTGGGACTGTCAAACTATTGGATTCGATTAAATCCTAATTGTGATTAATCACTGAATTAGAATAGTTAATTACAATTTAGAACATTTTTAGTTGCATGTTTGAAATGCCATTATTTCGCATTTGAAAATAAAAAATTGTTTGACTCTTAGTTTGAATTTCTCTATGTCTTATCAGAGAGCACTTTACTTCTAACATGTTTTCTTTTTTCTTTTTTTTTTACAAAAAAGAGACTTGTTACGGAGCAAAATCGAAATGGAAACAGTTAAAGGAACGGTTCAAAAGTGAAATGTTTGATGTTACAAGGTGGATATTAGTTTGGCTGATCCGTGCAGGAGTGAAATGAGACATTCAAAGACGCAGCAATGTCCTACTTTTCCATTGTTTTAGCCAACAAGACCCGTTTATAAGGATAACTATACAGAGCAAAGATGTATAGATGAAGAAGCCAATGCTTACGGTGCTACTCTCACAGTGCTAAAACAGGCAACAGGATGTTGAAAGCAAGCTAATTAAATGCCCATCCATATCACTATTATCCCCAATTTTCCCTGGAAATGACACATGGTGCTTTTAACTGTAAAAGTATAATACATTTGGATTTTTTTAACACAACAGTTGCAAGTTATAAACTATAAACTATGACACACTGATAAGTGTACGTTGATTGGGAGCTAGATAAAAAGGGAAGATCTGGTGAAAGTGCTGTTATTTGTAGAGAACGAGGAGATTTGAGGCAGCTCACAAAAGATGAGAGAAATCATTTCACTGTCTCGACTAACTGAAGGTCAACTTGCCCTATGTGAGGCAGAGGAGAGACAAGACAGCGTGGAGCGATGACTGCTGTAGGTCACAGCAGGAAGGGACGAGTTGGAGAACTAAAGCTGTATTTTGGGCTGAATAACCTTCACCTGAGAGAAGTGACAGAGGCCGGGTTTCAAAGAGCTGGTATCTGATATAACACAGCTCAACCTTATGACTATATATCTCAAATTTTCAATTAAACTGGAAATGGATTACTCATATTTATCTAAACCTAGAAATGCTGCACGTTTGCAATGCGTGATCATAACGTTATTACTGTGATTTTTTTTGACAAAAAGCTCTTAATTTTGATGTCTAGCTTTTATTAAAGGGATAGTTCAGTATTTTTGAAGCGGGGTTGTGTAAGGTACTTTTTAATAGTACGTCTATTAGCCACTGGAGATGCTGGTCAGCGTGGCCCCTTTAAGGAGAGATCAGACCAGAGAGCAGGCCAGGAAGCTAGCCTATAACGATATACAGACGAGGGCTTTTGCTTCTCGTAGTTTAGCTAATTTTAAGAAAAACTGAGTTAAAATACAACGTTGGGATAAATGTGTGATGGGCTGAAAAAATGGACAGCACTTTATTTTTCCACTAGCAAGCCACGTTCTTTCAGCACTTCTTTGGCATAACACATAGGCCTACATGTTTCTTTGAGGGCACTGATGAGCTGTTTGGGTCTTTAGTGTAATTCTAAATGAAACATTTTTTGTTTTTTGTTTTTCTTCAAATTAGTTAAATTATGCGGCGCAAACAACTTCGTCTGCATAGCCGTGTAATCCTAGGTTCCGTGAATGCACTGTGTTATGCCAAAGAAGTGCTGAAAGAACGTGGCTTGCTAGTGGAAAAACAAAGTGCTGTCAATTTTTTCAGTCTAGCACACATTTATCTCAACGTTGTATTTTAACTCAGTTTTTCTTAAAATTGGCTAAACTACGTGAAGTAAAAGCCCTCGTCTGTATATCTTTATAGGCTAGCTTCCTGGCCTGGCACTCTGGTCTGGTCTCTCCTTAAAGGGGCCACGCTGACCAGCAACTCCTGTGGCTCATATACTTACTGTTGACAATATTCTTCCTGTCATTTAAAAAAAAATACTGTACTGTTCCTTTAAATGCACACACATTGTATTCCTCACTCAGGTCCTGTTTTAATCGCCTGTCGCCATCTTAACATTTTTAAACCAGAAGTGATTACATTTGGTTACTTTGGTAAAAGCATATTTTGGTTGGCTTTTCCAACATAGTGGATACGCATTGAACGCCTCTAGCCTGGTGTGCAGTGACTTAAACACCCTAAAACATAGTCTGCACTATACTTGCTTTTTATATGAATGGAGCCATGATTTACTAAATGGACATCTTAATGTTTAATGAAGCTTTTAAATTAGCAATTAACACCATGAAATACAATTAGAAAGATGTTTAATTCATAAAAAATCAAGTGAGAAGAAGGTTCATTTTTTAAGGACCTGAACAACGAGACTGGCAGGGTTTTTAAACCCAGAGACTACATTCACGTCTGTTACACAGTAGATGGTAACAAAATGTGTAGAGTATCATGAATAAATCAAAAATTGCTGCCATTAAGAGCCGTCTGCTTTCTTTCTGCATCTTCTGGCATTTAACTGAGCTTGGGTATGAAAATGAACTGTAGCTCAGATCTCGTGTTGGCACCATTCAGCGAGAGTTTAAAGTAAATCATGTCTCTAAACTTCTCTACTCCTCTCACTCGATATGTAGCCGAGTCAGAGCATGGTTATACTGCTGCAGGTTTACTAATCATGTAACTGTTTGACAATGACCAACAATGACAATGCATGAAACATAGGCCAACATGGCATGCCAGTTAACGTTTGACAAAAAAAAAAAAAAAAAAACACAGAGAAGACCAAGAAACTGTGCACAAATGTGACAGAAAGCTTGCCCTTCAAGGAACTAAAGTCCAACGTGTGGCAGAATGTAAATGCGGGGTGCACCGCAGCCTCGTCATGATGTCCTGCTCCTCTTGTGTAAAGAGATGCATGTGTGTATTGATGAATTATTTTAACTCCAGGCCAGCTTGGCGCCACTTTCCGCTGCATCAGCCCTGGGCCGTGTGCCTGGCCCATGTGACAAAGGTTGTTTACTTTTAAAGCTGGCAAATGTCCACAAGGTTAAAGAACGCCTATATGGTGGAATGGAAATATCAATGCAAACTGCATTTGGTTGCATAAGGTCCATAAAAACAATCCCCCCCCTACGCATAAACAGCACACACGAGCACAAACGCACACATGCGGGCTGTACATATGGGATCTGTTATGGAGTGAAAAACTGTTCGGCAGGCAAACGGCCAAACATAATGGGGGGGTCAGAGGCTATACATGCACCGACTGTATGTCCGCTGGTTTTGCTGATCCTGTGGGTGGGAGCCAATCGACATCGTATTGATGAATGATGCTGCAGCATTTTGAGAAGTGCAGCAGCTCTTCAGAGGCTGCTGAAGTGCCTCGGTTGTTTTGTTTTGCTGCAAAACAAGCACAGTGTGGGGTATGAAATGATTAGACTTGCATTTCCAAACGCATCATGAAAAGCTTAATGTGATCTCGCTCAAAACAAGCCCGAATGAAAAATGTTTGGACAGTAATTAATGGGATTTAGTTTGGTCCAATCTGTAATAAAACTGTGATGAAAAAATGTGTTTTCTCCTGCTCAGAGGTGTTTGTCTTTTCTCTATCCACAAAGTTATAATTAACTACCCTCTCATTGCCAATTAGGAACAACTGACTAGATTCCTGTTGATGATGTGCTGGTATAATGCTTGTTGCTATGGAGAGGCACAGATAGTGGAAGGATGGAGGCTTCTCTTTATTGAGACATGCTCAGAATAGCACGATGTCTTTCATTCCAAGGAAGGCAGCTCGGGTCGACTTCATTTTCACAAATATTTTCCCTCTTAGCTAAGGTTCTTGTATATTGTAAATCATTGGGGATTTTTCATGTTAAGGCCACTTTACTATGAGTGACATTGAAACCTGAAACCAAAGTAGACAAAAAGTGGTTCAAATCTTTAGCCCCACTGTGAGCCACCTCTATCGTCAGCTGACTTTGAGTTCGGACAAGTTAGATAATCTCTGGCAAAATCATGACAGTACGCAAAATGTAGGACTAGTGTCTAACAATGGAAATGTGGATTTAGGTTTATAAACCAGCCAAGAAGTCAAAAATACTGGAAGTTAAAGAAAAGGAAATACAAAATACACTTTACCAAGGTTTCCGAACACTAATATGTGTCCCAAGCCTGTCTTCAAACCCCCCAACTATGAGAAAAGTCCATCCTCTCCGTCTTTCGCCTGCTCCACTTTTCAGAAAATGTGTGCTCAAACAGGCCGTTTGGAGATTTTCCCTTTGTGACATCACAAAGGGCAGTAACCCCTCCCCCAGGTGGGTGACACTCCCACAGCTAGGTGTTTGTTTCCCCCTCCTTTCCACCGTAAACAAAAAAAGGGCACGGAGCAACAAAGCCCGAGCCACCCAATCCCTTCCAGAGGGGCGTGGTCAGACTCAGCTCATTTACATTTAAAGATACAGACACAGAAACAGCCTGTTCTGAGCAGGGGTGAAATAGAGGGGTTTACAGGCATGATCAAATACAGGATCAGAGTGGATTTATAACAAGAAACTTCACAGACATGATTTGGAGCTTTGATACTTTGAAACTCGTTGAAAAGGAGGACAATATGTGAGCTTTTATTAGAAGAAGAGAGCAAGGCCAAAAGTAAACAGGGATATCAGGGATATAAAAGCAAGTAATGTATACCCAGTGCAAAGAAGACGTAATGCAAACTGAATATTCTGACATTAATACTTAATTAGGGGGATTTTCCGTTCTTAAGAAAAATCTTGAATATGCAACCATTACATATTCTCAGTCAAATGATGAATGGGATACAGCTAGTGAGAAATAAAAACTGTTTGTATGACTCTTGCAGTGGAGAAAACCTTGCAGAGTTGCATTCTCAAAACCAAGTAACACAAGCTGGGGATGTGTCTCTGCTCTCTCCATTTTCTTTTTTTTTTTGATTAACATCACAGAACAACATGTAGTGGGGATTTGCTCGTTTCAATTAAAACTGAAAATCAAAAGGGCCACTGTGGCACAGGGAGAGAGGATTATACGCAGGATCAAAAATGTCACTGTCCAGACTCCAGGCATAGAATTACAGTTTCCTTTGTGTTCATTCAAAGAATTTGTCTAACATAATTTGGCTTCTTCGTGTCTCTCTGATTGATGATTTCCTGGTAAAAAAAATGTTATAATAATAAATGAAAAACCTTCACCTTCCCTGTTGCCTCCTCATCCTATCTTACCTGCAAACATCAGACAAATGTCGGTATTGATCGTAACCAACACTTTGTTCACTTATTGCCTTAAATGTAGAGCACCTTGCAGATTTTCTGTATCTGGTAACAGATAACCAGGAAGTCTTTTGTACAGGAGTGTACAGACTCATCTGTACACCAAACAAAAAACGATGCCATGAATATCTTCAGTGCAATTCAAAGCCTGTTAATGCAAATTAAAAACACTCCATACATCCGTCTCTTTTCTCTGATTCCTCTAGCTGCCTGCAGATTTTCAGGAGCGCCTGACCCTGCACTTGGAGGACTCCCCTCTCTGTCACACGTACTCCGACTCTGCCTCTCTCATTGCTAAAGTCCTCGAGAAGCCAGACGAGGCCTGCAGCAGCAGCCAGGCCTCCCGCTCACCCAGCCCTCAAGCCCAGGAGCACACTTTTATCCTGGAACGCCTCGGACCGGGAGAGCGTCTGGGGCTGCGTGCGGCCTATAAATCTGACCTGTACAGCAGCGACACGGCTCTGTACTGCCCAGACGACCGACACCGTGAGCGCAGGCCTAGCATGGACCTCCACGGCCAGAGAAAGCTGCTCTATGGGCCCCAGAACTCCACCGACAGCAACCCAGAGGAGGGCTCGGTAGGGTTGAGGGCCGGGTTCTCGCAGGAGCACTTTGCCAAGTTCCCTCCACCGCTGGGTGCAGGGTCCAGTTCCTACTCCAGCTTCAGCGGAGCGGGGTCTGAAGACAAAGGTAACGGCCCACCCAGCAGCGCTGCTTCATCCCCGCACCACCACTCCCTCTACATGGAGTGGAGGGATGCAGGGGACTATGAGAGGAAGAGTGACTCATCCTGGGAGAGAGACAGTCCAAGAGCCTTTGCAAACGCTCACCCCTTCCAGCAGACAGAGCTGAGCCACCACCAGAACGGCAGCTCCCCCGTCTACAGCCGCACCATGTCCTCCTGTTTCAGCGAGCCCTACGAGCCGCTCCCGCCCTCCTCATCCCCGAGCGTCGCCTACGGAGACAGTCGTCGGGGCAGCACTTTAGCCCCCGAGGAGGAGGAGCTGATCGGCAGATGGAGGCAGCTAAGCGTCGAGGACTTGAGCGCCCACTCGTACCGCAGCCCAGGTCGAGCTTCACCTTACAGCTTCTCGGAGCAGCACTTCTCAGTCCGGCCGGCAAAGATCCGTCTCGGGCCGCTCTACAGCAGCTTCCAGGAAGGGGCTGACTACTACCACCAAGCAGGGGGGGCGATGGACTCTGAGTGGGTCGCTGCAAGCCCGAGTCCTGAATGCAGCCCAGGTCTGCGGCAGGCTCACAGCCAAGCCCACCTGTACAGAGCAGAGGACAGTCAGGGGTCCGAGCACAGCCTCTACCACTCAGGGTCCAGCTCCAAAGACAGGGAGGGTCCTGTGGCAGCAGGCGGGCAGAGTGTGGATTACGTTGACCCCAGCCCCAACAGCTCCACCGAGTCCCTGGACCAGAGGACCCTGGAAATGGCCGCAGAGCTGCAGCACTACCAGGTGGAGATGCACAGCCTGCCCCCGCAGGTGAGCCAGTCCCCACCGCCGGTCCCAGCCCCTCCCCCTCCCCCGTACAACCAAAAATTTGGCTCTTTGGGACTCTCCAGGAAGGACAGCCTGACCAAGGCGCAGCTTTACGGAACTCTTCTGAACTGAAAGGACGTCCAGATCAGGTTTATTGAGCTGCACCTTCTGTTAGCACGATCAGTTTGATAGAAATGGTTTAAATAGTAGCCGGGGGGGGGGGGGGGGGGGGGGGGGATGGGTGAGGGGGGCTTGGATTATTCAGTATAACTAATATGTAACTTCTGCTGAGTGTTTTAAAAGACTTGATCGGATAGGAATGTTTACACTTAAGTTCCCCGGAGCGAGTCAGGTGTGTTCCAAGAGTTGGCTGTGAAGCCTGTGAAATTTGTAAGAGCCGGTATGTATTTCAATTTACAAATGTACAAATATATACTTATAACTAAAAACCAAGTCATATATTTTGTATGTAGCTGCAAACAAGAACTACATCCAAAACAATTCAGTAAAAAAAAAAAAAAAAATTGAACTCTTTGTTGAGCTGCAGCTTGTACATAAATTTAAAAGCTGCCAATCCTATATTTGAAAAATCTGAAAGGCGTTGATCAGCGCCCACATGAAGTGCAAAAACAGATTCCCCGTGGTCGTTCTTTTCAATCGGCTGAAACTGTGTTTGCCTTGTGTGGATTTTAATACGAATGTCGAACACCGGAAGAACACAACAACAAACGATTGCTTACATGAGACATTTATTTTTACCTTCTGTTGAGTGAGTTCCACAGTATCGATGGGTGTGTTTTATCGTTATCTATGGAGCGTTTTGAGATCTGTTTTGAGCAGTCAGTATTATTTTATATTTTTGCTCATCTATATCGCACGGAGAGGTTTTCCCGACCCCAGTCTACCTCAGATTTGGATGCCCACGCCCCACATAAAAGCCACTGTAACCTTGTTTTATTTGACGGCGATGCATGATTCTATATTTTTTGTTGTTTTGTTCGCATAATAAAGCACAAATTACACACATGAGCTTCAAGATTCCCTTTATTATCCAAACCAGACTTCAGCAGCCATGTGGCACAAGCCTGCTGAGTCACTACGAAGCCCCGCTGTATCACTGTTGTAGATTTAAAAATAGGCCAGTAGAGGAGGAATTTTGGCAACATCAGCAAACCCAAAAAAAGAAGAGAGGAAGTTTATTTGCATGTTCCAAGAAGTCATCAAGAGAATACTACGAGGGAATGTTTGTATTTTTACTTCAAACTAAATAGGAGATTATTCTCAACATAAGGCAACGATTACTACACTCCAGCACTACACACAGGGGGGGTAGTGCTAAAATAAAATAAACACATAAGAATGTAAGTATCTGTGTGCAGATATCTGTTACTTTTTTAGCTCCATCTATTGCATTGAGGCATCTGGTTAAAACAAGAAAGGAATCAGAACATAAATATGGGACTTTATGGACAAGGAATGAATCATTATAGCTATAAGCCAAGAAAAAACAAAAGTTTAGGAAGACTATTAAAATGTGGTGTGGACAACAGGAACGCTAGGAATACAAAGGAGAAATCCTGCATATTATCCCATATGCTCTTTTGTAAAGCGTCTCGAGATAACACTTGTTACGAATTTGGGCTATACTAATAATGATTGATTTATTGATACAATGTGTGGGTTAGGTGATTTTCTTTGCTTTAAACTGGTGATATGTGGATTGAAGATATTTTGGACTTTTGGTTGGACAATACAAAGCTTCTAACAGCATCATCTTGGACTTGCCAATCTGAAGTATATTTTCAGTATTTTCAGAGTTTTTTAGGCTATGCAGTTGGTTGATTGAGTTTTAACAACTCTACAATTCATTTAGCAGACGGTTTGATCAGATTCATTTAATGGAAATGTTTGCAGTTTGGACCTTCGGATGGTACAAAACATGTAACAGCACAAAGAGAAGGAACAAAATGAACATGTTTAAAAAGTGTGCACCGTCTTTTTGACACTATATTTTTTTTGCAACCCACTTTAGGGTCCTGACCCACCAGTTGAGAGACAAAATTATTCCACCAGTGAGCAAGCACTTGGCAACATTTAGAAACTTAGGCACACAAAAAAGTCCTTTAGACAGGCAGAAACTTTGGAAAATCTGTCATATCTTTATCTTTTATAACAGTAAATATGTTTGGGTGAACTTGTGTTAGTAAGTTGTGTGTTGTACTGTTTAATAATAATCTATAGGTTCATCTATACTGAAACAATTGATGGTTGCAGTCCTAAATCTAGTCTATCCTCTACATAGAGCATTTTAACCAAGCAGTCGTTCAGGTGTTTAGTGTTCTTCTTTTCTTCTTATGCATCTAACCTTCACATTTCAATAATCTCCTCGTTCCTCTCCTCCATAACAGAGGTCAGAGGATTTATAAGTCAATTTGAGTCCATCCACAGGAGGGAGCCACTGTGTCTCACTCATCTGTATTGTAAACCTCATTGTTCGGCCTCCACCAGACACACAGCAGAGAGCATTTACACTTCAAACACATCAACAGCAGGGAATCCAGATTAACAGCTACCCCGCTACCCCCCTTCTTCTTCTCTTTAACACTGCATAATACATGCTAAAGTATGCACATTTTTAGCATTCAACTACAAAAGCTGAGCCAGAAATAGAAAGTGCTTTTGAAAACGCTGTGAAGATTTGCACGGCACAAGCAATAAAGTGACCTCGTAATGGAGGAAAAGCTGCCAACGCATCCGGCTGAGTTTGATGGATGCAATGAGCAGAAGAGATGTCTCCCTTTCATCCTGATGTGTGAATCTCTGTCAGGTCACCAACAAAAAAAAGAAATGTGCTGTGTAGGTTTCAGATGCAAAATCACAGGGAAAATCTACTATCGAGCATTATTTCTGTCCACCTTTTTCATCATAGGGCAATGTTGGAGGAAGTATTCAGACCCTTCACTTATTTAAGAGTACTGATAACAGTGTGTAAAATACTCTCATGACAAGTAAAACTCGCAAAGCCTCTCTTCAGTGGGTCACTCGCTAATGTGTGACTTGGGAAAAGCTTTTGTCAAAAATTCTATGAATCACTTTTTAAACATTTTTGTTTTTCAATTTTCTGTCATGTTTTGTACCGTCTGAGGATGTTTTATAAACCTGATTGGCTGAAAAATATCAGAAATTTGGTCGAGATATTTCATGAAGGATTCTGGTGGTGGATCCTGAGGCTGGATCAGTTCAGAACCACTTTATTGTATAATTAGATGATTTTTATTCATTTATAAACTTAACATAAATTCATCAACGAAATGGTTTCTCAAAGAAGAACTGAGGATTATTTTTACCGTTACTGCTATGATTTTCTTTTGCCAATTCATAACTCCAAAACCTAAAAAAGTACTTAAAGTAGTAAAGTAAAAAAAGTTAAAGCAGTAAATCTCAACATCTTTGATCTGAACCATGAAATAATATGCATGGAAAATAACAGCTGGCAAGTTTAATTTGAACCAAAATATTGTTTAATTAGCTCTACAGATCTGTGTTCAATAATCTTAACTAATAAGAAAGCTAGAGACTTAACGTGGCAAACGTCAGATGTACAAAAAATGTACACTAGTTCTCTCAGACTTTTAACAGAGCAAAGGGACAACACTGAAAAACGTGTCTAGTAATGGAGAAGTACCTCACATTCATACTTGAGAAAAGTACACTGTGATATTTCGGCCCTGTGTAAGGAATTAGAGAAACCTGATTTCCCAAGTGGTCTTCTCCCGGAGAGAAAAAGTCATCCTGGCCATGTATAGAGGTCACCATGTAGTTTTATTTCCCTTTTTACATGAACATGTGTTAATGAGGATTATTATTGTCGTTAAAGTTCATGAAGAGAGAGAGAGATTTTCACACAGCAATGCATCTTTGTTTGAACCAGCAATGTACAGGAATTTTAAGAAATCCTAAACGTACACATTCTCTGATTATCACACTGAAATGTACACGCCTGCTCACACACACACTTCATTTAAACACTTCATTGGCACAATATGTTGTTCAATTATCAGCTATATCCTCAAGGTCGCAGTTGGATACAATCCAAGACAATTACCTGGTCCTGGACAGAGGCGGTTCTGTCCAGGACCAGATAACTTCCAAGTCCACAGAGCAGGACTCTGCTCAGTTAGCGAGGCCGACCATCCTCTCGCTGATGTCCCACAGTCTCTTGGCAGCCTGCTCATCTGTGGCTTTATCCATCAGCTGCTCCTCCTCACAGTTAGCGAAACACTTCCCCGACACTCCCTCCACCTCGGGGGAGCAGGCCAGATAGAGCGGCGTCTGGGCCCCATCCAAAGGACTCTTGAAAAAAAGTAGCGAAGCGAGGTAGAAGAGGGGCTTTGCAAGGAGTGGGATTTGAACATGCCTGCCCAGTCTGGTCCTCACAATGCCCGGGGTAAGAGCATTGACCGTGACCCCTGTGCCCTCCAGCTGGCGGGAAAGTTCCAGTGTAAACAGCAGGTTGGCCAGCTTGCTCTGACTGTAGCAGAAGGACTTGTTGTAGTTACTCTCACTGTTCAGGTCATCAAAGTTGATGTGGCCGTATTTGTAAAGCTTTGAGGAAACCACAACGATGCGGCTGGGAGTGGAGGACTTCAGACGGTCCAGCAGGAGGTGAGTGAGGAGGAAGTGGCCCAGGTGATTGACACCTAGCTGCATCTCAAACCCTTCCTCTGTCTTTGTGTAGGGACACTGGTACAGGCCTGCATTGTTGATGAGCACGTCAATCTTGGATTCCTCCTGCAGGGACAGAACAATTTGAATCCTTTAATGACTCGATAATATCAATAAATAACAAACTCACATGAGACTCATAGATTTATATAAAATAAAGGGAGCTTTGGTTTTATCTTTTTTAAATCTAACACCACTTATTTTCTGAACAAATGTATAAAAGGTGATTTAAGGCTGTTGGAAATACGTGTGATATATATAAACATTAATTAGTCGATATGCACCTGATGTGGGCCTATCAACACAGTCACATTGGAATCAGTGCATAGTTAGCAATACAAGCCAGTGTGAAAACTTATTTGTAACAGCTCCCTCTCAATGGGAAGGTTGGGGGCTCAATCCCCAGCTCCTGCAGCTACATGTCCGATGTGTCCCTGGGCAAGACACTTAACCCAAAGTTGCTCCTGCTGCTGGCTGTGTGAATTTTTATGAAGGTGATTATACTGATGGACACTTTACACAGCAACCTCTGCCTTCGGTGTGTGAATGAGTGTGAATGGGTAGGTGTGACCTACGGTGTAAAAGCACTTTAAATAGTCTTGAAAGTAGAGAAGCGCTATGCAAGCTCAAGTCCATTTACCATAATTAGAAGTGTACTTGTCTCACAGAACCCATATCTGCCATGCTTTAAGTTTGAACCAATACAAGCCATTTTTGAAGGCATTAACTAACATTATACTTTAAAAAAAAAAAAAAAAAAAAAAAGCCTTAATTAGTTCCCTTTTGGCCAAGTTTTGTCAGTTTTATATCCTGAATACAAACACTAGGTCTTATTAAGATGACCAAGTGACACCCAGTGGTTATAAGAAGTAATTAACAGAAATGCTAGGTAGGTACTCTGTCTGACACTTCTGGAAATTATCTTGAAAATGGGTAAAGCATTTATTTTAGAAGATCTTGTAAGTCCTTGACAATGCTTGATCAGAGAAAAACATTCAAAACAGAGATGGCTTCAGCTTTGGACATACAAAACTCACTCTTTTTTTTTTTTTTTTGTCAAGACCTCAAATAAGAGGGCATAACCATTTGACAATGTCTGTATATGACATAGAGACTGTTCACTAAACAGTAGTTTTAGTTTTATGTTTCTCACCAGAAAAGATAAGCACTAATATATTAAGTAGTTATATTAATGTCGTGTACTCTAATGTTCATTTAGTTACTGGACTGAGCCATGGTCGACCAAAACACACCACCGTGTGGTTGGCATGCAGCACTGTCAATGATAAAAAGCCAGCTGTGGTTATAGTGAGTTGAGGGGGGGAAGCACAACTTCAGCACCACGGACAGTCCCAGTGAAGCTTATAATAATAATAATAATAATAATAATAATAATAATAATAATAATAATATAATATACCTTTATCTGTTTTAATTGGTCATGACATAACTATAATTTAATTATTTAGAAGTAGCCTAGTTATTTACTACCATTTATGACTCTGTTCTTGCACATTTACATTTAATCTTCCTATTTAAGACTAGTAATGCTAAGTTAAATCCTGGTTGTATATATTCACATTCTTAATTTTGATATTTTTTAGTACTTATTTACTTTTTATTTAATATTATATTGTGTTTAGATTTGCTAATATTGTGTTTTTTTACTCATATTGTGTGTTTGGACAACCTGCTGCTGTAATGCCCCAATGTCCCAGTTTGGGATCAATAAAGTAATTATATTTTATTTTATTTAAAGTTGAAAACACAGTTAGCTGGTAAACTAACTCTCCATGCAGTAGAAGCGTTAACTTCACTGTCTGTTCATTCATTTGAACTCACCTCATTAATTTCCTCACAAAATTTCCGTACTGATCTGAGAGAAGCGAGGTCCAGGTGTTTGATGACAACCTCCCCCTGCTCTTGTCCGGCTTGTTTTCTGATGTCCCGGGCCGCCTCTTCGGCGCTCGGCTGGTCCCGACAGGCCATGATAACTCGGGCATGGAGCTTCAGCAGCTCCCCGGCTAAGGCCTTTCCTATCCCGCAGTTAGCCCCGGTCACGATAACCGTCTTCCCTCGCATAGTGTCGGCCGGATAACGGAGCAGTTTCACAGCTGCCTGCCGAGGGAATAAACGGCGCATGAGTAACAGTACCCCACCGCCGACAACAGCGGCTACAAGCACCGCAGTGGCCATTAAAAAGCGGGGACGGTCGACAGGTCAGCAGGTACGGTGTTACGGTGTATTATGTATCCAAGTTACAAAAGTACCCCGGAAATACTCCTTAGACAAATTTGCAAGCTTCACAAACTATTAAGGCTTAAACATTCTACATGTTTTATATGAGAAAATATCGACTTTCGTATACCGACAATATATATGCAATTAATGAGAAACGAATTAAGTCATATACTTCTACGGTCGCAAAGAAGCAAGGCGAAGGCTGGACTAGCAACGTTAGCTACTTAGCTTTAATACTACTTCCGGGGTATAAATTAAAAAAAAAAGTTATGATAAAATTCTTTGCATTCTTAGCTTTATTTTTTTAAAATTATTTTTAAAATATCAACACATTTTTATTAATATTTTGTCGAAAATTTTGTTTTTTTTAGGTTTTGTTTTTACAATTTTTTCAAATGTACATCGCCCATTTTCCGTCTATTAGCCTTCAACACCGAAGTAAAAAAAACAGTCGTGTGCTGAAATTAAAGGTTTATGTGGGGAAAAAAAGAAGAAGAAAAAAAGAAGTACAATAATAGGAGGGCAAATGAAAAAAGAGGAATGTTCATTATATTAAATTGCAAATCATCATGCATTAACCACTAGGTGGAGCTGTTTAGTCACAGAAGCGTACTGTATAAACAGCACAGCAGTTGGTTTTTTATATTGTGCAAATTGACTAGTCTGTTAAATCCCAATTTTGTTGAGAGGGCGTAGATTAAATGCTACATAAAATATATGTTGTAAAAACTAAAATAAATAGAGGCTCCAAATATTTTCCCCTCTTTTTGCAGTATAATGAAATTGCTTTTAAGGTACAACCAGGCACACAACTTTCAGCTAATACAACCAATACAGATGATGCACTCTTGTTTTAAATCCCTCTTTGTTTAGGTTGATTAGGTGAGCATGTTTAAAATGGGTAGCCTACAATAGGCCCTATACGCCTACGTAAATTAGTAAGTTTGTTCAAATAAATTTGAGCCCTTGTTTGTGCACAGGTGGCTTCACAGAAAAGGTGACTTAATGTTAAATAATTATGCTCACACTTTCTTCCTCTTTTATTGTAAAACATCTATGATTGGTCTGTGTTAGTTATACAGTCTATGATCCAGCCAGATTTACACCAGACATGCATTTTCAGCCAGCTATGTGTGACTCATTTTAATAATAAAGTAGGCTACATAATTACTTCGTCATAGAAGTGTATTTGGAGCGCACTCATCTCCAGGAAGAAACAGACACACTTCATCTGAAGTTTCTCTGTGGACAAGTTACTTCACTTCCCCTTAGCTCACTGTGCTTCCAGTTGCATAATACCTCCCGTTTGCTTCAGTTCCTGTTACATGATGGCTAAAAGACAGAGCTGGTGAGGAAAATGTGGTGCTGTGTATTATATAGTCAGTCTTCACGGTCATTGTTCAGGCGACAGTAAATCGTATATTGTACCTTGATATCTCTCAGCTCTAAATGTATTTCAAAAGGCGATTTCTTTGAGCTCTGGTAGACGGATAAAAGAGATGCATCTCCTTCTAGCCCCATTCATCATACTGGTTGGGATTTCCTCCATTTGTAAAGGTAAGTAAAATGATTACATTTAGTAGCCTTATTTTAGTATCTTTTACTGGCTTATATCTGACCGGTCAAAATGCTGCTGAGTGTGGGAGTTATGGGAAAAGCTGCTTTTGTTTTCGTTTCATTAGGCTACATAATGGTCACTACTGATGATATGGTTACTGTATATGGTGTGTATTGAATTTAGCTTGACATTTGCTGGAATACTAAGACATTATTCCTGTTGTCCCATTAAAATGTTAAATTATGATTGTATTTAAATTGATCCAAAAGTCACAAACCAGGATTATAAACTTTATGTTTATGTAAACTGCATAGAAAAACACCACAATTTAGTTACAAGAATGTATTTTTACTCTCATGGGTTGGCTTGGGAGCAATATTTTATTGTTCAAGGCTTTGAGCTATTCTTCCAACAACTTTATGATGCTCCAGATTAAACCACATTCAGACATGCATAAATATAACCAATTTAAGAAGGGAACAGCAAAAAGCGTGGGAAAAACTGTGGAGAATCTGTTTGAACAGAACCAATGTTAATAGAAATATTTGCTTCAAACCAGATGTGGAACCACCCTCTAATGTTGAACTGGAATCTTACTGAGTTACAGATTTGTAGTGAGTGTTTGCCGTGTCTCAGCTCCCGCTTCAGTTTTGCTGCTTTTGTTAGAGGCTCATCTTATGATAGCAGAGAACACTTGCCATGGTCAGCTCAAGTGAAGACGTTACACATATCCAAAGGGAAACAACACCAACACAAAATCTCCTGCAAAATGTCTAAAGCCAAAGTGTTGTTTTTTTCCCTGCAGGTGAGCATGAGAGCAGTTGCAATGTTGTCCCTACAGATCCGTACATTGAAGTGGGATCCGATATCAAGATCGTGTGCCACACTTGCGTTAATGAAAAAATCTACTGGACGCTGCAAAACAGAGAAATTGACGAGACCCTGTCAAATATCATTAACTCCTCGTACACAGTCCTGTCACTGAGGAACTTCACTGAGCACAGTGCCACTGTGGTGTGCCATGAAAAAGCAACGGGGGATATCATTGGTGGTACCACCATCAAGACATACTGTAAGAAATATTTTGAACTATAAATTGACTTTGAATATGTTGTTGTAGCTCCTTGCAAATAATTAAAAAAAAGCATAGAAACTATCAAAACATGGTTACATTTGGTTATAAAGGCCTGGAAAGAGTTTCAAGATATTGGGTAGTGAGAAATGGTCTTATAATTGAAATGTTTTTGAGTTTATAAAAGAAAGATTTAAATAATGACTGACATTTTATTCCCTGTTGTGATATACTAGGTTTAAACATTGAAAAATATTGTCTACAATTTATAGGATAGATAACAAAAAATTTCAAATTATGGAATTTGTGCTTGCTTGAACTACGTTTGGAATCCCTCTCTCACATATATTTACCATTTTCACATGGTTGCTGTTTTCCTCTGAAGTCAGGCTCAGGTTGGGAAGCACAGATGCTGTTATAATGCAAATCCCATAACAGAGAGAACCTTAAAAACTATTTTCCAATCACAACTCCCTGATTGATAAACGATTAATTGGACAATAGATAGTGAAAATTTGAAGGGATTGTAGAAAGGTTTCTAGCTAAGAGAAGTACAGTAAGCTAGCTAACAGTTTTGTACTAGATATCTTTACTGTAAGATAGGAACTGCTTGAATGCCAATATTGGCTACTGTGGTGCATTTTTTGGTAACTAGTGAATTATCAAAAATGTAAATTTGAAATATTGTTTTTGCAACCCATTGTCTTTTCCATTGCTGATGATTCTAAATAAAATAAAAAATACTGATATGTTAGCCCCCCTCCCATATTTATATCAACCTCAGAGACAGCATTACAACATAATAAAATAATTGAGAAAAAAATATTGGACCTAGCACTTAGCCTTGGGGTACGCCATGGCGAATACCTGTTGCAGCTGACCTTGCATCAGCAAATCCAACATACAAACACTGGCCACTTAAGTAGGACCTCAACCAGTCCAGAATCAAGACTTCTCAACTTCTTTTTATTTATTTATTTTTCAGCAAAACCTAGCAAAATCTCCTGCATCCTTGACTATGATAATCAAAATGCGTCTGGTGTACCAGAACTGCTTACATGCAACTGGGAGCATCAGATTAATCCTTCAAAAGAAATATACTACACTGTACTGAGGTGTGTTTATTTTTTTTTTGTACTTTTGAGTATAAACTAACTGAGTAATTATCCTTTGTACTGTTGATTTAAGTATGTATTAAAAATTCAATGTGTTTTTTTTTTCAGCTCCTCTTGGCTGCACCCTTCCCAGAGTGAAATCTGCAACTCTCAAATAACAACGTGCACATCAAAATATAAAAATATATCTGATAAAATATCCATGTTCGGGAGTTTTAATGTCACTGTGAGAGCTAATTCTTCTGTTTTTGAAGCTTATTCTGAAACTCAAGAATTTACCTTCAATCAAATATGTAAGTAAAATAAAGGAAAATGTGCTGAAAAAATACTTTTTTTCTAGGTGTTTTAACATCGATTGTTTCTGAAATTCCCTCAGGGAAAATTGTCCGTCCAAAGTTAGATGTAACTACTCGCCCTGGTGGTGTTTTGGTTAAATGGACCCAGATGTACAGTTCAGTACAGTGTCACTGTCAAGTCAAATACAATAAGGTATGTCCCTCTTTTCATTGCAACATTTGGCATTCAAAGTTTTTGGCATTGGAGGCAACTTTGAAAATGTGAAAAGGGTATTGAATTATTTTTTTTTACCAATCACAAAATGGAAAAGGTCTCCCGCCCCTGAAAAAAAATAAAAAATACAAAAAAACAAAGTCATAGTTTAAATGAATCTGCACTCTAACATTTAAATCGAAGGTGACTAAATTGGACTATAACACCTTAAAACAGCAATACTGACAATAAACATACACCTAGAATTCACAAGAGTCGGTCTAAAAAGAGAAAACAGGAAATATTAATTGACCAAATTCACGAGGCAGCAATTCATTCATTAGCCTATCAAGCTCAAGGTGGGAAGCTTAAATGATGTTATAATGGTGAACTGCTGTGTTCCAGGTTGATAGTATTATAGATTTTGGGTTTTTGACAATCATACTGAATTCAGTTCTTCCAGACCAGATGGAACAGAGGCGACTGAAAAGACATGAGCTTTAAAATCCAGAGGGAACTATCTTTTTCAGACAAATCTGAATTTCTCAATTGTATTTTAGAACTTGAATTACATGTAGTGTAGGCTACCATGGGGATTGATTTTGAACAGAGAGGACACAATGGGAAAGTAAAAAGTTGTAAAAACAGGTAGAGCTTTTTTTGATTCTGGCTTCTTTAATTGCAATTCCCTCGATGGCTTCAATAACACCATTTGTGCTTCTGTTTCAGGTTGTCAATGTAAGAACTCCAGAGGTAAGCATACGTTCTACCTTAAATTAATCCTTTATCAATGTACGAAGCTTCAGACCTTCTTGACTTCAGTAGGATATGAAATAATGTTTCTAACTGAAAGCTTTCTGTTTTTCCAAGTGGTTGATTGATACAACTTTATACGGTGAAGAAAGGGGGAACATAACCGTTAAAAACTTGGAATCCTGCAGCACCTATACATTTTCAGTCCGCTGTGCTTTAGACAAGGCGCCCTGGAGCGACTGGAGCCTTGAGAAGAGAGTTTTGACCAAACTAAACAGTAAGACATCGTCTGAATCTGAACTACTAAATCACTTATGCATCGAAAATGTTCAATATATATGGTTAAAGGAAGAATGTGCGACATGTTACACATGCATATAGCAGAACTCAGGTTTATTCTAAGTAAATGTCTTTAATTCTTGAAATGTGCACAGCACCTGTTTGATAAGAGCAAATCCTCTAAACTGCTTATGTTTACAGACAACAGTCTACACTTGTGTCTACTGAGAACATTTTATTTCACTTTTTTTTCAAAGGAACAACAATGGCTCTCGTCACTCTATGTGGAAAAAACATAGATTTTAAGCAAACTCGATTCAGTCTTGGTAAAATCAAGCCAGGTCGTGTCTTCCATTTGTATGCATGAAGTTTTCCAATCCACCAGAAACCAGAATTGGCTTTGCTTCAAAAAACAAACAAACGTTTCCTTTGTTCGCAAAGACTTTTGCAAATAAATTGTGATGTTCAGACATCAGTACGGGGTCTTTGAGAAATTAAATATCAGCTAGAGCTACTAAAGATCTGTCTCACTGACTTTCAGGTTGAGACTTGGAAGTGAATATGTTAAAGTACAGCTAATACAAATTTTAAAGTGAACTGGGTGTGTGACTCATTCAGCATTTTGTCACTCATTAAAATTGTTGCAGAGAACAGATATATATACAATCACAGGGCCGGAACACAAACACATAATAAGGTTACTACAGAATCAAGGATGAGTCATTTACAATAACAAGTAAATATTCACAGGTGCTAGGACTTGATGAATCATAAATAAATAAAAGATGAATAAAATGTTCGGTAGAATCCTTGAAAACCCCAAAACAGCTTGTTGCAATGAGCTCAAAATTTAGCTTTCAGTTGTCCTTTTTTTTTTTTTTTTTTTTTTAGCATATGTTGAGACCCAAAACTGTTTTGTTAAAGTTTATTTTATTGCTGTGTCATTATGCTATATATGTGTTTCAGTGTTAATTATTTAAATTATTCTAACTCTTTCAGTGACTGATGTCAAGCTGCGTCTTTGGAGGAACATAGCCGAACCAGAGAAGCACGGTTTGAGAAAAGTTCATGCCATGTGGACGGTAAGGAAGTTGATGTCTTTATTTAGCACATTTGTTAAAAAGAACAACACTTCTTTCAGCTTCCAAACTTGTAATTCAACCTTAAAACCAACATTTCCAATGAGACAAGCTCCTGATATGATTTATTAACCTCTGCTTCTTCTGTCGACACAGGGGATTCCTTCAACATGCCAGGACACATTTACCTACAGGATCAAGCTGATTCCCTCCAAGCAAAACATAACTGGAGTAAATTACACCGAAACTTTATGCGGCAATTCAAGTTATGATGTTGATGTGAACCAGAATGCACACAGAATCATTCTCACAGTCTCCCATAATGACGCCGTGTTTTCAGAGGACTCTGTTTATGTTCCAGCCGCCAGAGAGAGTAAGTCGATATCGATCTGTAACCGCAATTAATGCATCATAATGAGTCATCCTAATGGAACAGTGCTTTCCACTGAAGCAGGTTGTTGATTTGATATCAGGCAAACCTTGTCTTTCCGCTTATTCTCACTTGACAGGCCTCCCTCAAGTTACCGACGTCCAAACCACAACCCTTGAAGGAGTCATTGAAATCAGCTGGAAGGCTCCGGGTCAGCCTGTCAGTGGTTATATGATCGACTACACCCACAATGGAAATCAGTTCTACTGGAAGGAGAGCACAAACACTAATGTAACACTGACTGGTAGGAGAACAGAGAACAGATGTGGACAAAGCTTCTTGAATATTTAGTGTGTTTACAATAA
Source organism: Labrus bergylta (assembly GCF_963930695.1). Taxonomy (NCBI): domain Eukaryota; kingdom Metazoa; phylum Chordata; class Actinopteri; order Labriformes; family Labridae; genus Labrus; species Labrus bergylta. The sequence continues at coordinate 8,798,761 of NC_089209.1, read as the reverse complement.
TACATGAAATGAGCCTTTAAAAAGAAACCTCATCATCTCCTCTTACGTGCTGATTCATGTCCTGCGACTTTACTTGTTCAGATCCATTTGTGTGTTATATCTAATTTCCTTGGCTGATGGGAACACTGACTTTTACAGCCTTACTTTTATAGCCTCTCTAATCCATTAGCGAGAGAGATTGGTCATGTTTCGACGAACTGTGACTCATATCTCAGAAATGTTGCTCTACCATGTTAAAACAAGCAAATGAACAAAGCTTCCAATTCAAAATGCATTTCACATGGTACAATAGCATCAGACATCCTCACCTTTTGCATCTGACCTTCCTAACATAACATCACAACTTTGGCTGATTACATCTGTAACATTTCCGAACAAACAAAACATTACAATTCTACTTCTGTGCAGAGATGAGAACGGTGCCAGGAGTTATCCACCCTCCCTAGATCTTTATCAAATTGTTGATGGATGTGTTTCTGTTTCCTTTCAAGCAAAAACATGAGTATAACACTATAAATGTCTACAGCCTGCTACAGTAGCAGCTATATCAGGCTCTGCTGAAGCCCAGCTGTGCTTTGAGCTAAACGCTAACACCAATATCAAAATATCATACGCAAAATGGGACAAACAGCGCAAGATTAAAAGTCAGGAAGTCACCCAAGTTATTACAATTCATCCTGGATTGCACAACATTAATTGCTGTACAAAACCTCATGGCAGCTTATTTTAAATTGTCTTCCAGAAACTTGACTGAAAAATATGTGAGTTTATTAAATTAGAGCATGGATGGACCATTGCTCCAAGGCCCAACAAAACATTGTTTATCACAAAAAAAAAGTCAGCCTCAATTTGGGGACATTAGGGGAACACCACAGTCAGCAGATGTTGCCCCCAGGGGAGAACATGAATGCCAATAAAACATGGCAAGTCAAAAGATTTAATAAGATACTGAAGCCTGGACCAAAGTGGATGACATCGCTAGAACCAAAAGCTACAATTCTGACAAAGCTGAAATATTAAGCAGAACAAGTCTGTCTGTCTCTCACTCTCGTCCCTCTGGCTCTCTCTTGTCGTATGAGGTATTTATTGTGTTATACCAGTGTTTCTGGTGTGGAATTATTAACTTGAGCTTTGCATCATTTTTGTATTTGTTTAGTTTTTTGTCAGTTTTATGTCCCTAGGAAATATTTTATTTGAGTAATTCCATAAGGGATGGTCCTAATGAGGCCAGACACAGAAATAAGGATTAATTCCTTCATTAATTCATTCATATTTAGCTTTAATGTGTTTTAACAATCAAACTCGACGGCAGGAGTTTTTAATCATAATCTTCCCTTTGCTGCAGACCTGCTGGATAAGACGCCATACAACATAACTGTAACTCCCCTCTTTGATGGCAAGACAGGTCATGGCACACAAGCTCTTCAGATCTGCTCCAGAGTCGGAGGTAAATAAAACACTTTTTTTCTCTTCACAATTATGTTTATTATGCTTTTTCAAGAAGATAAAATACAACAGGTACACACACACACATACATAACCAAGGCACACAGGTAATTGTATTGTCCCCATATACTAATACAACTCTGTATTTTCCCCCTTGTGGTGTAAGTCAGTTTTTCCATGGCTAAAAAGTTCAAGGGAGACTTTTTAACCAATGACTGACTGTTGGTATCTCAGTGATTTTTCGGGTTTATAGAAGCTATTTAAAGTTTTCCCAGTCTGATTTTGAAAACATGATCCCTACAGATACAGGGAATGTCACCATCATCGATGTTCAGGCTTATGACAAAAGTGCTTTTGTGAGCTGGGATGTGAAGTCACAGGAAGCTTGCAGCGGGGTTGTTGTCAGATACACCGTCTTCTACAACACACAGAAAGGACCGCAGCTCAGTAAGTACACCTCAGACTGGCTTAATATTTGCAAATCTATTGAAGATACTCACGTCCTCTTCTTTGGATGACATGACTGTCCTGCTCTTCCTCTAGATGTCTCTGTGGATAGAACAAAGCAGTTCATCTTATTGAAAGATCTGACTCCGGACACTCAATACCACGTCTCCGTCCAGGCCACAGCTCTTACTGGGACAACCCAAAGCAGTGAGTGGCTGTTTATGACCAAGAGATTTGGTGAGTAGGCTTCATGTATATGTAAGACATATTTTAACCAACTTTCAAGGCCTGGTAATGCTAAAGCAATCTCTATAAGAGTCTGGACAGTTTGCCTGACTAGTGACAGGGTGCAGGTTTAAAAGTCAAGTTTTCATAGAGTTATGGTTGCCATGACGAGATCAAAGTTCCCGGCAGGCAAATATTTCCACCTTCAGTAGCAGAGTTTGGTTAGCTAACAATGCTAACACCTCTAGATGAGCCTCGAGTCAGAGGTGTTACCCTATCCATGTTGTCCCTGTGGTTATTGTGTCTGCTGCCCCACTTTTTTTTTGGGGGGTGGGGTGGATATTTTTGCCTTAATTAGGTAGGACAGCTGAAGAGAGTCAGGAAGCGTTAGGAGGAGGGGTTGGGGATTGACATGCAGCATAGGGACGAGGTCACATTCGAAAACTCACGGCCGCTGCGACGAGGACTACAGCCTCTGTATATGGGGGCGTGCGACATAACCGCTAGACTATCCAGCGCCCCCAGTTTGCCATCATTAAGAGAGACGCACCAGTTGTGCTGTGTGCATGCTTTGGCATGTCAGGTGGAATGTGAAGTCGGCAGAGATTCACAGCTGCAATACCATCATCCACCATTCACAATCATCAATCTGTGCATCCATCCACAATAATAACAAGATGAATTAGATCCCAACACTCATGATTACTCACCAGAACAATATCTTCAATTATCCAGACGTGGTTACAAAATGCTCCTGAAGTGTTTCGTCACCGCAAGTTGACCTCAAAACATTCTTTCTTTTCATACCGTTCCAATAAGTGAGATGTTTGCAGTAATTCGATGCTTGTACGTCATGTATTTTACACTCGAGTAATTTCTGTTAGGCAATCTAAAGCAACATCATTGATTCCTCAACAGACCCGAGGCTCACCACGGCTCTCCTGGTGTGTGGAAGCATCGCTGTGCTTCTGGTGTTGTCGCTTGGATTATGCTGCGCAGTTCAGTGAGTATTTAATCTTTCATTGCATCAAAGATAATCATGTCAACTTTGATGATATCGTGCTTGTACAGTTCTTTCTTTTTTTCCCCCACACAAATTATTCTAAAAAATGTGCCCTTATGATGTAAATAATTTGCCTTTTAGGTGGAAGAAGTTCAAGGAGAAGCCGGTACCAAACCCTGGATTCAGTTCTGTGGCGTTGTGGTCACCAGAAAATCATCAAGAGGTGAACTCAAGTGGCTGATGGAGTGACATGTTTTAATTCAAGATCATTGTAGGGCACGGAAGAGAAATAAATAAATATTGCTTTACTCAAGTGAAAGTGTTGACATTTTAGCTGTTTTTATTTAGTTTCAATTTGCAAAAGTGTTGAAATAAATGTGTTGCAGTGGTACGTACACATGACCCCCCCCAAAAAAGAGTAATTGTTCTAAATGTATTCATGAACATAAAGTTCTGAAGTGATTTGTTTCAATTTGAAAACCTCCCATGCACTTCCAGGTGTTCAAGTCAGGTTGGCCTGAAAGTCATCACACTTTGAATGTATTGTTTTAAAATTGTTCTTTGCATTGTTAGCTTGCTTTAAAGCATCCAGAGGTGCAAAAGTCTAAGGATTGATGGTTGCCCTTTGCACAGCCGTGCTACTCATCCGGGTTATAGCTAATCCAGCGCACACCAGGATGGTTCAGATAGACTTTAAAGTTGAACGCATATAAAACATTGGAGCTAACAAAGTGTTAGTGGCTTCCTCAGGTTCGCTCTCCGAAACGCATCGTTAGCTCCAATGTTTTATCTGCGTTCAACTATAAAGTCTACCTGAACAATCCTGGTGTCTGCTGGATTACTCTGGTCTTGAAAAGATGCAATAGTTTACTTTATTTTTGATCCTTTGCAGCAAGGGCATACATTCCTTTTCAGCCCTGGGAATTTAAGGGGTCCTACTTACATTGTCCTAAATTTGTATTAAAGCTTTTACTTCCTGAATAATCTAGTGTATTATTGTTTTTTATAAGGTGACACCCTTTGTCTTTGTGTTCACTCTCTCTTTGTGTGTGTGTGTGTGTGTGTGTGTGTGTGTGTGTTTGTCCATAGGGAACATGCCCTGTTGAGCGAGTCAATAAACCACACGAAAGCCCCTTTGATATAGTTTACCCAGAAGAACTTGAGGGAATGACCACACCTTCACTACCTACAGGCTGTAAAAGTAACATAGTCAGGGACCAGACGGAGGAATACACAGTCCCAGATGTAGTTCCGGCACCAGACTTACAGAACAAAGACCCACGTGAATCTGAAGACATGCTACATCCATCGTCTCCTGAAGAATCCACAGCGCTGCTTCTCTCAGAGCGCAACCAGTCTAGCCCGTATCGAAGTCAGAGCTCGAAGGAAGCTCCTGCCCAGCGGACCAGTAAACAAAGTAAGCGCGCTGCACTGGAACAGGAAGACAAGACGACGTCTGCGACTGTTTATGTCACTTTGGAGATGTTTGAGCAAGACAACGGACAATCGACAGAAACGGTAACATAAGACATGGATAAACCACGCAGATTTAAACCGGCAAAAGACTTCCATTAGCAAGTGTTGCATCTTCAGGCTTTTGTAGTGTAGTGAAATGTTTTTTTTTTATTAAGTATGTTTATTCGCTATCATTTAGTGTTACAAACATGTAAGATAAGATAAGATAATCCTTTATTTATCCCACAATGGGGAAATTTACATTGTTACAGCAGCAAAGAGCAAAGATTGCAAACAAAAAGTGAACACAGCACAATTTAAATAAAAATGTAATACTATGTATGAAAACAGTTAAAGCCAGGGTTGGTGATTTTCGAAAACTAGCATGATTTTGAAAGCAGCATTCCCTCAGTGCTCCGTCTGCACCCTCCCCCTCCCCTCTGTGCTCCCTCAAAAGCAACGCCCCCTCACTTACATGCACTCTGATTGTTGGTTAATGCATACAAGGGGGTAGAAAACGAGCAAGGAGACAGGGAGGCGTGATTGGTTCATTAAATTGCTACCTCGTGGCAGACATTGGTCTAAGTTTTTTACCTGCTTACAACTGCTAAGGATGATGGATTTTCTTCGTTCCTTTTTCAGAGCACAGGAGTTATTCATTTCTGTCAGGACCGAAAGACGATTTCAACCAAAATCTTTAAAAGTGTATCTGGAGAAAATGAGCAACCCTGCCTTTAAAAACACAACAACAGCGTAAAAAGCTGCTCTATGATGCGAACTTGAGTCTTTGCAGAGATGCAGATAGATAACCATATATCACCCAAGCAACACTTGAAACTCAATAATACAATAAAAATATTAATTCAGAACTCATAATTAAAATTGGCTGAAAAAGTTTAAGCAATGAACGCCAAAAACAAAAATGTACATTTACAGGCGCCATTGTATCAAATATATGCTATGTGTGCAGGGATAGCAGACTGAGGATTTATGTTTACTCTGCAAATCAGTGAGTGTTGCAGTCGCTGTTATATGTATTATGGTATGTTATTTATTATGATAAGATTCTCATCTTGTCCACCTCTTACTGTATAAACCTGCTTGTGTGACACAAGGAAGCTGTTACTCATTGCAGTTTACTTCTCAAAATATAGAAAAGACATGTATCACATAGATTTGTTCTCAACTAATAGTGTAGCATTTATTGTTCTGAATTTAATTTAATAATGCCTGAGATAGTTTTGTCTTTTTGTACACACCAATAGATTCAGAAACTTGCCCTTAATAAGCTGTTTACACATCTTCAAAGGATTTAGCATTTAATTTTTTGTTTGTTGCATTTGTTTGTTTTTTAACATATTTGTTGTTAAATCTGACTTTAGTTTTTATTCCAAAGTTTTTTGTACAGAAGATTTAGTTTGAACAGCATCATCATCCCCCACAGATTTGATTAATTCATGTCCAGTCTTTAAAGCTTCCTTTAATCCCAATTAATATGAATGATAATACTTGAGCAACACCCAAACCCCTGTATCTTAAGTACCTTCATACTGCGGGCGGCAGTAGCTCAGTCTGTAGGGGCTTGGGTTGGGAACCAGACCCAAGGAACCGGTTCAAGTCCCAGTGCAGACCAAGCATGGAAGTTGGTCTGGTAGCTGGAGAATGCCAGATCACCTCCTGAGCACTGCCGAGGTGCCCTTGAGCAAGGCACCAAACCCCCTCCCCACCATCAGCTCAGGAGCGCCCGCTGTGGGCCGCTCCGTCACTCTGACATCTCTCCCTTAGTGCATGTTCATAGGATCCTGTTTGTGTGCATGTCTGTATATACTTCAGCCTATGTGTGTGTTCATGACTACAGAGTGTAAAAACTGAAATTTCAATAAATCAATAAATCAGATCAATAAAGTAAATCTTCATCTGGAGTATTTTTTACTTTGCACTATTCACCACTGCACTGTTTCATATTTAGTCATGTAAATATTAGTCTTTTCTTATTATGTTTATTGTTGATATTTAATGTTGTACCTGTACATATGAGAGCACAGTTCACCGAAGTTAAATTCCTTGTGTGTGTGTAAGCATACCTGGCCAATAAATCTGATTCTGATTCTGGAGCACCTCTGCTTCTTATTCGTTATTCTGTACAAAAGTCTGTCTATCTCATGAGAGGTTATTTTCTATACATTTTTGGTATCCTCAATGGTTTCATTGTGAATAAAATGTCTGTTGTCATGGTTGTAACTAGGGCTGTCAGCATTAACTAGTTAATCTTGATTAATTAAGGTCGGAAATGTATGCATTCATTTGTTTTAGTCAAAATTGATATCCTGACGTCAAATATTTCACGTTTTACCGTTCCTTTTAGCTGTTTTTTAATTAGTTTCAATTTTAACAAGTTCCTTTTTCAGTGGTTAAGTTAAAATTGTAACCTGAAGGTCCTGACATTCAAAACATTTTTAGTGTTTCTGTTGTAACACAACTATATTGAAGAGGATTAGGGCCACACATAAAAAAAATAGAGTTCTGACTTTATTCTCATAATTCTGACTTTATTCTCATAATTCTGACTTTAAACACAGAATTCTGACTTATTCACGGAATTCTGACTTTAAATTCATAATTCTGACTTTATTCTCATAATTCTGACTTTAAACTCAGAATTCTGACTTTATTCTCAGAATTCTGACTTTAAACTCAGAATTCTGACTTTATTCTCAGAATTCTGACTTTAAACTCAGAATTCTGACTTTAAACTCAGAATTCTGACTTATTCACAGAATTCTGACTTTATACTCAGAATTCTGAGAATAAAGTCAGAATTCTGAGTTTAAAGTCAGAATTCTGAGAATAAACTCAGAATTCTGACTTTATACTCAGAATTCTGAGAATAAAGTCAGAATTCTATTTTTTTTTTTTACGTGTGGCCCTAATCCTCTTCCGTACAACTAGTAGCCTTCTGTGCTGTAAAACTGTATGTCCTGTCTCACTTACACCTAAAGGCGGCGGTGTGACGCCCGGTGTCATCTAAACTACACATAATAACAATCAGAAGAAGAAGGCTAGCTAGTTTAGCCATATCTGGCTAGCACGTTTGGTTACTTGAATTGAGGTAATGCTGGCTAATTGCTAATAATCCGGATTTAACAAGAACAGTCCGTATTTATAACGTCATTTTCGGGATGCTGATTTATTTCTGATACTCGTAATTACCCGTGTCGCTTAAAAGCCCGCCGGCGCGTCAGAATGTTAACCGGGCTTGAAATGTCTGGACAGTTCACCTGAATTAGGGGCTAAAGGGCCTCAGAGCCGCGGTGCTCGCGTGAAAGACGACCCGGGAATCCCTGAAGGACGGACGGAGCCTTCACTCCTCAGGCTAGCAGGAGCTCACTGGAAAAAAAACAAAACCCTGTCCCGAAAGATGTCACACACCGGACCCCCTCCGCGGTGGCGGAATTGTCCCAGGAGAGGGCAACCTGTGGCAGGTGAGGAAATAAATCACAAGTTATTACAGAAACGTGGTTTCAACTTGTTTATGTACGGAACGCTGTTGCTCGTAGCTTCAGTGCGTGAATGGGTGCAACACAACAGTCGTGGTAAAAATAAGCTGGTAGGTCATTCGCAGATATCCGCTGTTCAATTCCCCCCCAATCGTAAATACCTAAAAATAAAAAACAACAACATTATTCTTCATTTTAGGGTCAAACAAATGTTGTCAGACTCCATCACAACAACGTGTCGTCAGGGAGCTTTGCTGTCAACATTTAGGTCGATTCATTCAAACGAAGCCAACACTGATTTGTACTGACATGCCGAGCTCACAGGACAACACTTCACTAACCTGAGATGCTCAGACACATTTTAAATTTGCCAATTGTAGCAAAACAAGTCTGCACTATTTTTTTTTATTTTTTTTAAACGGGGTTTGGTATGACGTCGTTGTTTACCTAACTCGGCACTTGTTGCAGAAGTTCAGGGTTTTTTTTTTGCTGACAATGTCAAATGCTGATATATATATATATTTTTTTTTCTTCAAAAGTTAAGCTTGGGGTTCATGTTACATTCATTATGTCCATTTAGAAAAGGGTTGAGTTGTTACCCAGCTGGCTAGCGTCGCAGTGGAAGCATCACGTGTCAAAACAAACCAGCTCCATAGCTTCAGGCTGCATAGTGCTCCCTGTGAAGGCTCTTGTAACACGGCATGGTTTTACTCTATGACGCAGTTATTGGGCCACAGAGAAGGAAAACATATCGAAGATTTCGACATTGAACATGTTCAAGCAGAGCAGAGAACTGTCATAGTGATAATATCTGTCTCTCCTTTATTGTAATTGTGTTCTGCACATGTTTACAAATTATCCCTGCACACATGTTCACTTCATTTATCTGTCTACTCGCCCTTATATTGAATAGTTTCTGCTCACAATATGTCTACACTCATGCACTTTAACTTATGTCAATACTGTCCATTTACAACTTTGTTCTTGCACATTTACATTTAATCTTTCTTATTTAATATTTAGGACTAGTAATGCTTAGTTAAATCCTGGTTGTATATATTCACATTCTTAGTTTTGATATTTTTAGTGCTTATTTACTTTGTATTTAATATTATATTGTGTTTAGATTTGCTAACATTGTGTTTTTTACTCATATTGTGTGTTTGGATAACCTGCTGCTGTAACGCCACAATTTCCCAGTTTGGGATCAATAAAGTAATTCTATTCTATTCTCTTCAAACTGTTTACAAATCTTTTGACCCATGAGATAGAGCTGACATTGAGATCATGGCTATGTGTCAGCTTCTTTGCACAATCTTCTGTGAGTCCTGATACTTATGACTTTGTGTTGCTGAGGTGCCAGTACCCCTTATTTGTGAAACCCATACTAAAGTAGGCGTCACCAGATACTCCATGCTTCTCATTTTAGCGCTGGTGATTGGCTGCTCTTCTTTTACCCTTCAAAATAACACATGACTAAAACAGCAACTTTATCCTTGTTCATTATGAATAGTATCTCATAAATGTACGACTGTATTCTTGTATATTTATGATTTTAATCTTGAAATCCTTTTTTTTCACTTTTGAATTGCCCTAATATTCCACTGTGCGACCCATCTCCACTTCCCTTTTTATTTCAATCACTGCTGAACACCAGTCAATTTCGATTTTAAGGCACAGCTGGTGACATTTACAAATATTAATTTAAACCTGTCACATACTGTAACTAGCTGTCAGTACATGTTTACTGTTGAGTTTTTATATTAATTCATCTATACATGCCAAAATAAATGCTATTGATGTGTTGTTAGAATTGCTAGAATTGTATGATTTGATATGATTTTTGTAGTGACTTTATGTGCGGTTAAGTTATGTACAGTAAATTGTTGACAACATCTTAGAGAATATTAGATTGGACTTTGCACTATTCAGTATTAAAAATTGAAACAATAGAGTTGTATTCTTGGCTGGCAGTAGCTCCGTCCGCAAACCAGAAGGTTGCTGGTTCAAGTCCCGGTGTGGACCATAATATGGAAGTTGGTCTGGTAGCTGGAGAGGTTCCAGGTCACTTCTATTACACCCAGCAAGCACCGCCAAACCCCCAACTGCTCTGGTGCACTCCCTGCGTAACAGTGTGTAGTGTGTGAGAAGCAATATCAGAGTGTAATACCAGAATTGCCCCTCAGGGATTAATGAAGTATGTCAAATAAAAAAAAAATATATATTATTCAAGACAATACTTGGATCTTTTCAACTCAAGATTCCCGTCTTTCCCCTCCAGGTAAATTCTTGCCCATGAAAACGATGTTGGGTCCCAGATATGATGACCAAGTAGCAGAGGAGAACAGGTTTCACCCGAGTATGCTGTCCAACTATTTAAAAAGTCTCAAAGTAAGTAACTGTGAAGATATGCTTTGAGTAACATTTAAAAAATGAAAACAGCAACAATGTCTCATCTCGTCTTCTTCTTTTTATTTATTGTTTTCTCTCTTCAGGTAAAAATGGGTTTGCTTGTTGATCTGACGAACACTACTCGCTTTTATGACCGCAACGACATCGAAAAAGACGGCGTGAAATATGTGAAGCTTCAGTGTAAAGGGTAGGAGCTAAATCTTAATCATGAGTCAAACTACACTCCAGTTGTTGTTTATTTGGTGGCAGTGTACTGAGTCGGATGTTTTGCGTTGGTTTCAGCCACGGGGAATGCCCTTCAAAAGAGACGACGACAATGTTCATCCGGCTCTGTGAACACTTCATCGAGAAGAATCCCACAGAATTAATAGGTAAGAAAAACACAGCTCTAATGTAAATTTTTCAGGTTACCCTTTCTCCTTCGTTTTTACAGTCGCATCAGAAGGTCCTGTCACAGAGTTCATAGTCAGAACAGTTTTTGAATTGGAGGCTTTGGTTATCTTAAGTTGGGAGGGGTGAGAAGTGTTGCTATTTCAGCTGCTACGATGTGTAAAGTTGTCAAAGCTTAATTTAGCAAGAGGAAACAAAAAACATTATTGCCCATTGCGACATACTTGCCCCCTTTTTTCTTTTTTGACTTTTCTCTTTTTCATCTTTGACTGTATGTTTTGAATGTTTGTAAAATGATCTGTTTCTCCTGCTATGAAAACGAATGAATGAAAGTGTAATGCTGCACCACAAAGATTTTGAGGATTCAAGCTGTCAGAAATGAAAGCAGAAGTTGACTCATTTCCTCGAAGCTTTTTTCTGTTTTTTTTCAAACTTAACAAGTGGAAGCAGATTCATCAGTTAAGATATAGCAGCACTCAGTGAAGTGGAAGTTAAGAGGAGTTATTCAGTGACCAAACCCAGTATTTCTTAGATGAATAAAAGGATTGCATTAGACTTTCATGTAGTTTATCATCAAACAGGAAACATTTGGAACCAGAGAAGCCCCTCTGCTTTGCTCTGTGAGCCCTTTTACAAATGTGTCTTGACTTGTATGAAGTGTTATGTTCACAGAAGAATATTAAGATTTTACAAAGTAGAATATCAGAGGCTGTAACAACAACAGCCGGCGTTGACTGACACATCTCCGTTATAGCTTACGGCACTCCTCTTGGAGTGGTGGGGGACTGCATTTGGGTGGAGGGTCACCACCCCAAATGAATGTTAGTGGAAACCCTGCATCATAATACATTTATAAATGTACTGTGGTAGTGATGTGTAATACAGACAAAAGGTAATTTCCCTGTTAGAAGGCTCCTTATATAACATGGAAAATTCTTTACAAAAAACAAATACTTGGACCTTAAGTTAAATAAACTTGGAACGTAATTCTATTGTGCAATGTTTGAACATCAAGTGCAGCATTGTTTTAGGTCAATTAGTAGCAATATCACGAGTGTCCAGCAGAGAGCAGCATTGCTCCAAAATTCACCGGCTGCAAATGAAAGCTGGGTTAATAATACACATTTGTAGTTTTTCAGTCGTCATGTTCTATATTCAGATTCCACGCTTAAGCAACAGGTCGGTTTCCACGACAACCAGTCCTCTGCTGATGGTCATAGAGCAGCTCTTTTGTAGCACCTGGAGCTTAAATGGCTTTCCCCAAGGTTTGCTCACTTACCTTCAGGTAAAGATATCGAGAGCATTTGCCTGTTTTCAGAAGTGCATGGTTATTATTCCTCAAAAAGTTTTGTCCTGATCCTGTCAATGTGGGAGTTTGAAACAACACGCTCTCCCTCTGAACACTGTGTAGGTGATTATAGGTGAAAGGACATAAGTTCAAACACGGGCTGAATAAATATGACTTAAGATGAAACACCGTGTAGAAGTCTGTGTGTGGGCTGTTTGCACTGAGTTGAAAATACATTAGGTATTTTACCGGTTAGATCTTCGAAGGCAACAGACTCAACAGTTCATATGAAGCACGTCAACTACAACATACCTTTCTATCAGTCTACTAGTCTGTGGCTTTTGAATTTGTATTGTACTTTCACACTGGTGCCAGCAGGGCGCTCTCATAGACCTCACTCTCGCCTCTCGCATCACGTCGAGGTCTTGTCTCTCCTCCTGACTGCTGCCTGGCATCTTCATCATCAAAATGTTCCTCCCAACATCAAATCAGAAAGTGTGAATGTCATTTCAGTAATTTCCTGTCTTTAGCCAGCTGGTGATTGGGCTTTATTGTCCATGTGGGTACGCATGTCCAAATTAGACGCTTGGTGTTGTCGTTGCCAGGCAGGCTTCCTTTGCAGTTGGAAATATGAGAGTCAGATTTGGTGTTGTTTGAACCCTGCGGTGCACCTTCTGAAGGATGCTTGTCTGCAGGAATATTACTTTTAACTACAAAAGGAGGGGACTATGTTGCAGAGCTGGAGCTCTTCTTGTAATGGAGAACAAACATGATTCAGAGTTCAGGCACTTTTCTGAGCCTCCAGGGAGGAAATGATCACAGCAAGTTTATTTCTCTTAAAAAAAAAAGATTATGATAGTTCAGTTATTCCTATTACTGCACCCTCCCTTCACTCTGCTTCTCTGTACGTCTCCTCCATCTCTGGGTCTCTTCTGTATCTGTGCAACAGCTCATCTCAGCCTGTGTATAAAAGCAGGACTCCCCCCCCCTGAGAAAAGAGGGATTTGAAATTTTGATATGATGCCCTCGCTCAAAGCATGGACCCAGCCTCAGTGCATCTCAAAGAGCAGCGATGTTATCTCTGTCAAAAGGGAAACACATCGGATGAGATCTTACTACACCCACAGGGCGATCATGTTGTGCTTCGTTACATTGATCGTGCAGGCTCTGAACATAAATACATTAAGAAATAAAATAAATTGCTGTTATGACTTGCATACCATATGTAACTGTTGGACCTCAAAGAGTGAATACTACATGACTGTAATGTAATATAAATGCTAATTTAAATGGGAGTTGTGTGCTGCCTTTCCCCCCCTGAAGGTGTCCACTGCACGCATGGCTTCAACCGGACGGGCTTCCTGATGTGTGCGTACCTGGTGGAGAAGATGGACTGGAGGTAAGGCCGTTTAAAAACGAGCCCCTTGTCCTCTTTCCTTGCATCTTTTATTTCCTCTGGATATAAATCACCTTGCAGCCGATAATCTCAGCTTTGCCTGATAGTGTCTGTATGTAACATGTTACATAAGTCGTCTCCAATCAGCTCAGGCTTCACAAAAGAAACCTTGTTTGCAAGTGACCGAGCCAATCAACCGACGTCAGAAAGGGGCTAAATAATTAACACGCGCTGATCAGAGGAGGGTGAGGATGAGTCTTTAGTCAGAGGTGGAGCAGCAGTCTGAGTGAGCAGAATCTCTGGAAGCTGCAGACATGAAGGGGGGGGAGGGATAAAAACCCCTCCCTCCACCCAACACTTCCTGTCTAATGAATATTCTGAGAGCGTTTACAGCCCTCCAGTCCAGCTTCATGTGCTGCATGAGAATATCAAATCATCAACACAGAGAGATTTGTGAAGAAAATGTGGAAATACTTGGATGTTTTAAGTTGAGATGGGACAGATCCGATCTAATATCAGAATCAGGTCCGATTTTGATGTAATTTACATATTGCATATCGGACTGACAGTGCAGATCAAGAGAGATTGTCAGGCACTTTGAACATTCTCAACTTGCAACTTGTGACGCTTTGAAGACGTCAGCTCCTTCTTATGCGGTCAAAAGAACAATTCTTGCATTTCAGTTTCAAAGATTTATTTTGAAAACCTGACAGTTGTTGCTGCCTCCTGTTTGTATGTGAAACCAGCACAAAACAGCACATTTAAATTTTATGCATTTTTATTTATTTCACATGTTTTTGCTCTTTTAAGAAGAAATGCAGTACCAGGTTTACTACAGCTTTGTGTAGCCTTTCACATAATGCTAACAACAACATCCAAATTATTTCTGAACATAAATGTCAGTATCTATACAAGTTTATCAACATCGGATTGGAACTGTAAAAAAGTGGATCAGTGTATCTGTAAAAAATCCTTAAATATTCAAAATGTTTGCTGGAGAAAGCTCAGTTGTTTGAAAATCCAGAAGTTGTTGTTGTTTGTTTCACAGATGAAATGAAAAATGTATTAAAGACAGAGCTTATAAAATAAGATACCAAAGATCCGTGCAATATGAAAGTAAAGCTTTTTAAAAGCAGCTCTATGTCTGTGCTTTTCTGTCTCTTATCAGCGTGGAGGCAGCTGTAGCAGCTTTCAGCCAGGCTCGATCCCCCGGGATCTATAAGGGAGACTACCTCAAAGAGCTTTTCCGTCGTTATGGTGACGAAGAGGACGCACCCCCTGCTCCCGCGCTCCCAGAGTGGTGCTTCGACGACGAGGACAGCGGCGAAGTGGACGATGACGGTAACGCTGTCGGCCAGGAGTCGGGCCCCAGCTCCTCTGGGTCGGCGCCCGGCAAACGGAAGAAAGAGAAACTAAAACTGGTGAGATTTCCTGGAAGCTGCAGGAAACCGAGTCATAAGAAAAAAAAAAAAGAAAAAAAAAGAAATGAGGAATGAATCTCCCTGCAGGGCACAGATCTCTTGCAGTGAGGATGCTGGCTCTATTAGAAAGTCTTCCCTTAAAGGATGAGACTTCTGTGCTCAGCTGTACGATCACCCAGTTCATTTGATGTTTGAATTCAGACAACACGACACGTTCTGTCTCTTCACACTTCCCAGCAGAGGTATAAATTAGATGAGATAAAAGCTGCCTTCCTGTCTTTTTGTAAAGCTCTCAACAGTTCAGTTCAGTGAAATGGGATGCCTCGGATCAGCTCCAGTTGCACATAATTAGGTTTTTGTTTACATTGAGCTGATGCTCTTATCCAGACTCATTTGGAGTGGCTGAAAGAAGCGGAGTGTCAATGGTACCACCAACAGTCAAGCAGGAAGTGCAGAAACAGTGGAAATTAAATCAAAACAAAGATTTGAGGTGTAAACAGTTGTAGAAATGATACTTACTGTATATCCAAATACAAATGTGAACGTCTAGACGTCGCTGTGATTTCAGGGAGAGGTCTAGGGCTACAGGCGACAATCTATTTCATTTGATCAAATTGATATTTCACGATTTCATCTTCCCTGATTGGTCTATAAATCTGAAGGAAGTTGTGAACCTGTTGATCAGATCACTCGGACTTGATGTGGAAAAATTACTAGGGGGGCTGGCAGGAGAAATTGTGGGTGAAGTCTGACATTTTTTTTTGTTGTTCTTTTTTGGCTACAGCTCCTCCAGCAAATATCAGGAGTTATTAAGGAGTTTTCTGCAAGTGTGAAAGACCTGTTAGCTTGTTGAAGTGAAACGTCATGAAAACAGTTTGTGAGTAGAGTAAAGGTAGAACGCAAAGATAAGTAATAACTGTAGACCTTTTACATTCAATTCAATAATCAAATCTGATATTTTATTAACAGGCGTCCTTCTTGCTTTAAACTATTCTTGACTTTCGATCTTGAAACACTGCTTTGTTTTTTTCAACATCACAAACTAGGTTGAATCAGTAACCATTATTCTGGGGAGGGGGTTTCTATGTAGTTACAGTCAGTTTGTCAAGTTGCCATTAATTCATCATATTGTTTCTCAGAGCTTAAGATGGAGTGATCAAATATCTTGTTTCATCCAAACAGCACTCACCCCCCCCCCCCCCCCTTCCCCCTGTAGAGCTGTAAATGTGAATGTTGGCTGTTGCAATGCTTGCTAATTAATTTCCTTTTTTTCTGACTAATTGTTAACTGACTAATCGTTTCTGCTCCAATCCAAACTATTTATTCACAGTAAGATGTCATTTAAAAAAACTAACAAACTTCATTATCAAAGTTTTTGATTTACAGATTAATTACACAGGAAGCGTAGTGAGCCAGCAGGGGATGCAGTCCTCGGAGTCGCTGTCTCTAGTTCAGAACTTAGTTTTGGTTCCACGAGTAAACTGCAGAAAAAAAAAAGTAACAGCTTTGTGTTTGAGTACAAATTAAATGTACAATTTAAGCTGTAATGTGGCCAGTGTTGACAGTCAGGTTTGAAAATGGAGGCGTGTACACCTCCTGTGTTCTCTTGTTTAAACAAAGATTGGATTTCATGTAAAACATTTGAGAACCCAGTTTGTTTATTAAAGTGTCAGTTGGAGTGGGGGCGTGGCCTGGTGGTTAGTGCGAGCGCTCAGATGAGATTTGTTTAATGAAAAACGGTGCAGTCTGGACCTCAGACAGTAGAAAACATGTGACAGCACGAAGACATGAAAAACCCCAGATTATGTTTTTTTTAAAGTGCTTCATAGACTCGTTGACACTTCACGACCCACCAGTTGAGAACGATGCTTTCTCTTCTCAATGCAGCTATTTAATACACAATGCATTTCACTAATAACACATTATATTATCACATCTGTGTCTCTTCAGAATGCCATATATTATCATAGTTCTCCAGGACGCAGGACTCGCTGGGAGAAGAATGAGAGAGGAAAAGGTCACGCAATGAGAGCCATGGTTTAATTAGGAAGTGAAGTGAGGTGTCTTTTTACTTTAAAAAGAAATGTTACATGTGTCATCCGTGTTACACAGAAGATGATTTCTGTAAAAAAAAAAAAAAAGAAACCTGGCTTTAGAGAGAGAGAGAGAGAGGGAGAAAGAAAGGTGGATTTAAAGTTTATTCTACCTGTTGTCTCTGCACATACAGAAGGGATTCATAAATCAAAGGAGTAGCTGCTTGGAAAGTCCAACCAGCATGTCAGTGTTTCCTTTTGCTTATGTGTAGGAGGGTATGACTCTTTCTTTCAATTCAATTAAAGTTTGGCCCTCTGTTCTCCTCCTCCCTCACAGGGTGCAGTATTTCTCGAAGGCATCACAGTGAAAGGCGTCACGCAGGTCACCACACAACCCAAACTAGGAGAAATCCAAAGACGGGTTCAGGAGATGGCCGAGTGGGACAGGTAAGAAACCGTTCTTTCACTCTCCTCATACCCTGGCGGGGAGACTGTGTGTGTGTCTCTGTGTGTTCACACACGTGTGGGTGTACCACACTGTGTTAGGCGTGACTCGCTTGTTGTAAAATCACCTTTTTTATTTTGAGACCCTGACACTCTGTGACAGGCAGCAGAGTCAGGAATAGATTCTTTCTTTTCTGGAGGAAATATGCAGCTGCTGCTCCGCGTCTAGGTCTTGTCACAGCAGAAGGAACGGTCCATGATGCTATTTCTACTCGCTGCTTTTTTTCTTTTTTTTTTATGGCTGCAGGTTCCTGTATGGACTCTCGCTGACAAAATATTGTGTTATTATTAATAATCGTAATAAGAGGCACGGTTGTGTAAAACGTTCAAGTTTATTGAGAACATAATTTATTGTTGCACTTTTTGTGAAACAACAAACCACACAATGCATTTTAATTGTCATTGTAGGGTCTATTACACTCTTGAAACTTAAGTTGTTGATGAATTGGTATACAAACAGTTTAATTATTTGGTTGTCTCTAAAGCCTGTCTTGCAACAAATCAACTATTTGCTGCAATGTCTTTTCTTATTGTTATTGTGGGCCTTGTTTTGTAATGTGTTTTAACATTGTATCGTATCGTATTTATTGGTCGCATTGGTCGTATTTTATAGTGAGTTACCCCCACCCCTATTCTGGGTATTAATAAGGCTTGGCGTTCAATATAATTACCAGGATGGAAAGAAGGCATTAGCTTTCAGTGCAGGTGAGGTGAAAGTGAAGTAAAAAGACTTTATTGTCCTCATGGGTAAATTCCTTTTTCACAGCCCCGACCAAACCAACCAAAGAACAACCACAAACACAAAACACAGAGTATAGAACAAACAATGTCAAACAGTAATCAAAAGTTCCCTCTCTGGTCTGTTCAGCGAGACCTTTTGTTCAGGGCAGCTGTAACAGCAGGGATCAGGCTTTTCCCAAGGCGAGCCCTCCTGCACCTCCAGTGCTCTGTAACCTCCGTCCTGAAGGAGGTGAAGTGGATGTTAAGTGGATTCATGAAGACCTGTTCTGTTGAGGTTGCAATGCGTCTGTTGTCGATGTAAAAATACGATTTAAATTTGAGGCTTTAGTCAACATAAAAAAAGGGCGTTGTCACTGATAACAACCAAAAAAGCCGATAATTGCTTTCCAAGTGATCTCTGTACAAATGGTGTGACGATATTGCCACACTTGGTTTAAACAAATGAGACATCTGTAACATTTTTACAGCGTAGCTTTCCCCACAGCTGTCAGACCCACCGCTCTACCTGGAGACTCTGTCCTATTAATAATGAGACCTGTTACTGGCTCTTCTCTGTCCTCATCATTGATTTCACATGAGCTGAATAACAGCATACTCTTCTCCCCCCCCCCGTACATCTGAACCGTCACACAGTTTGAGTATGTCACGCAAGCTGATGGAAATGTACCTTCCTATTTTTAAATATAGGGGTCAGCCCAAATGATCGCATCTAAGTTATCTAGTAATAAACGCCGGCTCAGTCAGTTCAATGTTCGGTTCTTTGTTCTCTTTTAAGACCCAAAGTTTTACTGCACTAGTCCAATGGTTTTTGATTTAGGAATCATTCCACATTATAAACATCGTTAACGATCATGCTTAATTTACAATTTCATTCACTTTCATCGTGTTTAGAAGGAGGGCTGATCGGACATCCTATCTGTTTAAAACCTACCGTCAAGAATTTCCACATTATGGAGAGTAAAAACCAGCAGTGTCCACTCGTCCCTCCTCGTGTCGAGCCCTCTTTAATCACTTTGAATTTAGATTCAGGTCTTCTAGGCTCTGACCCTTTAATGTAAGGTGATTTATTTCCGAGTACGGCCTAAACTGCTGCACATGTTTCAGCAAAATGAAGGCATAAAATGGATGAATGCCAGAGCTCTGTGTGGTAAGAGTCGCTGATTCAATGAATAAATGTCAGTTAGAAGCACAAATAAAACAGATGTGTGTGCTCATTGCTTTGCAGGTCTGGGTTTCCTGGTGCTCAGCCCGTCTCCATGGACAGGCAAAACCTTCGTTTCCTGGAAAAGAATCCGTACAAAGTGAGCTGGAAGGCCGACGGCACACGGTAGGTGTATTGTTCATGTGTTTTCAGTTACTATGAATGACTCTTTATTAGCTCAGGTCAATACAGGTACTGCCTTTTGACTCTCTGACTGGCCTGATTGGCTTCTCCTCTCGTTGATTAGGCTCATTTTTTAAGAGTCATGAGTCAACAGTGAGTTTGTTTCCCCCTAATGTTTCCATGTCTTTTTGTGCATCAGAGGTGTTAATTTATCTTTCCGGCCTTTTAGTGAAAACAAAGAGGAATACTGAGACGAACCTGAGTGGTCATTGAATACAAGGGGAGAAGTGCAACCTGGCAATTAAATTCATTTATAAGAATACTTCAAAACAACAGAGGTCGACGCATGTGGATATAAAAGACAAGTAACAATGACAAAATGTGTAAAACATAGCAAACTGGTAAATGAGGAAACAAGAATTCACCCAAACCAACAGTAAACTGTCGCCCATCAACAAACAACAAACATGTAACATGATTATTTCTGAAAACATGGGTTCATTTATACCAATCGGTTTCGTTTGCCTTTGAACCTTTCTTTGAGTATTCTCTGGAGTCTGTATCTGAACTGAGGAAGCTTGGTTTATTGGGTTAAAAACCTCGAACTGGGGAGGGATAGAGGGGAAGCGAATAGGATTGGGCCTTAAATACACAGAAGGTCAAAGTGTTGTAACGATAAAGAATAAACATTGGTTATTAGTTTAGTTTCAAAAGTGCAAAGGGAGGGAGCTTTTCTACAGAAGAATTTGAGATCGTTCATAATTTATTGGACTGTGACTGGAACAAGGGTTTACTCTGAGACCACTGTTGGAGAACGGGCCGAGCATTTCAGAGTTTGAGGGGGACTGAGTATCGGATTAGGAACATTTAACCCAGAAAATAATGCTTTTGGTGATTGAGAAGAGATGTTATCCTATAGTTTGTCCTGTCCCCTTCCACTTTAAAGTTTACAATACTCTAAACACTGTGTGCAGCATATGAAGCACAGGATAACTGCTGATCGACTATTATTATTATATTATTATCTGTTGGGAATCTGTTTTGGTCTCAAAATCCTCCAGAGGTTTGGCTCTGGTTGAGTCCTTTTTTTAAACAAGCATCTATGAACCACAGGCTAAAGAGGACGGCAGTGACTAGTGTGGAATTTAAGTGGGAACACTTTCTCTTTGCTCTCTCGTTTTAGGGTGCATTTGAAATTTCCCTGATTTTATGTCTCTATTAGCAGCCAGTGCCGAGAAGCATAAAACGTTTTTATTATTCCAGTAGTCTGCTTTGTGTCTCTCTCTGGTCTGAATGTGCCGTGTGCTGAATATTTAATGACTGCAGTCAATTTCAGAGTTTTACATATGGGTGCTTTAATTTCCTGTTAAGAGTGACACTAGCAGAGTGCAGTTAAGGCTCCAGACCAAGATGCTGAAGATCGACTTCAAATACTTTCAAGTGTTGTGAGAAAGTTTTGCTCCCAAGTTTATGTGGAGAACAGTACAGAAGTATTCCTCTCCTGCCTCCAGCTTCTGCCCTTCAGCCCATTTCCTCTCCAGCTATTTGAGGAGTCTTTCTTCAGTCATGAGAAGTGCAGGGAGAGATGCTCACAGTATGTGAGGTATGAGTCATCACACAACTGCAGGATATGTATGATGTTGAGGATGGGATGTTTCTTTTTAACGGTTGAAGAATAAACCGAGAAATACAAAGCTCAGTGTTAATACAGCGAAACATAGAAAGCCCATGAAGACTTTCCTTATCCACAGATGACGTCAAATCTTAAATTCTCATGATCAAAACAACAAAATCGTGTGTGTGTGTGTGTGTGTGTGTGTGTGTGTGTGTGTGTGTGTGTGTGTGTGTGTGTGTGTGTGTGTGTGTGTGTGTGTGTGTGTGTGTGTGTGTGTGTGTGTGTGTGTGTGTGTGTGTGTGTGTGTGTGTGTGTGTGTGTGTGTGTGTGTGTGTGTGTGTGTGTGTTGCCCCACACAAACGTAACTACAAATGCTTCAAATATACCTGAAATACTCAAAGCTCAATTAATTAAAAGCAGACATTTTCAAACTAGGATATATATAAATGTTCCAATAATTTATTATAATTAACCATTTCTCTTTTATTTTAAGGCAGAACAATTGTGAACTTAACCATTTAAACAGAGAAACATGGATATTTTCCTTTTTAGTAAAACTTGACCAAACTGAGGTATAACAGCATTGTTCCAACAGTGTCTTTATTTTGACCCCCCCAAGACATCCATTCATTCTCCCTCTGGAAGTGAAAATCAACACTTCTTTGTATCTCCTCATGAAGAAATGTTTTTGTATTCTACTTATAGAAAGTCTGCAGGTTCTTGCAAGTTTGCTGACGCTCCACTACAGAAAGTATTGGGCTTACTTTGTACTCAACTGTGTGTAAAAACAAAATGAAAACCTCAGCCTCAGCATATTTACCTGTCAAATGTTGCATTTAGCATAATATTCATTGTTGTAGTGTAGGATTTGTCACCTTGATACCAGTCTCCTGGTTCTGCCGAGTTTCTTTCTTCCTGTCCCGCTTTCTCTGACAGCAGCAGTATTGTGTCTCAATCATTGTTTTTCTTGGAGAATTGACACAGAGGAAACATACAATATGACGTATAAAGGTCTATAGAAATGTGCAGAAAGGTGTTTTCGAGTGGACATTTCACACATTGGAGCCCGGCTGTTGTCTGCATGCAGGTAATCGGTTTGTCTGTCATTGTGGGAAAAGCTTCCATCTATAGGCTCAGGCTGCAAAAAGCAAAGAGTCTTTATTCTGTCTGTGAGGCACAGCCTTTTCTGGCGCCACTAGTCTGATATTACTTTATACTGCTGAAGTGAGAAATGGATCACAGCTTTTTATATATTAATTTTTTTTGAAGCTGCCACACTAGTTTCTCGCCTGAATCGCTGTTCTGTCAAATTCATCCCACAAAAAAAAGACACATTTCTCAAACAGGTTTGGCTTTTGTGTGAAATTGAATTCACACTGAAGCATTCACAAAAAGAAATGATGATGAGAGACGGGTTGGTGGGGGGAAAAAAAACTTGATTAAAATTCCACAGGTGTGTGTCTTCATTAAATCTGGACAATACCTTGAATAATAGAAAACAACAGCTTTGTTTTGGATCAGTGGATTTAAACAAACACTGTAAAAATAGAGGAATTTTCCTCTTTTGAATTGCCATTTCTTCATCTCTGTTAATCATAACATCTCTGATATAATGAACAAGTATGGATTCTGAAAAGCTAGCTGTCACATGGAGGACTTTGGATGCATCAAACGGGAGTAATGAGTTCTCGTGTTGGGTACATATTCAGTGAGATTTCCTGATTGCAGTGGTGCAGTGGGATCTTCATTTGTCATTCTTGCCATGCGTCGCAGAGAGTGTGCAGAGTATTAAACGTGCTGCTTCCTCGTTGGTGGCAGTTGTAAAGACCTGAAATGGATTTTTAATGGGAAATGTGTCTCGTCAATGTGGTCTGGAAAGATTGTTCACTTTGCATATTGCCAGAGCTTCTCGCTTAAGTGTTGAATATTCTAAATGCCATCTGCTTTCCTTGATCAATTTTCTCAAGAAAAGGAAGTCTCTTACGCTGATGGGTCTGACTTCTAAAATAAGTAACTTAATTCTTGCATCAGGCAAAAGCATTGTTCAAGCAGGAAAAGGTTAATGCGCTCCTTTCAGCATCCATCGCTCTGACACACTTCCTCTCAGCCCCAATATGTCGGGCAAAGCATCAACACTTCTGACAAACTGCCTTGCTTAGTAGAACAATACTGGACAACATTGTGTCAAAGCAATGATACATCCTCTCTTACCTAGACGTATAAATGTAGCCCTATACCTGACGCGCACACACCTCGCATACAAAGGCAAAACTCTCACTGCCTGCTGTCTGCCAAATAGGTGGCTTCTAATGGGCTGTGGAAAGGACAGCGAAATTAGTGCATCTGCCAAAAGGGGAAACACAGCAGAGTTTGCTTTTTAATCATCTTGTCGTGGAGCTTTCTTGTCAGGGCTCGATTGGTTTGTGCCCGAGAGATGAAGAGCAGGAGGAGGGAGAGAGTCCAATTATGCCCCCAGGACTTTAAACAAACAGTGCTGCTCAACTTGGACTTTGTTAGAGAAATTGGACTGGAGAAAGACTAAGTTAATTTTCTCTTTGATGTCCTCCCAATCCCCAAGTTCCACTTAATTCACTCATTTAAACGGAGGGATCAATGATGAATATTGTAGAAAAATGGGGTTGCTCATAGGGTCTTTAAACTGCAGCCTAATAGAATATTAACAAGACAGTCTTCAGCTTCCATAACATACGAGTTGTGTAACAGACAATTTGTAAACTGCGTGACTGCACATTTATATTTTGTAGCTGCTCTGTGAGATTTTGATTTTAAGGAGGAGAAATCACTTGTACTTTGGCAAACAGAAAACTTAGCTGTTGAAAAATGAAGCAAATGAGAAGTGGGAAAAAAACGAGTGTCCACTTGAGGCTGGCTGCAAAATCCCCAGAATGCTCATTAACAACGATGTTAAACGCACAGCATGCAAATTCTGCCGCCAGGGGGCTCTTTGTTATCAAAACGAGAACAAAAGATGACGTCAATGCTGGCGGGGAATCATGGGAGTGATACTCTCTGCCACTTCACCCCCACCCCTGATGAAAAAGAACTCTGAGTTGTCTGTTTTCACAACCTATTTATGCCGTATTTATCTATTTACTGTGTATTTACTCTCATGGCTGTATTTGGCATATCATGCATACCCAAGTGTTGACTAGGGGGCTGTTGAATGACTGATAGATTAATCAAAATGTGTTTCTAGGGACCTTTGTGGCTCAGATTTGGCACGTTGCCTTTTTCTTAATGGGAAGACCTTTCCTAGTCATTCAATTGAGAACCTTGATGTTTCCAGACTTGTAAAGGAACATTTGGTTTTACAGTAGCTTCCAGGAACTTGGCAGGGAAAATGGTGCTCTTAAGTCCTGTTTTTATTTCTAACAATATGCTTTTTACAAGTGAAAACGCTACATGGAAGAAGACCAACCTGTTTGTTTGGCAAATGTTAGTAAGTCATCTTAACCTTCTCACTTTGTGCTTCTTTGAGCTTTTCCTAAGGGAAGCCTCTTGTCCTGTCTCACTCATAGTGAATAGTTAAGTCCCAAGCGGTTCTCGATGTGTGATTTGATGCGAAAACGTGGAAACATTCTGAACTATTTCCTTAATATTCTTATATTAACAGTCTTGTATGATGTTAAAAGCTGGCTTTGAAGAAGTTACTTATAGTGGTTGGCTCTCATCCTCATCATTTTAACTCTTAGCAGTAGTACAAACGAGAAATCAACCTGGTCTTTCTTGATATAAGGAGCAGTCCTGCCAGTTTGACGCACCACTAATGATGTGCAAAGCTGCTGGATTTGATCTAAGTCCTCCCCTGGAGCTCAGCTGCTCTCAGCCATGCTGCAGGACTAGGCTGGCTAAGCCCACACAATGGCCGTCTGTGCCTCATTAGGGCTAAAGTGCTCCGGGGGGGAACGAGGCACAGGGATAAGTCTTAAAAACCTGAGGCTCCCAGTACCCAACAGAGGACACAGAAGCAGACGAGAGACAGAAGTGGCCAGGTATGCACACTCCTTTGAATAACTAGAACATAAGATTGAACTTTTTCCCATTGTTCAAAAAAAAAAAAAAAAGAAAAAAAAGGTGGGGTGAGTGACTTCAGAGGGAGAGAGGGAAACACAAGGATTGTGAAACTGATGAAGGAGAGGTTCACTGGGAGCTTGGCGGCACTAATGGTCTCCCTCTGCTTTCTTCTGAACATACTTGACAGCATTAGCCATGGCTAACTGGCCAATTAGACAGCAGGGTAGCCACTTCTGTTCAGCGCTGACCTGTTGTGTCCTCTCTGGTTGTTCTCTGTTGTGACACTTTCTGTTTGATCTTCTCAGTCATTGGCCTTTATTGGGATTAAAAAAAAGTATCCTTATGCACCAGAGGATTCCCTTACAGTAATGAGCCATTGATGCTCCTGGCTATGGTCTCTTCAATGCTTTCATTATATTACACCCAGATGTAGGAGCGTCTGTATCTTTCCCACTCTTTCTTTCTCCTCCCACATTTTTTCAGTTTTCTCTGCAGTTTCCACAAGACTTTTCTAAGACCCTGATTTATATCTCAAGCCTGGTGTTTTTTTCTTTTCTTTGCTCTCTCCTGTTGTGACTGGAGGGGGAGGAAAGGGTCAAAGTCATCCCTCTGAGCTCTCCACCGGTCTCTTTCAACTGAAGAGTGTTCTGAGGATTATGATGACCACTTTCCATGGTCTGTCTGCCTGAGACGCTCGATTCTAATGGGAATAATTAGGTTATATGTCTCGCCTCTCACTCCCATCCCTTCGAAAACAAAAGCTCTTTTTGAAATAGATCACGTACAAACTGCAAAAGGAGTGACATCTACCTACGCAGTTATTCCTGGAGGTACAAGGAAGCATTAATCAAAGACGGGAGCTTTCTGTGAGGCTAATGGTTCCCATCTCCACCCGATCTGTGTTACAACATAGGCACTGCTTTTTTTTTTTTGGGCTGTCAGCATTGTCACTAACAGTAGTTACTTCAAAACTTGAACTGTGCCTTAAATGTCTGACATTGAGTGTATTTTCAACAGTGTGCAGTTATTTCACTGTCTTATGTTTGGCGTCACATTTTTTTTTAATTTGAAAGCTCTGGTATCTTTTTTTTTTCTTAAACAAAGGAATTAAAGAAAAAAAACTAGAGGACTGGAAACCATAAAGTACAACAAATAGCTTTTTTTGTGGCTTCTCTTTCTGCGTTGTATGTTTAAAGTTATTTAAAAAATATTTTACAGCTATGGTTTTAATTTACTGTAGGTACCTTACTATTTTTTAAGTTAAAATTTATTTGATTGGATACTAAACTAGAGGTTCAGTAATTCACTGGAAGTGACAGAAATGGAAACTAAACAGAACAATTTTTATATACAAATATACTAAACTGTCTCTGGTGCTTGCTTTTCCAGTGTGGGATCTACTTTCATATCACTGTAATTGATGACTAGACAAAAGTTTGGCTTTTTAGGACGGTTTGATAGTCCGTTTGTAATATCTGCAAAATACTGACTCAGGTGTTCGCCAATTGATTAAGAACATCTTTACCTGACTGATCAATAATGAAAGTCACATGATGGCCTGTTCAGGTTATGGGACAATGCCCACTGGGCTCAACCATAGATACGTTGACAGATTCAATTCTAACCCATAGCCATTTGCAAAGTTTACTGATGCTGAAAGAGCAATGTGTTTTTGCCTCATTGATTGCATCGTAAAGAAGTTATTAAGAGGACACTATTTGCCTTGGTTCATTCTGTGCATCCATGACTACATCATTTCTGTTATATTGGAAAATACACTTAAACTTGAAGGTCGTACTTTAGCACAACCTCCCTAAAATGCTCAGTTCTGTCAAAGTTGGCTTTTGTCAGAGTGCTGTATGGTGAACACACACTGGTTCTTGGCAGCTTGTCAGGTTTCCCACTTAAAACCAGCTGGCATTGATGGGGTATTTATTACATGTAATCCCTTTGTGATATGAGGAGAGAGTCACAGCAGGTATGAAAATGCATAGCATTGTCAGTGAGGAAGTCAGTAATCTCAAATCCATCTCTCTCATCTTTGTTTTTCCCACAAGCTGTAATCCCCTACCCTTTACAATTCTAACTTTATACACCTTCAAAGTTCTCATTGCATTTGCTAATGGGTTAAAGTTGCAAACATAATTAGCCTCTGTTGTTGATGGCCTTGATTTAGATACTTGCCAGTAACCTTTCCAAACACAGCAGTGCTGCAAGTGCTCTTTAGGACATGACTTCATATTGCTATATTCTCCTTTATGGTGTTTTGTGTTACAGAGCTGCAGATGGCCTGTAGAGTGTAACTGGGCTCACAGGAGATGTGAACTAAAGCCACCAAAATGCTGAAGAGTTGCATTTGTTTGCATTCTGCATTGCAGTCTGTTTTTCACAAGTTTCAAACTTAACCTTGGCCTCCACTCTGGAGATTTGACTACCCGGAGGTTCTTTAGGCTATGTGTGAACACTAGATTTCTATCTTTTCTTTGGATTTTCATTTATGTTTGCATACTTATTTAAGTCGTTGACCTTTTCTTTGTTCTTCTGTTACGACCATTTACTCCAAACATAGTTGAAACCACAGCACACTAAATAATACAACTTCCATCTTCCCTTTCTGATAATCAACCACTGCTAGTTGACACCACTTGTGATTTCCTGCAGTAATATCAACTTGACTCTATTACCAAAGAATACTACAATTAAAAAAGACTTAAAGTAAACCAGTGACCCATCTTAATAAATACTACACAATCAATTCATCAGTAGCAATGGGAATAAGCCTTTGTGGCTGCTTTCGAGTTCTCATCTTAAGTAAGTTTTATGCAGCTGCTCATTTTTAGGATGTAGACATACATCCTAAAAATGTATGATGCTGATGCTGTAGTGTTAATTAGCCTACATTTCTGGGCTCATGAATCATTTAATAACATTGCACAGCTGCGTACATACAGTCTTAACATCCAAATTGATTTATATTGAAGAAGATTGTGTTTTGAAAATCGTATGATTGTCTGAGCAGCAGACATTTATGCACTCCAGTAAATCACATTGTTAACAGAGTGGCTGGATAAAAAACAGTGAATGCTCAAAGTTGTAACAGTTGATGCAAATTCTAGAGGATAACACAAATGCAACAATGGAGTCTGTGTTTTGGGGCGTGGCCCATCTTTCCAGCCTGACTTTGGGAACCAACAGCATGGTCGATCAAGGATTTTGTTGTTCTTGTTTATTTGCTTTGTCTCAAATTGCCTATAATGTCTGCCAATTCAGTGATCAGCCGAGTCTGTTCATCAAACAACAGACATTTGGTGTGAAAGCTTTGCCTGCTCTCTTGCCTTTCTGGATATTCTTCAGGACTATTGTGTTTTGTCACCAAGCCTTTTTAGTTTCCTTTGGCAAATAAATTAATGACAGTGACTTTGGTTATTTAGAGGCCTCATTTTATCTTCTTTCATTTAATTGGAAATAGCCTGGACCTTATCAGTCGAATCCAAGAATTGTGAGGACATTTTACAATCTGACCTCGTGCAAAAGATTTAGCAAATCAGATTCAGACATTATACCATATGCCTCATATTGGACTAATTTTTCCAAATTAAGCAGCTCATGCAGAAACGCTGATGGCTTTAAACTGCAATTTGGATGCAAATGATTCAAATGACTACAGTCCAGATGGGGTGTTTATATTTTAACAGATCACCTCATGTGGAATTAGAGCTGTTTACAGATACAGCTTTCAACTAACAGAAACCATTAAGTAAAGAAGTGCTCCATTTCCACTCTATGCAGTTTTTTGAGAGTGGAGATGAAGGTATAAGGCTGATTCATGTTGTAGTGGTAGAATCAAATGTAAGGCTGTTTCTGTCTGGGGTTGAGTGAAGTCAAATTAGTACACACAAATTACTCATTTCATTAGCAATTTTGGTAAGTATGACTATTTTTCACCGCTACAGTACAACAGTTACTGCTCTCCATTTTTGAATGTTACTGGGGCGCAGTAGTGTATGAAAAAGTAATTTTCCACCAATTTCCCTCTCTTTGGAGTTTCTCTATTGCAGTGTTTCCCAACCTCTGTCCTTGAATGACAAAGACAAGCAAATAATGCTTGCATTAAGAAACAGCACATTTTTGATGTTTTTTTGATGTATGTGTTTTCAGCAAATCAATGAATTGTTGCAGCTTTAAAGACTCTGTATCATAACATTGTACATGGACAATATTCACGGTAAATTGTGAATAATTGTACCTTTTCTTTAGAATTACATTTGTTATATTAGTTGTTTTTAAAGTTGCTGATGGACTGTGACTCCTCAGTGCATTAATCATTGTTAGTCTGCTGCTAGGACTTGGGAATGGATTTTTTTATTTCTATTTTTTTAAGTCTATTGCTCACCTGCAAAGGCTGGCCAAGGATTAGTTGAGCTTTGTGCTCATGCAAACACACCGCCTTACTCCTGGTGATGTATGCAATTTGAAGATAGAGTAATCTCCTGCAAGTAAAAGCTTTTTTGTATTAGTGCAAGGCAGCACGGGACTTTTGGATAAAAAAGGAATTTGTTTTCAATTCATTGTAGGAAACATTTTAGTTAGTGTTTGTTAAACTTCTTTCAATAACTTTTAAAACGCAAACAAGTCTTAACGGAGTTATCAGAGGTGGTTTTGGTGAGCATACTTTTGCCTTTTCTTGTTTAAAAATGCTTTCTGTTTCCCTTAAAAGCTACAGAAGATAAAAGGAAAAGTGGTGCTTTGATAATATGCAGCAATTAGCAATTTGCTGTTGGGTGATCTTTCTTTTTTCCCCTTGACATGATAAAAGCTCCTACGCCTTCACCTCGTTGTCTTATTTGAATTGAACTCAACCAATTTGCACATTAGAGAAATGCGCAGTCATGTTGTTTTGTAGTGCTGAGTGGTACCCAAATCTCATGTGTTGCCTCCTTACTCACATCAATGCAGCTTCAAAGAATAATTACCATATTAAGACCTTCAAGTAAACTAATTAAATAAAACTTACAGGCAACATTATTGTTTGTCTGGAGGAATGTAATTTAAGCAGAGCAATGCATCCCATTGCCTGGTTGAGTCTGCTGTTTTAATCAATTAACGGTTAAGTCATTCATTAATTTCCCTTGGGTTTAAAAAGAGAATTCATCCATCCATCCATCCATCCATCCATCAAATCAAGGTATACTTTAATCCAGCCATCCATCAATCCTTTTTAATGCAGCAATAACCACACACCCATTATGCTTGATACTGAACAGGTAAATGAGCTTTGGAGACCAACATCATTGTATTCACTTCAAACATGCCTAATTTTGCTGTCAAATTAGCCATCATAACCTGTGGGCTGATGGAGGTTGACTCACTTTTGGGACCAGCCTCCAGTGACCAGTTCGAGAAACTGAAATGTTTTGGCACTTTTCGGCCCAGAAGTTTCCTCTTTGGACAGTGGCACCTATAGCATTGTGAAAAGTAGAAAGCTTATTTTGCGTTCTTTTTTTGTTACTTTTTTTGTTACTTAGTCATAATTATTAATTGTGTACATAAAGACTTCGATTTGAAACCTAGATTTTAAACGTTTTTTAGGATTCCTTACTGTTCCAATTTCTATTTCACAGAATATTCTTTACAATCTTTTGATATGGGACTGTCTGGCTTTTCACTTCACTTGGTTTGGTTGGGAGTATACCTTAATAAACATATCATAACCAGATTTATTTATTGTAAAATGACAACAAATGTTATTTCAATGCATTGCTCCCCATTTAAATATGTCTAAGTTTAAAAAAAGCGGCCAGTTATCAGTCAGTAGATTAGCTCACCAGTGGAAGTGCTTTCTTGTTGTTGATAAAGAGTCTCTCTAGCATAATTACCATAATAAATACTTATTTTATTTCAACTTCATAATGTATAATCCTCTTCTCCTGCAGGTACATGATGTTAATCAACGGTAAAAACGAAGTGTTCATGGTCGACAGGGACAACACGATCTTCCACATAGCAAACCTTGAGTTTCCTTTCCGGAAGGATCCACGATCCCACTTATCAAATACTCTCCTGGATGGGGTGAGTCATTGTTCCTCCTTATGTCATTCTTTTGGATTGTTAAGCTTGAAACCAATGCTAGCTTTCCCTGTTCTCCCCCCCCCCCCCCCCCCCTTGAAATACCCAGAAGGGGACCTGTTTTTCTCTTGCTTGTAATTTTAACTCCCCTCCACTCCAACCTGGTACATTTCCCGTCCTGCTCATGCAGCTCAATATAACAGATAATTGACACAAGTTGCCAAACCTTAGGTAGAAAAAAACCCACCAGCATGCTTCAGTTTAACGGCAGAACCTGTCAAAAATGGCTGACAGGAAAATCATCATCCAAGTCCTTGAGAAACCACTAATGAAATGTTCTACAGTTTTTCTGTCACTGTTACTGCCTCTACTTTCTGCACCACAACATGTTGGAACGCTCAGCAGTGGCCTCCTCTCAGGTGGTGTGTGACTTATCCTGGCCCTTTGATAATGGGCCCAGACTTTTATTGGCATGTTTGTTATGTTTAGGTCACACAGGTCCCAGCTTTCCCCCAGTAACAGGTGCACATGCTTGAGTCATTAACACACTCCCTGACAGAAAACACAAGCAAGGAAATTACTGTGTGGTCAGCTGAGAGCTGATTATAAGTATCTGGCACTCTTTGTGCTTGGTTGTCTATTAATGGTGATGAAAGATAAGTTGCCGCTGATTGTTTTTCGTTAAGTTCCTGGCTTTGTTTTCGAGTTAAGAAGCTTGATGTAAAATAGGTTTCTCCGTCCTCTTAGCGTAGCAGTTGCTGATTGATATGGTGAATTCATTTTCCTCACCCAGACGGGACATCTAATTGCATCTTATTTATGGTTCCTTTGAATGAGTGGTTCGGAAGTGTGTTTAGATTGCTACAAGGTTTGTTTTGTCGTGGGTATACTCATCTGTTGATGCTTCTGGCTCTCAGTTCAGAGAGGCTGTTTACAGTGAGGAGCCCTCCTCTTGAAGCCCAGCTGCGTTGTCTGATATGTTTCATCTTCAGGCCCTAGGCTCTGCTCTTTGTCTTTATGTGCTGTTTTCCACTCCAGTTTTTAATGAGCTTTACATCCACTCAAGCTCCAAAATTGGATGAATGCAGAATGTAGATTGAATTCCTGGTGGTTTCCATTGGTCACGTAAATGTATTCATCTTTTACTCACTGTGCAACGGTTCAATGGCCCGCATGCATAATGATGGCAGCCTCCTGGAATTACATCATTTCTTTTTTCTGACCCTCTTAAAGTGCTGTACATGCCTCCCTTTGACTCCTGTGTTCTCTTTGCCAGTCTGGCATCAGTAAGTGAATGTGTTTAGCATCTCAGACAGCCCCCCCCCACCCACCCCCCACCCCCGCCTCATTACACAAAATAGAAGAAACTAAATTGATTGAATTAAGATAAATTTGGTTGAATAGGAACTATACACGCCTTAAATGTATTTTTGTCTAGAGACTTTGAAAAGTCAAAATTGTAAGTATGTTTAATTCATCTTTAAAATATACAGTATATAGCATGTATACGCTGTTGATAAATGAAGTATGCCTTTGTGATTAAAAAAAAATGAAAAGAACCCTGTGAGAAAAACTTAGCTCAGCAGATTACAGACATTCAACACAGATGGAGCAGCAGAGGCTTAAAATGTAATGTCCATGTTGGCCCAGAAGAGGAAAAAAAAAAACTGTCTGCGGCTGTAGTGTGAAAATGTATTGCAGTTAAAAAGGTGTTTTAATCAGTTGTGCGTGGCATCATGGCAACTACATCTCATTATCTACAATAAGCAGATCTGGATTGACCAGTAGTTCAATGAGTCCCTGAAATTGAAATAATACATATTTCTTTATCTTAAACAGCATCCATGTGAATTGCTTATCTCTTATATAATATTTCTGTTGTCCTACCCTGACATTTTGTTCACTTGGTATATTAGCAGATTCTTGAAGTTGCTCCAATCTGCTCCTAATATATTTTATAAAAGGAAAGGGATTTTCTTTAACATATATATTACGTAAAGCATCAGTGTTAGGACCCTACATTCACTTCTCTTACTTCAGCTGTGATAAGGTTTGCTTGCTCATCACTCACTTCACTGCGTCACACACGGTTGTGTAATAGTTCTTTGATAACTAATCATGTGTCTGTCTGGTGTCCAGCACCACCGCTGCACCTTTCTCCCAACTTCAGAGTCTTGCATAATGGATGTGCTGTGCTATTTCTGCTTCCTGTCCTTCATCCTGAGACACCACCACACATACACACCTACTTCTCCAGTTCCTCCCTATCCTTTCCCTCTTTGCCACAGGCATCCCTGCCTGAACATGTGCCCCCTTGAGAATACTCAACCCCTAGTGTCCCATGCTTAGTTTCCATCTTGTGCTGTGAAGGAGCAGGGATGTGACAATATCATACATTTTAAAATACTGGCTTCACATACAATTTAATTATTTTTTATTGTGACTGATTTTCTAATGAGATTGAAGTCAAATCATGAATAAATAGTATGATATTTTTTTTTTAAAGATTAAATTCAGTTCTCTGAATATAAAATTCAAAATATTGTCATTTGTATTAGTTAATATAAGTCATAATATTTAATTTTGAGGTTGTTATTCATAAAACAGTGCAAATGTATTCTATATAAATGAGGCCTTCCATTTCTAAATATATTTTGTGCATTCTTTCTACACAATCATGTATCTTTACTTTTACACTTGATGTCTTTCCATCTGTAACCCTGACTCTGGTCTTTTTCTCTGCAGGAAATGATCATCGACAAAGTGAACGGTCATCCCGTCCCCCGCTATTTGATATACGACATCATCAAATTCAACGTGAGTAGCCCAAGCTATTTAAGAATGTGTTGCCTCTCCTCTGACCTATTGCTCCTGAGATCTGCCAGACCCAAATGTCAGACAGAATAAATAAGCATCCCTTTGGACGCATTTCATTAACACTGTCATCTCTGAGCAGCTCCTCCTGCACTCTCTCTCTCTCTTTTTTTTTTTATCAGAGCAAGGTGTGTTCTGCACTCAGGGAAAAGCATAGATGTGGAATTTTCTTACCTTGAAAGCCAAAAAAAATCAAATCCAGCATGGGTTTCTCAGAGGCTTTACTGTAGCAGGCAGCAGAGTGGTGCTCATCCAGCCTCTGCACAGAGATGACAGGGCTCATCTCTCTGCTTGATTGACCCCACACCCTGTCAAACACCGGGCTTTACTTAAGTCTGACCTTAAACACAACAACACTACGGCTGAACTGTTTCTGACCCATTCTAAATCAAGTTTTTGTACTTTTACCCCTGAAAGTTTATTACAGTAATATATGATGTTAAGATAAACTGCAAGTTTTGGGCACTTTATGATGCACACAGGACACTATTTCAATTGATAAAAACGGTAAGTCCTTGCTGGTGTAACCTTTTTAAAAAGTAACCGTGTTGACTGTTGATTTTAAGCCCAATGTGTCTGTGGTTGTCATAGTTACAACAGATATTGAAGATGGGAGGTTCATTAAAGACATATCTAATGAGTATTTTCGACATTATAATTTACGAAAAAAAGACTAAACAATAGGGCATTTGTTGGGACATTTTCAGACGGAATTGGGCAAAAGTTGCCAGTTAACATGGTCACTCTTCAAACCGTAACACCAGAACTTCACTTTAGGTGATGTTTACTTATATTTGGTGGAGAATCCTTCGCCTTACAGTTCTATATGATCAAAGTCTCCAATATTACCAACAGCTTTGTGTATTTTCAATGTGACTGGGTCAGTAATGCCTGTTAGGGAAGTGAAAGACAAGAAATGAATGTTCAGTAATTGCCTGAGTGTGTCCCTGCTTGTGAAAGTAACCTTTAGGTATGTGTAAAAGTGTGATCCTCCTGTTGGGTTGATCTGAATTGACCATTTTTTCTTAAGAGCCTGAGGAAAACATTACAAGGCTGTTAAATGCTAACACTCTTTCAAATTAATTCATACTTTCAACTCTGGTCCGCGCGCCGCTAATAGCAAGCGGGCCAGGCAGGAGACAAATGAGCCTACAGTTTGCCCTGAGCGAGCCTCTCCTGTCTTCCTCATAAAAATTTGATGAATACCTCAGGCTGGAGGAAGAGAGGCAGGGTTACTTCAGCCATTTTATGTTCGTCTGTCGCCTCCTTTCCTGCATTGATCACAGGATCACCGCCAGCAAGCTGCTCAATACAGACTCCAGCAGTACGGAACATCTTTGAAAGACGGCGATGAAGGTAGCAGCTCCACATGACTCTCACCCTGAGCCATCAGTAAAGAGCTGCTGTATTGATCCTCTCCAGCCATTATAAGCCTTCTCCATTATCCGCGGGCTGCTGCACCTTAGCACAGAGGCTCCATCCTGAGACTGAGGGTGGAAATGCAGCAGGAGGGAGATCACACCACCCGCTAGGCCCATGGTCTAACGTGCCACCCTACTTGTTTTGGAAAGTCAGGTGAAGCACAGCACTGGGATTCCTTCGATTTTGAGCTCGATGTGAAGAGTGTGTTCTTTCAGTGTTGGATTTAGCTATGAGAGGGGGGGACGGTTTTTGATGCTTTTGGAGGATCCATATAGCAACAGTTTTATTAATGTTAGTGCAGTCTGTATTCTGAGTCGTCCAACAGAGTGTTATTCTGTTCTAAGTGCTGATTTGTACAGCACGAAACTGATCGACCCTGACGACCACCCCGACACATGGAGGGGATTTTTTTTTTTTTGCTGTCACTGTGAAGCACAGAAAGCCTTTTTTTTTTTTTTTGTCTTCCTAGAAAGTTGCTGTTGCTTGTCAGTGTCTGTCAGCTCCCCCACTGTGGGGGAACTAACACGCTGGGATGGAGGCACGACAGCATTTACATATATGTCCTTAATTTTCAAGTGGATAAAAACTGTGGAGGTTCATGTGTAAATTTAGCTACACTTTGATTGAGCTTGTTATCTTTTATCTTGACTAAAATAATCACTCTTCAGGTGCAGAATTAGACAAGATAATTAACTGAATCAGATTAAAAGTTCAGGAGAAAAGAAACCTTTAGAAACCTTTTTGTGTCAGCATAGGGACTGCTTCACTGACATAAGCTCCATTTACTTCTGCTCGAGGAGTTTGTTTACAGGGACAGTCTGTAGCTCTCAGAGTTTTTTGACCTGTGAATAGTCCCAGGGCTGCA
The DNA here is from genome assembly GCF_963930695.1 of Labrus bergylta. Lineage (NCBI taxonomy): Eukaryota > Metazoa > Chordata > Actinopteri > Labriformes > Labridae > Labrus > Labrus bergylta. The sequence continues at coordinate 8,762,302 of NC_089209.1, read as the reverse complement.
TCATCCGTTAAGAACCAACTGCAGCATCAATCTGCTGACGCATCCGGTCCTCCCCTGCGGTCTCATTTCACCTGCAGGCTGCTGTCACATAGTATATCTCTTAAATTTAAAATAAGATATACATTATTGTCCCGGAGGAAAATTTTGCTTTGGGCAAAAGTGCTACATACAGCTGCATTCACTTCATATTCCGAATATATCAAATATAAAAAAAGCTGTGTTCCTGCAATATATTAATATATATTCTATATATATTATTACATAATTAGTGAGATGACTGTAACTCACAGTGGAAAGAGACAGCTAGGAATCAGTCAACAAGGATTACCGGTAGTTATAGTGCTACGGCTTTATTGGTCTCTTATTATCAATAGCCATCAGGGGCTAACAAAGACTTTACGATTAACCTCAGTCTCTCTAATTTGCTAATGAATCCCAACACATTCACTCTGTCTGCTGGGACTTTAATCTGCGTGTTTCCTGTGCTCATAAGGTAATTCTGCACCTGCATTTCCACATTCAACATCTGCTTGAACATGCGAGCATTGATGGTGAATTTTCTGGGGTTAATTGCACAATTATGTTGCAGCAGAGGCAGCAATGCTTCCAACTCAAAACCAAAACAGCCTGAAAATGCACGAAAGACACAATCAGTGTTGGGAGCTCTTTTTTTTTTTTTTTTGATTGAACACTAATACACTGATTTATGCTTAACCCTTACCAGTGGTTACGGGTGATTCGTTCAAATAGAGGTCTTACCTTTTCATGTTGTTTGAGGGTATAAAAGAGGTAGGTAAAATACATCTAGATTCATGAACTTATATTTGCTATAACAGCTTTAACCCTGTTAAAACATAGTGATTCAACAGGTCTGTGCTATACGTAGGATGCATTTTTGATGTTTTTTTTAACTCTATTTTAAGAGACTAGTCTACTGCGTCAAAGTGACTCATAAAGGAGCAGGAACAGTGGGCTTCAGGGGCTCTTACAGTGTAACTTCAGAGATTATTGTCTTAAGTTTTGACTATGGATAGATAGATAGATGTACTTTATTGATCCCAAACTGGGAAATTTTGTTAAAAAAAAAACCCCAATCAACATTTGAAGGAAAAAAACTAATTTCTTCTAGCTACAGACCAGTGAAATGACTCCCCTACCCCCAAACATAAGAAATAAGGTGAAATGGTGGAAACAAATTGAGTATTCCTGTGGAGATAGATACGCTTCGAACCTGCATCAGTTACTTTGGATTTTTAACTTAAAATTAAGTAATTCAAGCAAAAACCTTCAATTTCTTAAGGGAATTACTCCTTTGTTTTTTCCTGATAAAAAGAATATTGAAGTAATAATTGTGTGGTTAAAAGCCGCAGTTCTGTCAGAAATATCCCCAAGGAAGATGACACACTAAGCTTCTGGTCCCATTACTGATTAAGTCCCCTGTGTATAGTTTGACTTATGCTAAATTATCCCTGACAGAAACAGTTTGGAGTTATGTTTAAGGCTGTGTCAGTGTTTTATAAGATGTTTTGGTTTTTGCTGAACTCCTGAGTTCATTCCTCAGCCTCATGCACTTCACGCTGAAGATGGATTTATATCAGATGCCGCAGCTCTCTGCTGTTTAACATTTCATGTGTTTATATATAGATTCTATATATGCACTTAGTTTAATCCAACCTATAGGGAGTTATGTAGTACACTGAATTGCACTTGGCTGGACTACGATCTTTCACTCTGTTCACTTATAATAAATCAGTGAAGATTCAGGGGAGCCAAACTTGACTGAAAAACGATGCTGTGGGAGTGAACTAGGTTACAGATTCCAGTGATATGTTGAAAGTTTTTGCCTTTACATTAATGCTTGGTGAAAATTCCAGATTAAGTCAGGATGAATAATGTATCTGTTGGCGTTCAGACCATAAACTGTAAATATTAGTGGACGAAGCCTGAGTGACGTCACCCATCTGCTACTGCATGGGGATTTGGAGTCCCATCGATGGCTGTTGCCATGCTAGAAATGCGGTCTCACCCTTACTTTCAGCCATCCTATCAATAGGCGAAGAGCTGGAGTGGGTTTTAAGCATCTTGACAAACCATTAGATTGCACCCAACTCTCAATCAGTTCAGCTACATGCCTTTATTGTGAATAACGCTTATCCTTCATCAAATCAAAATGGATGAGCATGTGACAATTACAGACATGAGCTACTCAGACCAATTTCTTTATTTGTACCAGACTGTTCTGCTGTAAAAACAGTATTTTTTTGGATGGGTTTGTATATAACTTCCGGGGCTCCTGGAGCCAGCCTCAAGCAGACACTCAAACTGCAGCATTTTGCACTTCCGCATTAACTTCATTTTTCAACACCAGAGCTTGCGGCTTGGTTCAGACACACAGACCGTACTGTAAACTTCGGAACATGTCAGGAGTTTTGTGCTTGTGTGAAAATAATTAAGTATTAACAAGGCACTTTAAGATGACCATTGGTCTATAAAACACAACAAAATATACTTTTTTAAAATACTATTAAGAAACAACGTAATGCATGGGACCAATATAGCATGCTACCCTTTAGTAATTTGTTAAATTTACTGACCTTCTTAAAACTGATATCATGGAATGCTTAAGGACACCTCTACAATTCATTGTTAATATGCTATGAGATGTATTAAGAGTAAACCATTGCTGTTGCTTGTCAAACATGACTCTGGCCTTGTCCAAATCCAGACTGATGCAAATTAGTCACAATAAAATAGCATGAGCAGATAAATCCCAGATGCAGTTAAACTCTTTTGAACCACAGCAAAACAACATTTCATAGATATAATTGATTTTGATATCCGTCAATGTTGGACAAATAAGATCTTTATCTGCTGTGTGTCCCTATTGATCAGGCATTGACAGCACATGCCTCAAATCATCCGCACTCAGATCTTGTTCTGTCCTGGTGACACAGATGGTGCAAAATGTGTAGGACATGTTACCAGCTGTTGCTCAAGAAGACTGTTTTTGCTACATTTTCAAATGTGGACATTTTTTTTAATTTAGTAATGTAAAATTGTGTTATATCTTATTATAAAAACACAATCTTTATCTTTCACACCATCCTGGGAACAGTAATCACTTTATTTTCACACGTTGTAGTATCACTTCACACAGTCGTGTTGTGTGTGGTTATATATATTAGAGAAGATATTGTTCTGAGATACATGTTTGTTGCGTAAGGCTTGGCATTGTACTTGCTTACATAAGACAGCCAACTTAAATAAGAGTTGCTCTGATCTTCTTTTTCTGTTTTTGCTGAGTATACTCATGAGTCAGTGGACAGTACAACTAAATGTTTGCATCTAATCTTAAATAATTATTGCTCATCCATCTCTTCATCCACTCTCAGAAAGCCACTCTTAGAAATATTTCCTCCACCCAATAATTCCATAGCAGGCTCTTGAGAGGAAAGTGGCCTTTGCCGAACAGTCAGATAACAGAATATAAATGCAGCTCAGTCACACCTTCCTGCTCAGTGCATGTCAATATTGATCAAAAGATATTGATCCATTTCCACTACTGAGCATGAATATTAAAGGGGTGAACATTTCTCTATGTATTATATCTATATTTTAGGAACTTAAACATGTTTTTCGCTGTGTAACAATAATATACAATACACATAGAGGATTCCTATAAAATAGTCTCTAAATGTTGAAATATGCATGAAAATGGCTTTTCTGATATCTCATCAATTATTCAACAGACACCTTTAGTTTAGAAATGTTAATTAACAGGGAAATTACTGCAACCATTTTCAGGAAGTAATAATTTTTTAACCAAAAGCCATAGTACTTCGGTGTTCCTGCATGTCTGATGTGATGATATAGGGGCTGTCTCTGTATTACCTTATTTCAGAAACAGAATATCTTTAATACTTGTATGGTTGGTCTAAAAAAGACATCTGAAGATATAACATTGTTCCATGAGAATGTATAACTGTTTTTATTTACTACTTTCTGATGCACTCAACAAAACAATCACAAAACAATGAGTTCAATCAAAATAGTATGAAAATAATAATTTAAGGATTATATGTTTTCTTGATGTGTCCAAAGCCTTTGATAGGATAAATCATGTTTAATTATTTATGAAATTACATAACAGAGGGGTCCCCCCTTATTTGCTAAGAGTATTGTATTGCTGGCATTTGCATCAATCCATATGCGCCCGATGGGGCAGGAGTATATCGGCACCCTTTTCAGTGACCAATGGGGTCCGACAAGGTGGAATTCTGTCACCACTTCTTTTTAATCTATACATGGACGATCTCTCTGAACTGCTTAAAGCTTGTAAGACTGGATGTATGGTGGGAGATAGAATTGTTAACCATTTGATGTATGCTGATGATTTAGTAATCTTGTCACCTTATAGTGCTGGCCTACAGCAACTTCTAAGAATCTGCTCGAGTTATGGGATGCAGTGGGAAGCTACCAAGATGGACGAGTGCAAGTCAGATATTTGTTTTTAATAATTTGACCACATTTCATGCTCTGCTGAGAAATGTTATGTTCAAATTTATGTGTCAATTAAATAACTCAGAAAATGTCATTATGTCACTGACTCAGCCCAGACTTAGTGACACAGGTATTCCTCGTGTTTCTGGAAATACTAGTGTGAATGTCTCTTTGTATTTTAATCACATGTAGTGATGATATCCCTTTGTTAATGTCCTGTATTTATATATCTGTGCTTTTTTATAACGATATCGACCTATGGGTCTGAAATTAAGAAAGTAAAGTAATGGGTTATAGCCATAATTGTTAAAGTTAACACATGCAGGAAGTATAACTTTTACGGACAATAAATTGATTATTTACTGCAGTGAGAGTCCTTGATGTTATGTATTTGTTACCTGACACAAAAGCAAACAAATTGTAAAAGCTTGATTAAGTCCAACACAAATTAGAAAAAAACAAGGGCCTAAAGATTGATCCCTGTGGAACTCCAAAAAGAAAAAATAATGGTTCCATAGTATCCCTTCATAAGCAAAAAAATGTTTTCATCTTTCCATAAGATGTTACATTTTATTTGAAAAAAAAAAAGTTTATCAGTGTCATTTTTCACATGTTGTAACAAGAGGACTTTAACTACTCAACAGTCAATTTTGCAAACAACACAAGAATGGGAAAGGGTCTGAAGGTTAGAGATGCTCTATTATACAAAGGGGTATCACTAAATGATTTTTTTGACCATATTTACGTTTTTTTGCTCTTGATAACCATGTGACTTGGACAACATTTGTCATTCATTCATATTTTTTTTATCTCTTCACAAAACAAAAACTCCTGCTTAGTTTCTGAGTTTTGGCTTTATTTTTCCACTGTCAAAATGTGAGAAATTTTCATTGTTAGATAGTTTTTAAGCATTTAGCCCATGTCCATCTGGCAGCTTTTCAGAACTCACTTATCACTTTCTCCCTCTTCAATTGATTTCTTTTTCTGTGCTGTTAAAAGTGAGTCATTATTTTTAATCACTTTGTCAATTGAGCAACAGAGATAAGTGGCTTGCCTGGCCGTGCTGTAGCAGGGCGGTCACAACTGCCTCCACTTTACACTTTGAAGTGGTCATGGTTGTTAAAGTAGTATCCTGTTACTTGGCTTCCACACACGCTTCTTTACTCATTCTTTACTCAGTCATCAAGAGCAGGGACTCTATTTTTTTTACCTGATTCATGGCACCTTTGCTCCTATACCGACCTTGTCTTGTCTCTTTGACAGACTGTGATCCAGTCAGGATTGTGTTCTATCTGTCAGCAACAACTCTGTGCGGCTGTCAATTCCCAGGAGGGATGCTGTTGTCATAGTGACAAAGAAAAAATGATTGCACACTGTACTGTGTACCTTGTGTGTTAACATACCCATATGTTCTTATGTCAAGGTCTTATTTTGCAGGGTTTCTTGCATGTTCCTCCCTGCATACTGCTCACCTCTAGAGCAGCTATAAATACATAAGAGCTCTATGGAAAGATCACAGCGGATGCTATTGTGTGTATTAAAGTTTTATAGTGTTAGTCAAAAAATATCTAAATTTTTGTTTCCTTTATTATAGTTGAGTATCTGCATGACTCAGGGTTGACAAAATTGTAGATACTACATTAGAATTATACAAACTGTTATTTTAATAATATGTAGAATCAAAGTTTTAAAACATACGGAACTATAGTCATATTTTTAACCAAAAGCCGCTATGAGTTAAAGAGATGCACTGTCAAAAATGTCCCTTTGAGCATGTGCAGGAGTTTGTCTGCACTTTTTAGTAATCACAGCTCGACTAAAATGTTCACCTATCTTGTTGAAACGTATGTGTAATAACATAATTTTATAAGTGATGTGAAAAAAAGGCAATTATATAAGTTTTAAAAGCTGGAACCTGATGGGTCGGGAAGAAAGATATCTGCCACTTTCTATTGGCTGTTGATCTACTAATTGATTACGCTAGTCCTGTGGCTCATCATCTGGTGCTAAAATATCAAGTTCTAAAAAATGATTCCAACACAAAACTTAACTTAAAACCAAAAAAGATATTTTTCCATCTCACAACAGGCCTCTGCTTCCTAGTAATGTTGCACAACAGTGATGACATGGATGCTATTTTTTTATATAAATATCTGTAAACGTTGCGTTTAATCTTAGGTTACATTAACTGATAAACATGTCTTTTTTTGTGTGTGTGTTTCAGGGTCAACCGGTTGGTCAGTGTGACTTTAATATCAGACTGTTATGTATAGAAAAAGAGATAATTTCTCCCCGGATGGAAAAGATGAAGACGGGACAGATTGACAAAACCAAGGAGCCCTTCAGCGTCCGAAATAAACCATTCTTTGACATTCATGCGTCACGCAAGGTAAGCGAACAAAGATACCATTCATACTTTCCAGCCTATTACTTCATCCCATTTGTTTGGGTGACCTAGTGTCAAAAAAAATCTGCTTCTAGCACAATTGTGCAAATCAGGATGACCTAAAATTCTTAAATAGTGTTTGTACAAATGAAACTTGTGATTAGGTAATGCCCCAGTTACCTTCCTTGAAGTTGTTTTACAGGGCAACAGCTGCTCACGCGGTCTTTAAGGCAAAACTGCGAGGAGAAAGAGGAATTGAAGTAAATAATACATTAATGTCTTCTGAAATGCACAACAGGCTCCCTCTGGTCAGTCCTCTGAGTGGAAAGTCTGAGAGTGGCTGGTGTCGGGGCCTGAACCCACTGGGACAGATCAGTCTCAGCCTCACAACTTGGGCTGCGTTCACACTTCAAACCTTAATGGTCAACTCTGAAAAAATCACATCTGAGTCACATAGGAGGTAGAAATTCAGATTCAGGTCCCTTTTGGCTGCTGTGTGAACGTAGCCATAGTGTGAGGTGGAAGGAAAAAACAGAGCGTCCTCATGCTTTGACCTCATCCCAAGACGTTGTTCCGAAAATCCTGGTCTTCATTAAGGAGCCAGTCCTGTGGGTCAGGAGTGCACCAGATTTTAATTCTTTCAAAGATACTTCAAGGTTTTTCAATCAGTTCTCTAAAGCGCCTTCTCATTCCTGAACTCTTGACATTTTCTAGATAATGTCAGGACAATCAGGTCGTGATATTTTCAGGAACTTGCCTCTCACAGATGCACCTCACTGCAGGGTGTAATCTTTCCCTGGTTTGATTTGGGTGAGGGGAATGGGCTAGGAACCTTGTGCAGAAGGAAGAATTACCCAGAAGGAGTGCTGGGTAATTGTGACTGTCTCTGCATTAACATCACTATAACATATATAAGGATGACAAGATCAACACAACAGTGGAAAATGATATTATGACGACTCAGAAAAGCAATACATATTATAAAGCAGCCAAAATTCTGCTCAGTGTGATTGACATCATCACCCCGGCCACTCGCTCAAGGTGGATTGATCCAGATTATGTCCTGTTGTGCTGAACCTGACTTCACATGGACATTTTATTGGGAGGCTCAAAGGAAAAAGTTGTCACAAAGTTGGAGGAACATATTTGGCCATTTGCATTCGCACAAGCAACCCTCCTGGACAATGTCAGGAAATGTTAAGGAGTGCAGTGCGTGTGTGAAGGAGAGTTGTAAAGCTAATGACCATGTCCTGAAAGATTCTGGGTGAATGTGCCCTGTGCTTGTATAGCTGAAGTGAGAGCTGTTTCAGAATTTTGCTCAAACTTGATGGACTTAAGTCTCTTTCAAATTTTAGCCGTCACACTTCATGCTCCTGAACTTTTTTGTTTTGTTTTTTTCATCGGAACCTTTGGACAGTGCATTAACTCTCTCTTTGCTGATATTGTCCTTAGAAAATTGTTTTTAAAAAATCTCAGCGTGCTTTCTTTTAACAGTCAAACATATCCTTCACTGTGAATCCTTGCTGTGGAAAATGTGAATAAGGCTGTGCTGTTAGTCACTTCCTCTCGTCACTCCCTCTTAAACCAGCAGTTTGAGACATGCAAAATGACTGTATAAAAACAGCCAATCTTTATGCTGACAGTCTTGGGGTTTTATTAAGCTTGTATGTAGTAATCAGTAATAATTTCATTCTATTTTATAACAAGAAAAAAACTCCCTGCTGGAGCTTTAATCTGACCTTCATATCGCCCCTTTTTAACCACAGGAACCAACCCAGAAAACCAGGAAGTTCTGAGTAACTCTGGTACTTCACTTCTGTTTTTTTAGGAGGGACCGGGGTCTAAATGCTGTCAAAGAAGCAAAACAGTGTTTCTTTAGAGGCATTATTGAACTGTGTTAAGTTTTGTGAAGCAGATGAAACCTCTGGTAGCCCAGAATCGATCTTGGTTCTGTTTGCTTCCTCGGGTGTCATTGATCGGTCAAACACGTGCCTTTAGCCTCATCCATGAAGCTCTGCTGCTGGTGTTAAGTTTCAAGCTATCAGCGTATCTGTCTGAAGTCAAATTTCAGTATTTGTAGGTTTATGGGAAATTATGTCAGTGGAGAATCAGAGCATTTCTCTGCTTAGATGATTTCGTAGATTTTGAGTATTTTCTGGCACTGCTTTGACGTCTTCTCCCTAATACCAAGAATAAGTGATGTTAATGCAGACACTTTTTCTTAAATACTTTGGCTCGGATTATCTTGTTTTGCATTTTTCTTTGTAGTTGTCACTTAATAAATAAAAAAATCACGCCTCAGGTTGGAGTTTTGTGCTGTTCCCAGGCCGAGGACAGCAAAGCTTTTATCCTCCAAACAGCTTTTAAGTCCCCCTCAAAGGTCTGCGCACTCGTGCCCTTAATATCACGTCTGTGGGAGGTCAGAGCAAGATTAAATTGATGTTTTTCTCAGGCAGAGATCAGTCGAAAATCTTGGCACTGCACACTCAGAGATGATCAAAGTAGAGGGTAGAGTTTTAGACTTTTCGTCGTGTGTTGTGGTCACCTTCTCCTCTTCAGGAACAAAATACCTGAGTGTTTCTATCCTGTTTTTAAATTCTTCACATGAGTAGTTTAGTTACCTCTGCTCTCAACCTGCCCTGTCTGCTCCTCTGAGGATCTCTATGAAGGATCACATCCATTCTTCGTTGATGAAGATACTCCAGAAATGAAGTCACCAGTTCCGTCTGGTTTCTGACTGCTCTATTGTGTTGTGCAGAAGCCATCTGCTCCCCATACAGTCCAATCTCTGTTATACGGGACATTCAAAGAGGGGAAACTGGATTCTGTCGCATTAATTCAAAGCTGCACAACCCTCCACTTCATTACATATCAACCCAAAATTCCTTTTTGGGGTATTTTCAGTCACAGGCTAGAGTTGTATGATGGCTTTTGTCTGGTGCTGCTAGGCTGCTGTTTTTCGTCTTCTGAGTTCATGCCGCCATTTCCCACCGCTCGGGAGCATTTATTCTCTTGGCTTTCTCCACTTGTCCAATTATCTAACAAAGACTCCTTATGTATTACAAGTGGTGGTACATTGGGACAACAAGATAATGTATTCAGGGAATTTCCCTTTTTATGTAGGCTGAACAGACTTTTTTCTGACAAAATCTCCTTTGAGTAGAAAATAAGTCTGATTGGATCGGCCCGTTATAACACAGCTGCTGGTGCCTGTTGGACAGTCAGCTTTATGCAACATGTTTAAGTTTGTATCTAGATGGCATATTACATGATTTATCTTGAAGATTCTGTTCTTGACCGTTGTTTGCTGGATTTAAAAAATAATGCATCTTAATCTAACTCGATCAATCAATCTTTATTTGTATAGCGCCAATTCATAATGAATGTTATCTGAAGACACTTTACAAAAAGCCGGTATAAGACCATACCTATTGTTATGTTACAGTACCCAATGTCAATCCATCATGAGCAACATTTAGCAAAGTTACAGTGGCAAGACAAAAACTTCCTTTTAAAGAGGCAGACATCTTTGGCAAAACCAGACTCATGATGAACATCCGTCTGCCGAAAGATAGAGGGAGATAACTTAACTCTCTTAGAGAACACTCGTTATCTGCTAAATTTAAAAAAAACCTAAAAGAATAAAACTTATAAAGCAAAAATTGATTATTTGAATTTAATGTATGCATTTGCAATTTCCTGTAACAAGTGTACAAAACTCATCCAACTCTTAGACAAGTATTTTGTCTTGGAAATAAAAGTTCAGATATTTATAACAGTCTTTCCCATAGCCAGGAATGACTTCATAATTAAAGATGCCAAAAGTCTCACCCCTAGCTCCTAAGACATGAATAATAGCTTTTTACATAATATTCAGAGCTGATAAACTTAATGTGAGCTGGTTTAAGACAAGTTCAACTATGGTTGTCAAGATACCAGATTTTAAAACTTCAATACAACTCTTGAAAAAAAGATCAATACCTGTTTCAATACCAATGCAACAACAATTAAAAGTCCTAGGCACTCAATATTGTGTCGTTTTTTGTTTTCAAGACCTTTGCAGAGGTCGACCCTGTTGGTATGACATATTTAGTTCAGACAGTAATTCAATGTGACCTCTGATGTATCAAGTCACAATTAATTCAGGTTAATAATCACAAGACTAAGAGAAATAACAAAGTGTTAATTTGTTTAAGCCATATGTAATATCTTTCCTCATTTATTACATCTCTAAAAGAATCAGATCTATCTGGTATCTCATGTCAACCTCAGGCCATCAGCAGCCTCCCCCCCCACAGTCCAGATAGAGATGAACTCTGGAGAGAAAGACTTCAGGTGAATAAATTATATCCTACCAGAGAGGAGATCTTATCTTCAAAAAAAGAACCTTCACGCATTGAGATTGAGTTTGAACGGAGACCTGAAAAGTTGTTATCTGGATACTTTTGTGAGATTGCATTTTCTCAAACCTAATCAGGCCGAGACAGGTAAGATAAAGGCTCAGTGTATGTTCTGAATACAAAATGAGAAGGAATGACGCCTTGGGAATGTGGATTGCAATGTCAAATAGTTTAAGATTGTGTGCAATCACGGTCCCTGATGTGCGTCAAAGCATCAATTTTTTTTTGATGGGTTTTGCACTGAGAGAGTTTCATTTCCAAAGTCTATTTCCTTCAAAGTGATGAAACTTGTTTTGATGGCTGTCTATGCTGCCACTGTGAAAGATGAGGGAGTGATACAACAATATAATGTATTTTTTTGTCTTGTTCGATGTAAATCTGCCTGAATCATTCTGATTGGGTTGTGAAACTTTGATAATACTTCAGTGAGGTCCTTTTTTTCTGCAGTATGTGTACTGTTCTGAATGGAATGAAACTGTCTTGAGTTGTTTGTATTTCACATTGGTTTATTTATTTGTCCTGTTAATGAGGTATGTTTCTGTTCGGCTTCATTTATCAATTGATTGATTTTCAAATATATATTTTTTTCTTATTTAGAAGGCACTTGATGTCCCTTTTTGTTATTCATTTTCATTAAGTGTAGGCCTCCTAAACTTGTTCCATTCTAGGGACACCTAAAGTAATCTAATCTCATTAATTCCCATGCAAGGTTAGGGTCAAAGCTTATCCAAACAAATTCCCTTCATCAAAATCCCAGCCCTTCCTGTCATTAATAAATGGTGTGTTGACTGTCACATGTCAAAGTCTTTTTGGCACTTAGATGTATAAAGTATTGGCAGTCTTGTGGATCAGCAATAACCAAGAAATAAAAAACAATGGTATCCTTCTTTTTAACCAGTATCCCTCCTCTTCACAGCCGGATGTGCTCTTACTATGCTGAAGATTGTAGACCAGATGTCACGGAAATGGATGCACTTAGAAATAATAATAATAAATAATAGTTTGAATAGTTTGACTGCAGAGACGATGAAAATCTCAGAGCACGCACTGCAGACCATGCTGTCGCTCTGTAATCACATTTATTAAAGAGAGGCATAAGTGTTGATCCCAGACAGTGTACTGAGTAACAGCAGCCAATCACATCACTGTGATGATGAGACTCTTCTTTCCTGACTCGCCCTCCTCTCCTATGGGCTCAGCCGTCATTAATATTTCTATAGATGTCCTCTTCTTGTTACACCAGGATCCTGTCTCATGTCCTGTCAGAGCTGGTTTGAAGTGGCCAGGTGAGATACAAAAAAAGAAGTAACTGCTCCTTCCCAGCATGTCTTGTTAGCTTATTGATGTCAGTCTGCAGGCACCCTCTGTCAGCTGTTGAGTCCCCTGCTGTGAGAGATTGAAAAAAACCAAAACCCTGGTTCTCAAGACTGCGAGTCAGGGGCTAGTATTGTATTGAATTAAAGCCGTCTCTTGTTTTTTTTTCTCCACACTCACAGTACTGCGAATCAGTTTTTGTACAACGAAAGTCACATCTGCCGTATTGACCCGTGTACCTGCAGTGTCTAATTTGTTCTAATTAACAGCAGAAATGTGGGAACCCTTGCACGGTGGATATCTCACAGCCGCTCCTACTAACTTACTGAAATACTCTGCAATAAAACAGTCATCAGCTGCCACCTCTGGCCTCGGTAATACACCAATCCTCCCTGGTTCGTTTCAAGAACAAACTGCACTCAATCAACTGCATCCTCTCTCTCTCTCGCTCTCTCTCTCTCTCTCGCTCGCTCTCTCTCTCTCTCTCTCTCTCTCTCTCTCTCTCTCTCTCTCTCTCTCTCTCTCTCTGCTGCTGCACCCACTCGCAAAGGGAGACATGTTGACTGTTGTATAAGGCCTTATGCTGCTTGGATGAACACACACTGTAGACTCGATGACTAATGTTTGTTGTTTTTCTTTTTTCTTTTTTTTTTTTTCTTTTTTTTTTACTTCTGGTGTTTTGAAATGTTTTTGTTTTCTTCAAAGCCTCCGACACATTATGTAACATCTGATGATGCACGTCTTTACAGTCCAGGTCGTATTCGTCATAGAGAGAGAGAGAGCGAGAGAGAGAGAGAGAGAGAGAGAGAGAGAGCAGGTGAATATGTTTCAGGATCTTTATGTAGTGGCTCATCAGAAAAGGAACAAACATCCCCGAGGTCAGGTCAACAGGTGTGTTTAGATGTTCTTTGGGCTGTTTACTTCACTCTGCGTTTCACCACCTACTCCTCTTTAAGTCGGCTTTGACCCACAGGGATATCATGACATCCCTGCCCTTCATCCCTCTCAACAATGAGCCTGAGATAAGCACAGCTTCTGCCATAACAGTGGAAATACACATCAGTTAGATCCAGAATGCTTGTTTGGTTGTTGTCATCTCCCCCCCCCCCCCTTGTGCATAATTGAAAGTAAACTTCTCTGTTTTGAATTTTTATTTTGTATTAGTAAATCTGAACTATTAAATCGTAAAAAACCGTGGATGACAGATCTGTTGATATTGTTTAAGCTAATTGAGCATTTCCTATGGCAACATTGTGCTGACTGAAGCATTACTGAGAAGAACAACATGAACTTCTATGACATCAAAGCTGGTTGCAGCCTTCGTTGCGACAACAAACTGAAACAATGTGCTAATTGAACCCGGTCATACTTTCTCAACACAGCGTTGTTTGTTTTCATTAGCTAGCTTTATTTCTGTATTACATAAATGTATACCCATAAGTAAGCTATTTCTGTCTTTTTCTTTATTGCTAATATTCCTGATAATAACATAATATAATTTAAAAAAATATTGTCAGGCTGGTAGATGACATCCCTACTACATTAAGGAAGCAAATTATTGACTTTAAACCAATCGATCCCTCTTTCCTGTCCGACATGGAGATGACCCCACGATCCTCCAGCTGATTACAGAGACGCTCTCAGCTCAGACGTCTCTTATACAGCAGCACTGAAGAGCTGCCCCTGGTTCTTGTTGCCTCTTCACACTGACTGTGTCTCTGCAGTCGCTGTGAGTGTGACTGAGCGTGTGGGCTGTGCTCACCATTGCTGTGTGTTAGTCTTTGAATGATCTTATCTATCCCGCAGACAGGCCAGTGATGTTCCTTAACGTCATGGGTAATTCTTCAGTACAGCCCCCTGCACTAGCTGTAAATAAATAAAGAAAAAGGTGCTTATTTCCTTTATTAACACCATCTTTGATTGCTAGTATTTTTACTTATCTGTTCGAAGAAGAAATTGATCTATGCATAGAAAATTGTGACTGTCATTGTGGCGTGAAAACCTCCGCTCTAACCTATTTCACCAAATGCGTAACTTTATTGGTACCCATAGGAAGATTTGGTTGTCAGTGAGTGACAATAATGGTCAATACTAAAGAGACAAGCCCTTAGTAAAAACAAGATAAAGTAACCCATCGTAAGAATAAGACAAATAAAAACAAGATAAAAAATAAGACTATACCCTCAATCAAGTAATGTAAAATCAAGCTAAGAATACAAATTCACCACTGATCAATAAAACATGGTGAATATAAAACAAGGTACAATTAACAATAATCCACCAATTTAAAATGCTATGACTTGACTCATTCTATAGACACGTCCTTTTCCTTTAAACTTATTTAACACCTTACTCATGATGAGTGGAAGGTCTCATATCGACGCTGTCCTGTGTTGTAGCTTTGTTTATGCAGACTTCTCTGTTCCTTCTTGATATTCTTTGGGAATTCTCATTGGTTTGTTTTGATTAGTCAGCGGTTGGCTTTCTGAAATAAAAATGAACAAGTAGATCAATCAAATCTCAGTAGGTCCATTCAGCACAAGTTCAATTTAATACATGCTTGTGACAAAATGACACAGAAATGAAAAATCCTCAAACTGATCTTGAATTAACAAACTAAGTATCTGACATGTTAGCCTCTGCTTTCTCTTTGTCTCAGCTCAAATTGTATATTTTCATTGGAATATTTTTCTAATTTCATCGCAGGTAAGTCAATGTTAGCTGCGTTCAAAGACAACCTCCAGTTTGCCACAGCTTATTTCATACACCACAATGGAATTTCATGCTGTGTTCTGGTATTTCTCATTATTCTTGCCTAATTCCATCATTTATTGGTTTATTCCTCAAAGTGTTAATAACCCTTCCTATCTTCTCCCTGTCACTTTAAGTGAATGTGTAAAATGTAATCATGATTTTAATAAAAGGACCAGTATCCATCACGAGTTGAGCTGTTTAACTCTTCCAGACTGGGTAACCTTGTTTGACTCCAGGCAGGCCGGCGGTTTGGCAGCCCTGCCCGCACACTCTGATGTGTGCTTGTCGTTTAATAGGCGATTGCACACTGGCTTCAGAAGCACATTCACATTAGACTTGAAAGGGGCCTCCAGCATCAGCCCTGTGGTCTGACTGGAATATCAATCCATCCTCTCCTCCTTTGATTCTGCTCTTGAAAACTACACCTCCTCAGAGTGATGACGATGAGCAGACAGCAGGAAGAACACAGAGGGGTTCAGAGAGGGAAAGTTGATAATACATGAGGACAGGTGTGCTGAGAAAGTATCATGCTGTAATTTTTAAATATGAGCTAGTGGCATTTCTCTGCATAACAACTGATGTAGAAATAATTTGCCTATAAATGACCAGTTGTTGACTGCCCTCCCTAAGTTTGAACCCTTATAGGTTAAGTCGTTTAAGCATAGAATGTTTAAAATACAGATGTAGTCTTATTGTCTTAACCCCTACATTTCTGTGGAGGCATTTGGAAGATACAGAAATGCATTTAAATAGCCTTTAAAGGTACAGATAAAACACAGAGCACAAAATCCCTTGAAGCAGTTGCCTGAAGGTCTTGATGTTTAATGTTCACACGTGTGTCAGTGTTTCACTCTGAGTTAGGCTTCACAGTTGAGTGAGCCTTCAGGTATATGGAAACCAATTTTTCCCCAAAATATAGACTAATTGAAATTCACCACGAGCTTCAGAAAATAATATGATCAGACCAAGATTACACTCAAGTGCTTTATTGATTTACTATATTTTCTTCACAAATAGTTGGTGTTCAGTCATTTTTAATACCTCATATTTTTCAGAGAAGTTCAGAAAAGTGGCTAACGCTGAAACATGTTCAATAAGATGATTTGAAAGATATTAAACTAAAAACAATGATTGACCAGTGCTGAATAACTAAAATTCATTTTACAAGCAATAATGCCAGATATTCTTGGGGTCTGTCTCCTCAGATTTGGAAATTGGCGGATTGATTCTGTTCTTAATTGTTATGAACTAAATGCATTTTGGTTTTGGGCTGACATTTGATGTTGTGATCCAAGAAACAACTTTGACCATTTTACTTTTTTAGGGAGGGCGTTTGAGGCAAAATGAGTATTAACAAAAAATCAACGTTAGATCTCTCGGTAACAAAACTGGTTTGCCACTTTTCCTTTTCACTTTATCTTTTGCATGGAAATACTTTTGTGTGAGTGATAAATCACAAGTGGCTTAAAGCAGTACTATGAATCTTGTCTGATTTATTTGATCTTTTTTATTCTATTATCTTCGATTGATTATTGAGGGAAATCTCCAAGGGACAACTCCAATGGATGGTAGGAGATTTTTCTGTCTGATTTGGTAATAGAAGTACACCTTTACTAGCAGAGACAGACTGCATAATGATGAGAATAATAACATACTGGATGTCATTACAGTACATTGCTGTCTGGCTCACTCCAAGCCAGATATCATTCATCATTGTGTCTTTTTGTGAAATGAGCATAAATGTGAAACATCAGGGAAGAAAATGGACTGAATTCCATCACCCTGACAGTCAATCTCTCCAGGGGAACGACATCTCTGACACGTTAGCGGCTGATTCTTCTCCCTGAGCACTTCCGTTGTCCCATCTCTGCCCTAGAGTCTGCAATGAAAGCTTGATCTCTTAATGGGAGCTGTGCTGTTCACCTCCGCCCACACATCCCCAACTCTGCGTTTCCCTTTCTAAAAGAGGTTTACCATGAAAGCAGGGTCTCTGCCCCCTCTCTGCATTATCGCTCCAAGGAACTTCCTCACTGTAGGAGGATGTGTGAGTGGAAGTCTTCTCTTCTGAACGTCTCTCCATCCAAGGTTCAGTGTGCTCGACGAAGGTGGTGGGTGGGTGTGCTAAGATGGCAAGAGAACTGAAATGGAACTCCCAGATCTTTCCGCCCACGTACCATTCCCTCATAAAGGCACCGGTTCTTTTTAGTCTGGCTATCTGCCTTCTCCATGTCAGCACGATTGTCAAGCTTTGTGTGATCTGCTGTGACTCATTCATCGTTTCAGGAGAGAACTGAACACTTTGCTTTCTTCGCAGATCGTGCAGAGACCGAACTGTTTTCTGGTGCTTTAGATAAATAAATGCGGCGCTCCTCTAATGGCTGTTGAACGTACTTACTGCTCTGAAACACATCCTTTTGAGAAATAGTGATGTGTGGCATCAAAGACATTTTTGGAAATGGAAAATCATCCAGTGGTTTAAATATAAATGACACAGGGAAAGCAAATGGTCTGCAGCTGAAGCACTGGGCTCTGTAAGAGTTTTACTAAATCCATTATAGATTCTATTTGTTTAGAAAAGCCAAAGCGAAATCTGTCTTTCTACCAACCTGTTTTATTAGCAATCACAATTTATGCAAAGAAAAACTTGAGTGGGAAGGCTGTAATTTTGCAAAACAATTACAATAGAATAACTCATGACATATGTTGTTATAGAGTTGACGCTATACAAAATAAATTGAATTGAAATTGAATTGAATATGTTAAATATGTGAATTCCTTGTCACTCAAGCTTTACAATGAGAACAAATATTGGAACACAATACATTGGTTTGTGTAGACGGCTGAGACTGTAAAGTTCTTCAAATTGACACATGAAACAAATACATACATACGCTGATCATCCATGACAATATAACCACCTGCCTAGTGTTATGTAGAACCCCTGTTGCACTCTACAACAGCACTGATCCCTAAAGGCATGGTGTATTCTGACACCTCTCTTTTAAAACCAGCATTGACTTTTAATCAGTTTGAGCTCCAATAGCTCTTCTGTTGAATTGGACCCCACAGGCATTAGTTCCTCAAGTGCATCAATGAGCCTTACATACAACAAAACTTCAATGCTTTAATAGTGCATGAATTCACTAGGGTTTGGCCAATTGACGACGTCGCTATCCAGCGCCAGTCATTGACCATCACAACGTCAAGACTCATGTTTTATTTCCAAAAAAACTCCACTAGTACCTTTAGCCCTGCTTGATATACAGTTACAACTTACAAGAAGAACTTCTGTGGGTGCCAATATGTCTAAAGGCCCTGACACATCAAGGAGAACTTCGGCCAGCTGTCCTTGCTGTACAGTCGGTGAGCGGTTGTCGCCCTAGTTTTTGCGATGTGTCTGATTCCGTCGGCCTGTTTTGGCCGATCTGACATGTTGAATCGGCTTTGGTGAGAGGGATCTCTCTGATTGGCTGTTCGGAGGTTTCATTTATCTCATGCTCTCGACACGGGTTCGGGAAAGCCCCTTGAGCCTGCCGCTCTTTCACCCATTAGTGCGGTTTCTCCTTATTTGTCGCCTCCGCCTCTTCTTTTGTTTTTCCACAAAGACCAAGGAATTTTCAACTTTTTTCAACTTTTTATCAGACATTATTCTCTGTTAGTAGGCTATCTATAATACGAGTGGTGCACGACAGTGGTGTGAAAATGGTCTTCTCGTTTCATAACGAGTTAGCTCCGCCCCTCGCGCATGCGCAGCACGTACGTGGTGGTTGGCCGTCGGCTGTAGTCTTTGTGGTGTGTTCTAGTGCGACTTTTTGGCCAAGACGTGAGGCGACGCCTCGGGCAGCCTTCGTCGCCACGAGTTCTATGCCGCCTGCTTGGTGTGTCAGGGCCTTTAGGCAATGGAAGTGAGTTATATTCTTTCTGAAAGAATTTGGGAATAATTGCTCAGAGCAAAATTGCATTGAATTACAAAAGCCAGTGGTAGCTATCCAGACTTGATGTCAGATTCTTGTCTCTGTAGATTTCACCTGATCATTTTAAACCTGATCTCTTGACATTAGCATCTTTTGATGTGTGGCTCTTTGTATCCTTCTTTCTTCATTCATGTCAAAACTCGGATAAAAAGCGTCCTTTCTAGCATTTACTATTTAATGTATTATACAGAAGACTCTGCTCGCTTCAAAGAGATTTTTTGAGAGACTAAATATCATCTGAGATGCTCGTCCACTGAGCAGCTGAGAAAGCGTTGGTCTTACGCTTGACAAACTGCACAGACATCTTTCACAGTGTAAACTCTGTCTATAAAAAGCCAGAGGCCCTGCTGTGTACGAAACGCTTAACCAGCCTTGCATTGAGTACAAATGTTGTTATGTTTTGTTACACGCTTTCTTGTGTGTGTGATTGAGGTTATAATTTGATTTGTCTCCAAGCAGCACTGAGACGGATGACTAAAAATCTGTCTCTATAGCTACTGAACACTTTGCTATCTCCAACACAACAGGCCCTTACAGTGCCAATGACTTTGATTGAAATAGCACTGCTGGACAAGCAGAGAAATTGATGCAGGCATTTTTAATTAAAATGTAATAGCTTCATTACGTTCTCTCCATCATTGAGACAGGAGACGACTCACAATATGTTCTAAAAGGCCACTCGATGCACAATTTTGTTCCACCTTTCAGTACCTTCCTGTATGGCTGAAATGCATTGCTTTGTGCTTTAGTCAGACCCTGATGGCTCGGGGTATGATACCTGATATCCACTGCAGCACTTCACTAATGCATTCTCTTCCTTTTTTTATTGACCAACGCCATTTCCTTTCTGCAGGGATATATTCACCTTCTGCATGAACATACACAATAGCAAAGATCTCTCGTCAACTTTTTCACACAAAGTACTGCAAAGATGACCTCCTCTGACATAGCACCCATAAGATGATGAAGCTCCTGTATCTGCCTGTGACTCATCCTCATTATCTGCAAATTATACCACGGTATGGCAGAGATATCTTTTTGAGATTTGTCATTTTACAATGTGTCCAACTCCTTGTGAAGATGTTTCTAAAAATGATCCTCTGCCTACACTGATTCGTTGTCCAGAGCTGTAAAAAAACAACACATTGACCATGAAGCCAAACTAATGAGCTTAAAGACTAAAATGTAGAGAAATCTTTGTCGGGATTTTTCCACTGTGTTGTACTTTTTCTGTTGCACATTAATAAACGTAATTTTTCATATTCAGTTCCGGTTATTTCAGCTTTAAAGATGGGTTGAATCCACAGTATTTTTCAAAATAATTGCACTGACAATGTTTTTAATAAGAGCATTATTAATTTTTTGGCAACATATTATCAATTGTGATTTTGCAGTTTGTCGTACTGTCTCCCCCGTTAACATCCGACAGATTCCTCTCGCTGTATGTGAAATCATTTATTAGATTTGGCATTTGGTATAACATTACAGCTGAACATTTTCCGAGGCACATGATATGTTTTTAGATTGATTTCCTACCTTCCCAGCAGCAGCAGCAGAAGCAGGTTTGTCTTCATGCCAGGCTAATTCTGAAATAAATTCAGTTTAGATTGCTTATCCCTCACAGAGAACACAATCTAACATTTAACTTTATACAAAGTTTCTTTCTTTCTGTTTTTTTTTTTTTTTTTTTTGAGAGGGTCACGCCTGAATAACCGCGCATTTGCAGTTGCATCTCGCATACCCATGTTCACTCTAAAAGCATTGATTTGAAGGTCTTGTATTTCAGTTGCTTTGCGTTTTCAAATATCACTGAAGATGGAGCACTCGGCTCACCTCGGCCGTCGTTCCTCACAATGTCTCCTCCATGTCTGAGTACACAGAAGCCTACGAGGTCATGTTCATACTTGACTGCACATAAGCTTTTAAATAGTACAATCTCTTCTATTTGCTTTGACATTTTTATGTGGCATCTACATTTAAATTTAGATGCCACAACCTTAAAGGCACGGCCTCCTTTACTTTTCAGCCTTGTGTGAGGAACAACCAGCAGACCCTGGTCAGAGGGACCTCAGGGACCTGCTGGTGTTAGATGGCCTCAGCAGCTCAGTGACGTAAGCCAGAGCTTAACCATGCAGCGCTCTAAACACAATAACAAAAACTTTCAACTGGATTCTGAAGCTGATGGGGGTCCAGTATAAGGACAGGGTGACATGAGACCGTCTAGATGATTTCTGTTTGCTGTTAACATTGTGAATAATTACCCTTCAGTTTCAATTATAAGAAAGTAGAACCCATTGTAGACGAGGGGAGATGTGGTTCAACTGAAAATGAAATAAAACTCTTTATGTTAGGGGATTTCTTTATTTGTTACCATGTGCAGACAGACTTTTTCCTCCTTATTTGAGTGCCTCTCTAATTTCCTTGCTGTACTTAGCGGGCTGATGTGCTTGACGAGGTGGAAAATGTGCTTTTTATTGTACAGTAGCTTTGCCGCGTCTCCTGAGTCTCCGCTCATCTGATTTGATGCCGTAGGTTCTTTTTTTTTTTTCTCTCTCTTCACAACAGCTGTGCTTCTCTGTGTTAATGGAAGAGATGAAATCCACCTCAAACTGGGCTGTCAGGCTGCAGATATTGATCTATCAGTCATGCATTATCAATCAAAGGGTTATTGCTTATAGTTTCTCGGCTAGATCTGTGAAAAAGCATTAGACTTTGTCCTTATATCTCTGTAGGATTCAGAGAGAACGAGCCTCGTGTATGCTCAGGGTTTGGTTTGTAACTGAAGCTTCCATCAACACCTTTCTGTCTTTTATCAGTGTAGCTCGACTGTAACTGTGTCCTCTTTTTTTTTTCCCCACTGTGTTTCAGCTACTTGAAGGCAGCTTCATGTCCCAGGTCAGCCACGAAGTCGACGGGCTTATCTTCCAGCCGTGCGGGGTGAGTCTCCATGCATGTCTCACAATCTGTTACCTTTCAGGCCATAGGTTGACTGTGGGTTACACCTTTTTTTTTTTTCTTTTTTTTTTCTCAAAAAAACGCTCCTACATAAAAATATGACACTTTTACAGCCGGCTGTTTGTCACCCTTTCATAGAAAAGTCTCGCCTACTGTTGTTGTAAACAAACCACACTCCTGCGTGATTTCACATAAACAAAAGTCCCTCTGTATCACACTGCACAGTAAAACAGGAACATGGCATTCTTTATGATGGAAACGGCCTTGGGTTAGAATACTGATTTACTCTGTGTTAGAAAAGCAGAAAATCACTTTTATCTGTGGCAGTAATGCTCTTCCTCCTTGTTCTTCCTGTGATGGATTCAAGGACCCAGATTCCACTGACAATCACATAAAATATATCTCACATCACATAAAGGTAAGGACAAGCATATGTGGAACCTTGCCGCAGGTAGATAAAGTGAATCCTGACTCGTAAGCTTCTTGAAGTTTTTTATCGTCGTCTCAGCTCTGCTACGTTCTTTTTCTTTGAATGGCCTGTTTCTCAATGTGTCTAAATTCTATAACTTCCTCAACATTTGAATGGTTTGCTTCAAAGAGGTTTATTTTAGTGCATTGAGGAAGTTATAGAAAAAGAATGTATCTCAGCTGAGACGACAATTAAAAAATGACAAGTCGCTGGTAAACACAATGGAAACGCTTGGAAAGTATAAATTCAAATATTAAAAATGAGACCCATCTTAAGTAAGTAGGGTCAACATTACAATGGACAGGTAAGTGCTCTGGCCCCGGTTTCAAAAAAGCAATACTTTAAAAAACAGTAATACAGTATTAAACTGTAGAATCAAAACAAAAACCCTTAAAAACTCTTTGTATGTAATAATGATGATGTGTTGTTTTTTTTTCAGTAGAACTGATCAAAACCAGACATTAAAAACTACCTCACCAGAGCAGAAACACACAGATTACACACAACAAGAGAACAGTAGCATTATGTTAAATTCAAAGAAACAATACTGAGTTCTAAATCAATTAAATTGTATAATAGTGATTCTTTTTTTATTTTTTTACTCTAGAGTCTCTGATTTTATCATTTGTCATACATTTGGTGAATTTTTAAAAGCTACAAGAGCAGACAAATGTTTGTTGGCTTGTTTGAATCGAACAGATTTGCATTACAAAGAGCTGAAGAAGCACAAAGGATTATGGGTGTTCACATTTTGTGTGTGGACACCTGCTTCGATTTAGTTTTGACCCCGTACATGTTGACCGTCTCTTCAGTCAGAGCTGAATAATCAATGGGATAAACAACGGTAGCCACTGCACAATGAGATGTTGTATCAGGTATTTGGTTTCCCTGCTTTAGACTGTGTTTGTTGCCACTTGCATTCAATCCATAAATACAGATTTTCCTGCCCCATGTGAGGAAGGGTGTGATTTGAAAAAGTCCTTGTTTGTGTCTTCTTCATTTCCCAGTTTCTCCCAAGTATCACCAGTTATCTCAAAATAATGAAAACACTTTATAATGAAGCTAATTTCCCCTGGGCTGAATAAGTGGATACAATTCTTGTTATTAAATTTTTCCTTTAAGAGGGGCGCAGATGGAATCGCGGTTAGGTTCCGCCCCATCAATGGAGGCTTTAGTCCTCCATGTGGGCGGCCCGGGTTCAAGTCAGATCTGTGGCTTCTTCACCTTATGTCATTCCCCAATCTGTCATCCTGATTTCCTACTCTATCCACTGCCCTATCAAATTAAGGGAAAAACCCCAAAAATACACCTTTAAAAAAGATTTCCCTTTAAACCTCTTTTTCCATTTTTATAGTTGCTTTTTTTTATCATAAAGATAAATGCATCACACTTACAGCCTGCTAAGTTATATGAGCGTTTATGCATGACCTTGATAAATAAAAACATAAGGGGCTCATATAGATGTTGCACAGGACATAATCAGACACAGAATATGGCTCTGTTTGCCATAGTGTGTTGCTAAGAAGGGTGATTAGGTATGTTTACTCCTTTTTTAAAGCAGGAGACGCCTCCTGAAATTCTCTAGAAATGTTTATTACTTACTTCAACCTGTTTCATAACATCTAAAATCTCACAACAGGAGCTTTATTGGATTTGATGCAACGTTTTCAGATGTCAATTTAACAAATTAGAGAATTCTAAGTCTTTATTAGAGCCTGACCGATTTATCGGCAAGCTGATAATATTGGCTCACATTACCTTATCCAGTAGAGGTGGGAAAAAAATGGATTTATGTTAAAATCGAGATTCTTATCTTCTGAGATTTTAAATAGACTCATAATTTCCAAACATGGGGAAAAAAGAGAAAAACAACTTTTCTCTCTCCCCAATATTGATATCAGTATCTGTCCTCAAAATCTCATATCGGCCCCCAGTACCTCATATCGGTCGGGCCCTAGTCTTTATAGAGCAAATAAAAACTTGGCTATTCTAGGGAAACTTATTCAAGTAGTCTATGTTGTTGTCCCTCTTGTTGTTGGCTTTTTTTTTTTTCGCTTTTTGCTTTTCTCTATGATTGGTGAAGTAATTGTGTAAAACTGTGTCCATAGCCATCAGTTAGAAACAGTTCTCAGCAGGGGAGTTTGAGAGAATTTGGCAGCTGACACGTTTGTCATTTGCGAATCCAAAGCTAGGTAATTGTTGTCCCTGTCCTTGATCAAAATGATCAACATAAATGTTGTATTTTTGCAGGTGCTTGTAATTGCAGCCTTTCCATTGTGTTTAGTATAGACCTGTCGGGTAAATTATACTCTACCGTTTGTATTGGGAAGAGAAAGTGATGAATCTTTCCCCCCTTCATGTGATGCAAGACACTCTTCAGAGATTTTGTTTTTGTTTTTTGGGGAATGTAATGCATTTCTAAATAATACATTATCTTGATGAGATACTGGATTTGGATTTAGAGCTTCGGGGTAGCTGCTTTTGGAGCAGCCAGTTATTGATTCAGGTCATTTTTTCCCTCTGTGAATTTGATGGATCATCATCAATTGGGTCAGACAGGTGTTGTAATCTCCATGGATATGAGGATGTACTTTGGTTTTATTGAACCAGGTGAGAAAACAACATCATCCGCATCCCAGTCACGGATTAGAAACACACTGTTAAACAAGGCTTGTGATTTGTTTAGACAGGTGCTCTTTCCAAATTCTAAATGATTGCTGTTCAAAAAGCAGCCAGGTCGTGCAAATGCTCTGTCAATAAGAAAACTGATTGAACGGGCATGCTGTTTTTATAAAAAAAAAAATGTCTCTGTTTTTTTTGGCATCTGTCTTTTTTTCGCTGTGATTATAACTCTCGCCTTATTTTGGATGAGAGTCCTTTCACAAAGCTGCAAGGCTGCTAGAACACACATCAAATTGAAGAAATTACCCCCATTGAGCAAGATTTCCATTTATCCAATTAAAACTGTCCTTGTCAAATTACCAATCGTTAAATGGTCTTTCAGCATCTTCATGATTCCCAGAGAAGGAAGTGTCTCCAAACTCTTGAAGGTCGGCAGCTGGTTCTGGTCCGCACAGGCGCTCAGACAAACGGGCCGGCTCAGAAAAGCTGGCATCGCCAATGTGGCTGAATGATGATGCAAATAATCTGCCATCTGATGTGAAGTTACAAAAGACAATATTAAAGCTGTTTGAGCAGCTCAATGACAACAAATAAACAGAATCCTTTATCTGTGAATCTTCTTTAAACAGAACAAAAGCCATGTATCATTTCCATCACATTATAAGACAATAAAACATAAATAATGAAGAACATTTATATGCAGCAAATATGCTTAAATGCAGAAAAGTACATAGCTGCTACTTAAAGCACCTGATTGAATACGGTGATGTTTTATATATGCATGCATCTTCTCAGTGCTTAAAACCTTTGGATACTGTATATCATGGTGCATTGGGATTCATAAAACTGTCAGAGCCCTCACTCATCAGCTTACATTGTATGATCGAGTTGGCTGGCCTGCATTGTCGGTGCGTTGACAGAATCATTGGCATGTCTTTATTTATAAGGCTGCACTTAATCTGCTCCCTCATACTTGTGTTACTGTATTCATCTAAAAAAGTGCTGGAAGCTAAAGTCTTCCCTCTAAAAACCAGTCACAAAACGTACTGTTGCTATCTGTTCCCAAAGTGCGTCTTGAAACGGCTGAAAGGAGTTTCAGGTGCGCTGCTCCTGCAGGATGATCTGTGTCTGGGGGAACTGGTCTCCTTAAATCTTTTTAAAAGTAGATTGAAGGTGTTGGAGGAGAGTGCTTCAGGTTGTAGATGCTTTGAAAAATGACTTGTCTTCTCTGTGACTCAGGACATGTTGCTCTGTGTCTGTAATCCTCTCTGTTTTATGTCTGTAACTTGTTTGTTGTGCTGCTGTCCCTCTTGGCCAGGACACTCTTTTTAAATGAGATTCTTAATCTCAATGAGGTTCTCCCGGTTTAATACATTTAAAAGAAAAATTAAAAAAAGATGAGCCACTTACAAACCGCAGGCAAAACAACACTGCAATAGAGGTCATAACCATTGGAATGAATACATTTTTAGCAGGGCTGTGAAACAATTAAAGATGTATTAGTTAATCGTGATGAATCGCATGTTTGGAATTCCATTATTCCTCATTTAAAATAAAGATTGTTAGGCTTTATTTGGAATGATTGTACTGTCTTGAGCTGGGCATATTGTACTCGCTGTTTGAAATCATCCTGCTTTTATTTTTGAAATAAATTAAGGACCAACTGGTAGATTGAAGGTTACAACATTAACAGGAAAAAAAAGGAATTTGTTACAGTTTAGAAAATGGAACAAAAACAGCTACAAAGACGGTAAAAAAAGTGAGATGTTTGACGTCATAACGGGGTTTTGACTCGTCAACTCTGCTGTCTTTGAGTTTTTTGACGCAGCAGTGTCATTTTTCTCCAGAATGTGACTACAGGGAGACATAGTAAAGGGACAAAATAGCATGCAGTTAATCGCAATATTGAAAAGTTCATGCTTTCATTTCAGACCTGAATCACCGTCAACTAATTGATGCTGACAGCTCTTATTTTTATGCTACCTCTTAGAAGCCTTTCTTCATAGCCATCATATACATTTATGACTATCAAGGAGAAATCATGGTGCCAATGGGATCATCACAGTACTCTTCTTTTAGTGTTTTCAAACTCTTTGTTTGTTTTTGTTTTTTGAGTGCATCTGCGTTGCACTTTGTAGCTGTTCTATATTTGCTGTTGTCATGGAAAACAACAGAAATAGATGGCAGAAATATCTTTTGCATTCTGCCTCTACATCAGCTCAGTCAGTAATGGGAAACCCTAACCTCAGGCCAAGGGAGATAATGCGGTGTGATGGCCTACACTGAGTACAACTTGTAGAACACACGAGTAAACAGCTCTGAAATACTAGAGCAGTGTTTTCGGAGAGGCTATTAAATATTAACTTGGTGGAATTAAGGGCATTGGCTAGAAGAAGATTAGGGAATAAAGGCTGCTTGAACATGTTTTTTTTCTCTGCACAGGAAGCCAGTATCTAGGAGCTTTATGTCATGTTTGTCATCCTGCATACAAAGAAAAAGTGTGGGTATTTTATTAACTGAGTGTTGAGTGCTGAGTGCTTTTTTGACCTTTAGCTTGTGCACATTTAATGTCATTGGGTTATTGATTGACACCCCTGCTAGTATATAAAATCTCCTTCATAAGCCATCCTATGTAAATTGGCCATTATTTCTAAAGGATGCTTAGCAGTGGGAGCTATCATGGTTTTTGCGGAGGAGCTCTTAATGCTACCTCCCCAGGCGATGACTTGAGGATCTTAAAGAAGTATATTCTCCTTCTGGGAAATCTAGAGTTCCATTGTTTTTCCCTCTACAGTTAGAAGTATTTTTTTTGTAAACAAACAGTAAACTGTCTATGTGGTGGGATGCTTCTTTCTGCATTCATTGGCTAAAGACAGTAAGAATTGTGTTCACTTCTCATGGGACCATTATAAATAAATGGAGTGCTACACAAAAAGAAAAGCTCTGATAAAAACACAAAACACACAGGAGTGAATATCTTAAACCCACCTAAATTCATAATCCCTATTATTCCCATTGTGCATTAAAAATCAAAAACAGTTTGCAGGCATGTGACTACAAGTTGTTTTAGAGTCTCTTTGGATGAAACAGGCAAACCCAATCTACCCTATAATGCTATCCAGGAAACCCATTGGTGGTCCACTGATTTAAAAGGAAGTCATGGCCAGGAGTCCTTTGCCACTACCTGGTGATACATTGAAATCATCAAAATAAAGTATTGAACACTATTTTCAACAGGTCTGTTTTTTTCCCTGAGAGGAGTAAAAAAAATAGAAAAAGAACTGCGAAGCACATGCTATAATGGTTTCTCTTTTCCTACAGATAGCCGGAGTTTTCTTTGTTTAGGAATCAGTATCAGGGCAGAAGAATAGCCTCATCGCTGCAGCGTAACGACCCCTCATATTCTAACAGAATTTGCAGTGCTGAGACGTCTGATCTTTTGGTCAATTTCAGCCTCCAACTAAATATTTGATAAGCTTTCGGTGTACAAGCACACAATTCTTTCACAAAAGGCTGAACCTCAGCAGTTTACAGCAAATCCAACAGCTTGAGCTGGAGAACAATTTTTGAATGCTAATCGGCAACACCTCTAACTTCCACTAATGTTTATAGGTAGCTGATGGGTTTCAGATGCATTGATTTTGTTGATCCATGCCTTCCACTGCATCAGTAATCTCTCTTTGTGTGACTGGGATCAGGGTGGTCTTTGGGGTTTATCTCAGCAGTGTCTTGCTGCTGTGATGCCCACTAATATTAGCTCAAAGGTTACCGCTGCTGCAGCCCGCAGTCAGTGGGTGTGTTATCTGCTCCAACAAATGGCGTCCTTGGAATATGTTTCCTTTGTTTGGAGAACATCAGAAAGATTTTGCATTTAGAACAGAACCATTGCCACAGATGGCCGAACTGCTGATGGGAGAGCGCTCCAGATGGCGATCACTGTATGAAGATTACAAAGATTTTTTATTCTGTCTGCACTTTTTTTTTTCTCTCTTTAAATCTCAAGTCTTTTTGACTCTACTCTTAAATCCAAGTCAGTACAGAAGGGGGGGGGGATTAATCTCAGTTTTGGACACAGTGCAGCTTTTGCATGATATTTTGAAATATGGTCCCCATAAATATAATTGGTTACTGTTCATTTTATGTGGCATCATGAATCAATATAAGCATTTTATGTGCTTTGCTGTTCTTCAGAGCATCAATGTGTCAAAGCTGCAGACTATTTAACTCCAGATTTACTACTTAAGCGCCCACAATCCTTTTATTCCTTAACCTTGTTTATTCCAAGACAAATCCTTTATGTCAATGCACCAATTTTGCTCATTCTCCCAAACCCGCCTTCCCCTCAAAAAAACAAAAAAAAGGAAACGCCATCTATGTTCTTGTCTGAGCTGTAGCTGCAGAAACTTCCCTGTTTGGATCAGATTTATTGAACCTGTCCAGCCTCACGTCTGTAATACACGCCTTAAGAGGGCCTCGGAGCAGAACGCTGTTATTGAAATGAACTCTTAAAAAAATCGTGTTTTCAGACCACGTACCTTGCAATAGACCCTCGAGCAAGCTTTCCTCTCCTACATTAAAACAGCATGTGTTTATAATGAAAGGCTCTAGTTTAGTTTGTCACCTCCCTTTCATCCGTGATTATGATGGCATGTTGTAAAATTAGACAAGCAGCCCCCATGATATGAAGGAGACACTCCACTATTTATGAATAATTGCAGCAGATGTTTGCTGTGTTTGTTGGTATATCTCATATCATCGCTCTTAGACTGAGCCCTTATTTACATGTTTGGTGGCAATCATTTATTTATTGCTCATTTCCACCAAAGTCAAATCAGTAGGAGAGGGGATTAATATTTATATTCATGCAGCAGTGGTCTAATCTTAGAAAATTCAAGTGAATTTTATCCGTGATAAGTCTCATGGTTTGGTTTATATTACAGAAGTTGAAATAACAGAAATGAAGGTAAAATATTAAAGGAGCAATATGTAACTGTGACACATAGTGGTTAAAATTGGTTCCTCCAGTCCAAATTCAAACAGTGTGATTAAAGGCAGGGTTGGTCATTTTCTCCAGATACACTTTTTAAGATTGTTGTTAAAATTGTCTCGTGCATGTAAGTGAGGGGCGTGGCTTTTGAGGGATCACAGAGGGGAGGGGGTGTAGACGGAGCACTGAGGGCATGCTACTTTCAAAATCATGCTAGTTTTAGAAAATTCGCAACCCTGCCTTTAATTGCGGTAAACTATTGCTATTGAGCGATTAATCACGATAATGTTGGAATCGTTTCACAGCCCTAGGTAAAATTAAAGCCTACTTCATACAGAGGATTTGAAGGTGGTTATGAAACAACAACAAAATGAAAACAAACTCTGACACACTGCACAAACAGAAGTGGTCTCAGTCTGGTTCAGTGTTATTTTGTGGCCCTACAAGGACCCTGTTTTATTCCTGTGGAAATATGGATTGTAGCAGATCAAATACAACCTGGCTAT
This sequence comes from Labrus bergylta, assembly GCF_963930695.1. Lineage (NCBI taxonomy): Eukaryota > Metazoa > Chordata > Actinopteri > Labriformes > Labridae > Labrus > Labrus bergylta. The sequence continues at coordinate 8,731,435 of NC_089209.1, read as the reverse complement.
TTCTGGATTTTAAAAGGGTAACAAATCTCACATCAACAGCCGATCAATATCCTGTCACACTGTCTGCTTGCTTCTCTCCCCCTCCTCCTGTTTCTACCGTATTGACGGCAAGGGAGGGCAGCACTTTGACACTTCAGATCACCACCGACACAATGACAGTGTTTAACTGATGCCAGCTGTAGTTTCATTATATAGCCTGAAGCTGTTGGTATAACAACCCATAATAGTAACTAAAAAATAAAGCATGGTGGTTTTGATGAATCTGTGTTGTAATTTTGGAGGTGCACATTTTCTTCAGGAGCTTGAATGTAACGTTCATGCTTAGGTAAGCATTGTTGCTGTGTTTTTTCGGTGTCCAATTTGGACAGTTGTGTTAAAAGCATTTGCTTGTGGGAGTTCTAAAAGTCTTAGCTAGCAGTTTTGTGGAATACTAAAAGTTTTTTTATCTCTGTTGCCAAAAAGGTTTAGTTCAAGAATAAATAGAAAAGTGCAGAGCCAGCGGAGGAGCACTTTGTCAGCTTTATAGCTGGTGATGCCTGCAGTCATGTCATGCTCACACTTTGAAAAGTTTGTTATATTCAGAAGCCTTAAACAAGAGAGGGTATAGGAAAGGATATTCAGGAATATGTGAAACATTTGAGAAGTGGAACAACAAGATTTAAAAAAAAAAAAAAAAAAAAGTTACAGAAAGAGTCGTAAAGCGAGTTACGGTTCTAATTAGAAAACGGAGAGGTAGATAGAGAAGAGGGGTGTCAGTGAATCTTTCACCCACTCAGTTAAATATACAATGGTGAATGGACTTGAGCTTGTATAGCACTTTTCTAGTCTTCCAATTACTCAAAACGCTTTTACACTGCAGGTTGCATACCTACCCATTCACACACTGATGGCAGCAGTTGCTATGGAGTGTGTCCATCAGAAGTAACTAATCCCATTCATGCAATGCCGATGAAGCAGCATGAGCTTCTTGGGACACAATCGGACATGTGTCTGCAGGAACTGGGGCTCAAACCCCGGACCTTCTGGTTGAGTCGACCAACTCTACCACCTGAGCCACAGCCGCCCCACAAGAAAACTCCACGATGAATCTTTAAGTTACTTACTGAATATTGAAAAGATTTTACAGAAAAAGACTCCATTTCAGTGGGTTAATTTTATTCTGTTATATAAAAATAGTTCTATATTCTAAAATGTTAACTTGTGTTTAGTTTTTTGAATTACTGAAGAAGCCATATGGCCTCACTTTTGCATTCACACTGTGCATCTCACTCTGTTTTCTCTAAACAACTGCTGAATTTCTACAGAAGGGGCAATCATTTATATGCAACCCAACATCATTACATGAAAATGAGTTTGATGGATGAGAGATGTGTTCCCAAATGGGAGGTCGGGGGTTTTTTCCTCTGTCTGTTTTGCCCCTCCATAATAAAACTCTTTGTTTTCCATGTGCAGTCACTTATTGACGAGACCAACAAAAGTAATGGAAGTGCGAGCGCACTCATCTAGAAATGAATTTGAAGGTCGCCTGTTTATTTAATTTGCAGTCTGATTGCGTTTTCACCGCCTTGTTGCTATGGTTATGCAGGCTCGGATGCATTTAGAGCAATTCTTTTCTTTGCTCGGAAAAAATTTAGCATCCCGGTTTTAGCATGCAGGGTTAGAAACAAGCCCCGACAGCTGCTCGGGATGGAGGATTTTCAGGAGCGGAAAATTACTTCATCAGTTGAGGGTTTAATGTGCTGTTATTGATTCTGCACAGTGAAGGCATAGATGAACCAAACAAACTTTATCCAAAAGTATTTCATCCATTAAGAAGTCAGAGCCATCTTTCTTTAACTTTTATCAAACTCATTTATGAAGTAAAATGATTGAAAGTTCAGGAGTGCTTAATCACTAAAGGCCTGTACATATTTCATTTCACGTATGGAGCGACAAGTCATTTGACGAGAGGTTATTTTGATGCATGCGCGGCATAGCATAACGAACTGCATTGAAGACTGTTCCTTTCCACACCCACGTTTACAGAAGAAAAGATGTACTCAGTGGAGGTTCTTCAAAAAGAGACACGGCTTCTTTTCCTGCTCTCTGGCTGACAGCAGTGAATAGCCTTTGTAGAGTATCCTGGTTTCAAAGGCACATGAAGGCTGCTGCCTCCCACACACACACACACACACACACACACACACACACACACACACACACACACACACACACACACACACCTCGACATAGGACAAAGCAGAAGGACACTCCACACTCCTTTTCCCTTCACTTTACAACTAAAGCGACAGATAACCGTCTGCCCTTGACTCAGCCGATCTAAGTCAGTTTCTTGTTTTTGCAGCATGTTAAAATGATGTTTTCTCACTGCAGATTACATTTAAGAGACATTTGCATGTGTGTGCCGCTAACAATACGCTTTTAAAGGTTGTTGTTCAACACCCACTTTGTCGAACTGAAATCAGTGCCAAATGGAATAGGGGCACTTTACCAGACTCTTTTATCACTAACCAATGGCTTCACCTGAAGCAATTAAAAGTGGGCCATTTCTCCTGGACCCAATACTTCAGCCAGACAAAAGCCGACAGGTTCCGCAATGGTTAGGGCGCGCGCCCCATGCATTGAGGCTGTCGTCTCGAGCGGGAGGCCCGGGCTCGCATCCCGCCCGTGCATGTCATTCCCCACTCTCTCTCCCTGGTTTCCGACTCTATCCACTGTCCTATCTCTCTGCATTAAAAGCCCAAAAATAAATCTTTAAAAAAAAAAAAAAAAAAAAGCCAATTGGTTCCAATATTGTGTTGTAGCTTATAACCTTACATACTTTCATACTAATTTTCATCACCTCATCACACATCACAGATTTTCCTTGCAAATTAACTAACCCCCAATTTCCACAAAGTCCGTGAGCGCCTCGGTCTGTCAGCGCCGTTCGCTGCCACTTCAAACAGGCACACGATGAACAACAAATCCTCAGAAAGACAAAGTAACTCGTCCTTTTGCGCCTTTTTCTTTTTATTCTCGTGTGATCTGGAAGTTCTCCTGTGACTTGTGTACAGCTGCTCATGGCGGCGCTCTGCTGCTCTCAGGTTCCAGAAGCAGATCCAGTGGGGGCATGTGCCGTCAGACGGAGCAAAACCGTGGCGCTGACGGACCGTGGCGCTTACAGACTAAGGAAATTGGGGGTTAGAAACCATAAGAGAAAATACGGAAATCTCCCCCTTTAGATCACTGATCAGTGACCAGCCTATTTTTTCAGTTTTTTTGTAAACTGTCATAAAATCATCCAATTATCAAAAGAAATCAAGCTTTGTTATCTCGGGATAAAGACCTCAAATAATCCAGGGGGGAGTGGAGTAAATATATTGAGAAGACGAGATAAAGTGGACAACTTCAGGGTAAAAAACAACTTAATATAATTGATAAAATGTATAGCTGTATGTTCGTTTAGGGCCTCTGCATTTCAGAAACGGGGACTGGCAACACAACATAATTGGTCCCAAAACTCCACAACAAAAAAACTTCACTTTCTGCTACTGCACTTAACTTTAAGATTAGACTTGAAACGTGGGCTGCAGGATCACAACAGCTGAGTATTGTTTCTCAAGGTTCTGAGCTTGACCCTGAATTGACTTAAAAAATATGAGAGAACTTAAAAGGCTGTAAGATTTTCATGCTATTCAGCAGAACCAACAGCATGCCGGACCAGGCCTCGTGTTGTGGAGGAGTAGTGCGAATAGTGGTATGTTTCATCCTTTGTGCTGCTGATGATTTAGAGTCCTGCCATAGGTTCATGTGTGGGCGGGGCCAGGAACTCCTTATCTGGCCGTGTGCTGTGACAGCGCAGGTTCTCCAGAGGAATCCTGTATGTTCTCCGCACATTTCCTTGGAGTAGACTTCTGTTACCGGGCAACCTGACAGTGACTGAATCTGATCATCTGTTCCCCGCCTCCACCCGTGATGCCTTTACATTCCTCATGTTCCAGTACGCTCGTTTCGCGTCCTCCTAAATGTCAGCCACACATAAATAATCAAAGTCATGGAAGGCAGCAGCATGTTGTTTGGTTATGTTGCTGCACATTGAAACGCAGCAGTGATGTGAACAAACTAAATCAGCCTGTAATGTTTTCACAAATGGTTTTCTTGTGCAAACACTGACATTTGTTCTAATCGTTCTATAATAAATTGAATAAACACCCTAATTTGCCACTTTCTATTTGCATTTCATTATCGTGCTCATTCCCAGAAAGAAATGTTAATTTTAATTTCAATTCATTTGGAAGTCTTGCTGCTGCAGATAGGAAGAGCCCAACAGTGAATCATAATGGTGCCTAATTAGTATTAGAGTTTAAGCGTGACTGTTGCTTAATGTCTGCTCGGCTCACAAATTATTCCGCCATTAAGTCTGCAGAGTTATGTGTTGACAAAACCGAGCGAAATCGTCACCCTTGTTGCCTTAGAAGCTGCTTTAAGATGCATGTGCTTAGCAAATCTTCCACAGTTTTGAACTCAGCTTGTTTTTTTTTGTTTTTTTTGTGTCTCTGCAGAGATACAAGGCGGGGAGGTGTGATGAGATCCTGAAGTGGAAGCCCCCCAACCTGAACTCTGTGGACTTTCGCCTCAAGATCACCAAAGTCGGAGGAGAAGGGTAAGTCCTTGTTTCTGAGGAAACACTCTCCCTGTTGAATCTTAATAGCGCTCATCATTTTTGCGACACCCGGGGCTTATTCTGAGGCGTCCACACACGTGTAGTTGCTGCGTGTGTCTGTGTAAGAGGGATGCTTTGAATCAAACAAATCCATTGAATCCCTCTGACATTAATCTTTTCTCTACTATGTCATCTTTTTCTCTCATTTCCTTTTTCCCTTGGGCTATAAATTCGTCTTGTGGTAACGCAAGTTCATTTCTTTCACCATGATCGCAGTAATGCGCTGTAGTATCCCAGAAATGTCTTATTCGCTGTACATTATGTGCCCGTGTGTGTGTAAAGAAAAAGATGCCTTTGCCCTTCCCACAAGCTCTCATTGTATGCTTGTTATACCCTGCATGTTAATTATTCAAACAAACCCATGCTTAGCCGAGCCCTCTCCCAGGTAAGCATTTGAGCTCTGCAGGGAAATCACTACTGTACTAGAGAAGGTAATTAATCCCTGCAGGTCATTGCAGCTTTAAGACAGGTGTGCATTTCTGGTTTGAAATACAAAGTAGCTGTAGCATTCTGAGTTGTGCAATTTGTGTCCCTCAGCGGGTTATTTGATCTCTCCTTGGTCTGCCTTTGAATACAAAACAGTTTCACACACAAAACTGGTACCTGAAGGACATACAGTATCCATCAGAATGTAATGATCTATTTTTCTGTTCTCAGCTAGTTGACATTGTTGATTTAAAGTTAAAACCTCTTAAATAAATATCAGAAATATGGAATATGGTACAGATGTTCATGGTGGCCAACTGATGATTCCTTTATAACGTTCGCAATCCCCCAGTCTCTACAAGTCCATCTGTACATTTGACATGACTCTAGGTTTCTGATCATTCAGGTACCCGCTGTGTGTAGTAAAAACCATTTATTTGGAGAGTAACAGAGGAGAACCCATTGGCTCTTTAACTTTTTTATTAAACTCTTTAATTATTTAGTTATTTGCAGCCAAGCATCCTGTAGCTTACAATCAAAATTTTGACGCTGTCTCTCAACTCCAATGCAATTCTTACTGCTCAAGTTGAAAGTCCGTCTCTAAAACAAAGGCAGCTCACAGAAAAAACTGCTGGCTAGGTTTAGCTTAGCTTAGGCAGCCAAGATCAGGAAAAGTGCCATCTGGAATTACCTTGACAAAAACAACGAGCATAAAGCACAGTGCAAGAGACGTGGCAGTAAACTTTCACAACATAGAAATGCTAGTTTGATGATTAACCTGTTGAGCTTAAAGCACAACGAGAAAGCATTGGAAACAGACAACAGGAAGTCTTGAATAACATCATTTGCTAGCCCTGTTAATGAACATTGTTGTGAAGAAGCGAGAGCGGAGAAGATTATCGTCCTCATAACAAAAATGATGACTGGAGATACGCTCTGATTAAAACATAGAGGTGCATGTCAAATGTTTTTTTGTTTAAAAAAAAATAATGGCCCAAAATGTTAAGTAAATGTCAATTTACTCGTTGATAAGAAAAATGGGAGTTCTCGAATATTAAAATAACTAACAATGTCCATCCCTACTGACCACACCAAGAGCCCTCAGAAGTGTCCTATCATTCCCAGAGGCTATATCATCGAAGGATAAAAACTAATGAGTTCCAAGATGAGTGAACCCCTGTCTTATCTCCTCAACACATCTATTAAATAACAAAGAAAAACTAACGATGGATTTCCGCATAAAAAAATCCTAGTCCCTGCAGGACGTTCCTACTGTAGGATTAATAGTGGTTTGACTTTACTTTAACGCCACCATCTTTTTGACATTGTTAGATTTTACTGATCCCTTGTTATGAAACATGAGGGCAACATCATTTCATGATTTGTCCATTTGTACATTTTGTCCCAATCCGGCCTCAGTTCTGCTTTGTGTATTAGCCTTCAAACTAATGAAAGCATTCTTACATGTTTACTGCCATCACATACCCGGTAAACATTGTATCTTTTGAACGTCAGTATTGTGAGTATAATGGTAGGCGGACATTCACGTTTAGCTTAAAGCACCACACCGTCCACAAGAAAAATCTCACAGAGATGCTGGCATACCTGGAAGTTCTTTTTTTCAGTCTGCACAGCACAAAGCATTTCTCTTTTCTCTCTGTCCTTAAGTATTGTTTGTGTGAAGGCAAACAGACCCACACCAAAGAGCTTTCTGGTCACGCTGACTCTTCCCTCTGAGAGCCAGGTGACCTTCGAGACTGTCCCAGCTTTGTAGCCGCGAGCCTGCCATCATTCAGCGGCAGCAGACTGAGGGGAGCACAGCAGGGCACGGCCACTCATTCTGCTCCAAAGCCGCCCAGCAGGCCAACTGGTCAGCTTCTTGACTCTCCCCTCTGTGTGTGGGAGAACACAGAAGGACATTGTTGCCATAAGAGTTTTTTTCCGATCGTTTCCTGAAAGATGAATTCTTGCTGGTGAACGGAGTGCTCATCAGACCATCAGGGCTGGGTGTAGGTTTTCGAATCACTCTCTCGTTGCTGTCTGAGAAAGATGGGAAATGAACGTACCAAGGTAACAACTGTTCATTCATCAGCCCACACAGTTGATCCTCGAGCACGTGTTTGTGTACCACCAAGGCATACAGCCTCGCAAGTTTTTATTGCCTTTCTGAAAGAGAGCACAGAGGCAGACGGTGATTATTGCGCTGCTGGATGAGTGGAGAGGTGGAAAGGAACAAAATGGAAAGATGAAGCAGTTCCAGAAAAGGCATGCCTGTGCCCCTCCCTTGTGTGGTAATTGAACAGAGCCAAGCATTGTAAAGATTGCTTGAAACACGGATAATCTGATCCAGCATTTCAATGAGGCGATGAGTAATGGTTATATCATCAATCACCAGGTGTGTAGTGAGTCTGAAGACCAAGACAAGGAGAATGATTCAGACGGGGCTGCCTTGGATTGGTTCTCTAGAGGCCATCTTCAAGGCTTTCAGTTACTGGTGTTTCTACTCGGGGGACTCAGGTGTCATTACATCATCCAATCCATGTTCTGTGTAACGGATCCACAATGGAGACGATGAAGTCAGATGCACTCACTTCTGACTGATGTGTAGAACCGTCGGGGTAATGCTGGCGACATGTGAACAATAAACCTGCATGATGTATGAGGAAAATGTGTGATATGCTGTAACAATGTTATGTACTGTGCTAACAATACATTTTCATATTTTGATGTGTGCAAATGTGCTGTAACTTGCAGTTCCTGTGTCTTTCTACTACTTGTCATTTTTCCCACAGTACTTGAGTGTGGCATCTTCTGAATCCATAATACACAATAAAAAAAGCTGAAGTTCTGTTCTCTTTTTCTAACACAGGCTCTTCCCTAAAGACACTCCTTACTCAACCATGTCAGCTTACCTTTCAGTCGCCACTTAATTAAATTAAGTTGATTTGAGAGTTGTTGCAGCTAGCTCTGGGGCGCCATCTGATGAGAAAAAAACAGCATCGCTTTGAGTGCAGGGCTCAGTCTAAAAGGTCGTATCGTCACATGCTAAGTATGAAGGCATGACACAAGGACATTAGTCATCATCTCTTATTATTGTATTTTTAAGTAGTCTTTCCCCTTTGTGGCTGTGGCACATGTTTCTGCGCTGTGATTTATTATGCAGTCCTAAGAAAATTACACTTTTCTGTTTAATATGAAAAATGTAATTTGCAGCACTCTCCCTACATGGAGATCATTTCAGTTACAATTTTGATATTGAGTGAACAGATTAAAAACATAATGAAGACTCTCAGAAGGTCTGATGTTTTTAATATTCTATCTCTACAGAGTCAGTTTTAAGAGGCAAACTATCAGGACAGACCGTTTTTACAATCTGCACAGAATCATTTGGGTTAAAATGATGTTGGAAGGTAAGTGGGAGAAAGTGGATCTGGGATGTCGAGAGTGCGTCTACTCGTGGCTTTTTAAGCTTTCAGCTCAAACATGAAGAATTCTGCCGAACAAACATGGAGCCTGTCTTTGGACTCCGCACTCACTGAATGGATTTCTCTGTATGGAAACAAAGCTTTGTGGAGCTGGCGCCCTGATGACCCGGCTGTCTTCAGCTGGCACGTTATCACAGGAACTGTGCTGCCTGAACCCCAGCAAACACATTTTGTGGAATTTATTGCCTTTTTTCCCCACTTACAGTCTCTGGCATGTGTTCATAGGGTTTATGGATCATTGTTCATGAATATTATGATTCATGTTTTGATGTGAAGTATGTCACAAAAGCTGCTTTTCTAATTTTGCATATTTTACAACTAGAGTTAGCAAGCGATCTATTAAAGGCAGGGTCGGTTATTTTCAAAAACTAACATGATTTTGAAAGCAGCATTCCCTCAGTGCTCCGTCTGCACCCACCCCCCCTCCTCTCTGTGCTCCCTCAAAAGCCACGCCCCCTCACTTACATGCTCTCTGATTGTTGGTTAGTGCATGCAAGGGGGTAGAGAACGAGCAGGGAGAGGGGGAGGCGTGATTGGTTCATTAAATGGTGGCAGACATTGCTCAAAGTTTGTTAATGTTTACAACTGCTACAGATGACAGATTTTCTTTGTTCCTTTTTGCAGAGAATATGATTATAAAATTCTGTCAGGACCTAAAGACAATTTCAACCAAAGTCCTAAATAGTGTATTTGGAGAAAATGACCAACCCTGTCTTTTAAAGCCAAATCCAACTATGATTTGTAAACCTCTCTCAGTCTTTACATATTTAATTTATTAATCTGTTTTTATAGGGGCAACAATAGAGCATGAAGGACAGCATTCTATGTATGTTTGAAAAATGTCTCTCCTGAATGAGCTTTTCTACACAATACAATTTAAAAACTCAACAAGGAAATGCAAAAAAACAAACACAAACAATGACACAATGGAATTACCTTGAGAGTCAATAACAAGCTGCAGATATATGAGGACTGTGTGAGTCACCCCTCTTTTTAAAAGATGCTTCAACTTGAGGTAGAAAATGATCGCCTTTTGTCTTCCATTTTTTCATCATCTATTCATCCAGGAAGGAAAGAAGTCAGATTTTAAGATTGCACATCCTTATAGACAATTGTTTATATTCTTCCATTGCTTTAGAATTTGACATATTGCTCTGGCTGTTTGGTAATTCAGGTCTGATTGCACACAGTCCTCAGGCTACAGTGACATTTACCAGCGTCTTGACCGCTTCAACAACAAAAAAAAACCTGCCTGATGTCAGAGTCTATATTTATTCCTTTCATTTCTCTTGTTTTAACAGCGAACCTAACTGTTGATGTCGCAGAGTCATCTGAAGACAGCAGGACTTTTTTTTTTTTGTTACACACAGACCTCAGACCGTGAATGGCAAATTAAGTTAGCATCATGAAACAGCTTGTAAACGACAACCAAACGTCTGTTTTCATGAGGCACTCTGGAATAACCCCTCTTCAGTTTTCTCATCTGGAATAACCCCTCTTCAGTTTTCTCATCAAATCTCATTCTGTTTTTCAGGAAACTGCGTCATGATTGGTTTAATTGTAACGTTTATTAGTCCTGCAGGTTCAGGAAAAGTGGTCACACTGCACGTTAATGGGAGGACTGTGTCTTATACGGTCTTGGCACATGGCAGCGTCCATCGCAGCATGGCTGTAATGGCTCTCTTAATGCCTACTGCTGCTTCCTTCCTGCTTGTGCTAGCTATCATTACACAGGAGGGGGGCTGGTGGGAGATGGGTGGATGTTGTTCGGATTTCAGCTCCATTTGAAATCTCTAAACTTGGTGCGTCAGCTTCACTATTTTTTTATTCCAGTCCTTAAAATCATTAAACAAATGAAAGCGGTCGTAAACTTATTCTCGGGCACACAATCGCACAGATTTAGAGTCTTGAATTATCAAAAGGCACGTGCGGGTGTTCTTTTTGTGGAGGGAGGCTACGGAGCGTTGTGTGACTGAGACATCTGTTGGGTGTGATCACTGGGATGAGACACAAGCACTGCACAGATACTCGCAGGGATTCTGTACATGTGAAGCCCAGTACAGTCTGAATTGAGCTGGCTCACTCAGCTCACAGATGGGGCTGCATTAGTGCGTACCCCTCCTGTCCCTGTCTCTGTATATGTTCCACATATCTATTACTGCCTCAAACGACTCATGAGCGTCGCCCATACTGTGCTTTTCTCTTTTAAGTTTAGAAACGTCAAGCTGTGCAGGGAGACAGAAGGGCTCATGGAGGTGTAATCTCACTTCTCCACTGCTCTGTTACTAGCTGGAAAAACTGGAGCGAGCGGCGTAGTGATTTCTTTGCTCCGTCGTGTTTTTGTTTTTTTTTACCCAGATTATGCTTGTGTCGAGATCCCTCACCGAGGGTGTTGCGGGTGTTAACCATGATCTTTTTTGTCTTTCCAGGCTGCTTCCACAGACTGTCGGTTTGCTCTACGTCGGCAACTATGACAGGCCCTTTGCGAACATGAAGGTGAGAAAACAAATGTGTTGTTTGGTTTAATTCATCCTTGTGCCAACACACCAAAGCCCCCCCCCCCCCCCCCCCCCCCCCCCGCTCTGCGCTCTTCCAGTTTGGCTTTCACACGTCATGAGATTGGAGTTTGGTTGATATCAGCTGAATGCCAGGAATAGAATGACGGCACAAAATGTTTGGCAAAGTTGGTCCCTTCATCTGCTACTATTACATGAAGAATTGGAGCAGTTTTAAAGATGTTCACTTTAGTTGTTTTGATCGCCATTTAAACTCTGGAAATCTGCCATACGTACTTCCTTTACTACACATAATCTAACCCTCTTTAAAAAAAGAGTTTCCTATTCAGATTCTGCTTGAATTCAAATTCAGCACAATCCTCAGAACATTAAGTGTCAGGATAACAAGCACAAAACACCCATTCCATCAATGCATCATACTCACCACACCTTTTCTCTCAGTGGATCTTTTTAAAAGAAATCCTGTTTTTTTTGTTCTCTTCTTCGTTTCAGTTCTTTCTGTTAAGTGTAAAGCTGCTCGACACTGAGACTGCAGCCATGTTTCACATGTTATATTGTCTTGAGCTGATGCTACACCTTTCACTGGACACATGACATGTGTAGGATGTTTTCTTTGCCTCTAAGGATTTAGGATGTACTTCTTTCAAGGATATCCCCGGGGCTTATTGTCTGTGAACACACAGTGTTGTGTTTTATGGAATACGACTCTCTTTATGATTATTTGACCTTACAGCAAAACCGGCTCGATCTGCGTACATATATGTACACAAATACACTCTTTCATAACAGAGGTCTCATCCCCAGTGTAGCTTTGAAACATATAATTGATGAAAGCACTGAGTGCTGACATTTTTCTAGCATTGAAGTGCATTATTCTCTCTGCTATATACCTCACTGTTGTTGTTTGTTACCAACACATGACAGCTAAGATGAAACAAGTTGATATTCAGGGACTGGAATGCTCTTCATTATACAATACTGCATTGTAGACAAAATGAGATCTGGTATATTGCTACTGGAAGCAGAACAAATGTCTTTTTAAGGAGCTAAACTATTGGAATATTGTAAACTAGTCTCAGGTGGAGACACATTAAGGAGATAATACATTCATTTGTCCTTTGGTTTAATTTGGATATAGATTTCCAAAATGCTATTACACAAAATGGTAAAGCACTTTGTTTGACTCGATGCCTCTCAGTATGTATAGTCCCTTCAGTAGTCACTGTTCCATTTTAGCGACACAGTGAGTGACTCTTCCCCCTTCAGGATTGTCACCATTGTCCCAGTCTTCATGTATCAGCCTTGGGCTCTGCGTCTAAACAAAGTCTCTGTTTACCGTTCGGTCCCTGAGCTCCTCTCAGGGAGACAGAGCAAAAGCTGCAGCCCTCCGGTCACCTTCTGTCTGCTTTCAGGCTTCTATTTCTGTTGTGAGATGTTATTTACAGTCAGTCTATGTGTGAATATGCTGAAAGAATGCTGATAACATGCCAGCACAGGACATGAGGACTTGTCATTTCAGCTGCCTGAATAATGCTCCTGATAAAGCTGACATGTAGTGACACCTCTGCACAGCCTGTGTCTGTGTTTGTTTGGTTGTTGGATGCCTGCAGTGCAACACCACAGACTATTGCTAAGATTGCACTCCTCAAACATGTCAGTAAGACCATTAGGTACAATCTGAAACACATCCAGGAGCTAGCTCGTTTAAAAGCAGTGACTGCTGCAAACAGAAAACTTCTTTTGGAATTAGAAAAAAATGTTTGAAACTTTGTGAAAACCTGTCATATCGGTACACTTACTTTCATTTGGAAGAATAATTAGGTGTATTATTCCTCATACAGAAGCGCCCATCAGGGGTTCACTTGTATTCAGGAAGGAGCTTTCATAACAATTCCTCAGCTACTGTTGTCGTCGTGTCACCAAACCTCGAGTCTCAGACGAGTCGCGAGTCACCAAAGAAGAATCCGAGTCAAGTCTGAGTCCTTAACACGGAGTCTGAGCTGATCCAAGATAATCCTCAGTCCTCCATTTAGCTCATTAATTAGTTAATTTATTTAACAATGCACGGTGCTCCTGAGCTGAGTATTAACATGATCTAAGTCGTCATGTTTATAATGTACCTAGATCTTAGAGGGTGTGACATTGTTATAACACAGAGCCAAATTACCATTAAATAATTATAGATTATGTTGAGCAGTGAAAGCTTTCTTTCTTTATTATAAATGCGTCCTTGTCACTGCAGTGACACATTTAAGCAGCAAAGCTAAAACCTCTTTTAAACCTTTCTAAGTTGACAGGATGGAGGAAACTCTCCAGAGAGGACTGATCAGCATCTAAAATAACAGCTCTGATGGAGATCAGTCGGATTTATAAATAGGACAGCTGTTTCACCCCAAACTATTTCAATCTGTGAAGCTCCTCTTGAGTGTTTAGGACCTTTTTGGATTTGTAGAAATAGAATTTAATTCACTTGATTCTGTCGGATCCTTTCGGTGTGTCTGGACATTTAAATAATGAATGAAGTTGCAGCGTTTGTGTCGTGCAACCCTCTTTGGGAGCCTCACTGATCATTTCTGCCGCAGTGGGATCACTGCAGGTGCCTAATGAACTCAAAAATACACGGAATCCTCTCGCTATTATTCAGAATATAATGACGCCGTTTGCCCAATCCACATACACAACACATTTACCCCTTTGGCAGAAAAGCAATTTTGCCCTAAATGTGTCCTAACCCCTACTAGACTAAGCCCACCAGCTGCTGCAGCTTCATATCTACTCAACAGATGTTTGCCCCATTTCAGACTGCTTTATTCGCAAAAGTGCCATAGCTAAGCTCAGCCACCATCTTGGTTTTGTTCATTCATATTGATTCCAGGACGGTGTAATATCGGTGTCTGTGAATTCACATTGTGAAACTCGACACAGTGGGAGCTCCACATAGACACACAGTCAGACACCCGCACGTGCCTTTTGATAGTCCCTCATTACGCCTCCACTGCATTCAGATTGAAGGCGAAACGTCACGGGGGGGGGGGGGGGGGGGGGACATATCGCGGCTTGAAACTGTACTCTGAATTCGGCTAGTGAGATTAAGATCCATCTTTTAATCTAACTTGTTAAACTTTGAGATCTCATTCTCTCTGTTTTATCTCCCATTAAGGGGTACAACAGCTAATCCTGCTAAAATATCCGTTAGTTCACAAGTCTGATTGCTCCTGTTTGTTGCCTTTTTTGCACATGAAGCCATTTGTCCTCTTCACAGATCTCAGCAGCTTGTGCAATGACTGAACAGACAGCCAGAGTTAGAGACATAAATCAGCAAGTTGTGCTGAACCACTGGTTGCCTCTGATTCACATGCTGCTTCAGAATGCAGGAGGAGTTCTCAGTCCCTCCAGGTCTGAACATTTAGAAAAGATACAGTAAGCTAAAGCCTGGGAGTAGTAATTGCTATTGATTCCGTATTGAGGTTTCTTTTCCCTGCTTCATGGAGTCCGCTCCCTTTATAGACCTACATGTGGTCTGATAGTACGGCTCATTAATCATCATAATATGAATGACGTGACTGATCAAGTCACCGGAGACGGAGATAAGAGCATCTTTCTGTCAAATAACGGCTGCTTCTATGAAGCGCTGAGAGTTTGTCAGTGTGTTTGTGTGTGTGTGTGTGTGTGTCACCGGTAGAGTACTGAAACAGTTTTTTCCATCAATAATTTGAACGTCTCTATATGCATCACGAGACGAGTTGGAACAAGAACTTCGAATCAAATCAAGAGTCAAGCTTTCTTCTGTAAACTCAATATTGGGAAAGTGTTTTTTGATTTGATTCAGATTTATTTCTTGCCTTCAGCTTTTTGTAAACGACATGGAATGTGAGCTTATGAAGCATGAATTATGTCAAGGTAATTGAATGCACTTCCACCAGAAAATTATCAATCACATAACAAAACAACAACAACAACAAAAAACACATCAATTATAAGTTTGAGAGGTGAAAACACACCGGTTTCAGTACTTTTTCTCTTCTCGAGTCCCCCCCCCTACACACACACACACACACACACACACACACATTATTAGCTTGTTTTCCTCCTCTTAGATTTCCTCACATCTGACACCACAGTCAATCTGGAAATGTGCAATAATAACGGGTATTAAACAAATTGACCAGACGCCCGACGCAGTCTTTATATAATAGGTTTATGAGGAGTCGTTAGTCGCTGGACTCCTGTTAGTTTCTTCTCTGATAAATTGCCCCTTATAATGACATCATCAATAAAAGAATATGTGAGTTGAGTAGTTTTTCCATATACAGTATATGAGTGTACAGCAGACATCAGATTTATTTAATTCAACAGCATAGTAAGGACTGTACAGCAGCTTCTTCCTTGTTTCCTCCCAGGGCGCGTTTGCTGGAGTTCATAGTTTGCATCTTATATCCTCTCCTCACTTACATATTCTTTCATCTATTTCCTCGATATTAAAATGGACCTCGGTGCTGCGATGTCGCAGACCTGCAGACTGAGTTCTGATTATGTCTGGAATAAAACAAAGACGGGGTCACTTAGAGCGCCATGTCGCACAGAACAAAATACTATTCAAGGATATTAAAAACGTTGAATCTGTGCTCATCCCTGACGCCATCTCTATAAAAATTCCTCGAGTGATGAACAGTAGAGCAATGTGTAAGTTCAACAGCCCTTGCAGATACAAGTATTTGATAGGAAAGCAAAGGGGGAGGGGAGTTTATATGTTGTGCACAGACTGTGAAAAGGTCAGATGCCATAAACTCCCAACAGTCTGTAGGTGTTTACTCTCCTTAATGTCATGCTGGTTTCCTGCTTCCCAGTGATGAAAACTCTCGGTCCTGTTCTACCAGACTCAAGATGAGTTT
Source organism: Labrus bergylta (assembly GCF_963930695.1). Lineage (NCBI taxonomy): Eukaryota > Metazoa > Chordata > Actinopteri > Labriformes > Labridae > Labrus > Labrus bergylta. Next base: position 8,715,411 of record NC_089209.1, on the reverse strand, counting down.
ATGTGTTGATTCTAGGATGTGACTTTAGGAATAGTCCAGCATTTTATGGTATTGTACCTACAAATGTAAACCAAAGTCAGGTAGGGGAATTTATCTTTCAACTCATCACTGTCCCTTTACCTTAATTACACTTATGTTCTGGTTATGTTCTGCCTATCTTTCCTCTTTATTTCAAGCTCTGGCTGTGACAAATCAAAATAAGTTAAGGCTCTAGTTGTAGACTGCAGTTGTTTTTTTTGTTTTTTTTATGTCATATAGTCGACATCCAGACAAGCCATTGTTACATGTGAAGAGAGCAGAAGGCTTAAAACTGAATCATTTCTGGCAAAAGAAAATTGAAATGTCTGGCAGTACTGCTTTCTTATCTTGTTAGCCTCATACATCAGTGCTACACTGGCTGATAAAGTCCTCAACGTCCCTGAAAACTGGAGGCACAAGTGTGCCGCCCATAATGTGGCAGATTTGGACGGATTAGGCACCGAGTGGGGATGAGTAAAGACTGCCAACATGTCACCCTTCACCAGCAGGGAGAGGCCCCGCCCCTCTGTAGCAGCTCGCCCTGTCTGCCTACACTGCCCGTCACCGCTTTCTTGCAGCTTTCTGCGTCGAGCCAAGAGATTGTGTCGCTCACTTAGATCATCAGCCGTCCCTCTCCCAGTATAAACTGTTTGATTTACAGTAAGTCATAATCATTCACGTAGTGTTTTCAAATGGAAATCAGAGGCAAATGTTTTTGAAATCACAACGACGACTAAACGGGCGTGTTGGGAAGTTGTGATTCGTCCTCCTTCCTCTCACACTTTCTTTTGCTTCCCGTGTGATCTTGATCCCCGCTGTGAGCCCAGACGCCCCACACTCCAGGGATCATACAAGCCCTCACTTTGTACTTTTCGCCAAAACACCGGTGCTTTCCTGGCAGCAGTGGTCACTGTCTGACCTTAGCTTGAGGTCGGCTTTTCTGTCTTTAAAGCCTCTTGTCCAGACATCCTGAAATATGACAAAGGAAAAAAATGTCTTTGTGAATACTCTTGTTGCTGTTTTGTTCTCTCCTCATAACCAACCATTGCACTTGATTTTTCAGCTGCACTTCTTGCTCCTCAGACAGCCCTAGGATTTGCATTTTTCCAAGTCTTAAGAATCCTCTCAGCGAGATTCAGCCCCTCGACAAATAAACAACAGATGCTCAAATGTCTTCTTTGACTCATGCTTAATCCTCACTATCTTGTGCCATTTTCATCCGCTTCAGCTGTGTTTGAGTGTGCTCCGTGTGCAGTTTGTTTTATTTTCAAAACAGAGTATGATGTAACAAGTCAGTGATCCCGTGTCGATCAGTAGGAGGAGCGGGAACTGTTGCTACTGCTTTGTTGAACGCTTCATGAATCTTAGAATCTGCTCTAACCTAGAAAGAAAAACAGACGTCAGACAGTTCAAAGAAATAAGCACTCTGTATCTACAAATTCTCGTTGTTTTGGTTGGGTTTTACAAAAAGCATCTACATCTTTCCTACAATGACATGGTTGTTGTGTAGATTAGATTGAGTAAGGGTCTGTCCTTCCAAAAGCTCACTATTCAGAGCGGTTTAGCACACCTTGCCTTCCAGAATCATCCTGTACTTTACAAAGTGTACACCTGGATGGGCAGCTCCTTGATTCTTTAATCTTGCATTTAAAACTGCAACACGTGCTGCAGACCGAGAGTTTTGAAACCAATGAAGCACATTCTGCTGGAAAGACTCTGGAATTTTTTTGATTTTGGATCAACACAAGAATTGTATTATGTGTTCCATTAAAGAAAGCTCAGGTATCAGCAGAGCAGCACGGTGGTGCAGTAGTTAGCACTGTTGCCTCTCTGCGAGGAGGTTCCTGGTTTGAATCCCTGTGGGACACGGCTTCGCTGTGTGGAATTAGCATATTCTCCCTTTGCATGCGTGGGCTCCACCCAGGTTCTGCGGCTTCCTCCCACAGTCCCAAGACATGCTTGTTAGGTTAATTGGTGACTCTACATTGCCCGTAGATTGTCTGTCTCTATATGTCAGCCCAGTCAAGGGTGTACCCCGCCTGTCAACCAATGACAGCTGAGAACAACTCCAGCCCCCCTCGATCAGAAATGGGAAAAAGTGAGATTAGCATCAGGATATTTAAACTTTAATATCTGCTGAAATTCATGGATTTTTTTAAACTACATAATCCATTTGTTACGTTTTTTGTAATGAGGTGAATCATGAGGGGAAAGTCATTACATTAGATGAGTTTCTTAGAGATGAATGGGTTTGAAACGGTGACTTTTCACTTCCAGTTGTTCCCTTGATGATGACATTTTGCAATTGTCAGAGTAACCCAGTGTTGTTTTTTTTTTTTTTTCCCCCTGTCTCCATTAAACAAGGGGAATATGTGAACCAGCGAATATATCTGCTGCAGTCAAAAACTACAGCTCATTATAGCTTACGTTTCACTTTTATGTACTACATTTATTGCTTTATGTGCTGCCCTCCAAGGCTGCCTGAAGCTTCACTTTGCCTCTTAACTGCTGCTCAAAGTATCCTGTGGTAAGGAAAGTAGTAACAGCAGCAGTGAAGACGATGATTTGCAGCATATTCATGACATGTTTGATAAACAACATGGCAGCTACACGTGCCAATCATTGGGAGCCATTGTTATTCATGAATGCAGCAGCATGTCTCTAAGCAACTCCTTATAATGGTGAGGCTCCACACGAGAGGGAGAAGGCGACACTGTCGTAGAACAGACTGTCACAGCCTCTGAATGTGGCTGAATTCATTCCAGGGTTTGTAATTTTCACAGACAAAGATGGCAGCAGAAGACAACAAAATTACACTTTCATGTCATTCACTGTCTGTGATGAAAGTTTTTTGTTAAAAAACTGTCCTTTCATTGTGTTTGTGTGCAGGCAACTAAAGAGCTGAAACAGTACGACAACAAGATCATCGAGTGCACCTTTGCCAGTAACACCTGGGTGTTCATGAGGCAGAGGGTGGACAAGAGCTTCCCCAACTCCTACGACACGGCCATGGGTGAGTGTCTGTCCTTCTCTGCCCATTTGTATTCCATACCAGGACCCGTCGACACTTTAATTTCACCAACAGATTCTCTTGTGGGAGCTTTTTTTTTTTTTAGCATCGTGCACTTTACAAATGAATATGCATTTCCATCCACCAACATTATTTCATGATGAGGAGTTAGTTGGTCAAGATGGTCAAGAGCTGCTGGCACTCAGTTTCCAGTTGGGTGCCATTTAACAGCTGCAGAAGAAGATGGATTTGCAACATGAATACATATCGCATCCACTGCTCATCATGCCTGGTTTTAAGCCACAGCTGGCAGCTATTTCTTTTCGAGAAAAAGCTCCATTAAACCCTCTGTAAACTGCCTGCCCTGCGTTGAACAGCTGAAGAGGTCAGAGTTAGCAGATAGCTGGTAAACATTGCTCGGGCAATTATCAGCTTAGGACAGATCTTTTGCCCCGAGTTGAGTACTGTTAAGTCTTGGTCAGGTGGTTCAAAACGTGAACTCCTAAATGAATGTTTAAGTTGTCAGCAAGTTGGTAAGTAAGAAACTCATTGCTAAATATTTAATCAGGTCTACTTTACAAGATAAAGAGAAATGTTTGTGCCACTGTTCCAAGCAGAAAAAACCATCAATCTACTAAAAAATTGCAAAAATTTTGCCAAAGCCATGCAGGTTTAAGAGACGAGCTACAGTAACACCTTCATGCTAATGTGCAGCAAAAAAAATGTTCTGATGTGAACACAACATTTTAGGTTTTATCACCTCAAATACGTTTCTTTCTAAAGTTTTTGTCTGATATTAATCTACAGAAATGCTTGGTCTTTTCAAAGTAATGGTATTAAGGTTTTGTATTAGCTGAGCTGTATTCCGTCTTCAAACCAAAGGTAATAGTCTGAGTGTCTCAGGTCAATGGAAGAAGAATGTTCATTCTTACCTCTTTAAAAGGCAGAGTGAGTGAGACTGAAAAGTTGACCCCAGTTATAAACCCCTTTCCTAAGTGCTGACTTTATAATCCTTTATAAGTTTGAACATAAATGTTCAAATTGCAAAGCAGTAAAAACAAGAAGCACAAGCGAGAGAAAGCACATTTTAAAGAGTGAATTGAATCGATAGAGGAAGATAGATAAGGTCCTGAATTATTGAGCTTTAGATCCTCAGGCTCGACACAAAAGCACCTTTTATCTTATATGAAGACAGATAGCAGTCTGTTCCTCCTCAGGCTGCTAACAAGAAACATTTCTATGTAGAGAACAGTGTGTTTACACGCACAACACAACTTAGGCTTGTTGTTTCAGTTTGTTTGTGAGTAGAAATCAGAACACACTTGTAGGCTGTGTTGATTGTGGTGTGATCATGTATTTAAAGGTTTTTTTGCATTCATTGAAATCACCATATAATGCATGTCGTCAAACGGAAAAGACTTAAAACCAGGATACTGATGTGCTTTGAAACAGGCTTGTGGTTAAGTTTTTAGAAATCAATCAAATTGAGCTGTATTGGTTTCCATTGGTTGACAAGTGTACATTTCACTTCCATGTTTAGGAACAAGTTTGGCCTGTGCTGCAAAACTTGACAAATCAAATAATGCTAACATTAGTCATAATTAGTTGGGTCCCTAGTTTAATCAGAGACTGTATAAAAAGCTGGACAACATGACAGATCCCCAAAAGTGAAGCAAAAATACAAACATACCCACTACTGACTGGCTGCAGTATAGGTCATAAAGCCTGCATCCCCAATGTTAACAGATGGTACATGTGTCAAACTATAAACACACATCATCATGTGTTTTTCTCAAAGATGGATTCTGTCTTCATAGTTATCTCATATCTTTCTGATTAACAGTTGACTTGAACGTTCATTCTGAGAAGTTAGATTTAAATTAGTTATTTGATGCTATTAAAGGGGTGTAATGGCGTGATTGACAGCTCTGTTAACAAACGCAGCTCCTGCAGCACCGTGTGCACCAGATTAGCAGAGTAGAGGAGGAATGGCAACAGGAAGCGTAACACACTCTAACACATTAGTCATTGAACTTTCTATGATGCTGACTATCTGCTTCAAACACAAGCGTCGACCTGAGGAATCTTTGCCATTTTAAAGGGAAGATAAATGTGTGTTTTGGTTAGCAGAAGGGGTGGGACACTAATACCATTGCTCCACCAGCAGATCACTGCTGCAAAGACTCTGGCTCCAAAGAACCAATATGTCAGCGCCAGTCGCTTCATCTTTGTGCAGCAAGATGAGTTTGAGACGTGTTGTCCATTTTTATATACAAAAAATGCTAAACTCTCTCAGAAATGGTTTCTTCAAGAGCTAATTTCTGCTGCTTACTTGAAGTAAACAGTAAACACACAGTTTACTCTAGTCATGCAATGATTTGCTTGTTGTTATTTGTCTTTAAAAAGCCGACAAGATCTTGCTTATGTTGCTTAGGTGAAAGAAGATACAAAAGAACTGCCTGTCATCATGTCTGTTGTAACTTCCTTCTTCCTTTTCTTGTTTGACTCTCTCTTCCCAGCTGTGTGTAAAAGCATCCAGGAGCCCGTCACGAAGGCAATCCTCCTGGAGTACGTGGACCGCTGTGCCCAGGCAGTCCAAGCACAGAACCGGAAACACCCACCAGACCCAGACTCTGAGCTAATGCCCCCTCCCCCTCCAAAGAGACCCAACAGGCCTTAGCCCACAGCGGGGCTTTCCGGACTGCTTTACAGTCATTATGTGCATCTACATCACCAGCCACATCAGCACCAAACAGAAAAAAAAGACATATCAAGGCTCTCTACCCTCAGCACATTGTCTTCATCCTCCTGCCCATGTAAGGAGATCAGAAACCTTTGATAGACTGAATCACCGTCATTCATTTACCTTGTAGACTCGTTTGTAGCTTTAACTGCTGGTGTTCTTATTAAAATGAAAGACATGATGCTTAGTTTATTTTTGTTTGGATTTCCTATTTATCTTTTTTTAAAGTCTGAGCTAATTGGTATGTATCAACAGGGATGTTGTTATGGCTGTGGATAACACCTGGCGATGACTACCTTGTTTATGCTTTGTCGACTAGTTCCTTTATTTGTACTGAAGGAAGAGTAAACATCATAAAAGCTCAGTCTGCTGTCTCAATGCATTTCAATCAGGAAGCAACACTTAGTAAGAGTTTAGATCATCAGAGAGGATCTCATTTAGAGGAACACACAAATTAAAGAGGGTTTGTTTTTACAGAATCATGTACAACTCTTGAAAATCTGTCAGGGTCTTTCTCTTTTTTTTTTAATCTCCAGTCGGATAAAAATGAGATCTCAGCTCTTTGTTTCATAAGCTTTTGTCCAAAGGAAGCCCATCTGTGTGGACTTTTGTTTTAAAAGGCCACATGTGTGGGCTGGGAGATGACAACATGATTACACAGCCTCAACAAAACTAACTACAAAAGAGGACAAACAGAGAAATCAGGCTACAGATGGGTGACAAGCTCACATTAAGCACCACAGAGAGAAAGGTGGAAAACTGTTTTATTTCTTTGAGCTCCAGCAGAGGGATTAAGTCACTCATATCTAACATCTGTTCATATTTCAAGCAAAGAGATATTCAGAGGTAGGAAGATCTGAGGCTACGTCTGTTTCATCCACACTGGTCACCAGATATGAAACGCTTTTTCATGGCAGCTGGCTTCAGAGGACGGTGATACACTTCACCAAAGCTACGGTTGGTTGGTTAGTCTCAAAATGGAGATAACTCGAGTCAATAATCAAAAATGAAATCTGAGATGTAGGAACTGGAACCGCCATAGATAATACCACAATATGTATAGAGATTCAAATTTAACTCAGGTTCAGATGCACTTAAATATTAAACATTTGTGGACTTACATTTTATAAATATAAAAAAAACTATTTTTTATATCCAGAGAGTACACCTGTATTTAAGCCTCTTTTTACAATGCTTTTATTCTGGAATTCCTTTAGCTCGTAAACATCTGTTTCTATTTATTTGGCCCGATCAGTATGAGAACACATGCTAAAGTTGCACCTCTATGCTAACTGCTAACTATTGCACCTGACACATTGTGAGTTCAATAGCAACATTTCATTACAGATGAGCTCAGTGTGCTTTACATTGAGGTTAAAAACAAAATCAAAACACAGCATACACATAAGTAAAAGTGTTTCCACAGTCATTAATAAGATACAGAAATCTAATCAAAGCACACATCAGTTACCACAAAAGTGATCTCACACACACACACACACACACACACACAAAACTTAACTATTCATATGCTTTGGAGAACAGAGGTTTTGAGTGTTTCTTTAAAAGCAGACACAGTCGTGATGGACCTCGGGTCAGCAGGGGGTTTGTTCCACAGTAACTACAGGCTGACTTCAACATACTGTTAAAGGCTGCACTACTCATGAGCATGAGCCATTGTTCAGGGAGATGTCAATCAAAATGTTCGGCCACGCCCCCACACAGTTTCAAGAAATTCTCTTATCATCTAAATGAGCTGTTTTTGAAGTGGTGTGTTATAGTTGCATGATGTTCACTCTTATCGGTTTTTGTGGATAATTAATGAGCTATTCATGTCAAGCTTTACTCTCCACTGGCATTAAAACACGTGAGACAACACACACACAGGATCATAACAGAGCAGCCTCTACCTGGCTTATCAGTCATCCCACTGCTGATATCATTCAGCTTACCGCAGTTTAAAAAGCCTTATCTGTGAAATCTGCAGCCTCCAGACAAACAAATATTTATCTACGGCTCCTGGCAGAAATTTGAGGATGAAAAAACAACAAAAAACGCTCGCTCCATCATCTGACAATAAAAGAAAATGTGTCCACTCTGCTGCTCGATCAAGCTGCTGCTGCTGTCGGAGGTGAAGTGTTGCTCCTGTGCCGGTCTCCCCCCCCGAGCTGTTCAACACGCCTTACGGTTGACTTCTGACCTCCATCTGGAGGGCAAGATGATGAAACAGCATTCCCATCAGATTTTTTTAATCACACTCATCATTGCACTTTTATTTAAATCTCACAGGAGAAACCTTGTTGCCAGGGAGCATTTGATTTGTTTCTCATCATGTTGCCCACGTTGTTGCCGGTTGCTAGGAGGGTTGCCCATCTGCACCGTTTATCACCCACTGTAGAAATGATTTCGTCGGCAGCTTTCACATGCGACGCATTAGAAGCACGAGCACGACTGCTGCTTTGTTTGGTGCGGATTCTTTTTGTAATCAAAGCAAAAATAATGTCTCCATCAGTATAAATGAATTATTACATGAGGGAGTATCTGTCTGGAACAAAGTGGGGTTACTGTATGCTCCAGAACTGAGTCCATATACGGGGTATGACCAAAAGTGTGTGTTTCAGAGCAGTAGTTCAAGTTTGTTTAAAACCTGTGTTCCTGCTCTGCTGTGTCTCATTTTGAGGTATCACATTTGAGTGACACAAATGGTAATTCATGCCATGTGGTGAGTCTACATCAGAATTCAGGGAACAAATGTGAGTTAGTGGAGTAAAAAAAGAGTGTTACAAATCCAGCCTGCATGTGTGTGTGCATGTGTTATTTTAGTTCCTATCTGCTGGTGCCGGAGGCGACTGTTCTCCTTACAGCACAGATAGATGAGCTGTATACCCAGGGCTCTCTACCCTCTGGCTGGCTGCTTCCTCATCAAAGCCGCGCTCACCTTTTGGTCACAAGGTTTCTGCTATGGAGACATCGCAACTCTCATGCAGCAGGTGAATAATCCACAGCAGCACACACATTTCTCTTCTAGTATATACAGTGCACTTCAATTCATCCACCATCTTTGCAAAACAGGCTACAAAACTGCCTTTTTTCTTTCATATCTGAAACCTGTTTATTCCAAACCCCCTTGGCAGTATTTTTTATTTTTTATTTGCTGGGATTTCATGCATCACCTTTTGTAACATCGCCAATGTGGAAGCTGAAAAAAAGGAACACATGGAAAGGAACATCAATAATGTGTTTTTTCTTGTCCTGCGTTTGTGCCCCCGAGTGCAGAAGAAATGAACGGGGGTATCGGAGTGGGGGGGGGAGGCCTGTATGTGACTGTATGGATCAGGAAATGTAAACGCTCTCTGTGTATATGCATGAGCACAGGTGGTTCAGCGAACATTATGTCCTTCCTCCATCCTCTCTCTTTCGGCTCAGGTGTTTGGAGGCTGGAAGCCGCCGAGCTCCTCGTTGATATTAAATCAGCAGAGACGACTCTCTGGTCATTATCATCTTAATATAATCCATACTTTGAATAATGCATTCCATGTGGCTCTCCCTCAGTCTCTGCCATCAGAGGGGCAGACGTGGACTTTCCAATTCTGTGCAAACATAAATGTGCTGACGTACTATACTTTTTAATTCTTTTCATAAAAGAAAACGAACCTAAACGCACCATTGACACAAGACACGAAGTTTGTCATTTACAGCTGGGTTTGAAATGTCTCTATTATTTCTTTACAGTCATGGGTGCATGGACATGATCTCAACTTTCAAAGCAGACACCTTGAACTTTTCGCACATACAGTATGTTACTGCAAAACATGATGCAGGAATTAGTCGTAATAAATGAATATATTTCATTAACTTCACACAAATGTATTCCCTTCAAGTGAATTCAGTTTAAATGTATAAAATGCAACATCTTCATTTTCTCCATTCTCTCCATTGAGTTTTAATTTGTCCAGATACTTTGAGGGAAACAATATATATAAAGGAATATTTACTGAAGTTCCCTTTTTGGACTTTTTGACATTTGGTAGTGCTAAGAGCAGTTTGCCTAATACTGACCTAAGACTCATTCGTTTGTCATGTATGCAGAGATGACTTAGTTATGTCTTAGGGTTGGTGTTACAAAATGGCTTTAAGTAATCAGAGACATTAAACACAAAGGAAGTAGTTGATTCATGTTTTTTCTATAAATTCAAAAGTTGTTTTCAAACGGATAAGTAGTTACTTTTTCATTCACTGCACGGACATGTTGATATTTCAACTGTGTTATATTAGAGTTGAACTATTTATTGGTATTTCATCTCAAGTTTCTTCCCCGAGTGAAAAAAAGAGAAAAAGCTTCTGTAGATAATCTCCCAGCCCTTATCTCCACTGAACCCATAAATCTCGATGGTGAAAAAAGACTTCATCTGATTGGATTTAATAACAAGCTTTGCTCTTGATAATGAAGTCAGACAGGTCTGACCTGATTACCCTGCTGAAATTAGAAATTTAATTGCATACATTTTTCAGGCCTTGGAGTCAGGGAGGCATGGCACCACAAATCTATTATCTAGATTCTCCTCCTCATAAGCTCCTCTCAGGCATGATGCCATGTGCTAACAAATGACTCCTATTTTGTGGGGAATGGCGATGAAGCTGCAAAACTGCTCCTCCATCTGGATCAGAAGGTGTAATCAGGAGGGCAGACAGCGATCTGCTGGCATCGTTTTGTACCAGGAGAAAAACGATGCCTACATCGTGATCTTAATGTACTCTATGATCTCTACGCTCAAATGGATTTTTTTTTTTTTTTTTATGTAAATGATCAGGACACAGAGGTGAATCTGAGGAGACAGAAACTGCAGTTCCTGTTATATTTCTTAAAATTCTCAAGCTACTCAAATAACTTTGATGTCACAGTGTCACGGCACTCTCATCATCTTCAGCACTGATGTGATGTTTTTCTGAGTGAAACTACATTTGCTCCGGTTCATACAGCCTTTCAAATGTACTGAATCACTCAAGTGTACGTAAATATATTGCAATATGGAAGTTTATGCCAACTTAAATCAAAACCTACACCTTCTGTATGACCTCTCTGTTAGCTGCTGTGACTCACTAGCATACAGCCAATTTTTGAAAAGACTGGCGGGCCAGCTAATCGTCCAAATGATGCTAACTACATTTTGTGATTTATTGACATGGCCTCCGTTTCGAGATTGGTCGTTAAGAGTATTTTGATATTTTACATCAGTAAAACATGTTTACAGCATGAACACATATGCTGTTTCACAATGCTGACTACACACGTAAATGGCACACAGGCTAACGGCTAACTACAAGTGATGTGCAGGTAAGCTAGTACTCTGCGGTCATATTTTCCTACACTCCATGACGATGGTCCCTAAATCCAAGATAAATTATCAAGATTATGTTCCTGTTTTTGAAGAAAAATTGTTCTACAGAAGAAAAAAAAACTCAATTATATCACCTTGATAGCGACTTAATGTTCACTAGCTAACGGTCACAACTCATAACCTAGTTCTCTTTTTTCTTTTGTTTTATAGGAAGAGAAAATGTTTAAACGTCTGTTCAACCAATTTTTAATGATATCAATAGAAATATATAGCTAAATAAAAGGCATAGTTTTCCTTTAAAGCATTTCAAATATTATCAGTAGTGCATTGTGTTGAGATACCTGAAGCCAGCTTTGTTTTCATAGCCCATGCTGCAGAACTGCAGTAATGTACAAGGACACGCTGTGGATGTTGAATATCACTGAAATACAGCCTTAAGCATCAACATAAAAGTGTGTAGGCCAAACTGCAGTCTATTTTAATGACCCTCAGTGATTTTCTTTAGAAATGTCAGCTACAAAACAACAAGAGAAAATTACATCTCCTGCACAAATGTGTCCTTCAACCTCCATCTGACATTCTTACATGCTCCAGACGTAATGGAAACAAGCAGCATCAATAACACTCTTTAATTTTCTGGGCTTTTACCCCTCGGTGGTCTGAGGGATGGGGAAATCATTGACTTTAACTTTGTGAAACTACAGAAAAACTTATTGGTAAAGTCATTTGATGTTGATTACAGAAAATACTGTTGTTACAGTCACTGGAGACAGCTTTGGGTTGGGGGGGGGGATTCAATAAAAATGGCCTGACCTTTGCAGTGTGAGTGCGGGTAATTGTTGCTCATTTCCCTCCTGCTCTACATGAAGTCTCAGGGGCTTTAATGGAGCACGAGCTGAGTAAAAGAGTCCAACTGTGAAAATTGGAGAATAGCCTACAACTCTTTAAAATCCAACTGATTTTACACTTAAACCTCCATTTAGTCGACTTTGGAGGTTTGATTGTGAAACTGCATATGAAAGCATTATCACAGGTTGGAGACTAACAGTTTGTAAGATGTGTCCTTTATCAGACTGGAAGGATCCAATAAGGCTTTTTGACCCAAAACACAAATTCAAGAGTCTGCATTGATACAGGAGTTTGACTTTTGGTACGTGATCCACAAAGTCCTGTTTGAGTACATCCAAAATGTATCTCTGAGACCTGGATACCACACTAATAAGTAAGTAAGTAAGCTTTATGAATGTAGAAAGTTTCCACAGAATTATAGGTCACTAAGTGCTTTACACAACACAGTAGACCATACAGAAACAAAAAACAGAACAAAGAGGATTGCTGGCAGTGTGGCATGATAAAATCCTGAATGCTCAACAGGGGCGCAAAATCCAGGTCTGTTTGATATATCCATGATAATTCTACAAGACATCAGAAACACTGATTCATATCCCTCTCAGTGGCCCCTTCACTTTTCATCCACAATGAGGTCAAAACTGTCTTTTGTCCAACACTGTTGCTCATGACCAAATGTGCAAATTCCCATTAGCCCTGTTTTTGATGTGTTTTGTAATGATTAGTGCTTAAAGGATAGTGAACAACAGTAACAGTTAACCTGCTAAACATGAGCATGTTAGTGTTGTTATATAAGAAAGCATGGTGCTGTGAATAAATATTTCAGAGCTGAATGCATGGCCGTAGACGAGCTTGGTCAAACCAAACTAAGAACTACAGCACTGGACTCTTGATGTCAATTTTCTAGAAATGGAAAGAATATGATTTCCCTGGTCAGAGCACTTCACTAAGCGTTATCTTTGTTCAAGGGCGTGAAATGAGATCAATACATTAAGTCTTCAACATCTGCAACAATCGGTCAAAATATATCGCTGTGCTGCAGTCCTGCACCAGCCTACACGCTTTAACAGTTTCAATCTGTGCTGAGTTCAAGTTCAATAGTTCAAAGGGACACAGTGTTCAGATAAATAATTCAGGTCTCTGCAGAGAATAGCTTACCCTGGTGATGCTGATGTGACGCTCGGAGCTCTACTCCTGATCCATTGGAGATCCAGCCGACCCAGCAGCAGGATGACTGAATGAAACACTGATACATAAAGAAAACAAATATACACACAAAGTATATACAACCAAAATAAGAATAGAAGTGAGAGCACATACTATACAAGAATGATACAAAAAAAGATGAAACACAGCAATGACATCTTCTAAAGTGATGAATGGTGTAAATGGAGGCGTCAACAGGTCCAACAGTGTACACCTGATTCTATTTCTCATAGCAATTCATGAGACTTAATCGACATTCTTAAGAAGCGTTTTGTATAGAGATGCACAGTTGTCCACAACTGCTCATTATTGTCAAAAGGGGCTGAAACGCTCTTTTTAAGGACATTTCCAGATTTAATCATCTCACATTCTGTGTTTAATCAGACTAAAAACATGATTTCCAGAATCTCCCCTTGACTGACTCTCGCACATCTTCAGATTATCAAACTGAAAGAGGCAGCAGAGCGGTTTGGAGACAAGTAAATTGAATTTGGTGGCTGCCAGGAAGGAGTGGGAATCTTTTTTTTTTTTTTTTTTCAGCAGCAAAGGTGATTTTTCATTTGATATAGCCGCAGGACTGTTTACTGTTTTGTATGAAAACAATGTCCCTCAGCAAACTTAACGTTTTTTCTTTGACAAAGTTTGGTCGTCACAATGCCAGCAGGTACAACGTGATCTCTGCACGCGTCATTATGTTCAGGGAGAAAGAGACAGCGAGGTGTCACAAAGACAGCTGGTGTGTGTCCAATGAGGAGCCGCAAAGGAACTGAACTCGACAAAGGCTCTGCGAAAACACGACTGCGGTTTTAATGGCGGAGCTGACACAGGAGAAAGATTTTGTTTGGTCTTTGGAGAAATCCATCCTGACACTTTGGACTGCAGTGCTTCTTGTAAAGCTCCTCTCACTGCCAACCTGAGACTAGAAATACTGATGAAACACCTTTAGGTTAGTGATACTTCTCTGCTCCTTCCTTTTTATAATCAAACAATGCTGAATACAGTCCCGTTGGAAACTGCAGTACATTCACCAACTTGCTGATGCATCACCATCATCGCACTGGAGCACAATAAAAAGGGAGATTAAAATAGTCATAATAAAATGAATGTGTCTATCTCCATAAGGCTTTTTGTCATATTGCTGCTGTCTTTTAGAATCAGTGCTTAAGCAGTGGAAGAACCTTATCACCAGATGAGCAATAAACAGCCAGTATGTCAATAAACTGTCATTTGTGTTGGGATTAAATGGATGCCTTATTCACTTTCAACCTGTGCATCATAAAAACGAGTCACTGCTCGTAATATTACGATCATAAAACTCTTAAAGGAATAACATGCAACATTTTGAATATTAATATATCAAATAACTTAATGTATTGTTAAGTAATGGATACTTTAAAAAGCGTGAAGTTAAACTCCCTCTTCGTTGTTCTCACCTCTCTGTTCACACTAAATGGATGGCACTTCATTCTGCCCGTGTCCCTCAGAGGCTCAAACCTGTGTCGTACATATTTTTTTTGTTTCATGTGTTCAACCATTAGCCCTTCCATTAGCCCTTCCATTAGCCCTTCCACCACAGGAGAGAACAGAGAAGGCTCGGTCCACTCAGGCGCGTGATATGTAGAGGGGGTCATAGCAAGGGTACAGCTTGGAGAGCTAGCAGACTTTGCAAACCAAAGAAAAGATTTAGTTTAGTCTAAAATACCCAAAAGAATTTAATATCAATTCAACGTTGGGCTGCAAAACAGAATGGAGATCTGCCCTTCAAAAAGATACACTAAGTAACACTATGGGATGAGTAGGGGAGAAGCGGAGCAGAGGTGGTGCACTGATAAAGTTTTGTTTTCGTTTGAGAGACTGGTGAGATGAGAGACACTGTATTGTTGACCTGACTTGTTTGATAAAATAATCAAATCACTTTCAATGAGGGGGGGGAAGTGTGTAAATGTTATTCAAATCATTTTAAAGTAACTTTTTTTTTTCTTGGGTTGAATTGACCTTAGTTGGACGAGACTCATCTGAAGGTTACGTTTAAATGTCATGTCCGTGCTTCAAAGCATTGAAGAATAACATTTCGGCAAACCTTTGCCCAGGAAGCAATTTCCCCAGTTACTCGAGGTAAGCCACTGACCCTGTCACCAGTCAGAATAATGGTTGTGGACATGTCTGCCAAAACTTTTCTGGGAGAATATCTGAAAGGAATTATTCGTAAATATCCAAAACCGAATGACCGAATGAAAGGTTAGAGAAAATAAATGTTCTAGTAAATGGAGAAAACTAAACCTGTTGAATAACACTAAGCAAAGAGATGTTTGGTTGAGTCCGTTTATAAAAAGGGCAAACATCAACTGTTCTCCCTCATGAAAGCAAAATGTGCTTCAGGACCATCCACCACCTCCACACTCTTACTTTCTGCTCCTCTACATGAAGGATGCACTCGTCCCATTATTGCTACTGAATAATGGCCCTTGACATCCATTATGAGCGTTACTCCCAGAGCCAGAGAGCTGTTCTCCAAAGACCTCACTGTCAACAGTTCTCACTAGAATAATCTCTGTTTATTATCACTCCCCATCTGAAAGAGCACTTACAGGATATGTATGCATTTAAATCAGGTTTCCCTTTGAATGGTGAACCCTCAACAACCACATAGAGCAAGATTACAGGCCAAAAAAGTTGAATTACTTAGTGCGGGTAGTGCAGTTATTTGGCAAACTTCAGCCACACATGAAGTCTCACAAGGACTTTTTAAATGGTGGGAAAATGAACATGTGATCTACTATAAAATTGTATGGGGAATATGTAAACTACAGTGTCCATGTTCATTACAATTAAAACATGTTACTCAGAGCAACAGTGTGGAAAATGATTGGGTTTACTGGTTTTTAACAAGTTAAATTACTACTTTCAAGACAAGAAATCCATAAACAGACATGACAAATTCTGCCTGGTGCTTACCTCCTTTCTGACTATAAGACTGGGGATCAATAACAGACCAATATAACTAAAAAGCCAAGGGCTATTTGGCCAAATGCTGTTGCTCTCTCTCCCAGCTGCTTTAAAAGAAACCTCTTTAAATGTATAACAGAGGAGCTGCAGGTTCGCTGTATCTCCGCTCAGCCTTTAAAGCTGTCGCCGCAGGGATCCATCTGATTCCCTCCAACTCCGCCTCTCCTCGGCTTCCAGCAACACTAATGACACGACTCTGTGTCATTGGGAGATATCTGATAGCCCCAAGGATGAGGCACTTAGCAGGGGGAAACTCCAAGCTTCATTTGTTCACTGCTGTCACCGATGTGGTCACAGACACCCTGCTTCTAGACTCTGACACTTATCCAAAAGCCTCAGAGTGATTGACATGATGTGAACAAAATCATACAATACCGTCTTTATTCTTTAATTCCTCTGTATAAAAAAAACAAAACGGACTAATGAGTCTTTTCTCACATTGTTGAATATTGTCAGCTCCAATCGTCATGCACAAAGAGTCTTCACAATTGTCATAATATATAGCTGCAAGGCTGGAGAGAAAATTATGTTCGAAATTGCACCCAAGCTGCCATTGGTAATTATGCATTTTTGAAATCCAAGAGAAGAATATTGAGTCTGGGTTTTGGATTGAGGGGGTGTTTGTAATTGATATAATGGATCAAGGGGAAAAGCTTTGAAATGAGAGCCTTTCGGAAGGAGAGCAGAGAAAAGCCTTTGTGCGACATTTTGTCTCTCTCTGAAAAGAGTGAAAACAGAGCGCCACTAAACTGAGCTACAGCATTATTTTGTGAGGATTTAAAAGGCTGTATTCCCTGACAGTGTTTGCCCCCGCTGCATCAAAGAGTGCACTCTGACTCAGAACACACAGGCTACCTGTTGTTTTTTATAGTGGGGAGCTCTTATGAATGTCTCCTTGTCCCAGAACATCTTGTGATTACTACCTTCCTAAAACAACAAACAAAATCCTTCAGATGAAGGACCATTTATTATCGTCTCAGTCTGATCTGTTTCCAGCAGAGCAGTGGCACTTCTAGGGAGGGCCACATATCTAAGATGTACATCTTATTTTGTTAGCTTGTTGCTAAAACATAGAAGATGCTTCCATTAATGGACTTACAACTTTAGAAACTATTTTTTTTTTTACTTCGCCTTGCAATGTAAAATAGATGGTTTCTAGTTAGTTTCTTAGTGTCTCTTCAGTCTTTAACAGTTTCTCTTCATCAATGGAAAGTGCCTCAGCAGTAAAAATTTTATCTCCCAAGATCAACCACAATTTACCAGTAAATTGGTGTAATAAACCATTTTATTTATTTATCACCAGATCAGTGACCTGCACTGATCACACAAGGTGGTAGGTAAAGATGCCCACTCAGGTTGGTTGTCAATAGTTGCAACAGTGCTACTTCCAGCCTGCTCCCCTCCATTTGTGTTTACTCGTTCACTATGGTTTCGTATGTCTGCATTTCCACCATGGGCGATTGGAAATGTGTGCAAAACGCAGCATATTCATTGCCTGGTACTTTCGAGAGGAAGCTGTAATTGGAGCTTTTTGGAAAACGACAACTTCCTTTCTGGCATGACAGCTACCTTACCTGTTGTTACGCAGCAGGTCCTGTTAATAAGCTGGCTGAGCAACAGCCGCAACTCTAAAATCAAATTGGCTTCTAACCTCAGGACACTAACTGTGTAAAATCCTTCAGCCAGTTGAATCAAATATTAAAAAGAGAACATTGGTTATGCCCCTTGAATGAAATGAGAAACAGATGGTAAAAATGTCAAATTGAACTACATGAAGGCATTCGAACATAAACCTTGTCTCCATGTAAATCTTCCTGAAGACAACAAATGGCTTCCCTCCTTCAACAGTTCACCCTTTTTTCAAGACCAGCTGGCTCTTACCTAAGCGAGTAGTATCTGCAACCAGAGGATAACGGGGATACCACACAGTTTTTCACCCTTGGGCACCTCATTTTCAGCATCATCTGCGACACAGTTCTCTCTGGGATTAATAATCAAGCTGTGACGCTCTCCCCACAGAACAAGCTGGACCCAACAGATCAGCGCGCTCTGTTAAAACTGCTCCCTGGAGCGCGTGGTTTGCCAATTCCTGTAATAAACCGAGATGAGCCGCATCGCACGACATTTCAAACACCTGCAATAAGCTGTCTTCAAAGGTTTTGACGACACCTGTTAGGAAACATCTCTGTCTGAAACTAGACTAAATGATTAATTGAGTGTTTTTAATGAAAGAAAACTCAGAACATGCATGGATTATGAGATTGATTAACGCATGCTGTGACACTCGTAATGGTTTGTATTGATTTTTTAAATGTTCTACCACTTGATTCAGTGCGTAAGCATAGTCAGAGCTGTGTTTATACAGTATTTACACACATTAAGTAAAAGTACTAACGGAGTGTGCACTAATTGATTGATCAAGTCGAAATACCTCCATGACCTACAAGAAAAAGAACACTAATTATCTTAGATGCATTCACTGATGTATTGATCAGTTTATTCAAATGAAGTGTTCAGATGTGGGGATCAAAACTAGGTCCGGGCAGAGATTAAAAAAGGGTCACACGTGAGGAGATGAATCATCAGTTGAGTAGGTCGAGGAACCCGCCGGGGTTGAAGCTCAGGGGAGAGAAACAAAACGTTGTTGAGGCATGTCATGGTGGCATCTTTCCCTTTCTGTACTGAGGGAGGGAAAGAAAGGCAAAGAGAAAAGGAAATGGTTAACGAAGGAAGAATGTGATAAGATAAAATGGGTAAAAAGAAAAAGAGTTTAATGTTCCTAAATACAACAGGAAGGGACGGCTAAATCTATAGAGCCTCGTTTTTTTGTGCCTGATTTTAATTTGTAATCAATTGATTTGTATCTTGTGCATAATGCTAATAGTTTAACAGCCAGCTAAAAGACATCTTTCAAGTCCTTCAGTAGTCAACTTTCACTACTGCAGCATCTAGAAGGAATATTCTCGTCAATGGCATCACTGACACAACTGCTTTGAATTAAGAAAATGAATTATAAAAAAATATTTCAGGTAGCCAAGGGAAAATGTTCTTTTTCTGTCTATGATCCTTTTACTGATCATTTGCCCAATCTGGTCAGGTGTGTTTTTTTTACACCTGATGTTATTTGATTATTTCCCACTCAACCTCAGACTAGAATTTAAAAAAAAAGTTAGCCTGTGTGTTAATTTTGTCTGTATTGTTATTACAATATTTAGTGGGCATAAACTGGAAGTTTTTTGTTTTTTTCCACAACTTTCTTCTCTTTGCTAACATTTCCTTATGGCTTTCTGTGTGGGTGGGCCTATCTGAATTTTGCCAGAACAGCCAGATTGCAGGTCTGAGCCTGGGTACCTCCCACACCTGATGGTCAATATATAGTTTAATTCACAGTCATGATCAGAATGAGCCCCCCCCTTGAACGTTTTCTCTTTTCTCAAAGCCGTGAAAATGGTGTTCTTACTTCTTTTTTATAACGTAAGATACATGCAAGGGTCTCTATTGTGACAGCTTCTTTGTGAACTAAAAAAAAATCTGTAAAAGATTTAAATAGCACAAGAAGGATATGACAGCATTCCCCTCCCCTCCTCGTCTGTCAGTCACATCGTCAGACTTCTTCCCACACCATCGCTCAACCTAAACTTCATTAGACACCATCTCCCACCCTCTGAGGCTGCACGCTCTGTTTAAACTGAACACACACACACACACACACACACACACACACACACAGTTTTTAGTTATGGTGGAAGTGTAGATTTGATTTATTGTTTTATCTATTATACTTTTTTTTTCACTCTCTCGCCATTTCTTGGTTTAGTGTCTTCATTAAATCACTGTCTCCCGTGTCTATAAAAAGTGGTACAGAATAATTTTTCATGAGTATTAACAGACCTTACACACGGGAACCTGCAATGTGTCATATTTCTCTGTCCTGTAGGTGTTGTGCAGTATTTCCCTGCCTGGGTGTGAAAATGATGGGCAGATACAGATCTGTACATCCTGTACAATCTAAATCCCTCGGTGTAAACAAACTCCCTGATCTGTCAGCTAATGAAGAAAGCACTTCAACCCAGAGACGCCTCGAGACATTCATGGATAATTAATGATGCACATTTTCAATACTGTACATGCACTGTAAAAAAAAAAGCTAGTTGTTTTAACTTAAAAAAGCTAGTGCCCGGGCTGCCTTAAATTTTTAAGCTAACTGAACTTAAAACGTTTAGTTGAGATACATTTGTGATTATTCAAAAGAAAAAAAACATTTTCTAGTCAAATAAACTTGACATCAAGTCAGTTGTAATTAAATCTTTAAGTTAACAAAACTTTTGTTCACAATTCCGTTCCTGTGAAATTATCTAGTTGACGTGATGTAAAAAAAAACGACGTGGAATTAGCGGACAGAGCAACAGAGTCCGCTGTACGATGCAGATAAGCACAAATAACAGCTGCGCCCTCTGTTGCCCTAACAACAGATGTCTCTGCGAGCAAGGCGGGTTCAACAGAGCTCGTTATTTTTAAGTTTATATAAATCACCATTCAAAGTTGGAAAAATTTCAATTAGTTGAGGTGACATAAACGTATAATTTTGAGTTAACAACATTTTCATAGACTTGAAGTAAAACTAATTTAGAATTTTCTGTTATTATGACTTTTTGTTTTTTACAGCGTGTGCTTTTATTTCTTGTCATATATTTTCTTTATATTCCCCTCGTGTCTTTTATCACTTTATTTCCTATTGATATTTTTGATCACACATAACAGTTAAGCAGCAGTTACATGACAACAGTTGTATTCATGACCTAAAGTATTACTTAGCAACCTGTCGATTTAGTTCTTAGTTGTTGTTTTAAATCATAGCATCAACGCAAAAAGATTTTTTTTAAAACTCCACAATCAAACAAGAATAGTCCATGTTAGCTTTCACATCACGTTTCTGAACAGTAATGTTGTTACAAATCTAAAATAAATATTTTGTCTGTAATGGTTGAGAAAGATCAATTTATTTGTGTACATACCAGTATATTCAGGTACATAGCAAGCTGCAGTTTACAAAATAGACATGCTTAAAACAAAACTTTTACAGATGAACTTCATGAACGTGTGATCATGGTTTATCTGTGCATGCAGCTTATTGCTACACATATCTTCATTAGTTTTTGTTGTTATCAATGTCAGCATTGTCTCATGTTTAGGTGCAGAAAGTCTCAGGCTCCCATCGAAATAAATGAATCTAGCTTATGTTAAAAGTTTTCCCTACAACAGGCTGTATGCAGAATCCGGTAATATTAGCTGGTCAATTGACTTGATTTCTTTTTGCTTCTCACGACATCGCCTCTCTGATGGTCAACGAATGCACGTTTGTCTTTGAGGGGGAGTCATAACAGGATTGTATTTTAAGACAATGCAGTTACACTCATAGACTTTCAGCGGGCGCTCAAAGAGCACCAGACCAAATTCTTTCACGATGTTGCTTTAAATGTAATATCTGCAGAGCATATATTTTTTATAATTCTTTTTTTTTTCAAAATATGCGGAAGACATTAACTTAATTTTTTAAGTAGAGGTAATCCTGCATATCTGCAATGTCAAAATGTCAAAATGTACTGAAATTTTATTAGCCGAGTCGAAACAATACCAATAGTTTGCTAGCTCAACTTCACATTTACCTTCAAACTTTCAAGCCATGTGATTAAGAGCTCATTTGTTAGCACAACACACCTGATTTAACTCATTTACTGTAGGTGTTTGAGCTGCATTGTGGGTAATATAGTTCGGTCTTACTATAGGAATGCAATGCTTGATCTGTGGAGGGCTTTATTAACAGTAAATCTTCAGGAAGAGTCCATGTCGTGTTTGATTTCTCACTGATGTTTCTGGTTGAATGTTTATTGAGGAAAAACAAACTTCTGATTTGTGTTTGAGAGGGGCAGAATAAATGTTAACTAATGTTAAATTGTTATCTTTTCTGGTGAATGCTTTGCAGCTGCAGTGGTATTTGGGTGTTTCATGAGTCTGTCTTGGCTGCAATTGTTGTTTGTGAACATTACAACAAAGAAATAACAACCTTGCTAACTACAGTGTTTTTCAAAAACTCCCCTTTTCATCCTCAGTAGCTTCTGTAGCTGCTACTTAAAATGCTGCTCTGCATAATTGTTCCTCTGTGTGATTATGTAATTGTAACAAAGTACTCCAGAGCGGAAATTTTGTGGTAATAATCCATGTTAAAAAACAATTTGCATTTATTCTAATTCATAATCGTTCATAACACACACTGTGGTGTATTTAGAGATATTTTTATATTATTCTATTGGAGATAAAACAGATTTTTCTTGTTTGGATATTTTAATATAATCATTTGTTTGGTGTGTAAAGATTAGTGTTTAAACAGTAGCAGCTTGTTAGCTTAGCTTAGCATCAAGACTGTAGCTTAGCATCAAGATTGTAAACTAGCTGTTAGATAAGCTCTGTTAAAAGATTAAACAGATCCTGTACTTTAAGGGCCAGTGCTTACTGTTGCTAGTTTACAAAAGTTGACTCAGGGTGCCTCGGCTTCTCTCAGTAATGACCAAAAGTTCTGTCTTAAAATGCAACACACATATGCTTAATATTTTTTCAAATACATTTCACCAAGAACACATAAATGGCAACAGAAGCAGCTTTAGACCTGGAAATAGTAATCTCGGTGAAAAGGAGTTGTTTTGCACTTTCTGGTTCTGGTAAAAAATAGTCTGACACCGGCCTCTCTCAGGAAACCGACCTGATTTTTTAGACTTAGTTTTTTCAGATTACTTTGATCTTTAAAACTACAGAGGGAAACAAACCTGTGCCCTCAAAGCACTGACTGTTTGCAGACATCGGCAGTCTGAGTGCATATTAGGGAAATAAATTACCCTCTCATCGCCACTTCGGTGCTGCCATGGTGCAAGAAATCTCCATGTTCAGACTTAAAAGCCAGACTTTTGGTTGTTTTGTGAATATATTTGGCAAAGTTTAATGAAGCTATCTCCCCCTGTGTTTTCTTTTTCATTTATGAGTCAGTGCTGCAGGCCGTGCTGTATCCCAAACCCTGCTCTGATAGTGTTTACTTCGTGTGCCATTTTCAATTTTGTACATCTGTCTGTCCACAATTTGTACGTCTTTTTTCTCTTTTGTTTTCGTTTCCCCACAGCAAACAATCCAGTGCCAAATTGACCACAATTGTTTCTGAGAATCTATATGATTACAGATAATCCTCCAGAGTCCTATATTATTAATGTGTCTCTTGCAAAGGCCTGTTATTCATACCAATGGTCTGCTACACAAGAAGAGCACACCCTCTGAATGCTTCAGTGCAACCCAGGCTCCTGTCCTGTGTGTTTCATTCCGGGATATTAGCCATAGGGAGTCTGCACCATGTGGCTGCTGTTAGAAAGAGTTGGGTTTTTTTTTTTTAGCAAAATTGTGATTTTCATGTTTTCTTTACTTTGAATTTGTTTGTTTCATCTTTCGTGTTTCCACAGGATGGACTCCAGAATACATTTCTCAACACAGTATCTCTAAATGACTTCAACCCCCAAAGTGCTTATACTCCAGCTGGGATCTTCCCTCCACCACCACGTCTGCCCATCAGTCTGCTTCTCAGCCGCATGATGCAGAAACACAAACATCTCATTCAATGGTCCTCGGCTGCCATGATTCCCAAGCTTAGTCGGTTTAGATAACAGATGTTTACGGCCTTTTATTCAATTTTTGTCTTGTGTTCTTTGCCTCTGAACTTTTTTCCTCGAGGAGTTTATAGTCCACCATTTGTGTTTGGATCAGTAACACTTGTAGGATCAGGATGTGTTGGGCTGGAATAAACATCCACTTCAGATGTGTTGTACAGCAGAAGAGGCATCCTCACACCTCCTGGATGTCCCCGGTATAATTGGCACAGAACATCTTGTTATTGCCCTCTTCTTTTTTCTTTTTCTCTTTTTTTTTTTCCAGTGCTGTTGTGAAGTCTTTCCTTGAGGAAAAAAAAAAATTATAATGTTCTTTTGCTTTGTCTGTGCTCAACCTTGGCTGTGTCATGTGACTAGTCATTTAAATCCTCCCTGGTTGTCATGCCAACAGTATATCTGAGGCAGTCGTGCAGTGGAGAGATGAGATGTGTGCACTTCACAGATGGGCAAGCAGGTACATACAGTAGGTCAGACTGTAAGCTGTGGTTTGTCTGATACCATCTTCATATTTCACAGAGGCATATTCACTGAAAACTTGTACATTTTTTTATTTGTTGTTAATTTACAGGCATGCTGTTGAGACCAAACAGGTTTCTGAATCTGTACTCGATTGTAAACCTATGAAGTAAAATTTTGTTTTAGAATGATGTCTTATAATTGTTCATAGAATTGAACAACTTGTCATTAGATTAGCATATGGGAGCCGAGGAGTCACTAGAGCGGATTGTGTTCTGCATGCCTTTGCTCTCCATACAGACTGCTTTTCCTGCTAACACCAAACCTCACTGATGATACCCAAGCCTGTAAAAACTACTTTTTATTCAAATTTTCAGCATACGCTAACATATACGGCCTACAGATTCTGCCTTTTTATGCAAAAATAACACACAGTCTGTGACAGTCATTAAGAGCTTATAACAATCAAACACTGAGATAGGATCATTTCTGTGGGTGTACTTTGTCATTTGATTGACAGTGCTAACAACAACCCACCAACTGTCTTCAGATATTGATTCATAGGTTGTTAAATCCAGATGGGTATTCCAAAAGAACCAGCCACCTGAAACCACTGGGGGAAATAAATCAAGTTTTTAGGGCTTTCAAGGTGAGTTGAATCCTCTCATTCCAGGTTTCTTTGGGCTTTGTTATAGCAGCTTCCAAACCTTTTCTCTGAAGTTCTTTGATATTTACAATGAGCAGCATATTTGAAACCTGGGAATCATAATGACTTCTTAGGCTCATCAAAGTGAAATCTTTTTTTGCCATTTTGTGTCATTTTGTGCATGTGCAAACAGCAAAGTTTGGGATCTTCAAAATGCCCACACTCCAATTCAGCCTGCAGTGAAGAGCTGTGAGGCCCAAATAGAAAGGAACAACTGGTTTTAAATAAGTGATGCATTAAAGCAGTTTAACCCTTTTTTAGATGGACGATTGTTATTTCATTTATTGTATTGTTTTGGAAGAAAAATAAAAAGCCTTTTGTAATTACATGCATTCACCCTCAGTTGTGAATTAATATTTTCCTCTTTCCATGAAAGATGTTCTTTGATATGTTCTTAAATATAATACTTTATTAAACTCAGATTAACAAACAGCTATTGTTGTTAGGACGATTTAATGAGCTGCAGCCTCAGGCATGCCCAGTCCAGATGGGACATGTTATCCACCAATGTTTCCTGGGTCACCCCCGAGGTCTCTGCAGAAACGAAGCAGAGAGGTGGCGTCCTCACCAGCTGTCCTGCTCCTATCTGTCCCCTGCCACAGTCTGACACAAAGCGTCTATGACAAGCTAGCCGTCTCATAGTTTCTCAAAGCCCCAAAATGACAATAAGTTGTCCACGGTTCCTTTCACCTGGACGATTATGAGCCTCTTTGTTCTGGGAGCACTCTGACTCAGAGGAGCTGATCCTCGTTTGAACTGTGTCAAAACTGAAACATAAACTGCTTCATAGCACTTTAAGGATTGCAGCTCGATGAGACCAGGAGGAGAAAATATCTGCAAACAAATGAGAGTCTATTTACAAATCGTTAAATATTAACATCCGCATTAAACGTCCTTATATTTATGAGATATCAGGAATGTCTCGTATGACACATGAAGACAACGAGAGAGCATCAAGCACACACGAACAATATAAAAACCAATGAATGAGAAGCTACACACATCAATAGGATCAATACGACCTGCACTCTCACCTCTAAAAATGCAAAACTATTATTACCAGTCATTTGAGGACAGAGATTATAGTGGGAGCTTTTAGCATTAAACACCTTCTATCAAAATCCATTTAGGAGATCTTCAAGACCTTTCCATACTTTACAGTCTTTGTTAGCAGATTGTTTTCT
Source organism: Labrus bergylta (assembly GCF_963930695.1). Classification (NCBI taxonomy): domain Eukaryota; kingdom Metazoa; phylum Chordata; class Actinopteri; order Labriformes; family Labridae; genus Labrus; species Labrus bergylta. Next base: position 8,689,191 of record NC_089209.1, on the reverse strand, counting down.
AATCTGTCATTAGGTAGATGTTTTAGCAAAAGTACGATTACTATACAAGTGCCGAAACATGACGTAGTGTTTAACAGGAGGAGGAGAAAGTGAGTTACTTCATAATTTGATAGAATTAAAGCAGAAATGAAACAGAGAAAAAAAACAAAAGTGAAAAAACAGAAGAGAAAAAAAGGTGTTTATATCTGAAACTAAATATTTCACCAGTCACCTTAGACTGAAGGTACTGACTGTTACTGTTGTATTCTAACTTATGTAGAGCTGATGTGTTACTTCTACTTTAAAAAGAAATAAATCTTTGAATAGATATTTAGATTTGTGTCGCTAGAGCGAGCAAATCATAGCTTAGCATGAAGACTAGAAACAGAGTCAAGAAAGAGTCAGCCCCCACAAAAAGGAAATAAATAAATAAACATACGATCAATTCTTAAAGGTGCTTTATATTTTTTAAATAAACGTGTATACAACTTAAAAAAGTCAGAGGCGGGACATAGGTAGAAAAATCAATTATTCTGGCTGATTTCAGTTGTAAATAAATACTTTTCTTTTTCCCCAAAAAAATCCAAGGGAATAGCTTGTGACTGTCCAACTTGAAAAAGGACTTCACTATTATTGTTGCCAAATTGTGTTACTTTCAATTACAGCTCATGAGTAGGGATAGAAAGGGTACAAAAAAATGTAATTTGTTTTCATGGATGTGCCCACAAAGGTCATGCCACCCCTGCATAAGTCAGAACCCCAGGTGGGCCACCCAGTTCAAATGTCTGGATACGCCCCTGTTTTTATGCAAAACATTTCCATTAAAAATGTGAAAGTTAATTGGCTGTTAAGAATTAATGCCACTCCGACAGTCGAGCTCATGAGATTAAAAACAGCTTTCTCTCTGTTTACATTTAAATTTCTACCACTTTTCATTAGGATTACTGGATGTGTAGAACACATAGTGGGTCCAAACCTGCATGAGATAAGGGAAAGTATTTCTTTTTTAAATGTGTTATGCAAGATTTTCAGCTCAAAGTCTTCACGCCCATAAGTCATTTTGACTTATTTGTGGTTTATAAAGCAGTATCATCAGTGCACATACAGCAGCAAAGAGCAACGGTGTTCAGCCGTGTGAGACTTTCACTTTATTGCCTTTCGTAAAAGTTCAGCAGGAAGAGAAAAGATAAACAAATGCTGATTTGTCTTTTTCTTTGTTTGCAGTGCCACCCCCCATTTTTTTCATTACAAAAATGTCCCTCTTACAACATGCACTTTGATTTATTACTTTATAATAAATGAAAAACACTCAGTATATTCTGCTCCTCCATTGGTTATGCACGGGTACACAAATTCACAATTTGCTTCAAAAACAAACAAAAGTAGATTGCTTGTTTGACAGTATTTGCTGAGATGTTAGTGATGACATTTGACAGCAAATCATGTTAGAAGGGAAAGTGGTTGGACTTCTCTCTTTCAAGACAATTGAAAGGTGTCTGATCCAACCTTCATAACAGGGTCCTAAGACACTAACTAGACTCTTCTCCTCTGTTGGTGGAATGAACTACCAAACTCAATTCGGTCTGCATTCAGTCCCGTTGTACCTTTAAGAAAAAGCTAAAGACCCAGCTCTTTAATGAATACCTATGGCCTTAATGATGACGATGACGATGGTGGTGATGATGATGGTAATGACGATGTTTTTTTTTTACAACAACAATTTTAAGATGGATTCTTTACTGATGAGAGCTCTTAAGATCTGCCGTCAATGTTGTGCTTTGCCTCTGGTCACTTCCTGTCAGCACCTGTGTGTCCAATCAGACTCAAAGCTGATCGTTTGCTCTTACTGACATTGTTTCCTCTTTTCTAGATCCTTGCTTGTTTTATACTTACTCTCTGATGTACGCTGGATAATCTGCTAAGTGAATTGTAGAATAGAATTTGCGCATATATAACATATATAACATCTGCCATGCAATGCAACTATGCAAAGAAGAAATGTAGAAGAGAGGATACAATAGTCCCCAGAGATGAAACAGGCTCTTCATTAGACCTCAATCGTCTTCATTTGAGTTATCCTGTTCTGTTACCTGCACGGTCAATCTTGTTATGTTTTGTGTTTTTGTTTGGTTCGGGAATTAAAAACTGTCTTCAGAAATAAGATATTAAATCGATTTAAGTCTGAAAACAAACCCAGTGTTTGGATGAATATATTCCTATACAGAGTGTCCTTCTGAAATTACACAGGCTTTCAAGGGAGAAATGACACATCAATTTACCAATAATTTCACACACGCTATGGTGACGCTTCCTCTAGACATGATAGATACAGACAATAATCACTGACAGATGACCCCCCCCCCAACACCTGATTAAAAACTAATCAAATCTATTCCTCACAATTACTGATGATTGTTCAGTGATTATTATAATCAAGCAAAGGTTCAGCATGGTCTTGGTAGAACTGGGATAAACAATAATTTGTCAGGAACTGATGGTGCAGCTGCAGCTCAGTAGTGCAACACAGACGTTGTAGCTTGATTGTACCTATTTGTAGAGGCACCAAACACCTATTTGTCTGTAGTTTTTCTTCACATTCGAATGCAGAATTATGAAGTGCCATGTTTGATAAATGATCTTCAAGTTACTTGAACTGCTCACTGGCAAAAAGATAAAAGTATCTGCTAACAGTACATGTGGCCTACTTTCAGATGGAGCTGACTCATGCATAGGCTGGATCGGGCTGACGACCCGATTCACTTGTTTACTTGGAAGCAGGAGCAACGAAACTCTTGAGTTTCTTTAGTACATTTCAAGATTCCAATCAAGGTAATACTCGGGCAAAACAACCCTTCACATAAGACAATCATTTATTTTTTTCAACCTTAGTTCACCTTTTCATATCGATTGGGTTCTTACCGATGCATGAGTGAGGTATCTGAGATATTTTAATGGATTCTGTGAGTCAGAAGTGCATCATGAAAAAAAGCCTTGAGTATGGAACAACCTGCTGGGAGGAGGCAGGATATTAGTCTGGTGCAAGATGCATTATAAGTCCTGAGTGAACTCCTATTTCTGTCTCTCATCCAGCATCCCTGATGTATGAACCGTGATGTGAGGCAACAAGGAAAACTTCAGAAATCAACTGTTCTTGGAAAGCCAAAGGATATTTTTCAAAACTTAATTTGCCAACTTTTAACTTTGTAATATTTATTAATGATAACTTGTTTTAGTTGGTAGTTTTTTAAAGATGGAAAAAGTGAAATAAAGAATAACGCTAGCTGACATACAGCATTAGGCTTATTGTTTAGATTTTGTTTATTGGGAAATGTATTTTGAAAAAATATCTCAAGAGGGGACGCTGGTTAGTGCGCACCCCATGTACAGAGGGTAAAGTCCTGCCTGGGTTCAAATCCGCCCAGTGGCTCCTTTGCCGCATGTCATTCCACACTTTCTCTCTCCCCAATTCCTGACTCTATCCACCATCCTGTATCTCCAAAAAAAAGTCAGAAAAAGGGCCCCAAAAAACATTAATAAAAAAAATCCCAAGTGGCATCACCATTTACAAAAAGTATTTTGTGACTCTCTACCTGTAGAAATACTTCATAATAAGCTAACGATTATTTTCGTCCATTAGCCAGACTTCCTGTATCTATACTGGCTGACAATCTGAAGCTTGGAAAAGTTGGCCGTCGCTGTCAGGCGCAGAATCGTTGTCGCACAATAGATGATGGGTTCTCAGGTTAAGCAAATCATTACGGCCCCCCCCCCTCCCAATCAGAAAGATCATTTGCAAACCAGTTTAATATCCTCACCTCGTTACCTGACTATCGAACAAACATAAAGCTAGATCACATTCAATTCAAATGGGAAGTGTTGACTACATGCCATCATCATGCCAAACATCTGTGTATTAGACTTTAGATGCCATGCTAAGATCCAGATGTTGGAACTTGTTATAGTTTACTGGTTCATCACGTATTTCATTCCTCTGATTTGTTAAAGGTCGGCCCAGTTTGTAAAGTTAGTAAGTAAACTAAGTTGATACCATTTGTCTGGCCATGTCCGGCTACACGTAATGTTGTCATAGTTTACACTGTGATGTTGTAGTGACATATTCTGAAATGATTCTGTTCTATTATGGTCATTTCTGTGTTTTCATTTTAATAGGTTTAAATGGCAAAACAATTAACCAAACACAATCTTTGGGAGTCTGACATTTAACACTGAATAGTAATTAGTTGATTCAATTTCAAACTGGAATAGAGATCTTCTAAGATTCCCCACCCCCCCCATCCTGAGTTTTATTTTAGGATCCATGGACCCAAAGTGAGTCAATACAGTACAAAATGTTACGTAGCGCATTTGAAACGCAGATGGCCATGAGCTTTGCTTGAGCCATCAGTCATTGCTCAGTCACAGGTCAGCATGCCAACCAAGTCAGAGAAACAGTCACAGTACACCCGTCAGTCTGACAAATCGCCCTTCTGCCGAAAGTCTAACTGCTCCATGTGGTGAAAATGACAAAGCCTCAGTAGATCTGATGAGAATAGGGAGCGGATTAATTTTGAATGATGTCCTTCATTTGTTTAGTTTTTTCTTTGTTGCCATTGATGCTTAATTATTTCGCTTGCTTGCAGCTGATTTATGACAGATGTACTTTAAACATTGGCTATTATTTGACGATGTATTATCATTATTTAATCCATATGAACAGATATCTACATGCATGTGTAGCTAACAGTCCCCTCTGCGATGTGTCCAACTCGACTCCAACTCCACTTTTCACTTCTCAAGTTGTTCTTTGGACTGTAAACCGTGGTAACACTCACACACACTTTACCATCATCATTGGCTACTTAAAGCCCTGACAGTTCATCATCGCTTTCATCCATGTGGTACACTCCTTACACAAACTCTCATCATCATTTAACGTTGATGGACTGTCCAAACTCAGATTTTGACCCTTTCTTTTACTTTCAAATGGTGATCAGTTGGAGTATTTTCCCCAAAACAATATGCATGCTTGATAACACATTTTCCTTCAATTAAATTGTATTTAAAATAATAAAATGACCTGGCTTTTACTTTTACTGGCTAGTGTGTGCCCTCCCTTCTATCTCAAATCCTAGTCTTACTATCGTTCTGCAAAGTGACAGAGATCCTTACTATTGAAGCTGAGAAGCATCTGACTTCAACACTCAGGATTGGACTGTCAGGAGTCAACCATTTGATATTTAATAGACTGCATTTTGCAATACATTTTAATATAAATTATGCACTTAAGTATGAAAGTACTTGGAACAACGTACTTAAGATGCAACAAGCCAAAGCCTTGTGTCGATTTTAAGCAATCACTGATGTTATAAGAAAGTCCAATGACTGCATTGTTAGTTTTTGTTACCATTTCTCTCGCATGTCCTCCTCTACCCAGCTAATCCAACTGATAGCAGCATTTATCAATAGAGCTGTCAGTCATGACCTTACATCCTGTATTTTAAATATCAAATAACAAATTAAAACAAGACTTCTCCGAAAGAGGAACACCTGTACATTTATCATCATGATAATTGCTAACCATCACAACAGAATCCATGTTTAAGAAAAATGTACTTAACGTGTACTTCAACTTTACAGTCACGGTTATGGTTGGAGGAGGCGGGGTTAATGACCTTTATTACAGCCAGCAAGCAGGCGCAGCTCTAAACCTTTTGGCTTCAGTCCCAGGTGGCAGTTTCTCTGTCCATCTTAATATACTGTCTATAGTACAAAACATGAACAAATGAATAAACTGTGAATTCAAACTGTACTGAAAATCAGAAACAAGGTGTTTTTTTATCTGTTTGCCTAATAATTAATGGTAATCAGCTCAGAGAGTTTTACAGGTACCTCCTTAAACTGAGAAGCTGACAGCAGATCATTTTGCCAAAAATAGGATGTAAATTAGAAATGTACAGAGCAGTTAACCTAAAACACCTCAACATGCATGTTTTTTTTAGACATTTCCCTCAGCCCTGACCATAATGTCTTATCGTTTTTGTGAAGGGGAACATTTTGTTCAGTTCTGACACAGATGGCTGCCGCACGGCAAAGCGATATTAATAACAACACCTGTGATGACGATAGAGCCATAACCTCATCTGAGTCCTGAAGTGTCAGAGGTTTTGCATTTTCTGTCTGCTGAGATACGTGGCTGCAAAATGTCACATTAATGCATCTATTCTTTTTTTTATCTATAACTAAACAGCCACTCGTCTCCTGCCTACTAGACCTGCACTTCTGATTCTCCCATTGTATAAAACAAGGAAAAACATTAGGTATGGATGAATGGATGTAGCCATATGAATAACTAGAAATTGGATCATTCTTAATCTGTGGATTGAATCTCTTTTTATTGGAGCCAAACAGAGGCCATGTCTTTGTTATTGGGATTCATAGCAGGATCTGAGTCGTTGATGTGTGGTGATTCAATCTGATTCAATGTGCTGATAACTTGATGGTTAATCCAAAAGAGAGTCCCCCTGAGTTTTATTTCTAACTGCATAAATGGGTTGTTAAGCTGCTCAAATGTTCTTTCCTTTTGCATTGTCCTCAGAATACAAACACTAATGCGCTTTTAAGCACTCAAAATAGTTAATTTGGATAATTAAAAAATATCAGGAAGGAAAACTTCTTAAATTGTAAAAAGTAAAAACTGTAATGTGTGGAAGGTAATGAAATGATGCTCAAAATTGTCCTTTTGTTGTTCCTGATTCTCTAGTTCCGTTGGTTTTTCAAACAACAAACAGGCTCATACTGACTAGTAATGAAGTCTGCAACCTTATCTCTCTGAAAACTAAAGGACAGTCTGTTCAGAAGCATTACAAAGGTACTTCATAAAGAGAGATAATGGGAGAAATTCAGCGTTTTGTTCCTGTTCATTGTAGAAGTTGTGGTCACAATTTAAATAAGGTAGATAAGACATTTATTCTGAGCTGTTCTTAATCTCGTTTTTTAATTAACCATGTGTTGTGTTGATGTTCTTTGTCCGAGCTTACATCGTCCGCTGCTGAGGAGCTTTGGGAATTCAAATCAGATTTTCTTTCTTCTTTTGTATAATCCGTCCGCCACCATTGTCGTCTGCCTTGTTCCTATGCCGCGCACTGGAGAGCTTCATGGGCAGGGCAGATAGAGGAGCTATATGGAAACACGTGACAGGACTTGTAGGAGCGACGCTTCATAAGTGTGAAGACTCAGAGAGAGAGAGAGGGAGAGAGGGAGAGAGAGAGAGGGAGAGAGTCAGAGAAAGACTGGAGAGACGCTGGAGTCAGCAGCAGCAGCAGCAGCATCAGCAGCAGCAGCAGCAACCTGTACCCACAGAGCAGGAGCGCACTCACTGAGCGACACACAGCACTTGAACAAAGAACTGACAAACTTATTTCACGCATAAACTCTGAGTAAGAAAAGTAACTATAGGGATGGAAATTGTGTTTTCGTTTTGACACACGCACGTTGGCCTCCTCTTTTATATAAGACCTGTGGACGATGCGCTTCTGACTTGGATTTACGCGCGGTGATAAAGGGCGATTCTGCGCACTTGGAAAAATTATGTAAGGTAAAAAGCAATTTTCATCTTTTAATTCTCGACTGTGGCTTTTTAAGTATGGTTTTTCCTGCTACAATTTCACTTACCTAAACATATTTTGGGTCGCTTTTACTAAGGTTAAAAGTAGCCTATCTTTATTCTTCATCTTTTTTTTTTTAATTTGTGCAGATTCGTGATTTGTTTTAGTGATTTTCCCCTTTTTTCTAACATCTTACATCATTACTAAACTGCGTTTTCAGACTCACTAAATAGCGTTATCTTAAAATAACGACAGATTTTGCACATCTACATTATGTAATAGCCAATATACTCCGCAGTTATATGCACCCCTACCCTTGCAGAAAATTAGAAAAACAAAATCTGATCGTGCATGATGACTTTAGTTAATTGTTTTATAGAATAATTAGCTTGTTCATCTGTTCTGCACATTTGTTCCAGTCTATACAGGTCTAGAGGAATTGTTGATATTGCTTATAAATCTCAGAAAAAAGGATGCGTGTTTATTTTAACCTCTTAGTTTACTGTTTGTGAAGTATGGTTTTCTAGTCATAAGAAGTAGGGGTTAAATTATCACAAATGTGATGATAAGTGCAAAGTTAATACTATAATTTTTACACCATCATGGGATAAATGTAAAAAAAAAAACACCTGCAATTGTATAAAACTATCAAACGTGCAAATATTTGCAATAACAAGTATTTTCAAAGTGTGAATTCATCCATTTTAAAGCCATTTTAGAATCAAAGATGTGAGCACAAACAATCGATTACCGGCAATATTTTTGACTTTATATGCATGGGATTGATTTTTAGGTTTTTCCAGCATGTCTGAAATTTATGTCATCAATTTGTAGGTTGTCCAGGCGTCTCAGGCTGCAGCTTCACTCTCATACGCAGCCATGAAGTCTGTGCTGGACGGTGTGGCCGACACCACCTTTCGGACTATTACATCTGGTTTACAGTTTCTGGGCTCCAACGATGCTAGCTACGAGGGCCCTCTCAACGATGTCAACTTCAAGGGCGGTTTCTCCATGCAGAAACCTTTATCTGCCTTTCGCAGCAACTCTTTCCCAGACAAAGTGCCCGGGGACGAGGAGCTCATCCTAAAGAACATCCCCTTCCCCACCAACGGCACAGACTTGTTCAGCAACAGGAGCACGTTCAGAGATGAGAGCAACACCATACAATGTGGGGAGAACTTTATGGACATGGAGTGTTTCATGATCCTGACGCCCAGCCAGCAGCTGGCCGTGGCTGTTTTGTCTCTGACTCTGGGAACTTTCACCGTGCTGGAGAACGTGGTGGTGCTCTGCGTCATCCTGCAGTCGCGGACTCTCCGCTGCAGACCGTCCTACCACTTCATCGGCAGTCTGGCTGTGGCTGACCTGCTGGGGAGCGTTATATTCGTCTACAGCTTTCTGGACTTCCATGTGTTTCATCGGAAGGACAGCCCCAATATTTTCCTCTTCAAGTTGGGCGGAGTCACGGCATCGTTCACCGCGTCTGTAGGGAGTCTTTTCCTCACCGCTATCGACCGCTACATCTCCATACACCGGCCTCTCGCCTACAGGCGTATTGTGACACGGACCAAGGCTGTCATTGCCTTTTGCATGATGTGGAGCATCTCCATCATCATAGCAGTGCTACCTCTGCTGGGCTGGAATTGTAAGCGCCTCAACTCTGTTTGCTCAGACATCTTCCCTCTGATTGACGAGAACTACCTGTTGTTCTGGATCGGCATAACCAGTGTCCTCGTTCTTTTCATCATCTATGCCTACATTTACATCCTGTGGAAAGCACACCACCACGCTGTGCGAATGCTGAGCCGCACCTCCCAGAAGAGCCTTGTCGTCTACTCCGCAGACGGGACTAAAGTGCAGACGGCGCGCCCGGAGCAGACTCGCATGGACATCCGTCTGGCCAAGACCCTGGTGCTTATCCTGGTGGTGCTGGTCATCTGCTGGGGCCCAGTGCTCGCCATCATGGTCTACGACCTCTTCTGGAGGATGGATAATGACATCAAGACGGTGTTCGCATTCTGCAGCATGCTCTGCCTCCTCAACTCCACCGTTAACCCCATCATCTACGCCTTGAGGAGCAAAGACCTGCGGCATGCTTTCCTCAGCTCCTGCCATGCCTGCAGGGGAAGCGCGCAGCAGTTGGACAATAGCCTCGAGTCGGACTGCCAGAACAGGAACGCCAACATTTCTGCCAACAGGGCTGCAGAGAGCTGCGTGAAGACCACTGTGAAAATAGCCAAAGTAACCATATCTGTGTCCACTGAAACTTCAGCAGAGGCCGTCTAATTGGCTATCACAAGGGAAACTGTGTAAATGTTATCCTCCCGAGAAAAAAAAAAAAAAAATGCCATTCAACACAATAAAGCAGCTGTTAGATATTCCAGAGCGAAAAAATAAAAAATCCTCTCCTGAAAGTACACCCTCACATAGACGCTTCAGTGGTTGCATTATTTTAGGTCAGTGTGTGAGTACGTGGTGTGCCAAAGTGCCAAACGGTATCACAAGTTCAGAGAAGGGACTCATATTCTGCAAGGATTATGACAGACGATCATAAGTCTGCGGTTAACCATAGACTTCATGATATCCAGTTAGTGAAGGGCATATTATATTTTTGTACTGTGAATTCAGGTTTTGAAAACAATATACTGTATCTTAATTTACGGGATAAGGGGCTACTGATGTTCTAAGTTCGAGATGTTTTCATGTGTCATTTAGACTCTTAACGTGTCGCACACCATACCTATAACAACTAGCATCTTGACTTTGTACATCTACGTGTTGCACATAGGCATTTCTATGAGCAGAGAGCTCTAATGACTCTGAGTGTGTATTTCCAAAATTGCCATTAAACATGGCTACTTTCTTTTTATACTTCTTTTGACAACACTCATTGAGGGGCACATGTAGGAATAGATTTTGAGGGGTACAAATGAGAGGCCATTCATACTCAAAGCAACCAAAACATTTGTCACCATCACAAATAAACTTTAATCAGATGGCGGTAAAGTGATTCACAAGTTTTTGAGTTTGTCCAATCTGAAATGGCTTTTTTTTCTGTGACGTCCATTTCTTTCCTTCGCTGGCTGTTTGACCTTTAAAGTAACGTGTCTTTGTTCAAATGCAAACCTAACAAATGTACAGTGTTTTCTTGCTAAATAAAATGTTCAAATAGACTTGTTCATGTAAAAAAAAAAACAATAACAACCTTGAAATCATCAAAACGGAAGTTGAATGCAGTGTGCTGGACACGCTGTGGCAAACTGAAAATGTTTCTGACTAAAGCTGCTTTCATGAAATGTAGGGTTTTCTGGATTCGGCCTTGTATGTGTGTGATACCTTGTGACTTGGCCTTTTTGAATCATTGCAGTGAGTTGTTATAGTGCTACTGTTGCAGCAGGGGCCTCATTTGGGAAAATAAAAGCAACCCATGCACAGGCCTAGTGAAGTATTTCTGGTGTGACTCTAAATACAAATATGTCTGCTGTTCATTTCTTTTCTTATCTAAACAAAGAAAAATGGGTCTTTTCATTAGCGGGTACCTTGAATGGCAGTCTGTGTGTATGCATTGTGTGGAGAATCAACAAACTGAGCTTACAAAAAAAAACAACTAAGAATAAGAAGGTGTGATTTCTCTTACAATACTTTGAATCTAGAAATCTCACAGCACAATTGTTCTATAGACATTTATCTTGGTGTAACGTTATCCAGACAAGCTGTTTATCAGTATGCTTTGCTGCCTCTCGTATTATTGAGTATTAAAGATCAATATGTCAACTGTCAAGTGGCTTCTGTACAGTGTTGGCATAATGACGACTTAAAAATCACAATCCGTCAAATGTGTTTTTAGTATTGCTGTTTTCAAACTTTTCAATAAAGTCGCAGCTGGTTGTCATCTTCGCCTGTGGTTGTTTGATTGATGACGTGACGACAGAAGCAGAAGGTCGCAGCACTTTGTGGTTTAATTTGTCCAAACATTCAGGAGGAACGACGGCCGCAAAGCCAACTATGCTGTTCTACTGCTCCCTGGTGGAAGATCTTTTATTGCAGTGAGGAAAGACGGCAATTCTATTTATTTGTTTTAACTTTCTCACCACTACTGTAGTTACTTTCGTAACAATGAAAGTGAAAAAATAATAATAATAATGAAAATGGCAACGACAGCATCCTCTTACTGCAACATCTGCTCCTCTCTTCTCATCTCTGGGCTTACAAGGAGAAGACAAATTACAACATCTGTTTGCCCAGATGTCAGGAGGATTGTGTTCATTTATCCAGCAAATACTCCAATCTAAGAGAAGTCATGAGACAGGCTGACACTGCCATGTGTAAAAGGCTGTATTTAAAGGTTGAACACAACACTTAGGCTACATAAATAAATAAACAAAGGGTCCAGGCTAGAACCAATACAGTTAGCCGATATATTGATTAACATATACAGCCGGCAGCTCCTCTTTGTCATGTGATGGTAAGCTGAAAATCTTCAGGTTTTGGATTGTTGGTCAAACTAAACACGCCATGTCAAGACATAATCTTGAGCTATAGAAACGTTTTGGTTTTCCCCACATTTAAGATATGAAACTGGGAAAAAAAATGTCAGAGAAATCCAGTCTTAAACCAAAGAAGTAAATCACCTTTACCGGACATAAGGATTCATATTGTCAGGTCACACAATAGATTTAAGTGATTGGAAAATAGTGACGTAAAAAGTAAAATGTAACACTGACATAGCATAATTTCCCTCTTTTTGAGTTGGAGAATAAGTGTTGAAGCACAAGTTGCACATCCACCTTCCCTGCATTTTAGCACAGTTTAAAATAGCAATGTGTGTGTAAAGGGGTGGATGGGGAAGTAATGTCGGAAGGGAAATGTTTCAACATTTTACTGTCTGTGTACGACAAAGAAAAAAAGACGACAAAGAAAGTTTTGAAACCAAAGTAATATTTTAAGTTCCACCTTATATATTATGATAAATAATACATTTTTATACCATAAAAGAACAATGTATTATTGTAGCCTACCACTTTTTTCCTTCTCAAAATCTTAACATCGTAATTGGCAACACATTTTTTGTTTTGAATCGAAATTAAATCGGTATTATTATATCTGAACCGGACATATTTTTAGTTCTATATAAGGCAGGGCAAGTTTATAAAGCACATTTCAACAACAAAGGAAATTCAAAGTTCTTGAGGAATAGCATTTAAAACGTAACCACTTCATGAAACTTTCTTTGACATTGTATTTTTGTCAACTGGCCTGAGTTTAAACCACAGACGGTTTAAACCTTCAATTTTGAATGAGAAAAAGTTGTAAAGTCCTGTGTAATTAACATGTTCTAAATAATTTGACTAACCATATCTTAAAGTCCGTTTTGTCTAATAGTCACAAACACGAATAGTATAACTATTTGTTTACGATAAAAAATTAAAAAAACGTTTACAAAAATACTTTTCGTGAAGGCCTATCTGTAAAAGTTAAAGTGAAAGCGAGCATGTTTTGTGTAAGCAAACAAAACAAATTTGAAAAAAGAAGAGCAATTTCAAGGTAAACGGGAAATGTAGTATTTTAGCTCATTTTAAAAACGGCTGTCGTTGGGATTAAAAACTACAAGTACCAAGACGGGACCACTGTGTTGCGCATGCGCAATACCAATGACTCAAAAAAATATATATCCTAGTCCGATCCGTTGTGGTTCGTTTCTCGTAACCAGTGCTGGGAAATCTTCAATCATCTGAATAAATAGCGAATTTACCACGTTTTAGTTTTTGCTTATAACTTGAAGGTACTCTCGGTGATTTACACCACACAAGATTTATCAGCTAAAAGCTACGAGAGACGAACATATTGCGTTTTTCTCTTCAGACCGGAACCGCTGCAGCCGAAGGAGCTATAGCATTAGCAGCACAAACCCCCCCCAGGGGCCCAGGTCAGCGAGATTCCCAGACAACTGGTGAATATTTAAAGTTTTCCTTTTTGATATATATATATATTATTTTTTTGGTGGGGAGGGGGGAAAACATCTTAGCTGTGATGGCTTGTGGGGCGACCCTGAAGAGGACTCTGGACTTCGATCCGTTAATGAGCCAAGCGTCCCCGAAAAGAAGGAGGTGCGCTCCCATCATGTCTCCAGTGTCTTCACCTCAGAAGTATCTGCGTATGGAGCCCTCGCCTTTCGGGGAAGTGTCGTCCAGACTCACCACAGGTAAGAATATTAAACACACCTTTTGATTCACACTGAAGGTGAAATGTAGAAAAAACCGTCTTCAAATGTTTCCTTTGGGCTACTTTAAGGTTTCCTCTAATTCGCATTTCCTTATCCTACACCGGTTTCTGTCTGGGGTTAAACAAAACTTCATCCACATTTCGTCAACTTTAATTATAGTTGTTATTAATAATCCATTCTGTTGTTATACACACAGTGCAAACAATGTGATATGAGTCTTTGTTGTCCAGTGGGTAATTCGGCCTACACCTAGTGTTCAGTTTTCTTTAAATGAAGTGGTTTGGGCTGTGAAGTTTAAAGATCACATGGTTTTAAATACTATTCTGCTGCACAGTAATGTATGGATATGATGAACCTTGTTGTCATTATAAGCACTTATTTGGATGGTGATTTAAAGTGCTTTTTAATGCCCCTGTTTGCGATCTGCAAGGCCACGACAAGTGACTAGATTTTGCAAATTCTGTGCAGCTTCTAGGGGGAAATGTTTTTTGTTTTTTTTATATATATGATGGGTCATGTTGTTTTCTTCCTGTTCCAGAGCAAATTCTACACAACATCAAACAGGAGTACAAGCGGCTGCAGAAAAGACGACACCTGGATAGTGCTTTCCAGCAGGCGGACGGCTGTTGTCCTCTGGACCTGCAGAACATCCACAGTGGATCTGCTCTACCAGGTGGGCAGCTGCCAATGACACTCAGCTTTACTGCCACAAGATATTATCCTGAGTGGTTGGTGTAGGTCTTGGCTAGGATGACATGGGTACTGTAGTCTTTGTTACAGCTTTATAAATGTCTTACATTACTTTCTTTTCACCCATTTCTGTCAGTGAAATGACTGGTCAACAGTGGCTGACGCTTTTTCCCCACTTAGCCATAAAATACAAAAGAAAGACAGAACTCATCCTTCCTCTTATTTTGTAGATTTTCTTATCGACCCCACCCTGTGATAAAGTGTAAAGGTACCTCAGCGAGATTATCGGCTTTTGATGGCTTCAAGTTAAATTATTTTTGTTGTCTGATATTTAGTTAAAATTCTAAAAATGTCCGGGTTGCAGCATCTTCCATCGTGTATTATTAATTGAGTTGACTCTCCTCACAGGTACGTCCGCGGGTGCCTCGTCTCCCACCAGAAAAGAGCAGCCTTTATTTTCCCTGAGACAGGTGGGGATGATCTGTGAGCGACTACTGAAAGAGCGAGAGGATAAAATCAGGGAGGAGTACGACGAGATACTGACGACAAAGCTCGCAGGTATAATATTTAGAAGACAAAAAAAAAAAAAAGTAATAGAGAACAATCTGCAAAGTGACCAATGAAAGGAGCTGATGAATGTTTTTCTTCCAACAGAGCAATATGATGCGTTTGTGAAGTTCACGCATGATCAACTGATGCGACGGTTTGGAGAGCAGCCGGCTAGCTGTAAGTACAAGAATTATTGTCAGACACGTACAGTACATTAATCAGGGGATGTGATTCCTCCAGGATTTATTTGATATGTAGGTTGTTCCAACGTAAAGAGGTGACCCGGGTGAATCATGGATGTAGGTAGGGTGTTGATATGTTGCTAGAAATCGGGTTTCCTGACATTTATATGAACCTGATTTGAAAGGCCGGTTCGCTCATTGATGGATGTTAAACTGAATAAACTCTGCGTGTGGTCAGCGTGTAGGGATACCTTTTAGATTCTTCAAATTTCAGTGATAGTTTTATGTCTTTTTTTTTACTTTAGCCTGTCTGTAAAACGTTCCTTCTGTGTTTGTTGATCCTGTTCGTCTGGTCAATCGCAGAACAGATGGGAGCAGTTTGAAGGGAGTTACAAATACTCAGCCTTTTTTTTTTTTTTTGAATACAGGCTGTCTTGATTTTATCGTCTGATAAAATGTCACTCACATTTATTTCTAAAGTGACAACTGAACACAGTACCACTCTTAAGAAATGATTATTCATTCAGTAGAGTAAAAAGGAACTGTGATCAGGTCGGATACTTTCACTTCATGATAAAATATGCGGCAGTAACTTCAGGATTTGGACCAATAGAAGTCCAGTTTATTTGCTGATTTCATTAAATCTGTGACATCTATGACAAATGAATTTTATTATCGTTCGCTGTAAAACCAGCCATGTTAATGAGACATTGTAGGATTTTAAGTCCAAGCATTAATTCTGTTGTCTTTAGATGCTGAGTCATCATCGCTCTTTTACTGTCTGGTCTGCTGACATTTAATGTCCTCATTTTACCTAAGTGAAACAGGGGGGGGGGGGTATATTTATCACTATGAACACATGCAGGCTCTGTGATATATGTACTAGGTACTGTGGCTTTATTAATAGAACTTTACAGTTCCAAATGTTTCTAAACAAACAAACATAACATCATCTGTGAATCTTTACTGCTTGTGAACAACATCGTCAAGAAATAATAACTGAGTAGAAGCCACTCTCACCTGGCTTAAAACCATTTCCTGCTTATATCCTCCTGATTCCTGACACTAGTATGTGTTTCGGCTGTGACTGCACATCCTCTATGTAGATACATCCATGTTACAGAGGAATGCAGTAGTGCAATGAAGCAGGTTTAACTGTCTACATTGACAGAGCATTCACAGTATCCAATGAGAAAGCAGCTTTTTCAATCACTGTAGCTTTGTAATAACGCCCCATTATTACAGTTCACCTGCTGAGTCGTTCAAGTGTTAATGAGAACCTGATTCTGCGGTTAAGTCTGTTCAATAAGTAAATTTCTGTCTTCAGTTGAATTATTCTTGATATAAAAAGCATTTTATATTTGGATAGATTTTAAACTCTCTGGTGCGACTTTAACATGAGACAGTTCGACTTAAATTTTAATTTGAGCAATGCTTCTATAAAGACAAAAAACAAGCTATGCTGATTCATATTATACAATTATTCCTGTTCATAGATTCTGCAGGGGTGCCAAGGGCCGTCCAATCAAAATGAACACAATTGTACATTTATGCCCTGTGTGCACAAGTTTAAAACACAAAAAATGAACAAACTAAAGCCTGGTCCACTCTCCACAATGCTGAATGGTGAACCTAAAAATGTGACAATTAGCCAAGAAATCAACTTACCATTTTTTTCTGACTACAAAGTCTTACCTTGATTTAAAAAAAATGTATAGTATGATTTTGTTAAAGTGTGCTGTAAACTTCAGACTGCACTTCTCTGCTGGCTGGTCCAGCCTACACTCACTTTCACATCACAATGATGAGCTCTAAAGAAAATTCCTCGCCCTATCATATCAAATGTTGAAAATCAGAATCAGATTTATTGGCCAGGTATGCTTACACACACACACACACACACACACACACACACACACACACACACACACACACACACGGAAAATGGAAAATCCTTCCGATGTGATCCCTGTGTTTGTCCTTCACAGATGTTTCCTGAGCCTTGGCGTCTGATATCGAGGATTACCATTTAATGCAATCTGCTCCATGGACTCCGTGGGTCTAGATGGACTTTTCTCCTAGCTGTGCCATATCGCCTCTATGTGGACTCGCTGCCTCAGGCGTCAGTTAGTCTACGTTTGCTGTGTGTGCCAGAGTTAGGAGGGCTTCCTGCCGCCAGGATTCTCTGTGACTCTACCAGTGGCCTCTTAAAGGCCGTGTCAATATTTATTTGGCTTTGTTCTGATGCCTTCGTAAAAGGCTGACTGCCAACACCCACACATGGCCTTCTGATTTAATTTTTGTTGAATTTAGTTAATTTTACAGGGAGACGTTAGTTGTGAAGCTTCTCTTTGTGTACATTTTTAAAAAAGGGAGGGAATATTGATGAGTGAAAAAACCAAGGACACCTACAGCCTGGACTCCGGGAATGGGCGTCTTGGGCTTTTTTTTTTTTTTTTTACAGCATTGTTTTTAAACTGTTCTGAAAATTACTGCTTTTACATTTGTATACACTGTATTTTTTTTATTCTTGCTTGACTTTTGTTCATTGTATAAAAAAAAAAAAATGTCATGATTTGATTTGCTGTAGGTTTAATGGGGCTTTGATTCAAGAAAATAAAACCAATAAAGCATTTACACAATTACTTTTTTTGTTTCATTGTTTGAGGATAAACTTCAGTTGACATCTTTTGAAGGGATCCCACCACAAATCTTCGTTTCTGTACATGTGCATCAGTTGGACTTCAGCGGCTACCCCGCAGTGCCAAAAGATTTCCACAAACATTTGAAAAGACGCTCTATAATATAAGGAGCTTTTTATTTTTCATTTTCAAATCGCTCTATAAGACATTTGACTGGCATGAAAAAGTAAAGTCGCTGCAAAGAATCCAACAGTTATCTGAAGATACGTATCAACTGATGGCATTCATTGTAAAATAATATTACTTGGCGTAGATGTGACAGATTAGAAAGCGTGGTTTGAATTGGGACCTAGAAAAAACTTGTTATTAAAGTGACTGGCTTTTGTTTTGACTTGAAAGACAAGAACTTTATAAACATAATAGTTTAATATTAAAGTAAAGTTAACCACTAATAAAGAGTACAACCCCAGTGAAACCAATGCACCCATATTCCCCTACAACATATTTTAAGTTGTACAGGACTAGAAACCCATTTACTTTGTGTAAATAAACAACTCAGAATTAATACATTTGATGATTCTAGTCTTGATTTCTACCAACTCACCATGCATATATGATGTTCTAGTAAATCTGTAAGGCTTAACACCTGCAGTTTGGTTGACAAAGTGACCGAAACGACCATCATATCGGGAGCAATGGAGAGAAGAATCGAACGAACCTTTACGAGCCTATGACGACGCTTGCGAACGAAGCCTGTGATTGGACGAGCTTAGAGGAAGCGGCGTCACTAACGAGGAAGTGCAGTAGCCATGTCAATGTGAACCACCAGCAGATACAGTATAGCTACTTTTTTTTTTTTAATCAATAAATTGTGTTTACATGTCGAACTGATATGGCCTGTTTCTTCAGGAGGAGTATTGCAGCAAAGGTAATACAGCTGGACGCATGTAAAGGTGACACTTTGAGTGAATGCTAACTTAGCAGCATTCCTGTGACTTGACCCTGGAACAAGTGAAAACAAGAGAAAGGTGCTTGCTCATTGAGAATTTGCCCTTCTTTGTGTGTTTTAATGCTTAGCTCGGGAGGACTTTGCAGCAGTCTGAAGATGCCTTCATCACAGCTCTGTCAGCAGTTCCAGTTTTTAAGAAACAGTGAGTGTGTTTAATCTTTTAACATAAAGTGTCTCCTCTAAATGCTCATATCTTACCTGTTGTAGCTCCACACACTTTCTCCTCCTCAGGCAGAGTGCTGACTTCAAATTGCCCATCGGCACATTAAGAATCAGTGGGATTTTACCGTCCAATGTTGACATCCAGCAGCAGACAGAAACCTTGGCCAATCAGGTAAAAAAAAATTGCATTTGCACAGATTTGAATAATAGACTGTTTTAAAGGGATGAAATAAGATGAGATAAGATTTACTTTATTCATCTAAGCAGGGAAATGTAGGTGTTCCAGCAGCCAGCATACATACAAACACATATATACATACAGTGGGTACGGAAAATATTCAGACCCCTTTACATTTTTCACTCTTTGTTTCATTGCAGCCATTTGCTAAAATCAAAAAAGTTCATTTTATTTCTCATTAATGTTCACTCAGCACCCCATCTTGACAGAAAAAAAACTGAAATGTAGAAATTTTTGCAAATTTATTAAAAAAGAAAAACTGAAATATGCCAGATCTGTGCCTTGCCACAATTCTGTCTCTGAGCTCCTTGGGCAGTTCCTTCGACCTCATGATTCTCATTTGCTCTGATATACACTGTGAGCTGTAAGGTCTTATATAGACAGGTGTGTGCCTTTCCTAATCAAGTCCAGTCAGTTTAATTAAACACAGCTGGACTCCAATGAAGGAGCAGAACCATCTCAAGGAGGATCAGAAGAAATGGGCAGCATGCGAGTTAAATATGAGTGTCACAGCAAAGGGTCTGAATACTTATGACCATGTGATATTTCAGTTTTTCTTTTTTAATAAATTTGCAAAAATTTCTACATTTCTGTTTTTTTTCTGTCAAGATGGGGTGCTGAGTGTACATTAATGAGAAATCAAATGAACTTTTTTGATTTTAGCAAATGGCTGCAATGAAACAAAGAGTGAAAAATGTAAAGGGGTCTGAATACTTTACGTACCCACTGTACATATCCCACCCACACAAAAAACATGAGCCCACAATACATAGCCAGGATAAAACAGTGGTCTGGATGGTCCATGTGCATAAGTAGCTGTTACTCACAGATAACAGTACAAAATACTAGCTCTGCCAGTGCATAATAATTCAAAGCTGATGTAAATTTGATGACAATGCAAAGGCACCAAACATCAACGCTTACCTGTCTTTATTTATTTACTAGGTACGTGTAGCCCAAAGTCATCTACTTTATCTTTCATGCACACACATTTGTAGCACTTAATGGTTTTAAGGTTTACCTCCACATGCAGCTCACAGGATCTCTGGGGAAGTAAAAACAGTAACGCTTCACTTGCTGCTTTGATTTTTGTCTGTAAGTTAAACTAAGGCCTAAGTATACACTTTAACGCTTAACTTGTCTTCATAACACTTCACATACCATCACAGAAAATACGCTGTGCTTCAAGATCAGCGTCTTAGCATGTAGACTAGACAGACATAATTGGACAGGGTTTTGTAATATATCTCTCTATAGGATTTCTTCTGACATTCTTGGTTTATCTTATCCTGTAAAAACACCTTCTTTTTGGTCGTGTACACGCCTGAATTGAGATGGTATTTATGTTTTAAATTACATTTTTCATCATATTTTTGTAGCTTCACATGTGTAAGATACCAGCTGATACCAAACCAGACCCTTATCCAAAGATTTCGGATGCTTTACCTATTGCTGACAACTCTTGGTCTTCCTGCTCAGTATAATCCTGCACTTGAAACGACAAAGGTTTCTGTGTTTATTGTTTCCAAACCTGCTTTGTGGTCGTCAGCTGGAGCAGGACAGTGTGGTGGAGGAGATATCGGCTGGACCTGGAGTGATACATTTCAAGGTTAATCGCAAACTTCTTGTCCAGGTTTGTGACTTTTTCTTTTTCCTCATTGATGAAAACAACAGATCCTGACTCCTGACTGTGTTTTTGGCTTTTTTTTAATTTTTATTATAACCTCTTCCTCTACATCTCTTGTAGAAAATGTTGGAGCTGTTTGGAAAAGACGAGGATGACAAATTTGGGTTGAACAGTGAACTCTTCAACAGTCTAAAGAGAGGAACAACTTTAGTTGAGTATAGGTGTGTTACATCTATGTTACATAGTTTGTTTAGATTTTTCTTCTGAACATACACACGTGTGATTGCTTAACAGAGAGTTTTAATGCGTTTTCATGTTTCAGCTCTCCAAATATTGCCAAGAAATTTCACGCTGGACATCTGCGCTCTACAATTATTGGTGAGGATTGGTGCTTGAGTCAGTTCGTTCAATTAATGAGACCAAAACAGTCAAGGAATACAAGTACCTTGGTTGCAGCAGTATGAGATCTTTTGTGTAAGACAACCATTCAAGAAAATCTCTGTTTCACAGCATCACAGAAGCTAAAGAGAAAACCCTATATTTTGCTCTAAATTCTGTAGATACCTTTGTTTTCACAACGTGTGCTTTTGGCTGGTGCATATTACATTGAAACACCTTTCTGTAGTTTGTCCACCAGAGAGCAGTGACGATTAGATTTTTACAGTTTACCTGACCTTGCTGTACACTCCTTGTTTTTTAAATGTAGAAGGTGTCAGTATTGGTATTGGCCTAAGAAACCTTGCTTCTACTCAGTTGTATTGTAAACTTTCATTTTGAGTTAATTGAAGCTAGTCAACAGGACTGACTTATATCAGATTCTTTATCATCCCACAAGGGGGATTTGTGGAGCACAGAAGACAACCTATGCAAGGACAACATCAGCAGTAAAATTAGTTCAAAACAATCAGAACACAATATAAAACATCAAGAGTCTAGAGCTCAAACCAAAATGGGTATTTTAACTAAGTTATCAATGTGGAGGTGTGCAGATTAAATTACCGTACACCTTCTTCTCCAGGTAACTTCATCGCTAACTTAAAGCAGTCGCTTGGACACGATGTTATTCGAATGAACTATCTCGGAGACTGGGGGATGCAGTTTGGTGAGTAAATGATGTGTGCAAAATATTCCACGTTTGTTTTTCAGGTCTGATTAAATCACTTCTCTGTTTGCTTCTTGTGTTTCAGGTTTGCTGGGAGCTGGGTTCAGTCAGTTTGGATGTCAGGAAAAACTGAAACAGAATCCCTTACAGCATTTATTTGAGGTGAGAGGAACAAAGACAGGCACACCCTCATAACAAAGAGCTGCTTTATCTGCCAATTATCTAGAAACGTTGTGTAATGTTCCTCTACACGTGTGCGTTACTCTTTCAAAGACTTCTCCTCAGCAGTATTGTGGTGGTGTTGCAGGTTTACGTCCAGGTGAACAAGGAAGCAGAGCACAATGAAGATATGAAACAGGCCGCCAGAGATTTCTTTAGACAGCTGGAGCAGCACGAGGGGGAAGCTGTGTCGTTATGGCAACAGTTCAGAGAGATCACAGTGGTCGAGTATCAACGTGTGTACAAGGTACGACAAGCCGGAAGACCAAGAGACAAAAATGTAGTGACCAAGTCAAGTTTTATTTACACAGCACTTTTAAAGCAGTCGATTACAAAGTATTTCACAATCAGGATCAAAAAATAAAAAGGCAATTTATCGCAACAGTAAAGGTCCTGTGGGGAGTTTTTAGCTGGTTATGAAACAGACTAAAATGATCATTGATTTCTCTTTATGACCTACAAAAGACGAACAGACCATCATTATAAAGACTGACTATCCCTACATGGTTATTTTTATTATTATTAATGCCTGAAGCCTTTACCATATGGAAGATTTCAGACAAACTACATGCAGCAGACACATACATTTTACACATTAAAACATCTGAGTGAGTGATTCATTTAAAGGAGATCTATTGTCTACACTTTCACCATTACTTATTTCAGTCCGGGACACCCATTGAGTAGCGTTACGAGATGTTTAGCTCAAAACCTCCTTATTTATCTTTATCGACAGCAAAAGTCCCTCATTTCAGCCTCTGCCTGAAACGTTTCATTTCAGCCGCTGTCTCTTTAAGGCCCGCCTCCCCACGTGCAAACTTTCCTCTGATCGGCCTGCCCTGTCTGCAGTCGCAGGGATAATTAAGTGAGCTGCTGGGGTGGGCATGTCCTATTACTTTGCTATATGCTTTGCACTAATACGTAGACAGAACCAGACGTCAGGTTCAGGCCGAGTCTCGTGAGGTTTCCATAACAGCAGAAAAACAACGTCCGAGAATTTCTGTGTATCTTGTGTTTAATAAAACTTTGCCAAGGTTTAGTATGCACATCCAACATCCTAACATTATACACATGTATTTAAACAAGGATCAGCATAAGAAATCTCCTTTAACTGTTAAAAGTAAGCAGCCACTGAGGAGCATATAGAGGGATATTCAATCTTGACGGGGGAAAATTAGATTTGTAAAGTAATAGCTCAAAAATCTGTAGGGAACTATTTTGACAAGAGAAGATAAAAGTTTTTGATTTTTGTCCATGGAGAAATTAAAATATAAATAGAACAAATATAACGGCCTTTTGTTAAGAATTATTGTTTTTCATTTCAAATGTTTTGCAGCGGTTGGGCGTCCACTTCGATGTTTACTCCGGAGAGTCTTTTCACCAGGACCGGGCCCAGGAGGTGGTGCAGCAGCTGCAGAATCAAGGCCTGCTGAAAACCTCTAAGTATGTGACTATCATTCTCATAGCACACTTTAAGTACACGTTACAGGAAGCCAGGATGCTCAGTTTGTTAAGTTTCTGGGCTGCTACCAAAAGCTAACTGTTAAATTAGGCTTTAGACTGTTTGGGCTGCTTGACAACCTTCAAGTTTCAAAGTAGCATTGAGTAATCTGCTTACTGACACCTCAAAACGTCCCAGTCACTCAATATTTTGATTAAAATCCCTTGAAAAAAACAATTTCATGCTATTCGTATCAGAACAGTTTGAGTCATCCTTTTCTAATCTTTTTTTTTAGATCCTTGAATCGTGAATAAATTTCAACATTTATTCAGAGACACGATTCTCACAGATCTTGTATTTTTTTGTTATCTGGTGGCTGTGATGTTCATGTAGAATTGTATTTTTAAGTTATTCATTGTGCATGAAATGACTTCCAGCCCAGTGCGAGCTGAAATAGTGGTGACTTCATGTTGAGTTGTTGTGTTTGTAGAAGAGGAACAGGTGTAGTGGATCTCTCACCTGCTGGAGACATGAGCAGCGTCTGCACGGTGCTCCGCAGTGACGGCACAACTCTCTACATCACCAGGTCTGTACTGATACCCCTTTCCCTCTTCTTTCCCTTTTTCTTTTCTTTTTTCTTTCTTCCTCCTGTTATCTTGCGGGTCGACTGGTCTGTCTGCTTGTTGTTCTCTTAATTCCAGCGTGAGGACACATCTGTAATACTGAATGTTTAATAACCGCTTCCTTCATGAACCATAGAAACGTTGAATTCCACTCTGTGGTTGTCCTGGCCTAAAGAGGATACCGGAGTCAGGGTCAGATCAGGATCAGGGTTTATGTAATATCATCGGAGTCCTTCATAAAGCTCATCATATAACCTATAATGAAGATGAAAAGTTGTTTGTTTTCATAGCACTTTTTAGAAGCTGTTGGCTGTCTTAAACATGAATGAGTATTCAATACAGTCTGTTACTTACAGCTGCACATTTTGGACATTTTGATTTTTACGACTATAAATCAAAGTCAGTCAGTTTTCTTAACACAACAACAACAGCTTGTTTTCCTCTTCCTTCATTACAGAGATCTCGCTGCAGCGATCGACCGAAAAGAAAAGTATCATTTCAATGAGATGATTTACGTGGTAAGAAATCTGCTGCAGTCACGTTCTTGACATTTTCTTTGGTCTAACTTGACGTTCCTTAAAAATTTGATTTGAACAAATTCACATATACAAGACAGCTTGTTTCCTCCTTCTGTCTCTGCACGTCGTTCATCCTCATATCTTCTTCTCCTGCAGACGGATAAGAGTCAAGCGAATCACTTCAGCCAGCTGTTCCAGATCCTGCTATCTGCGGGACATTCTTGGGCTGACAGGTAGAAGAACCGCACACGATGCATCATAAGAAAGGCTGAATGAAAGCTGTTAGCGGTCTTTAACTAAAGGTTAATGTTCCTTAGAGAGATATAAAATACCTTCATGTAACTTTTTAACTCTCTCAATAATGAACATAATACAAATAGGTGTACAAGTCTGAAAAAATAATAGAAACTCTACTTGTTTAAAAAGAGGGTTTTTATCTTTTTACAGCCTGAAACTAAGTCAAAAGGCATTTTAAATGAATTAGGTTGAAATTAGTTACTTCACCCCGCCCAGTACAGACATCTGTTTTAATTAGAAACATCTGTTTTGGATGATGTGATTTGTTGGAGCTGTTGCAGCAATCAGTTGTGAAATGTAACCAAATACATTAAATCATTTTTAAGTGCTTTGCTTGAGTATATAATGTATGTTATATACTTTATGATATCTTGTATTAATTATGTGCCACCATAGTTCTACTCAACATCATTTCTAGAAACTAAAGTGGTCTGTAGATATAGTGGTAGGCGTAGTTTTTCTTGTTGTTGTGTTTTAAATCACTGGATGCAGCGGTATGTTGCTCGTTAGAGAGCATAATTAAAGTGTTGTGTCACTTTTCCTTAAAAATACAGATGAATACGTGCATGTATGTTTGGTTGCAGTTGTCAACATGTGCCCTTTGGCCTGGTGCGGGGTATGAAGACCCGGAGCGGTGAGGTGGTGTTTCTGGAGGATGTGCTGGATGAAGCTCGATCCAGAATGCTCCACAACATGAGCCGCTCGACAAGTAAAACCATTCTTACATGAAGGCATTCTCCAACCACAGCGAGCACAAATAACTTGTAGCCTAAAGAATATTTGCATGGTTCCTGGTATTTTAGACTTTAAATGTCGTGTAAGTAACTACATTTCAATACTGAAATCTGGCTCCAAGGAATCTCAGATTTACAGACAGATACTTTTTTGATTTATTTTTGGGCCTTTATTGTACAGATAGGACAGTGGATAGTGTCGGAAATCAGGCAGAGAGAGAGAGAGAGAGAGAGGGGCGAAGGACATGCAGGAAAGGAGCCACAGGTCAGATTTGAACTGGGGCTGCCCGCTTGGAGGACTACAGCCTCCGTACATGGGGCTTTTTTAAAAATCAGGATAAACAAAACTAACACTAAACTATTGTGTTCATAAGGAAAGCTAACCAACACCACACATCCTAATGTTCGGCTAACGGACATGATGGTGCTGAATAAACTTTCGAAGGTGGGGAATATGAAGCTGAGTTTGTGGGAAAGAAGTGACACAAGCTTTCACTTTCTTCACAGCAACAAAGGAACTGGAAAATCCAGAGGACACGGCAGAGAAAGTAGGAATCAGTGCGCTAATAGTCCAGGTGAATAGTTTTCTTGAAACCTTCCTATACGCTCTCCATACAGTCTGAAGTTCAGCTACTAACCTGTATCACTCCACTGTGAAAGGAAACGTCTTAGTGAGTGTGATTCATTGACTTTGTTTCAGGACTTCAAAGGTCCCCTGCAGTCCGACTACTCGTTCGACTGGGAGCGGATGCTGCAGGCTCAGGGAGACACAGGAGTGTTCCTCCAGTACACACATGCTCGACTCTGCAGGTGTGTATTCATCAGTTCCTCAAACTCCTGTTTTCATTTTGGTGCTTTAATAATGGCAAACTTTGAAGTGTAGGGAAGTTACAGTCCTCAATTTCCCAAACGTTGGCTTATTTTTGTCGAGAAGAACTTCAAAGGTTTTCAGTTTCTGATTTTTTTTTAACCAAAGAGAAGATTCTCAAGGTTTGGAGTTTTTCTACATTACTCACAGGATTCAATTATATATAGTTTTGGATGCAAGTGGTCCTCCAAGAAATACCCAGGAACCAAACAGGATGCTTACTTATTAAGTTCTTCATTTATAGTTCTACTTTGCATTTTTCTCCTGCAGTTTAATACGGAGGAATGAAGAAGCCCAGGCAGCCATATTTGATCCATCTCTTCTGCTGGAGCAGACGAGTGTAAGCATCCTGCAGCACCTCCTTCGGTAAGCAACGTGTCTTCCTCTCTGTGTTGACATTACAATCTGCAGGTGTTGTATCAGTATTTGCTACATGTGTAACTCAGTACGGGCTGTGCTCTCCCTTTGACAACAGTTATGATGAAGTGTTGTTCCAGTCAGTCCAGGATCTGCAGCCCAAACACCTGGTCAACTTTTTATTGAAGCTGAGGTAAGGAACAGGATGTTGGTCCTGTTGGATCTTCTCCTGATTAATGTTTGCCTTGTTTCTTATGCACAGTAGACGTATTTATACTAGGTGTGATAAAAGTGTGAACTAATTGTTCTCCTGTTTTCTTTTCCCATCTTTTCCAGCCACCTGGTCGCCTCTGCACACAGAGAGCTGCCGGTGAAAGGAAGCCATCAGGATGTTGCACAGGTAATGAGTAAAAACACACACACACTTACTACGGTTTATCTTTTCAACGCACCATGCAGTGTCAACGTGCAAAGAGTCAATCCTGGTCTGCAACACTAAAACAAGACCCTCTCCAGAGTGGACGCCCTGTCCAAATCTGCACTAAATCCACTACTCAAAAGAGGAACAGATATATTTGAATTAGGATGGCCAAGACGACATACTGCATGGTTTTATTTGTTCAGTGTAAGACAGGAGACAGCCGCAGTGCAAATCAATCACCAAACCTAAATAATATCTAACTGTAATGGTAGACCAGAGGCATTGCATTCCTTTCATTGTTTATGTGTAGGGTATTTTCTAGCACTACCACAGAGTATTAGGCCAATATTTTAAAGATATTAGGAAAAAAGTCGCAATTTTACGAGAATGCTCAGGCTGCCTGTTAGACGGCCCTTCTTATATCTCGATAATTTCTGGGGGGACTGTTCCTCACAGTGGGAGACTATGCCTGTCAATATGTTTTATTATTTAGACTCTCCCATCTGTAGAGCAGAGAACCCTAACCCTTGTTTAATATCCGTAGAAATAGAGACGCTAGGAAATTGACTCCACTGCACTTTGTCTAAATGTAGATGAAGTTTGTGAACATGAGCCAGCAGAAGATACTGGTCATTAGAGACCTTGTTATTTTCTCAGTGAATTCATGTGAAAACTAATCCATATCAATGCCTGTGTGGAGAAAACTCATCCTAGAAAGATACAAAACTATGCTCAGTCAAAGATGGCTTCTTTGAGATGAAGCATAGCATAGTTTTGTACTTCAGATCACAAAGTGAATGACTTTTAACTTCAGCGGACGAAATGCAGACACAGGTTGTACTTTTACATATTGACACTTCTTTTTTAAACTAGTTAATAAGTCTGGCATGGCACTTCTGGATCCTGATTTCAATGGAGAACCAATTTATCCCCAGCATTTTAAATGTCAGAGAACAATACTGAAGACAAATACTTAATTTAGGTTGTGAGGTTCAGCTGTGTTTCCTACTGAAAACGTGATCTTATCTGATGTGCTTAATGTCTACAGGCCAGGTTACGACTGTTCAGTGCGGCCTGCTCAGTCCTGGCTAACGGGATGAGGATCCTGGGAATCACACCGGTTGATAAGATGTGAACCTCAACACAGTTTGTTATCACTTAATCCGTGTCATTTCACTGCTGTATTGTTTTTTTTTATTATAAATTAAAAATCTATTTTAAAAATAAAATAAAATTCTGTATTTTTTTTGACTGATCGCCGGTTCAGGTTTTGATCAGCAGTGATAAACTTTGGTTTTATGTTGACTGGAGTTGAAAGCTGTAAAACCAGAGTTATATTATGTGACTATGCTGCTTTTTTTTAAAACTTGACACACCAATGATGATGATGATGTCAGTTTGGGAGCGTTTGTTATCAATAGCTGAAGGTTAAACTGGTTCAGCAGGTTCCACCTTCACACTTAAAGTCCGTGAATGTAATGACGGACTGATATTTTCTTTTAGGCTCATGGGTAAACTTATAAAACGAAAAGGTGTCGCTGGTATTTAACTGACTCACTGATATTAAAAAAGGTGAACAAAGAAAATAAAAACATAGTACAGTACAATGGTCAGTATTGTAAAAAAAAAAAATGCAGCTTCAAATTGACGATAAAGACAAACTCTCAAACCATTAAAACAAACAATAAACTACAAATACACGTCCTGACCTGTGTGATAAAATAATGGAATTGCTGGTGCCAAAAATCGCTGATTTCACATTTAGAAAATTCAGCACTGTACACAGTGAGACTTTGCTCAACGGCACTTATGACATGATGAACGAGGGTCACATGAAGGGACTTTAATAGGCTGGAGAAGAAGACGATGGTGAGGGGACAAAGTCTGACCGTGGTGAAAAGAAGCTAAAGGTTGAAGCTTGATAAGACGTGCAGCTGTCACCAAATTGCAATGAATACATATATTAATCCTGCACTTGAACTCTAGGGGCATTTCATATGGTCAACTTTATGATATTGTGATGCATCATCCGTCCTTTGATTTCAACCACATCACCCCCGTCCTTCATGACCTCTACTAGCTCCCCATCCCCCAACGTATCCACTTTAGACTCCTCATCCTCACCTACAAAGCCCTCCATAACGTGGCACCCCCCCCCCTACCTGTCTGAGCTCCTCCATCGGCACACTCAAGTTTACTGATGCAATCCCTCCTTCTGATTCTCCACCTTCTCTTACGCTATTTATTCATCGTACTGTTTTCACAGTTTTGCTTTGTTGTTTTTTGTTAAGCGTCTTTGAGTACACAGAAAAAACTGTATAAGTCGGTATTATTATTAGTATTTTTATGGACCACCTGTTGGGTATGATGTTGTATCATGACCTGTATTCCCCCCCCATTAATTTTATTTTATGAAGGGGGGAATTACTGCACACTATTTGAATTAGCTTTAGCCTTGGCTAGTTTTACTTAAAGGCTGCTAACTGATATTAAAAAGAACTATTCCTTACACTCATTGTCTTTTTTTAATCAGTAAATTTGATAAAACTTGGAAATTTTAGGTGAATGGAAGCACTCTTAATATTCACCTCCATACACGTGGATGATTTCCACCGCTCGACCGGCATGCTGCGCCTCGCTCTGCTACGCTAATCTGCGATTGAACAATGACGATTTAGGCGAAGGAGACCGGGCGGCGATTGAAGCTTTTTCCAGTCACTTTTAATCAAATTAAATATGACTTCAGAAAAAAGGCAGCATAGATGTGATACAAAAAAAGATAAAAGACACTGAAGAGATGATGTCATAAACAAATAATCACAAGTGCATTCTGTCGTCATCTGTGTTTCTCTGTGAGCCGG
Source organism: Labrus bergylta (assembly GCF_963930695.1). Classification (NCBI taxonomy): domain Eukaryota; kingdom Metazoa; phylum Chordata; class Actinopteri; order Labriformes; family Labridae; genus Labrus; species Labrus bergylta. The sequence continues at coordinate 8,658,845 of NC_089209.1, read as the reverse complement.
GCACATTCACAATCAGCACTCTGTGATAACAAAGTGAGATACTCACATTACACAGTTTGAACAGACTAAAATAAAAACCTTCATGATGAGGATATTTATACATGTACCTCTGATCCCAAATACACAGAGTCATGTTTCTGTTAAAGATAAATTACAAAGACCTCTCTGATTGTTTCTGATTTCTTACCATCTTTAAAAAAAAAAAAAAAAAGGCAGATTAACTGAAATAAAAAACAATGTTATCTCATATTACCCCAAAATTCATATCACTGTCACGGGTCTCGTGGGTAAGAGTGAGCTGGACTGAAGGACAATAGTCGTCTATGTGATGAACTGAGGAGCCAATTCAACTTAAAAACAGTTCACTGTGGCTTCCAAATCTCCTCTTGGCTCATAAGACCTGACCTGGACCCCCCCCCCCTCCCCCAGGAAAGACCTGGTCCATGAGGTTGAGGGCTCACACACTGATCAGTTTCTGTTTGGATTCTGGGTCTGTGTGATCCACATTTTTCACCTTGCTCGTGTCTTGCTTTGGGAGTCCGTAAAGGTAGATGGAAATACACACCAGGAAGGATCCGGAGGCAAAAGAGATGGCTGCGCAACAAGAGGAAAAAGAAAAACACACATTAGATTAGTATTTTTGAAAGTGCTTTGAAAGATTAAAATTTGGTGGCAATATACGGACAAGTTTCCCAGAAAGAAACGTGTTTGTTCTCGATGACACAGGAAGCTAATTAAGACAAATTACAGTTGATGTAGTTACGGTGAGTTTAAAACTTTCTTGACAAAAAAAACAAAACTTTAAACATACTGTAATTAGGGCTGGATTTGGGGTCAGTCCATATGAATGCCCCCCTTAGTCTACTACTGATCAGACGTGGTTATTTCATCATCTCCAAGTCAGGATACCCGGCTTGTGTGCTGATGTTTCATGAACGATGGAAGCCAACAAAGTTCCTTTTGATTGTCTCAAAAGTTTTAAAAAAAGACACCTAAAGTGGTCCTTCATTATTTTATTACATTTCTTTTGATGTCCCCGATGGTCCGATCTCATTCTCTCAATACAATAAGTAACATATTGAAACTCCCTTGGGGTAGTAGTATTAAGAACTTTCAATTTCCAATTCCATTAACTTTCTAGGAAACTGGAAACTACATCCGTCCATTATCTATTCCCTTTTTCTGTTCTGGGTAATTGGGGGGCTGGAGCCAATCCCAGCTGTCATTGGTGGAAAGGCGGGGTAAACCCTGGGCTGTTCACCAGCCAATCACCGGGCTGACATACGGAGACAAAACAACCAGCCACACTCACATTCTCCACCCGGAGAGACCCTGTCCGACGAGGACTCGAACCATCGCATCGGCAACAGCGCTAACCACTTCACCGCCGAGCCCAGGAAACTAACACGAAATGTAAAAATCAGTGCACCGACTGCGAGAAGCTAACGTACTTATCTGTAGTCCAAACAGGAGCACCGACGCCACGGTTGAGAGGAGTATGGCGGCGGCGGCAGAGAATCCTTTCATGATGTTGTCCGTGTACTTCACCACCACCGACGTGTACAGACCACCCACGCTGGCCAGGACTGGAAACACAAACAGTTAACGTCGTTAACACGGAAAAGAAAAGCGAAAGCAAAAAAAGGAACACAGTCGCAGCATCCTCCTGTTGAGTCGTACTCACAAACGACAAAGCACACCCAGGGAGTGTAACCGAAGAAGAAGCCTTTCTCCAAGATGTTATCTCCATCGTTGACAAAAACGCCGATCAGGGTGACCACGATGCCGGACAGGTACATCTGGATGTTTCTCACCCACAGAGACGTGTCGGAACTCTTCAGCACCTTCTCAAAGTAAACACCTGCAATCAGAGAGTACGCACAACACTGTTTTTAACACGTTAAACACGTGATTAAAAGTCAGATGACTCCATGAGAAAGGCGATGCCTAAAATGAGCGTTCGACTCGTGGTGGGGAAACAGCTGGCGCCATTATCTTGACTTCAGTTACACTGTGATCTGCACAACAGCTGTATATCATGCATTGTCTTTTATCTGATATTTATTGTGATTTGTATCACCTAAAGTCTGAATGTGTTTTGACATGACTTGTGCATTTTGTTTCTGCCTGTTGCACAGTGTTTGTTAAGTTAATCAAAGGTTACTGCATCGTGTCGATAAATAAATCAGTGATAGCTCACTCCTACTCTTTTACACAGATTGAGGCGAGTTTACCTGCAAATCCAGAGCAAAGCACAGCAATAGCGATGGCCACAAAGCCAACAAAAGGATTTTGTTCAATCTGTAAAGACAGAAAAGAAAAGAAATGGAACACGATGAATGACTGTGAAGGCATCATGGGTAATAAAAAGCCAAATCTATAATAGTGTCAGTTACAGGACAAGGATTATTATTTACAGTGACCGGGTTTCTTTAAACTTGAACCACACCCACCTGGACTTTAGTAGCCTCTGCGGGCTTCCACTGAACGAGCGTCACGCCCCCGCAGAGCATGAAGACAGAGAACCACTGCAGCCGGCTGAGAGAGCGGTTCAGCATGAGGACTGTACACAACGCTGTGCACGGGATCTTCAGCTGATAGGTCACCTACACGGACAAACACAGGTTATTATTATTTTTTTTTAATCCAGATTATAGTGAACCTGAGCTAACGTGTTCTGCATCACACTGATTCAGTTTAACACATACTGCAGATGTTATGACAACAAAAATGAATATTGAACTTCAAACTTCTCAGGAGTCAATGTTCCTACATCTGCAAGCTAAAGCATCTGCCTCCTAACACTGTGTGTCTGTAAGTGCACAACTAGTCGGGAGAATGCCTGAAATGTTTTTGAACAATGAGGAACACAAGCAATCTCTAGTCCTGGCTTTTCAAATGTGACACTTTGCTGAGATTTTCAATCCATAGTGTGGGTGCAGCACAGACTCAACAGGTTCATCAAAGCTCCACACCCTGCCAACATATTGACACAGACACATGCACTGTAAGTTACCTTAAACAACTACTAAGCAAACAGGATTCAGTCCACACCTGATAAACTGCTGCATCAAGGTTACTCAAGGCTAGAAAGGCCATGTTGTTCTGAACGGCGTACACCAGCGAGGGCACACTCAGCTTCAGCAGCTCTTTGGGGCTGCACAGAACGTGTTCCACTAAGGCTTTCTTCAGTCTGGAAGGGCTCCCCGTTTCACTGGAAGCAAAAAAAAAACAGACGGATGAGGAATGTGAAAACTACAAATGACTACAGTAATAATTAGAGCTGACTAATAGACACTGAAAATAAGTTGACTGTGTTTAATATATCAAATATGATTTAAATAAGGTAAGCTACCACCATGATCCGAGTTTGTTATAATGTTTCACTTTGAGCTGCTTTAGTCCCTTTTCTCCTAATGGATTGCATCTAGCCCTTCCATCTTGCATGTATCTATCTGTAAATCTCAGTCACTAACCACCTACTTTCCTGGGAGCTCTCGAGCTCTCTTAGGCTAGATCGTTGGTTGACGGCCTGCAAACCCCCCCCCCCCTCCCCTCCCCACCGGATTGTTGATGGATGGCTTGCCTCCCCCCCACCCCCTTGCGCCCTATCCCTCTTCCTGCATCGTATCCCATCTCTCCCCCTATCTCTTTCCAAGCCGGGGATCCAGCCGAAGATTTCTGCCTTTTTAATAAGGCAGTTTTTTCTTACCACTGTAACTTTTGCTGCTTTGCTAAAGTGCTCATGATGGATAGGCCGGATCTTTGTAATATAGCAATAAGTAAGGTCTTTTACCTGCTTTTTGTAAAGTGTCTCGAGATAACACTTGTTATGAGTTGATGCTATACAAATAAAAATTGATTGATTGAATTGATTGATCTAAATGATTTATTTTAGGTTTAAAACCATCCCACCGGAATAGACTCGCCAACATGACGTGCTGACGCGAGCAGCAGTTTTCTCCCACACACCACTTTTCTCTCCTTTGCCGCTGCAGAAATGTTCCTTTTTTTTTCCTTTTTAAAATCTGTTCCATTTTCCTCGCATATCCACATGAATATGTAAACTATATTTCGAGAGGATTAAAGTACAAGGATCTCTTTTTTTGTCACCTGTTGCCATGGCTCCATTATTGATGGCTGTTTATCATCGCGGAGTTGATTTAACAAACTTGAATCAGCTGATCTGGAACCCAAAACTCAGAGTTTCCCACCTGAGGGTAAATTTACTCAGAGCTCAGGGTCAGGTGAGAGTTAGTTGAACCTTCTTTCTGAAACGGGCCCCTGGTAATGTGAATTACCCCATGGCAGTGGAGGAAATAATTATTTGATTCCCTGCTGATTTTGTAAGTTTGACCAATTACAAAGAAGTGAGCGGTCTATAATTTTTATGGTACCTTTATTTTAACAAACAGAGACAGAATATCAATAAATAAATAAATAAATAAATAAAACATTGTATAAAGTTATAAATTCATGGGGCGCTGGTGGCGCAGTGGTTAGTGCGCGCACCCCATGTATGGAGGCTGTTGTCTCAAGCGGGCGGCCCGGGTTCACATCCCACCTGTGGCTTGTCCCGCATGTCGTTCCCCACTCTCTCTCCCTGATTTCCGACTCTATCCCCTGTCCTGTCTGTCCATTAAAGGCATAAAAAGCCCCCAAAAAATACATCTTTAAAAGTAGGTGTGTGTACCACTATAAATAGATAAGTGTTCTTTTTCATCTGTTTGACTTCCTGATGAAGGCTTGATGCCAAAACACATCAAAGTGTGTTTTTTAAGGTCCATATGACCATGTCGTAAATGATTAATGGACTTGAGCTTGTAAAGCGTTTTTTCTAGTCTTCTGACTACTCAAAGTGCTTTTACACCGCATGTCACACCTACGCATTCAAACTCATTCAGAAGTAACTAATCCCATTCATATGCATTTATGCGCCGCCGGTGGGAGCAATTCGGGGTTAAGTATCTTGCCCATGCACACAGGACCTGCAGGAACAGGGGATCCAAACCTCGACCCTCCAATTGAGAGATAACGACAGTACCAACTGAGCCACTGTCTTAACATATGTAAACCAGCACCTCTGCAATAACATTTTAAGTTGCCATTTTCACTGCTTTAGCAACTTGACGATGTCTCCTTAGGCTGTTTGAAACGGTTCTGACCTTTGGTTTCTGACATTTTATACACCAAATGAAAAGTACATTAACCCAGAAAGTAGTTAGTTAATCAATAATCAAGCCTTTGGTGGCAGCCCTAACACATGTGGATGTTGTATTCCACATGCTTCACCGGGAGAGACGTCCCTCTACCTGCAGGCTGTGATGTGTCTGTTAGGGCTGCACATCACGATATGGTCAAAAACTCATATTGCAATTATTTTTGACGGCTATCGTGATTGCGATATAATTGGCAATAGGAGTGGATGATTGAATTTTGCATCATAAAACAAGTATAATCATGTAATGTAATGTTTATTATGACGTGTGCTGCTGCCCTCTAAACCAGGTCACCCTTGTGGAAGGGATCTTGACCTCAATGCGTTAATAAAGGTTGAATAAAAATGATAAGCGACATTTTGCTGATGTCTTTACCACACAAACATGTTAATAATAATAATAATAATAACAATAATACATTGGTTTTTTTAACCGCGCTTTTCTAAAAACTCAAAGACGCTTTGACGAAACATAAAACCATAAAACAAAACAAAAAACGACGAGGACAGTACATTGAAGAAGTAATGTGTGTATGTGTGTGTGTGTGTGTGTGTGTGTGTGTGTGTGTGTGGGGGGGGGGGGGGGTTAGTGGTTGTAGGCAGTGTTGAAGAGGTGAGTTTTGAGGGATTTCTTCAAGGAGGTGAGTGTAGGGGAGTCTCGGATGTTATTTGGGAGAGAGTTCCAGAGGGTGGGAGCGGCGATGGAGAAAGCCCTGTTCCCCCCCCCTCCCCCCCTCCCCCCCAGGACCAATAGTTGATGTTGTAAAACATGTTTTGACATTTACTTCTCATATATAATTGCAGGTTATTGCGATCTGGATATCGCCTTTATTCACATTGTGACTCAGGTTATTCGTGTATTTATTTATTTAACCAGATTACTCACATTGAGGATCTATTTTTCGTGGTCAAGAATAGCAGCCATGAGTAGTGTAAAACATAATCAAGAAAATAAAAAAAAATGTATCTCTAAACGTTCATTTGTTATTGTGTGTTCAAACACTTACTTTGACAGCATCCCCAGACTCAGGATTAACTTGATGACCTCAGTGATGCACACTGCAGTCGTGGAGAAGTACAGGTCTCCGGCTGAGATGGTCCTCGTGTACCTGAGCGCCACTGTGTATGTGGCAGCCACCAGGGTCATCACCGTCAGGCAGTACAGCTTGAAGACCACGCTCACATTTTCTGAGGAGAGAGAGAGAGAAAGAGAGAGAGAGGGGGGAACATGATCTCAAAGCTGCTAACAATCATTAGCCTACATGTCTTGTGTTTATTATAGCATCACTATAGAAACAGGTGACCTTATCAGTCGCTGACATGTTATCACTTCCCTCACTGAAAACGAAATAACACATAATCATAAGCTAGAAGCTCTTAAAGCCATCCACAAAACGTTACTTTTTCTTAACCCTAACCTGCTAACATTAGCCTCACATGCTAGCCTGTATGAAATGGTCAAACTCACCGACTCCCATGGTGTCTCTGCTTTCTGTCACTCCAGGAGGTAAAGGACCTGAACTGAACTGCGCAGGTCACATGTCATAACATCTAAAGCAGTCTGCTGGGAAGAATGTCGCCCGACCTGCAACACATCGAGACATGGGACGACTGGTCTGATTTAGAGTTTCCTGCCTGATATCGGGGAGATTACTACAATTCCCAGAATGCTGCGCGAGTCGACTTAGGTGTGTTTGTTCTGAGATTGCCTCGGTCCCGTCGGTTTTACAATTGTTTTGCTCTGCGATTCAAGTCAGAATTATGAAAGAAATTGTCACAACTACGATTTAAAATAAAGTTATTATGAGATGAAAAGTATTGACTGGTATAATGTCATTATAACTATTATTAACCTCATGCTACAGTGTTTTTTTAATAACAATAACCCTTTCCAGTGTAGTTACTGTGTAATCTTCCATTATTGTATTTTTTTTATTTTATTTAACTGATGTAAATATGTTTGATTTGATTTTAAATTCTATTTTTATTTTTAATAATTATATTCCCGTCCCCTGTTTTTCTGGAGCTGCTGTAATGCACATATTTGCCCCACGGGGGGATCAATAAAGTTTATCTTTATCTTTTTAAATTAAAAAAAGGAAGCATTTTCTTTTCCTTTTTTTAACCTTACAGATATCTGCTGTTTACATTATGGTTTGTTTTTTACAGTAGACTTACATAAACATACTTAAAAAAAACAATAAACTGTAATAACACAATGTAATAACAATATCTAATTAACAATAATAATAATAATAATAATACATTTAATTTGTAACGCACTTTACATTTTTCCCAAAAAATCTCAAAGTGCTACAGGAAGAAAAAACAGAAATAAAAACAAATTGTTACACATGTATGTCTGTCTACTCACCATTATATTGAATAGTCTCTGCTGATAACATGTATACACTCATGCACTTTAACTTATAGTATCACTGATTGCACATCTCCCTATGTCAATACTGTCCATTTACAACTCTGTTTTTGTACATTTACATTTAATCTTTCATATTTTAGACTAGCAATGCTAAGTTAAATCCTGGTTGTATATATTCCCATTCTTAGTTTTGATATTTTTAGTGCTTATTTACTTTGTATTTAATATTATATTGTGTTTAGATTTGCTAATATTGTGTTTTTTTTAACTCATTGTGTGTTTGGACAACCTGCTGCTGTAACGCCACAATTTCCCAGTTCGGGATCAATAAAGTAATTCTATTCTATTCTATCACCAGGTTACAAAAGCACTTCTAATTTCTCCATCAGGCTCTTCTTATTCAACCACTTACTGTACAAGTTATACTTTAAAACATTCTACATTTCTGTATTCAGAAACACAGTATAGTCAAGTGTAAACAAATATGAAGGCAATGCTAACAAAACTCAAGAAAGCAAATGAAACACATTTTGTGATATTTCAGCCAGGACACATTTGTTTAAATATAAAGATGAACACATATGTAAGAAAGAAAAAAAACAGACTCTATGATTTTATATATTTTTTATTTATTTCTATGAACACATATGACTAAATACAAAGAAGCACGTTCCACTCGTGATTCCAATTGTTTGTCCATTACATCAACCATGTCACATACGAAGAGTTGGGGGGGAAAAATTCTGTGAAATATTAAGATTTAAAAGGCTAATGAGAACATTGGACTCGGATAAAGTAAATCAACTTCTGCAGTTAGAGTGGTAATGATACCATATCATTTATCAGGACGTAACATAAAGTGGAAACTTCTGAACTCTTTCATGGACAAAACTGATGTTATACCAAGTGATATTAACATCATATACTTTTTTATGTTAATACTTCACCTACTTACTTAACCTGAATAACGCTTCTGTAAACGCTCAGAATTCACCAGTGCTGTAAACATTTATTCTAACCACTGCAGAACAATCTGTCTGTCTGAGCTTCTTGTACAGCAGCAGGAGCAAACCCTCCTCCTCTGACGGCAGCCAGATACCACACCAACATGTTTCACATTTATCACAGCTTGCAGGGCAGGTACTCCAACTGCAGGTGTTTTTAAATGGGTGGAGAAGCAATGATGTTATTACCCGTCATAGAAATCATTCTTAGATGTTGGATAATGGAAAACTTCTCATAAAGACACAGCCTGTGATTTATTTTGGTGCAGCTACCCTCACAGATGGCACACTGTCAATGCACCCCTGCAAAGAGACAAGCTGCAGTGAGCACAGGTTGAGCTCTTCCACGGCCACAGATGTGAACTCAGGAGTTGTCGGAGGGAACATGCTCGAAGCCTTCACTCTCCCTCACCAGCGCCCTCTCCAGGATGACGCGGCCTTCTTTGTAACGCTGGCTCTCCTCCGTGGCGAACTCGTACATCCAGCCCACTTTGCTGTTGCAGTTCTTGCAGCTGACGTCCCGCACCATGTGTCTTCCCGTCAGCATGACTCTGTCCTGCACCTCGCTGTGCTGTAGATTCACAACCTGGAGGGCAGCAGACAGATATCTCTCACCGGAAAATGTACTGATTTGTACTGAGTCATTTTTTTAAAAGGTCATTTTTGCAAGTTTTAAAACTGTCTTTAAAACGTGAAAATTGTACAAGCTGATGATATAATCAATAAATTCAAGTGTCTTGGTTTGAAGACTGTTTGAATTCATTTCATTAAAAAAAAATTGAAAAGAAAATTATTATTCAAACACCAGGCTGATGTGGTTACTTAATTATTGTTTGTGTTATTACAAAAACTAACAAATAAAATAAAACTAAAATATTGATTCTCTCAGTGACATTAAAAGGTGAGAAGTTACTCATCTTCACAACTGAGGAGCATCTGAGCATTTGTTTGCGTTTTAGCTTTAAACATTTTGTACCATATCATTTCCAAAGACATCCTAGTACATCATCATCATTAAACAAATACTTTTTGACATTACTTTGTAGCGCTTACTATGATAAATCATCAAATAAGGGAGTGTCTACAAACAGATTACACAGTGTTTAACATCAATACCTCTGTCATCAAGTACTTTGTAACAAAGTTTAATCTGTTGAACTAACAAGTGCAACAGGAACGTTATGTTTGATCCAGGTGAAGGTGGTGATGTGTTTAGGCTACCTTGTTGAAAAGGAAAGCCCGGCCGGTTGCTCCTGTGAAGCGTGTCGAGATGAGTTCTGCACGGTTTGTCAGAATGGTGTCACAGTTGGCACAGGAGAAGAGGCGAGTCCCGCCAATGTGGTCCAAGAAGATCCGGCCCATGTTGATGACTGCTGCCAGGGAACAAAAGATATTAACGCAAATAACTTTAAACAAACAAGTGAAACAGCCTCGTAAGAACACGTGACACATCACGCTGTTGTATTTGGAAGGCGCCGCACAACCCAACCAAATACAGCTGCAGGAAAAAGTATGTGAACCCTTTGGAATTTCTTAGCTTTCTGATTAAATTGGTCATAAAATGTGTTCTGATCTTCATCTAAGTCACAACAATAGACAAACACAGTCTGTTTAAACTAATACCACACAAACAATCATGTGTTTTCATGTTTTTGTTGAACCACAACATGTAAACTTTCACAGTGCAGGGTGGAAAAAGTATGTGAGCCCTTAGGCTAATGACTTCTCACAGAGCTAATTGGAGTCAGGAGTCAGCCAACCTGCAGTCCAATCGATGAGACGAGATTGGAGGTGTTGGTTTAAAGCTGCCCTGCCCTGTGAAAAACACACTCCAGCTTTGAGTTTGCTGCTCTCAAGAAGCATCGCCTGATGTGAACCATGCAGGAAATTTAAGCAGACAACTAGTAAACTCCTAAGGGTTCACATACCTTTTCTTGCAACTGTAAATACAACAGGAGAAAATGGTATTTAGGGAGAGTATTTGGGGAAAAACATGAATGACCCCTTCATGTATCTGGTTGTGTGAGGTCATGTTGAATATTGACTAACAGCAGTCTTTTTAATTAATGTGATCAAGTAATGGATTAAGACGTTCACATCTGGTCCTTTTTTCCCCCATTAAAAGGAAATTAATTGGCTTTTCCACAACAACCAAATTAGAAAATGTGTACAATACATTTTGTTAAATGAAAATGACAAATTCAGCCTTTTGGAAAGTTACATTTAAAGGGATTAAGGACATTAATGTTGAATTATATGTGATGCTCAATCCTGATGTTTAAGGCTACTGTTGTATTTTCTTTCACTAACTTTAACGAATGTTAAGACATTTGGATTACGATTTAATGCTAAGATTAGAAATAGTGATGAGCTTTAGTCACACACTGCTGATGTTTGTTTTGTAGGACTCACTTCATGGGATGTCAACAACAAGGTAAACAACGTTACACATCACTGCGGATTAGCATTGTGTCCTTAACTCGCAAAAGCTGTGAAAACATTAGTAAATTAAAAACCTACAGTTTGCTTGATGGTTCGTCAGAGAAAAAGCAGCTTTGTCAGAAAGAACTACAAAAAGGCATCCACATAACAGCTAGCTGAAAAGGCCACACGGTTAACTCGAAGATAAATGTCTCACCTCGAAACGTAAACAAGCGGGATGGCAGTCGCGTCGAGGCTGACTCTTCACCTCTACGTTTTGGTTATTATCGAGTGACTACAGACGTCCACGAATCCCCTGGATCGACTTTGATTAACAACAACAGAGGACAGCAGTTGATGCAAACCAGTCAGCTTGTTTTTGCCTTGCTAGCATCAACGACAAACGGGATGGTTCGCTCTGAATTTCAGAATAAAATCACCGTTGCAAATATAAACTGAGACACTGCCGTTTAAAGTCGCGCCTGCCTTTTGATAATGATCACAATCACAGTTAAAATCAATTGGTAGAATAAATGCACAAAATTTGAGTCCAAACTTCCCTGCTGGTAACTAACTCTTCTTCCAATTACAAATGATTTCTTTTATTTTGAAGGCCGAGTCTAGCCAATGTTTGAAGCGAGCAGCTTAGTGCCGCTCCAGATGATGGCCACATGAGGGCAGCAGAGCGCACACGTACTGGATGCTGCATGATGAGTGCTACATTTTAAAGATACATGAATTATTCATTTCAAATATAGAAACTCCTTTTTCTACATGCTCTCTGTGTTATTTTAAATTTGTAATGTGCCCTGATGTTATGGTTTATTGAGGATTTTTAACCTTTTTGTTATTAGTTTTTAAGTGAAAATACAGTGTTGTGACAAGTTTTACAAGATCTCTATATCTTCTATAGGAGTAAAACAGAGAGCAGATAGAAGCTAATAAAGGACTAAAAAGTTAAATACTTCAATACTTTTAAAAGAAAAGTGTTTTAAAAGAATACATTCTTTATTTTAATGATCAATAGCCTATACTGAAAAGTATAGAAGCCTAAAAAAACCCTTCAGAAGTTCAGTCATACTTTAGACCAAAAGCTACTGGGAGCAGAAGAGAGAGATTCAATTTGAGAGACTAAATTTTCCAAATTACTTGGCCTACAGAAACATTGTCATATTTGGGAAATTTAGACAGTGTGCAGCAGTTTCCTGTATTTTTTGTTGGTAATTTAAAACAAGAAATTACCCAAATTGGGTGCCTAGGACTTCTATCTTTGTTACCATGTAGAAGCAGGGATGGACTTTTTAAAAAGAATTTACTGGAAATGTATTGTTGTGATGAGACATTGTTGGTAAAAGACAACCCAACAGGCTTTACTGCAAACCATTTTAATCCCAACTTGGATCCTGTCCTGTTCCACCTCGACCAGTCCAGCAACTTTTGTTTCACACTGAATGCCTATAGTGAACTAATTCCTCCCGTGGCATTTCATATGTCTTCACCAGATTGTTCAGAGAAACTAAAATCCTCTGTGAAGTTATATGACAGTCAGCCAAAGGCACTAGCAATGTCCCAAAATACCACAGACTGCATCTGGTGCCTGATCATGTTTGTGTGCTCTGAGCTGCCAGAAAAGCAGCCATCGGTAACATCCATCTGGTGGTCTATTGCCGCAGTGAGTGGATAACAAGGCAGCCCTGTCTCCTAAAAGTTTGTCTTGTTTCTTAGTACTTCCCTCTGCTTTGATCATTTGCGAAATAAAACAGAATCATAAATAATATCTGAGAAAATCTTTCTACTGTAAACTGAACTTCTTCTGTTCTTATATTCTGCTGAAGATTTCCTGCCCTCCTCAAAGTTACTAATAGATTCTTCTTATTTCCATGTAGAGTCCCTTTAAACGTCTTCAATGCCATCTCTATTTATTAATTGGCTGCAAATGTTCTCAGTCAGTCAACCAATCACCTACAAGTAGGTCTGCAATTCAATTCAATTCAATTCAAAAAACTTTATTTCTCCCCGGGCGGCAATTCAAAGGCACACAGAGCACTAAATTAACAACAGTGCAAGTAAACAAAACATTTTAACCTAAATATAAAGTGTTAATTTAAATACAACTTAATCAAGATCTGGTAAATGGCCTCACGTGATGTCACCTGAGTCAGATGGCTGAAAAAGTTAAATGTAGTTGTGAGACACACGTTTGAAAATAAAAACACATCAGGGGGACAGACACAACACCTAAATCTGTGACTTCACTATAGGAGGTGTGCGGTGCATTGTGGGTAATGTGGTTAAAGAAGGAGAATGTGTGGTTAATCAAAGACACGTCTGATTCTGCTGCAGTGATTTAAATACTTTCCTTTTAGGGGTTAGTTGTGAGAGTACTCGATTAACAGAACGATTACCTGATCAATGAAAAATTATTTGTAAGTGATATTTTATGACTTGTTTACGCTCAGCTACTAGGATTTACTCTCATCCGACATATCAATTCTTTGAAATAAATGAGAGAAAACAAGTGTTATATTTAATTTTTGTTATATTCTCAATATTTCTAATAGCCAACATGTATAACACAGTTATGTAAAAAAGGAAAATTACAGAAATATTAACAACAAGACATCTAATTACTAATAATTGAAAATGCACTGTGAGATAACCACACATTTTCTTTGTAGAATTTCCTCTAGTCTTTTTTTTTTTCTGTATCTAAACATGCTTGATTTATCTTTTTTTCCATTCTGGTGGACCGCCTATTTTTTTTTTTTTTTTCAGTAAATCTTAATTGTTGCGCCTTTTTGACCTAAGAAAATGAAGATGGTGGATTCATTCCAATCTGTCTTCTTCCAGTACATACAGACAATGACGGTGTCTGCTTTTTGTGTGTTTAAGAAGTGTGACTACAGGACAAACTGTTCATAGATCAGAGAGATAGAGGCCATGCTCCAGCAGGAGGTTCATAAAGAGTGAATGTCCTTGAGTGAAGATAACAGACTGTAAAGGCAGTGTGACCTCATATCTGGATTACTGTGATCATGATTAGAGTTCTGTGCTGCGTTTAAGGTCTGGACAAAATGGAGAAAAACATGACTGTAAACTTTCTGGACTTCTGCTGCTTTAAATGTACGCAATACAGCGCATGACGGGTGTCTGACTTCTCCAGTTCTCCAGGTTATTTGTTTTCTTAACTTCTTTGCCCTTCCTCCTGACCATCACCTCTCCAATCAGCTGGAGATAAGAGATACCTTTTCAACACTAAAGAGTCACTGTTACATAAAAAAAGGATATTTCTCCTGCTGTGTTTTGGAGATGAAAATAAAAAGGTATAAAGTGGGCATGTCAGCCTTAAGAAAATCACATTCAAATGCCATTATTTAGCCTATCTTTGTCATAAGATGCCTTACTTTTTTTTTTAATAGCATTATAAGATTAAAATCCCCCAGACAGTCTAACAGGAAGCTGTAACAAAAAGCACAACAGTGTACATCCATCCTGTAACATACAGGACTCAGCATGTCTTCTACATTACACTAACTGTGCTTCTCAGCTGTTAACTGGTTCGGTCTGTCTCCTCTTTAGAATGAACGTAGACATTTTTTTATAATTAATGGCAAATAACTTATCTCAAATTAAGCCATGGTTGGTGGGAAGAAAAGTGTTTCTTCTTTTACTGTACTCATAACATCTGTAGAAAAAAAAGGGCTAGTAACCATTACCCTTTTGGATAATCCTGCCCCATTCACCTTGTCAACCTGTGTTTTTAACACATCTGTTCCCACAGTTAATCAGTCTACAGAGTGGTGTGAGTCCTGACCGTGTATTTATTGCTGCAGTGAGGAGGTCAAGAGTACATGCCAAGGACATACTTATATATCAGGGATTAAAGGATTATTGGGAAATACCAAGACTACAGTCAAGAACAACAACAGGAGAAACAAGAAGGCTGGCTCTGCCTAATAGATAAACTATTGTCTCCAGTACATGACGCCATTTAAAACTCTTAATCCTTCCACCTACGAGTTTTTCATCAGAGAGTTTTCAAAAGATTGAAGGCTGAGCTGATTTCACTGGACAAAGCCTGGCTGTGGTTTATTTGTTTCCATTCTTTTTTGCTAAAATAATCTGACGAGCTGCTGGCTGAAGCTTCATATTCACTGCACTGATGTGATGCTGATGAGTGCTTTGTGGGACGAGCCTTTTGTAGAAATGTTCTGACTGAGATTTGAATAACACTTCAAACACAGAAGCTGTCCCTGGTAAAACACACGCTTGTTTGGCCGTCGTTCATTCAAGATGGAGGGATGCTGTGTGTTCTCAGTCAAAGAATCAAAGCATCCGGGGATTAAACTAAAAGACAAACTGAGAGTGAAATCATTGCCACAGGAAACAACTGAACAACTGAACTGAACTAAATAACTGAACTCTGATTGTTTGATGCACACAGGCAGATCTGAATCATAACCTCAGAGCGGATTCATTATTTGACAGTGTTTTATTCACCTTCGCCTCTTCTCTTCTCTGAAACATGGAGAGATGTCTCATGTACTGCTCTTCTAACTTTGGATTCAAACTCCATACCTCTTCATTATGATTGATTATGATTGTTTCTCTTCAGCCCAGTGGTGTCAGAAGTATAGAAGTATATAACATCGTGACTGCAACAGAACAAAGTTAAAATTATTGGGTAAAGCAAGTTACAAGAAGGTAGACTTAGTGATGTTATCTCATTGATTGTATCTATGATTCTGACATTAAGCGAAGGTCAACAAAAAAACTTGAATAGAGCAAGACTGAAAACAACTTTTCTTATGATAACAAGGGATCATTTTCATGATGTCACTTTAGTATTTTATTTTTGTTCACATGTACATGATGATAAAGTCATCTATGTTTTATTTTTTTAATTTTTTTTTACAAAAACGATGATACTTCAACCAGACTTTTTTTGACCGGGATGGCCAAACTGGGTTACTGACTTATACAACACAAGATAATGACAACATTTGCTTATTTTTTAATGGCACAAAAGGAAGATTTATGTTCAAAGTCACAATTTAAAGTACATAATAAAATTGCACGCAAACTCCTGTACAGTCTGACTTGCAACATTTTGGTCACATTGCCAGTTAGTTTTTTGCAATTAAGACATAAGTGCATTTCTTTCCCATGCACCTGTCTTAAGAAATAGATGTCCAGAGTTTGCGTTTACAATTTAAAGTACAAACAAAGGAAAACATGCTACATTGATATGTAAAGAAAACTACAAGCAGCCTTGGCAAGAAATGAAGACCTAATAAATTATCATAAGTCCCGCCTCTGTCAGGGCAAATAGCCGATCACATTTGAGGATTTTTGGGATGGCACCATAGGGATTAAATTTCTAGGGGGGCCCATGCCACCCCTGGCCACCCTCTGGACAACAGCCCAACAGTATTTCGACATCGATCTTGTGGTTTGAGAAATATCTGCAGATATATATATAGATATATATATCTATATATATATATATATATGTTATATTATAATGATTAAAGCTGCGCTATCAGAGTCCGTGTTTCATTATCAAACCTCACGGCCGTGTCCTTTGCACAAGCAGGCCAGACCCTCCCCTTTGTGTCCATTTATGATCTGCAGCGTTTGTCATTATCAGTGATCCTGGCCAGGTATAATTAATCACATAGACACACAGCCAAACAGAGAGAGAGAGAGAGAGAGAGAGAGAGAGAGAGAGAGAGAGCAGAGAGGAAGAGAGGCTGCACAATCACAGAGAATCAATCAGAGAAAGTCACAGAGATGATGCTTCCACGGCTGCTTCTGATCAGCGTCCTCGGGTTCACATGGACAACAGGTTCCTGCTGTTTGTTTGATTTCATGATCACCTTTGTCGATTTCAAGTTTTTCTTTTAAGGGACCTTTTTGCCTTTATTGGATAGGACAGCTGAAGGGAGAGGAAATGTTAGGTGGAGAAAGTAGGGACTGACATGCAGCAAGGGGCCGAGGCTGAATTCGAAACCCACAGCTGCTGCGACAGGGACTAGAGCCTCTTTTCATGGGGGACACAACATAACCGCTAGGCTATCGGCACTCCCACCTTTGTTGATTCTTGGAGTTATTTTTAAAAAATTGGACTTTAGAAAATAGCTTTTTTAAAACTGCTATGGAGGATATAAACATAAATCATATTGTAAAGTTGAAAGTAGTCATCACTGGTATATCACATATTGGTTGGAGCTGGATTTGGTGATTCTGAATCAGAGTTGAGCCTCACAGGAGAAGAAAGACTCTGAGAATACCTCTATGAAAATATGCTGGCAGCTGAAATCCAGTATAAATTTGCACTTCAGTTGTGAGTCATAACATTGATGTAAAATGTAGGTTTATTTTTTGGAATCCCTTTTAGATTTGATGATAAAGTAAAGATATTCTTCCCACTCTCAATCAAGTCTGTATTTAATCGGTTTTTTTTTATAACAACAAAATGTATCTTTATATATTCATGGCTCATCAGTTCTTTGTTATGTGTTGAGCTTTTTCATGAGATAGAGTCAGTAGACCGAGGTGGAACTGATTTTCTTCTATTAGATCTACTGAACAAACAGGTTGTATTCAATAAAGTTATGTATTTTTGTTTTCAGTGACTGGAATGCCTTGCTCTCAGATGTTTCCCTCTCAGTCGCCTCCTTCAAACGGTGAGTGAAATAAAGACAAAGTTAATGATACGTCCACTTATATGAACCGCTGTAGGCTGAGTGAACTGCTAATTGTTGCTTTGGATGGACACTGCACAGAAGTTCTGCAGAGAATATAAAACCTTTTGGTTCACTTAGTTTAACAAACAGCTTTTATATGTTGATGATGTTTTGATAAGCACAAAATTACCCCACAGTCCAAAGACAATTAATATCTATAGAACAAAATTAACCTTAAGATGCAAAGAATGAAAAAAAAGTCAAGTTTCTGCACATTGACTTGCGTTTCTTGCAGTGTTTACACAGAGTGGCAATACTACTTATGCTGTGATAATAATTTGAGTTTTTCGACTTTGTGTTAATAATGAAACTATAGGGAAAGTGCTGATGATAGACTGAAGGGATTATTTCTTTCTCTGTAGTTAACAGCGTTAGACCTTCAGATGTGGCCGTGCTCTCCTCCGTTGGACTTCACATGCACAGGTGAGAACAGGTCAACAGTTTGCTTCATCCGTAAGTGATATTAGCTCTGAAGACGACTGAAATCTAACCGTGTAGTAACATAATGGCACTCGTGTCTTTTCTTTTCCCTGCAGCACTGAGCTCTCCACGGTGGTATCAAGACTCACAGGTATAAGATTCAAAATGTGTTTCTGTGTGTGTGTGTGTGTGTGTGTGTGTGTGTGTCTAAAACCAGTTTTTATCTAATGCTGCCTCACTCGGCATGTCTTCACTGTTGTGCTGAGTCTGAAACTTAACTTTCACTTAAAATGACATGAGCTTCTATCACACTACTGTGTGCTATCTTTACTACAATGATAATCTACATGAGCCGTGATTATTTGAAACAATAGACCCTTATGTACTCGTCACACGTCAGGCCCGTGTGCTGTTATCTTTTCTGTAAAAAAAACACAAAGTACCGCCGATACTTCATAGAGATAAACACAGACTAACACAGTGCAGAATGGTTGATCAAAGTGTTATTAAATGCAATTTAATTAAACAATTTCCTCTTATTAAAGTGTGCACTTGTTGTTTTTTTTAGCCTTTTGGAAAAATGTACCACTGTATTGTTTTTAGGGACAATTTCCTTTATAAGAATGAGGATGTTTTTTGTATTTCATTACAAAATAAGTTGGCCATAATGTATGTTTGCATGTTTAATTTTGTTCTGTTTCTTATGTTAACACATCTGCACCACATAGGAGAAGAAGCTGTGTTTATTTGGTGTTCATTTAGTGTCCGTCTTCCTCCTTCAGAGCTGCTGACCCTGTTCAGTCCTGCACTGATCAGTCCTCTGTCGGATCAAACAAACCCGTACAGCCCTCAGTTTGTTCAAAACAGGTACAAACCCACAGACGTGTTACTCTGGTTTTCTTCCCATGATTTGACCAATATTTAAACTTGTTGCGTTTGATTTGCAGCTCACTGGTGGAGCAGGCAAAGGAAGTCTCCCGCTACCTCCAACACAATCAGGTAGTTCATGAAAGTACGCTCTCTTTGGAAAAGAATTTGATTAAAGTCACCTTTTGCTTAATTTGTCTTGTTAATTGTGATGACTCCACACTGAGGCTTGTTTGGGAGTGAGCATAAAAACTAACTTATGAATCAACTGTATTGTCTGCAGACGTTTGAATCAGCTGTTATTTTTTTTATTTCAGGTCGTTGATGTGGAGAAAGACTGGAAGATTCTCCTTCTCTTTGTTCAGGTGGATCAGCTCTGTCCCTGTGAGCAGCAGCAGGTAAGAAGAAGAACTGACAAGAAAGATACATGTGCTGTGTTTAAATCAAATCACTTGTTCTATTTTTTTTTTAACTTTCACCAGTCAAATAATGTGCACATGAAGGCAAGTCATGATGGAAAAAGAATGCTTAGTCGCTATTCTATCCCCTTCTTCAAACATTTATCAGTAAACCAAAACTCTGCTTTTGGAGACAGAGAAAACGTATATAAACTTGGACAATTGAGAGGTGATCTGAAAGGTTATTTGTGTCTCAGACTGTTCTTTGTCTGCAGGTTCAGTCTGTAGTCCGAGCCGTGGTTAAAGACGTGGATGAGGCTCTGCAGCTGTTGCACTCTCAGGTAGATTTAGAGTGACACAAAAGTATTCACAACTGCTGTGTTTGACATATATTAACACATTCCTCCACATTTTGTTTCACTCCCCTGTGCCACAGCTGAAGAGGACCATCGTAAGTGTGGCACTGTGGGATGGAGAGCACGACAGTTGCCAGAAAAAGTGAGTTTATACATAAATTATCTTTTTCTTTTTTCGGGTGAATCATCTCTGGCTTAACATCAATCCATCAATCATTATTTGTATACACCACAATTCATAACAAGCGTTCTCTCGAGACGCTTTACAAAAAGCAAGTAAAAGACCTTACTCTTTTTAATTTAATATTACAAAAGAGCAGATAAAGAGTGTCTCACTTACATCTTTAGCTTTTCGATGAAACAAGGCTTTTACAACAAGCCTTTTAGTTTATGACATTAAATATATGTTTTATATGTGACACAAGTCTGTCTCTATTATTTAGGCAGGTAGGTTTTTTAGCCCCTAAAAAAATGAATTTAAAAAAGAAAAAAATCACAAGACAAGCAAAAAACAACAAATGAGTCTCCTACATACATATGCCTACAGGGACTACAGATGCTAAATCAGCTCATAGCTAACTGTGGTTCAGCTAATTATCTGAACACTGTCCCTGTCAAAATAAACACAACAAAAAAATAATGTTAACAAAACAAAGAGATTTATAAAAGGAGCAATTTACCTGAAGCTACAGTAAAATCAGAGTTTAAGCGACATATGAAGATGTGATTCTCTAAACACAAACGTATTGAGTTGTTAACTCTCTCTAACTGACAGGATGTGCATGGAGACAAACAGTGAAGGAGAAGTCAGACTGCTCAGGGCCATGCTGAGTCAGGCTCTGCAGGTTTGTGTGTGCTTTTTTTTTTTTTTACATAATAAAATATCTGCCTGATGCATTGAGGGCGTTCGTTTTTTTTTATTTACTCTTTGAAACTTTTTGGTGACTTTCCATCTTGACTGCAGGAGTCCTTGGATGAGCTGCTTGTAAAGAAGAGCTGGTTCAATGACAGAGATGACTTCACTGTGATTCTGCAGGACACGCCGTTCATCCCAGACATTTCATCTGTCTCTGTGAGTCACAGGCACAAACTATCTCTCTACACCTTTAATTCATTCATTCATCTTATCTCCACTTAAATGTAATGCTTAATTGTGGTAAATCATTTTTCCACAATAAAAGTGCATAGCTTAAACTCTTACAGTATTTGATTGTTGATCTATTTTTCTTTTTTTATCATTTGCCTTTTCTTATTATTTATCTCTTTATGCAAGAACCCAGACATTACAAAGAAAAGGTGGAAACTAAGATGTTCCCAAATTTTAAAAAAAAGACCTATTTCCAGAGACTAAGGCAGGAAAGTGTTCACATTTCTGTAGCAGTCCTGTATCCTCTAGCTGGGAAAGCAAAAAGTGAAAACTGGTTTGATTGTTTCTGTTGTCACCTAGCAGTCTTATCTTTCACATTTACCCCGGAGTCTGATTGGACACACAGGTGCTGACAGGAAGTGACCAGAGGCACTCTAATCAGTATAGAAACCATCTTATAAGTCGTTGTTTATCAAACAAAAACCATCGTTACAACCATCATCATCATCAATAATATCAATAAACATCATCATTAAGTTAAGTTAGGTATTCATTAAAGAGCTGGGTCTTTAGCTTTTTCTTAAAGGTGCAGAGGGACTCTGCAGATCGAATGGAGTTTGGGAGTTCATTCCACCACCGGGGGGCAACAGAGGAGAAGAGTCTAGTCAGCGTCTTAGGACCCTGTTGTGAAGGTTGGATCAGACGCCTTTCATTGGCAGAGCGTAGTGGGCGGGAGGGAGATGAGAGAGTTAAAGTAAGGAGGAGCCGTTTCTGTCGCTGTTTTGTAAGCGAGCAGCAGAGTTTTAAATTTGATGCGAGCAGTAACTGCTTCTCAAATAAAGAAAACAGTGTGCTCCACTACGGTCTCTGCACACTAGAAGTCAAACTGACCGAAGAAGTTGAGACACAAATCACAAAGATTCAAAACATGGAGTACTTACAGTATTCCATGTGCGCCCACCCTGGGGGGACGGATAGCCTAGTGGTCATGTTGCCCACCCCATGAACAGAGGCTATAGTCCTCGTGTCAGTGGGCCGTGGGCTCAGATCTGACCTCTTTGCTGCATGTCATTAACCCTTCTCTCCTCCAAATGTTTCCTGTCTCTTCAGCTGTCCTATCCAATTAAGGCAAAAATATCTTCTTTTTACTTTTGATACCTGAGTAAAGTTTATTTTAAAGGTGCACTATGGAGTTTTGGTAGAGAAATGTGAAATGTGAAAGGTGTACAGATTCTGTGGTATATGTTCATAACTCCATACACAAACTGTCCTCAGAGGAACATTTGGTCCAGGGATGTCAATTGGCAAGTTCAATAAAGTTCACAGTGCAAAGTTTATACTGTATAATCAGAGCATGTTTAGTCGTGTTGCTTGGAATCAAGACAAATGCCAAAAAGATTTAAAAAATTGCCAAAGTCTTACGAGAGATGAAAACGCCCTCATCGTCTGTGATAATTCTACATGAGTGTTTGTGACACTGACAGATGCAGAGACTTGGTCATCGTACTGTAGATGTACTTTCTGTATCTAACTTGCGTTTATTTTTTTCTACAGAGTGGGAAGCCTCTTTCTGAGTCACAAGTGTCACAACAAACTGATAAACAGCTGGTGCAGATGTGGACAAACCTGGTGAGAAGAACTCTCTCTCACACACACACACACGCACACACACAAACCAAACGACATACAGAGTTGTTGTTCTCTGTGTTGCAAACATGAAAACAAAGAGTTTTCTGTCTTTCAGCTGCAGCCCACAAATGGCCAACATAACACAGATGACAATGGAAAGATCATCGCACTGCCATGTCCAACCGAGGTGAGAAACAATCTGTGCCAGACCGTACACACACGCTGTCCAATCAGCACGTCAAAGCCTGAAGTTACACATAACATGCTTGGAAAATAGATCCCACCTTTCCATGCTAATATTCCACCCTAACTTCTTTCCAATTTAACACCCAACGCTCTTGTTCCTCCTCCTCCTCCTCTCGGTTATCTTCCTCCCTCCCCAAAGCACCGACCCTTCCTGAGGACGGAGGGGAACTCTCCCTCGTATCACCACCATGGTGAATCTCCTCTCGTTCTCCCAGTGAGTATAGTGTCATAGTGAGCCTGATGGAGGCTTTAGTGTTGTGCGTGTCCTGTTTGGTTCTCAGCGTGCATGTGCTGTGTGTGTGCACTCAGTTTACAGGCACAGAGATGCCCTGTGAGGACTTTAGCACCTCGCCCTCCATACCTGCCACAGGTAAGCTGGTTTGGACATGACATGTTTGCTTCTAACAGGCGATAGGGCGACTTTTAGTTGACAGAAAAGGTCAAATCATGCTTTCAGGGAAGCCTTAAATGTACAAAGATAGACATTAGGGAATTAGGGTTCATTTGCCACGCATAGGTTTTTTTATATTCCAAGATCAGCAAATTTATGTTTGCTAATGAGATTTTTTATTATCTTTCAACTAAAAATAACAAACTTATATTATAACAAACTTTACTCTGTTTCATCCTTGTGTTTGTTTCTTGTCTATCACTTATCATTTCATAAATCGTCTTTAAGTCTGTGATTTCCTCTGCAAACGTTACTTTTTATGTCATTTTATGATGATGAGTTATCTTATGACGAACCATTTCTTCGTCCTTTCAAAGATTTTCACTGAACTACTACTTTAAAGTATTACTAGCTAATATTATTGCGAAATCATTACAGTCACAGGCGTTTTATTATCTAGTTGTGCAGCCATTTGAATGTCCTGCCATCATATTAATTCTTCTTTGTGTCCTCTTTCATTTTCACAGTTCATGAACTCCGGCCCGGAGATATCAAAGTGGTTGCTGCTGTGGGAGACTCTCTGACTGTACGTAGTTTTGTTATTACTTTCAGAGAATAGAAAACACAGAGGAAGGTGAAGAAGAAACAGTTCGTATTGTGTGAGATATCAACTATAAAGTACAATGTTGAAAACAAACATTTACTAATTACTGTATACCGACACTGGTCAGAAAATTCTGCTTATTGTTGAATAGAACAAGTGGAAACATTAAGTCATACTCTATACTGTGAGTTGAAGGACTATAGTTCCATAGCAACCAAACATAACTGTATGTATATATTTATACCTACAGTCTTTACTGTATGTGTATGTACAAGAGAGTAGATACATGTGGTAACAGAGCGTCTGAAAAGTGATATCGAACAACATACATTTTGAACACAGACACCATTTATTTGATAGGACAGTGGATAGAGTAGGAAACAGAGAAGAGAGAGAGAGAGAGAGAGAGAGAGTGGGGAATGACATGCAGGAAAGGAGCCACAGGTTGGACTTGAACCTGGGCCGCCCGCTTGGTGGACTACATCCTCTTAAAGGTCCCATATTATGCTTTTTCTGGTTTTATATGCCCTTTAGTGTGTTTTCCAAGTGTCCTGTGCATGTTTAGGCACATCTATGTGCAAAAATTCAAAGTCCACGGAAACACAGCTTCTCCTACGTCCTCCTGTTAGCTGTAGCATTAGCTGCATGTAACGCTCGGTTCTAGCCCCCCTCAATAAAAATGTGTCAGTCCGACGTCACTGTCAGTGTGAGATCACTGATCTAAGCCCATTGGCTCGTTGTGGCAAGCCCTGCAGCTCTTGTTGAAATTTCCGAGACGCGTGCTGAGCAACTGACCAATAACGACAGAGCGGATCGGCAGACCAATCAGAGCAGACTTGGCCCACGTGGGGTCTAACAGTGTGGGCTCAACAGAGTGTAGCTGACGGACTCAGAGCGTAGAGGGAGCAAGGAGGAGCAGTACATGAAAACAGACACTTTTTTATAACTTTAGTTATTGTGAACGTACAAAAGTAGATACATAGATTAAATATACGAACCCCAAAAAGGGCAGAATATGGGCTCTTTAAATGGGGCGAAACATAACCGCTAGGCCATCTGCACCCCACCCAGACACACATTCTTACCACATTAAATTTGAATTTCTATTTACTTCATTTGTTCAAGTTTTTTTTAAGACTGAGCTTCTCGTGATTGAAAGATAACCAGCACATGAACCAATAATGAAAATGGTTTAATAAAAGTCCAAAGACTACTTCCTGTAAATATTACAGAAATGAAAAGAATCCCATTTTTCATATCTACAGTAAACCGTCTGATAGAGGTCATAGAAGGTCATGTTACTAAAACTCTGTCCTGTTCTGTGTGTCAGGCAGGGAACGGGATTCCAACCAGCCCCAACAACATCCTGGGGGTCCTGCAGCAGTACAGAGGATTGTCCTGGAGGTAAGGCAGCACAGATACTGCAGAACAGAGCTCATATATATGTTCTAGAGTTTGTCTAATTATATAGTCTTATTTTAGTTTGAAAAAAATGTGATCATCATTTTAACGCTGCTCGTGTGTTTGTATTTTTTGCAGTATTGGTGGAGATGAAAACCTCACAAGTGTCACCACACTGCCCAGTGAGTCTCTTTGATTAATGCTTTAGATCACGTTAAAATAAGTTTCTTTATAGTGGGAAAAAAAAACCATGTGTATTTCTCTTCTCTTCCTCTGCTATCATAGACATCTTAAGGTATTTTAACCAGAACCTGACAGGCTACTCTCTTGGAATTGGTCAACAGAACACTCCTCAGGCTTCCCTCAACCAGGCTGTGACTGGAGCTAAGAGCAAGTACGTTTAGACAGAGGTTGTTTTTTGGGGGGTTTTGGCAGCTTTTTAAAAGTTTATTAATCAAATAATACAGTTGTTAGCAGGCCAAGACATTAAAAAATCTAATAATAAGTATGCTATTTTAAATATTCACATCAGGTTTTACTTCAACATAAACAGGAAGGGAAAAACATTGATACTCATGACTTTTAAGAATAGTGTCATCTATATATTTAAAAGTTTTCACAAGTGTGAAAATGAAAGTGCGCACTTTGATTTGGAATCAAAGTTATTCTGTTTGTATAAAATAAACTGAGTTTTTTTGTGTCTGTTTTTGTGCCTGTTGATTTTATCTTATTTGTATTTTTGATTTCAGGGATGTACCAAAACAGGTGCGAGCCTTAGTGGCAAGGATGAAGAATGACTCAGTAAGTTTATATGTTTATACAGATTCTTTACATATCG
Source organism: Labrus bergylta (assembly GCF_963930695.1). Lineage (NCBI taxonomy): Eukaryota > Metazoa > Chordata > Actinopteri > Labriformes > Labridae > Labrus > Labrus bergylta. The sequence continues at coordinate 8,632,836 of NC_089209.1, read as the reverse complement.
CTTATTAAAATCATCTTGCATAACTTATATCCACCTTGGAAAACGACATAGTAAGTCATTTTTGCCTCTAAGACGGCATTTGATTCAGACTTCCAACAAGCAACACCTTATTCATCATGCCTCTCATTTCACTTACAGTTGGAAAAAAACAAAAACGAAACACGACTCACATTTGCTCACAATCTCATGTCTTTTGCAGAGAATCAATTTTGAGTCCGACTGGAAGGTGATCACCCTTTTTATTGGAGGGAATGACGTCTGTGACCACTGCTACAACTCTGTGAGTACTAATGTGGAGTAATTACAAATTCATGAGTAATTTTCTTCCGGGGTTAAAAAAAAAAGGAACACCTAAAGATGCTTTCCTTTTCTCTACAGCTGCTCTACTCTGTGGATAATTATGTTCGTAATGTCCGTAACAGCCTGGATTATCTACATAAAGAGGTAAAATTTAATGGACATGCTGCTACCCTCTCAGACAGACACTGTTCAGTTTTTTTTTTTTAATCATCTTGGCCTGTCTCTGCCAGGTCCCCCGTGCTCTGGTGAACTTAATAGAGCCTCTTCATATTCTCCCGCTGAGAGAAATGCACACGGACGCTTCACTTAAATGTCCGACTTGGCTCGTAAAGTAAGTACCAGTTTTTCTCCCAGCCTTTCTGTAAAGCTTTCTGAAATATAAAACATTTGAAAACGTTTTACAACAGCACAGATAGTCATCATGGCTATCCATTAACTGGCATCTCATTTATAATCATAAGATGTGATGTAACAACCTTTTTTTATCTCTCCGGTGATTTATAGAATTCTGTGTCCTTGCGTTATCTTACCAAAGGCCAACTCTCAAGCTCTGCAAATGTTGGAGAACCTGAACAGAGGCTATCAGGTTGGAAAGAACAAAATATTCAATCAAAACTATGATCATTGAGATACCGCTTTATCTTCAGACACAGACACCTCTCCTTCATTTTTCTTTAAGCATGCACTGTCTGAGCTGGTGGAGTCAGGCCGCTACGATACTCGCTCAGACTTCACTGTGGTCATCCAGCCTTTCTTCAGAGAAATCATCGTTCCCAGACTGCCGGTCAGTAACAAAACTGTGTTTCTCACTAAGATGTCGTAAGTTTCATCAATGAGATGCTGTAGCCAACATATAACCATTAGTTATAGTGGCAGGATTATAAGAGTATCTTGCTCTTGATGTATTTTCCAAACTCTTACAGACTTTAGTCTTTTTATTAGAACCAGGACATTCACTGATTGGAAAAAAAAAGGTGGGTCCAATGGTTCTTTTATTGATCATACCTTTTGTCACAGGATGGCCGTCCTGATCGCTCCTACTTCAGTGCTGACTGTTTCCATCTCAGCCAGAAAGCTCACACGCTGATGGCCCGCTCCCTCTGGAACAACATGGTAAGAATCAGACTAGAGGGAGATCTTTCAGTTTACCTTTTGTGTCATAATTTGCAGAGGCGCTTAACTTAACAAACTTTTGGTTGGTGTTGATTTTGGCGCCCCCTGTGGACATATTTTGTCCTGCCCATGTAAGAACAGTGTTTATCAAATCAGATATCACGTTTTTTTTTTGTTAGTTAATTATAAAACTAAATATTAAAATAAATATTCAGCCATCATGCTCACTTTTTGTTTTCCCAGTTGGAACCTCTCGGAAATAAAACTTCCAAACAGGATTTTTCTGCAGACCCTGACATCAGCTGTCCAACCAAGGTAGGAAATCCATTCAAGTAGAGATTTAGTTATAACGATGAAGGTGTTTGTAAATTCTGTGATGACTCGATTAAGCGAGGGAATGCTCAGACGGCTGTTCAACGTCTAAGTGTACGATTCATTTGTGTTCCTTGGCTTCATCACTTCATCAAAGTGACTTACTGTTTGGTCTATAGACTTCACCTTACATTCGGACCTACAACAACAGTGATTACTCATATGCTGGTCCCCCTCCAACACCTGGACCTATCCAGGTAAGCACATAATCTGAGATCTCACTTTTATGACAAAATAAAAAATCCATTATCTGATTATAAAAATGATTAATGATTAATGATTAATATGATTAAAAACTAAACCTTGTTTGGCCGTGGATTCATGCTTGCACAAACTAAGATGTATAGATGTTGCATTTCCTTCAAGGAGCGTGTTGTTCTCTATTTTGTGACGTTTTATGAACTCAACTATTTACACAATGTGATTTGATGTTTCTTTCACCTTAGAACTGGGGAAGTGACTTCTCATGCGTGGACCTTGCTCCATCTGACTCTGTGCCAACTTTAGGTGACATGAAAAGTTCATTTTGCTGTTTTTTTCTGTTCACCAAGCAGAACTTCAGTTTTTGGATGTGCATGCTGTTTGATATTTTTGTATGAACTCTTTCATATAACTACAAAGATAAAAACACCACTGTTCACCTTTCTACTTTTAAACCAAAAGTGACACAGATGATGAAAGTGCTCCAGATGCTATTAAGATTTGCACAATTTTCTACAGACATCAAACTAATTTGAAAATGCTGTAATTACATTCAAAAGACACAGATAGTGACTTCAAGTGAGGGGGGAAATGACTACAGGAAGGTGGGGTTGATGGGGGGGGGGGGCAATCAGTGTCAAATATTGCAAAGTAGAGCGAGGTTGTTTGTAGTGTACCTTGATTTCAGCAGCATCGTCTCTTTCTTTTATCTGAAGTTCACCAGCTGAGACCAGCAGACATCAAGGTGGTGGCAGCACTGGGAGACTCGTCAACGGTCAGTGTCCTGCACAAAAAGATATCCAGATTATTTCTGGGTCAACTGTTAGACGCATATAAGAAAAGTGCACATCTTTCACCAATGTTAGCAATAAAGGACAATGAGTAATTGACAGATAACAATCACGCACATACTAATATATTATACTGTATGTACTGTATGTGTCTGGGAAAGGGGGAAGTAAAAATTGCAACTCAGCCCTTACTGTAAACCTGTAGGTATCAGCTATTTACTGCCATTGAACTATGAACTATCTAATCCATTTGTTATCAGCCAGATAACCATTGATGCTTACAGCTTTTATGTAGTGCTGTTCCATCTTTGATACCATAATTATCTTAGTAATAATCTCACTTTCTACTTTTTTTTTGTCTTCCAATGTGTCCTCTTTGCTCCCCTGTGTTCACAGGCAGGCACAGGCGCTAAAGCAAAGACTTTGTTTGACCTCAATAAGGAGTATAAAGGAGTATCATGGAGGTATGAGCTGCCTGCACAATACGTTAGGTTTAAGTGACTCTAACATTAGATCACATTGTATGTTCCAGGCTGATATGTTGTGGCTTTTTCTTCTAGCATTGGCGGGGATAAATCTCTGGAGACTGTCACAACACTACCAAGTGAGTATGCTTGGCAAGGAATAGTTTCTCTGAGTCACTTTATCGCACAAGAATTAAAAATCTCTCCAACATAATTCTGGGGATTTGTGTTTGTTATCTGCAGAGGAGCAGTATTTGTAGTATTGGAGATCTCTCAGCCAGTTGTAATCTTAATTGGGGACGTTTTTGCAAAACACTGGGCCTCAGAGAAAGAAAAACGCACACACTTGGAAATTGATTAAAAGAAGTGGAAAAAAATATGTTAATGAAGGGAAGCACTTTCGCCGCTTCCATCTGTCTCAACCTGGCTCTACAGTATGCGACAAAAGAGAGAGACCACACACAGTCATATATTTTAATTAGACTATTCTGTTACGTGGTTTTGAGCCATGAGAGGAGTCAGTGTGCATGCAGTGTTGAGTGTGTGTGTGTGTGTGTGGGTGAATGAGTACATGTCGTCAACACAGTATAATACAAACACATACTGACAGCAGTCTGCAGGTCAGGGAAGAGAGCGAGAGGACTAAGCAGGTCTGCTTTATGGCCTCCTAAAATCAGCCTGCTCATGTGTGTCGATTACAGAGTCCTCTCAGACTCCGCCCACATTTCCTGCAACAAGGGAAACAAAGCCAGCAAAGGGGAAGAACAGACAGGTAGAGAGGCCAACCCTGAGGCCGTCACACCTCATAAAGAGAACTTTCTTTTAGGGCACAAGATCTGTCACACAAGTTACATTCGTATGGGCGTAATCAACATGTTAAACATATAAGTACCTTAATCCAAATGACTAACGAGTTAAAACGACTTACTGTCAAATAATTTGTCTTCATTTCTGTATACGGCGCACCACTGAAAGCTGTGTCTTAGATTACTAGTTCAAAAGTCTATCCGTTGCAGGAGCAGAAACTTTACCTGCTACAGTGAAAAAAAACAATAGTGTGCTAAGTACCATACCTTCTTTCCCTTTCTTGTTGTAGACATCTTGAGGAAGTTCAACAACGCCTTAAAGGGCTTCTCCAAAGGCGTCGGCTCAAGACAGAAGGCCTTCAACATGGCTGTACCTGGAGCTAAAGCCTCGTATGTACATTTTCCTTTAGTTCCTCTTCCTGAGTGAAATGTTTCACCAACCCTGTCTTCCCTCTTACGCCTGCTGTATGTGCTTGTTGTGTTACAGTGAGATCCCAGCACAGGCCCAAGCTCTCATCAAGGCCATGCGGGAAAATAAGGTAAAACTGAAACCTACAAGAGACTGAATGGTTTTGATGGTTGCTGCTCTGACAGTTGTAATGCCAACCTCTTTTTAGCGGCAGTGAAACTGAACGTTAGCTAACAGTAATCACCTTTACTGTAGAAGATGTTTTTCAAAGGTGTCTACCTCCTCCATGCTCATGTTCTATACACTTACTACACAGGACGTGAACTTTGAAAAGGACTGGAAACTTGTCACAATATTAGTCGGCGGAAATGATCTTTGCAGTTACTGCATAGACCAGGTAGGTGTTCCTTAAACGCCATGTATTGTACATAAATAGCCCCGTTGATTTTGTAATGAAACTCAACATACTTTTTCATCTCTGCAGAATAATCTGTCACCTCAGAATTATAGTCACCACATCATGCTCGGTTTGGACATGTTACACAAAGAGGTAAGATATTATAAACTTGAAGTTATTGTCATCTGCCTTCCTTGGGAGTGCATGGGGGCCATGTTTACTCTTCACCCTCTTACCCCTCCTCTCCTTGTTTCTTTAGGTACCAAGGCTGCTGGTTAATGTTGTGGAGCTCTTCCAGATAGATACTTTGAAATCAGTTAAGGAGAACACACTTGGCTGCTCTCTCCTGCAGAGGTTTGTTTGAGCTGTTTTTGTGTGTTTTTCATCCTCCTCTCGTTGTGTAACATCAGAAGCCATAGGATATTGAGGCAAATCAAATCAACATTCACATTATTTTATAACGTTCAACGAGTCAACAGATGTTTGCAGTCCCCTCCAGCTTTCCAGACCATTTAAAGACCTCATGAAACTGAACTCGTAACTGCCTTGTTGGGGCGTATTTCCAACTAAAATGGGATATAACCAATCACAAGATAGAAGGCGGGACATAAAGTTGGGATTAATTTGATTGGATCTTTAGCGTCGACAAAACTCTTCCATTGGTCCAAACATTAGTAAACGCCGCTGAGTGCAGGATGAGTCATCAGTCCTTGCAAACGTTTCACAGGGAAGAGAAAATACAATTATTTTGTTGTAAAAAATATTCTTTTGCTTTTTTTTTTTTTAAATGTATTTGGCAGATTATGGGGAACATTTTTTTTTTCCTTTCATGGGGACTTTAAGCATCTTTTAGCTTATTGTTTTTGTTAGTCTGTAACTTTATGATTTTGTTCTGCTATGTGTTAGTGTTTTAAGCTGCAGCGAGTAGACTACAGAGAGCTCCACCAAACAGCACACAGAAAAGTGAATCAACTGGTTAAGATGCATAAACTGAAGAGCCCAATGTTTCCTTCAGGAATTAATGAATACCCAAAACAAGTGAAAGGAGAGCTGAATGCTGGACTCAATACAAGACCAAAAACATCTCCAAATGAAGGACTTTTTGCTTTGTGATTGCTGAAAGAAGCTATACGCAAGAACAACTTTAAAGGTCAAATGTCAAGTCAGGTTAATATTTGTTTGTGCTGCCCTCAGGTGGTTAAAAAAGGAGGAATGTGTTTAACCTACCAAATGTTAAGATGAATTCAATTGGTTTAGTTTGCCCTTAAAGGCTTGAAATGAGTAGAGACAAATGTTATCACATTCACACTTCGACCAAACAGCTTCAGTGGACGTAAAGTCGACATTGCGGTGTTTCTGGAAACATAAGAGTTGCTGGAAGTATCTTTGATTCAACCATTTTTATGCATTGACCTTAGCTCATTAAAGTTTCATTTGAGATCTGATTCCTCTTTGTTTCTTAGAAAATTTTAATAAATGGGAGTTTTTCTTTTACAGGACCAGCTGTCCCTGCGTCATCAACCCAGCTGAAAACTCCCCAGAGCTTGAAGTGATAAAACGTGTAAACTCCGAGTATCAGGTACAAGCAAAGAGCTCCTTTAAGCATCTTTTTTTGTATTTGCAGGGTTCCCTCTTTTATTCCTCTAAATTTCCTCTCTCTTTCCTCCCCAGGCTGAGATCCAGCATCTTATCTCTGGAAATCGTTACGAGGGAAAAGACGACTTCGCTGTTGTCCTTCAACCCTTTTTACAGAATACCTTTATCCCTCAAGTCGGGGTAAGTTACAAAAATATCCAGATTTATCCAAGCAATTACGTCACATTAGTATTAAAGGCATCTGTTTTTTAAAATGTGATCTCTTAACAGGCAGGAGAGGCTGACTCCAGTTTCTTCTCTGTGGACTGTTTCCACATCAACGAGCGAGCTCATGCTGAGATGGCCATTGCCCTCTGGAATAATATGGTAAGCGTGGAGGAATAATGGACCAAACTACAGCTCATTGATAGTTTTTTTTTAGGTTTTACATCATTGATCTTTCTGTCTACACAGTTGGAGCCAGTGGGCAGAAAGCAGGCATACAATAACTTCACATATGACCGCTCGAAAATCCATTGTCCCTCTGAGGTATGTGTGGAGAGAAGTATCAGCTCACAACTCTTTTTGTTACAACAACTAATTCATTTGTTTGATCGCCTAAAGTGTTCAATATTACATAATAAAGTATGAGAAGAAATGTATAATGATGGAAGTATAACAGGGCCATTTTGATAATAAGTTACTTGAACTTTTATCGTATCTCAAGTTATGCTGAAATGTAATTTTATATATTTTGATGTTTTTTTGGCTTTTATGTTTGTGATCTTTTTTTTAAACTTTGGATTGCATATTTGCAGAATGCTTTTTTTAATGTTTTTTTTTTTTGGGGGGGGGGGGGCATGGGAAAAGGGCGCGATTCTTTAAAACCGAACCAAAACCAAACCAAGACTTTATGAATACTTTTGTCCTGTTTTTTTTCCGACTTTTATGACATAAAGAAAATAAGAAAATATGTTTAAAAAAATCAATTTTGGATTTACGAATGGTCATATGATCAATCAAATAAACATTTTATTATTGCAGCCCTGATGTTTAAAAGACTTGGGTTGCTCTAAAATAAAAAAAATTATAGGCTATTTTTATTTTTTCAATAAATTATTATTTAATAATTAACACTTTGAGTCTTGTCAATACTAAACCTTTATCTGAACAATAATTTCACATACTTGTCTGCTCTGTTGTTTGTTTCCCTTTAGGCTAATCCCTTCATCTTCACTAAAGTCAACAGTGTACGAAGTCCACCAGTGACCATCACCACCACAGCCACCAGCTTTACCAGCCCTGCATCAACAGTCATTGTGCCTTTATGTCCCCCCTCTTTGCCTGTGTGGGTGCCAGTGATTGTGGGAATCCTATGTTCAATGGCTGGCATTATTTTTGCTTGGCTTCTTCTCTCCAGTCGAAGCAGTCGGAAAAACAAAGTGGAGAAAGCAGTGGAACTGAAGGGAACTGGTTTTTAATTGTTCCTACAACGCTGTATTTATTGTGATCATGATATTGAAGCCTTAAAGCTGCCTCGTAAAGTTTTTGACCACAAGCGGGCACAATGTCCAGAAGAAATACTTAGGGGCAACGCAGCGGCCTTCTTTCTTGCCAATTTGACAACTTGACCAATTCCTCTGTGTCTCTTTATCTCTCAAAGACACAGTTCTCTCTTGTGAAAAGTCAGTTCTGGTGTTTTGATGTGGGAGTAGCTGTTGTGATTTTGTGCTGGTGTTATAAGCTTTTGAAACCAAACACTTGGGTTAACCCTAACCCAATAATCTTGAAATTATATGAACAACTAACTTAAAAAAAACCGCTAAGAGATGCATAGAGTGGCATACTGGGGTGTACATTCGTTTTAGTTGAAGTGCAAATCGCACTGTGATCACATTTTAGAGAATAATGTGGTTTGTCTTGAAAATACAAATTTATTGTGCCTCAGGTATGTGAAAAGTTTTTTTTGTTTTTTTTACCTTTATAGAATGGTGTAGAATATTCAATACTGTACTGACCTTGATGAATCTGTTTGTTTTTTCTTTTTTCTTTTTTTTCATTTCGCTTTACAAATTTTTATTTATTGAGAAAATAGAACTAATTAAACATTGAAGCCATAGTTTACTAGTGTATACTTTGTGAACTGAAAAAGCAAGGAGTCGTGTGCCTTAAACTGTTTCTGGATATCTGATGTCATCATTTTCTAGGTGATGAAAAACACTCGATACAGGTCACAAATACACACAAGTTGTCTGTAAACTTAATGTGCAGGAAACAAGGAGATATAGTTTGATACTGAATGATTGTTGCAAATCCAAAATAGATTACATAGGCTATGTCAACAAACTTATAACCGTGACAGGAAATTATTCAATAAACCCATATCCAGATATGAGAGCAGTGATCAGGTCAAACCAACAGGTGTTGCAGCGATGGAAGCGGGCAAGAGAAGTGGTTCAGATAGAAGTGATTGTACCCGACCTAAAAAGCCTCTGCATGTTTCTAATAAGCTCCACGAGCAGAAACGTGCTCAAACTATAGGATCAATATTGGAGATGCTTTTTGAAAAATGGAGTGAGGTTAGAACACAGAAAGGTTTACAGACCCTTGCAGAGCTGGCTAAACACTGAAGCTTCAGTGTCCACCACATGGCATATTGCTTCTAAGAAAAGTATACATGTTTTTTTACAACCTAGAATTTGTAAATGTGGTCTGGTCGTCTAGAAATACAAGAAAGTTGTTGAGTGGGGGTTAAAAAAAAAAAAAGATTACCAACCTTTTATTTATCTTCATACTCAAGAGCATGGCCATCTGGTTTCTTTTAAATTCAGGATCTCATTTTAACTGTAACATAAAGACAAACAGGAAAAATTCAGCCAACAGATTAAGTTTCCTTGTTTCTGTTTCCTCTAAAAGGAAAAGCCCCTCAGATTAAAATAGCTACTTAATGTACATGACTAATAATAATAATAATAAAAACTTAGTTAGAGCCGACGCTGCTGATAACTTGGGTGATCTGTGTTTATTGGCTCCTTATAGGAGGGCCTGTCCTCTTTAAGCCTTACAGCCCGTGTTCAGGGCTCAGTTAGCCTGTTAGCCTGCTAGCCTGTGTGAGCATCAGAAACATGGCGGAGAGCGAACTGAACGTTGACAGCATCATCTCTCGATTGCTGGAAGGTAGGACAGCATTGTTATTTGTGGTCTTTCTGGGTCCTTATTTAACAAATCGACAGCTCTATGTGCTCTTGTTTACATCTAATAACTTCACAAGTTGTTAAAATTCCATTTTAACATTTTATTCCACGGTCTAGAATCACCTGAACGTTAAGCTAACCGTGGCGTTGAAAGCTTGTTGCTAAAGCTTGTTGCTATGCACGTTAATATAATGTACATTGTAGTTAGATTGTTTCTTTTACTAGTGGTTGATTGTTAGTTAGTTATGCTTATTGAGAGAGAAACAATTCCCATAACGGCACCTGATAGAGAGCTAACTTGGTTAAGTTAGTTGGTCGGGTAACTTACCAGTATAAAAACGAAACTAGCCTTGAAGCACATCATGTGTCGGTCAGTATTAAAACTGAATATCGTGGGACGGGTCAGAACATTCGAACGTGGTGGTTGCTTAGGAACGTCGAATGTGGTGGTTGCTTAGGAACGTTAAATGTTCTCGGTAGTTAGCTTAGCTTAGCTGCTCGGCTACCGCCTCGGACACACCCCCCCCCCCCCCCCTCTCCCTCCCATTACGCAGGACATCAGTAAATCTTGTGTAATACAGGGGTGCAAATTTGTCACCTTTTGGCCAAATGCACCGTTTTTGATCCCAAATAGGTCATTTGTGTGATTCATTTAGATCTGCAATAAAAATATTTGGCGGGGGGGCATTTCTAAAAAGGGACGAAAGGTTGGGAGCGAAAAGTTAAAACAGAACATAGATATAGACAAGCAATTGTGTTTTTCTTATTGTTTGCATTGCTTCTTTAGTCGGTCTGAATGCCAAAATAGTTTGTAAATTTACTCTTAAAGCTAATATTTAAAAAACAAAAAACCTGCACCCCTCATAATATGGACATTTTCGAAATTCATCAATAGTGTTAGTCATGCGGTGAATTCCTTCCAACCCTCTGTCCCCATCAAAATCAATTTTTAAAAAAAATGTATGTGTAAATATCACCTTTTATTTTTTTTAAAATATATTCTATGTTTTTGTTTATTGCTACTTAGACAAATGCACAAGGTCTGCTATTATGACACTTCTCTGAGGTACTGTAATCACCAACATGCAGTCATGCAGCCAAAGTTAATAATACATTACTAAACAAGCATGTGGTTAATTCTTTATAAATAATGCTGACATTAGACTTTTTGTCCCGCTCGGACCACACCGCCCTCACACAGTCACAAACTTCCAGCTGAGCCAACAAGCTGTTCATTCCTGTACTTGTTGCCAGTTCACAACAACTCAAAAGCAAACGCGAGTGCCATCTCTTCTTAATAGAAGCACCATGACGCTGTTGTAAACAGAGTGGGAGCTAACCACTGCCGAAAGAGCAACACATGCTCCGACTAAGAATCACTTAGTCTATGTCTTTGAAAGATTTAGATTGTTATGCATCAGTTAGCTTCATTAAAGTCATTGTGTGAATCAGGCCTGAAAATGCAGCTGTTATTCAGACTCCTTAAATATACATTTGAGTGTTCTGACAATCTTTTTGGGTCAGGGTAAGACTAATCTGTGCTCTTGATCTCCAGTGCGAGGATGTCGTCCAGGGAAGGTGGTACAGATGACGGAGGCTGAGGTGCGAGGACTCTGCATCAAGTCCAGAGAAATTTTCCTCAGTCAGCCAATCCTGCTGGAACTAGAGGCGCCACTCAAGATTTGTGGTGAGAACAGCCCCAATCAACAAAAACACCTCTTTCTTTTGGTTTACATTTCTATGTCCGAGTTTATCATGTGACTGTTGACGCTGTAAGGTGATGAGGTAACATGTAGTAATAATGGTAAGAACCAGCCTTTAGGTATGTGGTTTCCCTCTCACAGTTATGTATTTTACAGCATGGAGCCATTATTATAAAGCAACATTAAATATATTCCTTATTCAAGTAATATAATGTTTCATCACTTTCACTTTAATGATTTAGACTGTTAAGATTCAACAATGTTGTGAAATGAGCTGTACATACCTTCCAGGTGATATCCATGGACAGTACACAGATTTGCTGAGGCTGTTCGAGTATGGAGGCTTCCCTCCAGAGGCCAACTATCTGTTCCTGGGGGACTATGTGGACCGGGGGAAGCAGTCGCTGGAAACCATCTGCCTGCTGCTCGCCTACAAGATCAAATACCCAGAAAACTTCTTCTTGCTCAGGGGGAACCACGAGTGTGCCTCCATCAATCGCATTTACGGCTTCTATGATGAGTGTAAGTTGGAGAACAGTTTGCCTCCTGAGTGTTTCGCATTCGACCAAAGAGAGGCAAATCTGAAACATTCCCTTAAAATCCTATATATAGCATTAATATTATTCTTGTTTTTGTTTCCTCAGGCAAGCGCAGGTTCAACATAAAGCTCTGGAAGACCTTCACAGACTGTTTTAATTGTCTGCCCATTGCTGCAATTATTGATGAGAAGATTTTCTGCTGCCATGGAGGTTTGTGAAACATTTCTGTCATGTAGCTTTACTGCTGACTAATGTGGATAAGATGCCTGTCATTGTGTAATTAATGTGTGATTGTGTGTGGGTTTAGAATATCAGATTATGTAACTTTAAATGAAATATTCATGAGCATTTAGTATTGAATGTTGGGTATCATTCTGTACGGGGATTATCAGTGTGTGATCTTGTGTCCATATTCCTACAACATTGCTTAAAAATTATTTAGACTATGTCGGGAAACATGCAGTTTTATTGAATGTGATGTAAAGTAATTTGTTACATGTTAGAGCTTTGGAAAAAGTACATTTCATTCAATTCAGAACATTTCATAACACTTTGAGCACGTCAGATTACAACACGCAAGTCAAGCAGCGCCACGTTGCTTTAGGATGAAGAAAGATCTCGTTGTACGGTGAGTCATCGTTAACACAACAACCTGTATTCCTCAGGGCTGTCACCTGATCTACAGTCCATGGAACAGATTCGACGCATTATGAGACCCACTGATGTCCCAGACACAGGTGCAGTGCTTCTTTATAAAAGTTTACTCTAAAATAGAAGATGGTCAAACATGCTGTTATCATCTGTATTGGTGGTTGTGTCCTTATTATTTTACAATTTGTTTGTGCTGTAGTTCTTTTTGTGTTTTTTTGTTTTTTTCTTAAAGTTTTTCATTGAGGCTGCAAATGAAAATGAGCCCCCTTGGCTAAATCTGGCACAATGACATCACACCCTAGTGCATGCTCAATTACCTGAACATTAACAGAAAATTCAAAATGAAAATTGAATTCATGCACATTTCTTAAATATTGGTCGGACTTGCCCATCTTGCAGTCTCAGGACCTCCAAAAAAATAAATGAAATGACAAAAAAAGGTCAGAATTGTACAGAGCCGCCAGAAAGAAACTCCTACATAACTCCCCACTGAGTGACTCTGTTGCGTAACATGTTCACAACAGGGTTTCTGAGTATCACCACAACATGTTTCCTCCTCTTACTGTTTTGTTTCTGACTGCTCCATGCTTTTTATTTTTGCTGCAGGCCTCCTGTGCGACCTGCTGTGGTCAGACCCCGACAAAGACGTGCAGGGCTGGGGGGAGAACGATCGCGGAGTTTCCTTCACTTTTGGGGCCGATGTTGTCAGCAAGTTTCTCAACCGTCACGACCTGGACCTCATCTGCCGAGCGCATCAGGTAACACGTGTACCACTGAATTCAAGATATTAGAGATTTAGACAAAACACAGGACACTGATTCCAAGAAGAGAATGACGGCAGAAATTCTTGTTCGTGAAAACAAATAAATACTTACTAAGAATCAAAGACACAATAACAGTGAATTTTTGCCAAATTTGTGGGGGGGGGGGGGGGGGCGGGAAGACTCCAAGGATTAGTCGTTATCAAAGTTAGTGTGAAAGTTCTCAAAAATAATAAAATGGCCTCTGTTCTCATCTCAGGTTGTTGAAGACGGCTATGAGTTCTTTGCCAAGCGACAGCTGGTCACCCTGTTCTCTGCCCCAAACTACTGCGGAGAGTTTGACAATGCGGGCGGCATGATGAGTGTGGACGAGTCTCTCATGTGCTCCTTTCAGGTACAAAACTTCCGGCTACTTTTACCCTAACATGAAGTGATGATTCATATGTTTGAGTATGGATCACCACCTTTTAACCTTTTTCTTTTAGATCCTGAAGCCGTCAGAAAAAAAAGCCAAGTACCAGTACGGAGGTGTGAATGTAGGACGCCCAGTGACCCCTCCACGCACAGCTCAGGCCCCTAAAAAGAGGTGAGCAGCTGGTCCTGACTCTCCTCCTCCTCCTCCCCCCCATCCCCCCCCCCCCCCCACCCCCGGCGGGTCACTGGCCCACGTCCCTGCAGGCTGCCTCAAACACTCCAGCCCTCTCTCGGTCAGCTTGTTCATGTGTTTTCAGAAACTTCAGGAGTGTTTTTTGCTTGTTCTGTGGGTATTTTTAATGAACATGTGAGTGGTATCTTTTCTCCATATTTTTCATGCCATGGTATGTATTAACTCGGCCCTCACTTCTAATATCGGTCCATTTAGCAATATGAGAACCAAACCTCTTGTGGAGTGGACAAGATGTATATACAATGCTTCTCTGCTGTCAGAGTAACAATTTCCATAGTGGTTTTGTGAATGCATGCTCGCTTGTTAATTGAGACGGGTTCTTGGACCTAGCCGTTGTAAAATCCATACTTACCCTCAGACAAGAGTTGTTTCTTGTCTCTCCTTGATTAATGTTCATGTAATCAACCTTATTAGTGCCATTGCCCCCCTCCCCCCCTTGTATATTTGCTAAAGTAGTGCTCTGCAAAAGGAAATACTTTGACATTTCCTGTTTGCTTTCATGCAAAAAGTTTGATGAGAAGATCGAGACAACGCTCGTCTGTCAAATATGAACCTACCACTTGGAGCAGGCTAATTTAGCTTAGCATTGATAAAGACTCGAAACGGGGGCAGAAAGCTAGCCTCCTTTTACAAAGGTCGCTGCGTTTGACTGTTTCTGTAAGTACCCATCTTTCTCTTAGGTTTACTGTAAGTTATAACACGTTCATCAGATGGTGTTCGAGGTTCTAGAAGGTTTTTATTTTTTTTGTTACCCTTAGATGAAGCCAGTCTTATCAGTATTTCTTGATGCTAGTAAAAGTGGGCTAGCTTCTTGCTGTAGCTTCCTATTTAACAGACATGTATATCAATCTTCTCATGTAACTCTTGAAACTTTGTGAAATATGCTTAAGTTTCTTTTTACCATATTTTTCCATCAACAACCAACTAGAGGACATAGCTTTTACATTCCCCGTGACTCAAGAATGTTTTTCTCTCCTTGGAGGTATACATATCCTGAGGTTTTAACAAAACAAGTGCAATAACTTGCTCAAAAAAAAAACGTTTCATATGCAGAAGGGAATAAATGCCTATTCCAGCTAAAAACAGAGGACACAGCCGACCTAATGCTGTACCTTTTTAATGGGGCGTTCACGTTGAGTAGATGCTCTACATCAGATCAGTGTTTTCAGCCTCTTCCATGAAAAGCTCTCAAACTGGTTTTCACCCCTCACATCACTTCGAGAGCATAATTTCATTGAGCAATTAATCAGTGTAAAAAGTTTCATTTTTCAGTTTTGATGTAAATTGTGTGTAAAGCAGAAAAAAAAAAGAGTGGCGCCAAACACCAGGAAGCATTTTGAGTTTGTGTGTTAAAGTCACAGCAGGTGTGAAGAAAAGGAAGGACGTATCAGTGTGAGGAAGGAAGATACTAACTCACTAACTAACGGTACAGGAATCACCTTTCATAAGTTGTTTGTCTTCACATTGAACATGAATGCACTTCAGGTCATCGCCCGACGTTATATAGAAGTCAAACTCATCCAGTTAAGATGATGGCATTTTGTGTGTTGTTGGCATAATGCTAGTTATAATACATTGTTCCCACTAAACGAACAGTTAACCGATGTATTTTTATTTATTGAAATCTTGCCTTTTGCCTTGTTCATCTTATTCGGTCTTCAAGTTGGAAACGGTATGTTACGATGTTTCGAGATTTGTACGAGTGTTTCAAACGAGTGAAATAAATGGAAGTGCTGTTGAGCCTGCTCTCTCTGGTTGATTTTAATGTTCAGAAACCATGAACGATGCATGTTTGATGTGACCGCTTCAACAAAATCACGTGTTTTCAAACATTACAGTAATTTAACATTTTTAAAAGTACAAAAAAAGATTTATTGATTTCTAACACAAGAAGTTTTTTCTGCATGTGTGTACAGAATATAATCTCTGAAGGTTTGAAAGTATTGAGAGGACTGAACTCTCTTTATGTACAGTCACAGTCTTTCTACCACAGAGAGACATTAGTGTGATTTGTGATGCAGATAGACCTCACTCAGACTTGAGGGCTTGCAGCACTGACTTTGGCACTCTGCTGATGTAGTACTCGTGGTTCCGCAGTGTAGCAAGAACCCCGGCAGAATTCATGTGCTTTACATCAGCGTTGTAGCGGTATGCATTACCATGCATGTCGGTCAGCTTACCTGCATGAGAAATGAAATAATCAAGGGGGAAATTATAGAAAAGCTCGGAAACAAAGCATGTAATAAAGCCTAAATCTGAGCTTTCATATGCAGGGTTATAAGTGCTACTAGTGTGGTTTAGCAACTCTTTTATAAAAATAAAGGCACAGAGGTGTTTTAATACACTCCTAATATCTTCCACTAAGACAGAAGTGAAGGTTATCTTACCTCCAACGGCGTGCAGAATGGCTTCAGGAGCGCAGGTGTCCCACTTCTTGCATCCTGGACTTGCGAAGACGTAAGCAGAAGCTTTTCCCTCAACGAGCTGGATGATCTGCACGCAAAGAAATGAACTCATCGACAGGTGTGCTGATGATGTCAATGATTTAAAGCAGCTTCCCCTTCTTGTGTTGTGAATGAACTCCAGGTTCAACTGCCCACTTTGATGGAATGACAAACCTCGGACTAAAGTGTAAGTAATGTACATCAATTCTATTGTGACCACCTGTGCAATCTAATGTAATCCAAAACAGGAGTTCTATCACAAATTCTACTTTTGGGACTCTGGTCAGAAAGGGGATAATTCTACTTTATATGAATTATTTTAAAAAAGAGAGAGAAATGTTATTATTTTAACTTTACTACACATTTCCATCTACATGAATCCATCTCACCTTGTTTCCTGCACCACCCACTCGTATGACTTCATGGGGCTCCATGGCGTCCACGCAGTCCGTTACCAGCTTGTTACTATGAGAACGCGTGGTGGTAACAATTCGTTTATCTCCTGGGACCTCCTGCAGCTGAAATCCAAAGGCGCCCAATCCCAGTATCCCCCACATGGTCCTTCCTAAGTCCTCTCCTCCTCCGAGCTGATGGAGGAAACAGTCTCAAATCAAGCAGAGCATTTAGGAAACACATAGTGGGTCGTTTCGTTCGGTCTGTACCTGGTAGTTGTAGAAAGGCTGGTTGATGACGCCTGCAATAGCTCTGCCTCGGTATGCGATGCCAATGAGCACTGTGACATTATCCAGGAGCCCTTAAATCAGAGAGCAGCAGGATGTTAGCCACTTAAAGACTGAAATGTTTCTCTTGTGTCTGACTAAAATGAAGTGTTAGCAAAAAAGAAAACATGCAGTATGGAAAGGACTATAAGAGCTGTAGGTTTTTCCAAGTCAAAGATTGGTTTCTTGTTGGTGCACAATAACAGTTTCTTTCTGTTGCCTTCCCATACAGAGAGCTGTGCTTTGAACTTGAGAGGTGTCCAACCCTTTGTGCAGTATCTGGGCGTCAGTTTGGTGACGGAGACACCTTGATGCTAAGGGCAGCAGGAGAAGAGAAAGAGAGAGAGAGAGGTTTACAGCAGAAACAAGGACACACAAAGAAGGGAAAGAAAAATAGAAAAGTGATATTGAAGCCCTTGCAGTCTAAAAGCACAAAAGCCAGCGACAGAATAACACAACCAAATCAAAAGGAACTCAAGGAATCAGAAAGAAATATTTCAAAATACATAAACTGTGGCTACGTCCTGTTCTGACATTTACAGAAGCTCTCGGCAAACATGCATCCGTACATTTTGTTCACTTCATTTCCCCGTGATGAGGAGGAGTCATTTCAGGTTGTTTTCGCCAGATCTTATTTTTTATTGGTATCTGAGATAAAAATGCTAGTTTTTTTTCCATTATAATGGAATTCATTTATCTTATTATCTTCATATAACAAAGCTTTTATTGTGATAAGAGGGCAACTTCCTGCTGATCAAGAAAACAAAACAATAGGCTCGTCCACAGTGATCGACCAGACAGTAATGTGCACTTTTTAAATGTGAATCTGACACCTCGGTGCATTAGCCTAATTGCTTTGCAATCAACTATTCCATGTCTCCTTTACAGTATCTGTTGATTGGTAGTTTGTGAAGAACAGATGACTTGTCGTAAGAGCGTTTGATAATCAATATAAAATCGTAATTCCACAGCTGGTACTCACTGCACTATGGACATAAAGATTGCATTACTAGTGTGAGAAGCCTTTCACAACATATCTCATTTTAATAATTAGCCAAATACTTTGTCTCCCAGGAAGCCATGCACATCACTGTTAACACACCCAGTCAGTTTCTGTCCCTTTTCAGTTACTTGTCATAATGACAGATTTGATTTTTACCTTTTTTTTTAAGGTTTTGGTGCTATTGATGCTTTTCTTTAGAGATAGGACAGTGGATATAATCCAAAATTGGAGAGAGAGAGAGAGAAAGAGAGAGAGAGAGTGGGGGATGACATGCAGGACAGGAGTCACAGGTCGGATTCAAACCCGGGTTGCCCACCTGGAGGACTACATCCTCTGTACATTGGCCATGCACACTAACCACTAGGCTACCGGCGCCCTGATTTTAACCTTTTGATTTCTGTTTTACATTAGGACGGATCAAACTTTGACGTTGTGCCACTGCTGTTGACTACATACATAAATGATTAATAAGAAAGCTTCAGGGTCCAGTGTTGCAACATGCTGCAAATCCAGACCGAGCCGATAATGACTGTTTCTTCTATGCCCTGATCAGAAGCAGGAGGAGTCTCTTTGTTGATAAATGTATTTGTAACGGGGGTCTCTTGAAGAAGAACTGTATCAGCCAAAACGTCGCACTTAAAGCAGAAGAATTTGACGGGCAGTTACGGAAATGGAGAAGCAAAGGTAAGGTTTTCTGGCAACAACTTCACTTACTTCTCAGGTGCATGAAGAGTAAAAGGATTGAAGAGGTCAAAAAGCTCCAGCAACACTTGGAAGTATGGAGATCATGTTTATGAACTTTATTAGACCGACACGTTTCAGCTTGTAGCCTCCATCATGAAAGTTGATCTTCCTACTACATGTGTTGCGAGGGTAGTTAAATTCACACACCCATGCGCATGTTGAGGTAACGCAGATTTTGTTTAAACGCAGAATAATGTTAAGCGCATACCTTCAGTGTATTCCTTTGTACCATCCAGAGGATCAACCCAAACAACGAGCTGAGATTCAGAGAGAGAAACAATCAGGACATGTTTGTGTACACAGTAAGACGAGACGGTGTGTAACCACTCAACATCATCATGCACACATTTCTCTGTTGATACAGCTGTGCTACACATCTGTTAAGACTGTATGACACGTAGAAAAGATTATACTCTATTACTAATCCCAATAAGTTAATAGCATTTCTGATTCTCTGGTAGTTACCTCCTCCTCTTTCAGCCCGATGTACTCTGCTGGACATGTCTTCTGCAGGATTTCCTCTGAGTGACCGTTTTCAATGAGATCTTCCTTGATCTCCTCCGCTGGAAGCTCCTAAACAAGTGATGCACATTAAACTTTGACTTTTCTTCAATTAAAACGGATACTAGAATTACTTCTACCAACACACTAACCACTGTAACGTTTGCTGCTTTGCTTAAGTGCTCATGATGGATAGGCCGGGTCTTTGTAACATAGCAATAAGTAAGGTCTTTTTACCTGCTCTTTGTAAAGTGTCTCGAGATAACACTTGTTATGAGTTGACGCTATACAAATAAAAACTGATTGATTGACTAAAGAAAAATCTCCAATACACTCACCTCCTCTCCAATGATGGTGATTTTGGGGAAACGTCTGGACAGTGATGCACAAATGCTCTGCTGTGCCAGTCTGTCTGCCAGTGTCTGCAGATCATTAGCTCCTGTCTGTTGATGGGGAAATGGATGAATTAGAAAACATTGCAGTCAATTCATAGAAACAGCAGGCGATAGGTACATGCTGTTTCATTCTTTCAACTAGGAGCAGTTAAATATTTGTTTAAACAACATTAAAAAAGAAAAGAAAATCAGTACCACCTTTTCCACAATGCCAAGTTCTCCACTGTGAAGGACCTTTCTCACAATGGAGCCAGCCTTTTCAGCAACATTGTAGGCAGATGCCACCAGCCGCATAACCACAGCAGGACTTCCAGACATTGCTGATGGAGAAAACAATCATCTTTACTGGTGGATGAATAAAAAAATAAAGAACACTTGTGGAGTCGATAAAGATGCCTAAATCAGGACAATAAAAAAGATGATCTGCAAACTTTATAACCATGTGACCTGCTTTTCCACATCTACTGTTATGTGAATGTTTTACAGAAAGTTAATAAATCAACAGCAAGTTTGCAACCAATGCATTCAGCAGGGGAACTGTATTGCCACTTGCATATGTTGTCTAATATATTCTTCTAAGTCTTACACTGCCACATTGGTAGGATTTAGGTTAGTCACAGAACTCAAAAGAACAAACAGTGAGAATAAACTACAATCCCCCTGCAAGTCACATGATTAGCTGATATGCTACCACTGAAATCAAAGATGATTAGGTCGGCTTTGTAGAGTTGTAGAAAGGTTTTGGCTTAATATTTACAGTCTGTGTTACTTACTGATGTGAACACGCAGATGTACCCGGAAAACAGCTGTCACAGGTTGGTCAACTTGAATTTTGCAGATGCCTGAAGAGCAGAAGACCTTTTACCCAAAGAGCTGAAATCAACGTCAGGATATCTACCTTTCCAATCAGAAGACAAGAGGTTAGCGATCACAGCTAGCGTCTGCTGAATATGAGTTTTAATGCATACAGAGGACTTTAACACTAACTTACAATAATGAATATTTTAAAATAAACACACTATATTGACAACAGAAGGATATATCAGCTTTGTGTTCCAAGCTAAACAGTCAAAACTGGTTTAAAAGCTAAACGCAAACGCGGAAGTAGATTGCAGTGAAACCTCTCGCGTTATCAGCATACGATGTACTCTTTGGGGAAAACGTCGTATTACGGGTCCAAGCGACCGTCGTGTTTGTACAAGTTTAAAAGAGCAAAAGAGGTCTTCAAAGTTAAAGGTTTTCTTAATTGTCAGGGTTTCTATGCTCCTCTGATAATGATCCTCTTATTGCATATATGACTGAGTCTGTCAGTAAAGATTATGATGGGAATGATTACACATTAGGAAGAGCTTTCAAATGATTTCATGTTCTCAGTTTATTTCACCCATTCAACCTACAGCCTTCTTATCTTGTACATGAATAAGAACAATTTTACAATTTAAGTGCATTGGAAACACTGTTCTCTCCATCTTTAAATGCAAAGGTTGCTCTTATACATCTCTCGTAATAAAAGTAAACGCAAGACCCGGGAACAAAGGGATGAACCCCACCAAAAGTCCTCATAAATAGATATTTTTACTCTCGTTCCCCTAAAGCCTAATTCCCATGATCGTTAGTAAGACATTTCCTATGAAGAGTTGTAAGAAAAAAAAAACTTCAATTTTAAATAAATGTGAAAATTTCATGTTGCACATAAAAAACATCCCTGGTGAACTCAATGTGCGATGACCCATAGTTTGGCAAAAGTCTGCGAATTATATTTTTATACCATGGTGTGTGAAGACAGGCATTGAACTTTGGAAACCATTTATTCAAAAGTTAACATTTTTCTCATGTGGATTAAGCTTTCTTATCTTTTTAAGTGACTGTATTAAAGGCTGTTGTTTCCAACTTTCACACCTAAATGTTATTCCCATTTTTTTTATTTTTTTTTACCAAACTAACTTTCAGTAGGAAATTAAGTTCGAAGGTCAAACAATTATAGATGAATTTAAACCTATAATCATATATTACAATCACTTTTTAGCATTACATCTGAAGTAAAGTTGTAAATAGACCAATCTGAAGTGAGTGTGTTACACAGAGAAAATGAGCTGACATCATAGATCTTATTCCCTGGATAAAGTTTACATCGTCAGAAAACAAAGTGCTTCATCTGTTGGCCAGAGGTCTGTAGCCCATCTCTCCCTCCAGCTGCTCTGCCGTGAGAGAACCCAGCAGAGGCTGACAGTCCGGGTTGAAGACGGAGTAAGCGCTCAGTTCTCCGGGCTCGCGGGCGGCTGGGCTGCGGAGTCCCTCGTAGAGCCAGTAGAAGAGGGAGATGACGAAGAAAGGCAGGCCGAACTCCAGTTCCACGAACAGACCGAGCAGCACCAGCCACAGCAGCACTTTAAGCAACGTGAGGTTTGACAAGACTAAGTGTCTCGAAGCCAGCCACCTTCCAAAAGCACTGTCCGCTACCCAGTCAGCGCTGTCCTGCAGGGAGACACAACAGAATGTTTAATAAGTCCAATCACTTTTTTTTTTTTTTAAATAACATAACTTTGTACTATTGGTGTGTTGTGGAAACCAAGCTGATAAAAAATAAAGGTGCTTCTGGAGCCGGTGTCTGCAGAGGATTAATAAAATATTACTGATTCTGAGGTAAGATCAGAGGTATTTTATACTAAAGTATAGATTAAATAATACCATTATATTATGTATGTTGTTTTATATTCATCTACAGGGTATGCACATTGTACAAGTAGAACTGATACTTTCTCAGCAAACCAAAGAATTATAATAATGTTAATAGAGAAGTGTCGTCATCCACAGTTAACCCTGTTCAAGTCAATAAGTTTCTAAACGACTTGATGCATTGTTCAAGTATGAATGAAGCAGGTGCATGTCTCACCTTTTTTGCAGAAGTCAGAGTTGAGTGTCTGTTTTCTGCACTCTGTGTTGTGTGCTGACTGTCTGATGTTTCCTTTGTGTCAGTCTGAGATGTCTCCATTTCTGTTTCTGTTGTGCACTGCAGGTCAGCACTGTTATCCCTTTGAGCAGCCTGGCGTCTGGCTCGGAAATCCGCCAGCTTCTGCTCCATTGATAAAGCAAACTAATGTGTTAACCCTCCTGTTGTTAAGCGTACGTGGCAAAAAACCCACAAAAAAACCCTGCTAGTACAACTATTTCAAAACTTCTTGACGGCAGCTTTGTCTTGTTAAACCCTTACACGATGTATAATTCGTTTCCACGCACTGTCCTTAACTTCCACTCCCACTTAAACTACATTTTGGTGAGATTTCACGGCGCTACTAGCTCAGCGAAGCTCCTTGTTTACCTTTTACATCCGCGTTGGACAGAAAGGAGGAAGTCCTGTCGCAAACAAGCTTCCACTGTCGTAAAAGGGTGTGGTGGTTTTCTGGCAAAGAAAATACAGGTCTGCCACTAGCTAGGTTATTTCATTGCTGGTGAGTGTTTAAACCTTTACGCATTCATTTTAAGTTGTTAATGGATTAACGCATCTTTTGGTTTTATATGTTGTTGCTATTGGTAACCTAACGTCGGCCCTGAGTTTTTTAAAAAACAACGTCGCTTTACGTTTGTTTTTTTTAAGCTGTCGACGATGTTTCAAACCTCGAAACCTTAATCGTTTTTAAAAACATAATTCCTCCATCATAGCTCTTGTTTTATGTTGCTGTTTCATCGTGTTACATATTAGTTAATGTTATCCTGCACTGATTTCAGGTGGTTTTAAACGACAGAGAGCATCTTACTGATGTTTAATGGTTCAACTTTTGCATTATTGCACCATTATTCCTGCAAAACCTACAACCAACCCACACTGTTACAAATCTTAAATCACACAATAACATCTGTTTGTGCATAAATGATCAAAGTACAGTTGCCTATATCAGAATGTACCTCTGAATCTCTTATATAAAGTGGCACAGAAAGGTAGGCTATTCTAACTATTGCCGATTAAATTAAATAAAATAACCATTAAAAAATTCCCTTTATTATTTATTTGTGAGTTTAAAATTACGTCTGAAGTTTGAATGCTTTAAAAAATATAAAATAAAATCAATGATCCAAAACAATAAAGAAAAAAAAAACACTTTAACTGTAATATGCAAAACCTACCAAGCATGAAAGAAAATCAGTGTTTCAGGTTTATCATAGAAAAGAAGCAAATTAAAACAGTGGGAGACTAGAAACTAGGGCTGGGGCGATATGGACCAAAACTCATGTCTTGATATTGTTTAGCTGAATGGCGATACTCGATATATATCGATATGTATTTTATTAACAGTGAAAACACATGGAAAAATAAACTACCTGGTTGTGAATTTAAAAAAAGTAATATTATAAAATAAAAATGTTCCTTAAATACAATAAAAGAGAGAGAGGAGGAGCGGGGTTAAGAGGGACAGACAGTCTTCATCAGTGAGATGAGAAAAAGGTGAGCTGGCACCTCTATAACGTTATTTTAATGCAACATAAACTATATCGATATTAATGATGTTGTCTTATCATATATCTTGTTTGAAAATATATCGATATATCTTAAAAACTTGATATATTATCCGGCCCGACTAGAAACTAGTTAATGTTTGGGGTTAGATAATCAACAGCCTCTAACATTTTTAAAAAGTTTTTGTTCTGTCCTGTTAGTGTTACTGTAAATATCTCTGTTGTCACATTGACAATACACATTGTCTTGATGTGTCATGACTGTGGTTTATGTTTGTAATGTTTTGCAGAACAGGAACCTGCTGGAAACCAGTTTTTTAAACTGAGTCAGGCCCGTTAAACTGTAACTTAATGTTACTTTTAAACTTTCCTGTATAATAAATGAAATGAAAAATTGTCCTATGTTCTCTGCAGACATGGCCTCAGCTCCAGCACAGCAGCCCACCCTGACTGTTGAGCAGACCAGAGGTGACAAAGCTAGATTTCATATTATTAAAAATACACTCACCTTTATCTCAGACATCCCTGCCTTAGAAGCCTTGAAACTGTTAACACTTTGTTTATGTTACAGTGGTACTGAGTGAGGTGATCCAGGCTTTCTCGGTACCAGATAATGCAGCGAGGATGGAGGAGGCTCGAGAAAGTGCCTGCAACGACATGGGAAAGATGCTGCAGCTTGTGCTCCCTGTGGCCACTCAGATTCAACAAGAGGTCATCAAAGCGTACGGTTTCAACAACGAAGGAGAAGGTAAGCAAAACGCAGCATTTTCTACCCCTTGAGTAGAGATTAACTTCAGAGATAGACGCCCTGAAGTATTTTGGGCGCATTCACAAATTTGGATTTACTACATGAGGGCATGAGTGTTTTATTCAGGCCTTAGCACACCGTTATAAAATTATGTATGAGAACCTGAGGGTGGCAAAAATCAACCTCAGTGTTTCAGAGCAGATGATGCATCTTCCTCATAATGATCTCGGCGCTCCACTTACAGGTGTCCTAAAATTTGCCAGATTGGTGAAGATGTATGAAACTCAGGACCCTGAAATTGCAGCCATGTCAGCTAAATTGAAGTCTCTCCTCCTGCCACCGCTGTCAACACCTCCTATAGGAGGCGCCATTCCAGCTTCATAGGAAATATTTACATTCACTCAATTGTTCAACTGCAACGTTGCTTTCAAGTAATGCTTTAGGGATCAACATTTAAGAACTGTTATTCCTTCTTTTTAATTTGTTAGTTACATTACTTTTCTTGAGGAAATAATGGAAAAATACTCAAAACACTAAAACGTTCCAAGAAAGTCAGTCAATTTATTTTATTCAGAGCATACTTGCAGACTTGTTAAATTATTGCTTTTTTAATGTTTTCATATTTATTCGTTACATGTTACACTTTGACCATACTCTTACGTCATTCAACCTTAAACAATTCCTTTAATGCCTTGTTTTTTTTTAATCATTAAACCATTTTTATATGCTGTCAAATGTATAAAATGTCATTATTTTGTCTTGTATTAAAAGGTTTTACGTGAAACTCTTGTGTAGTAATGTTGTGGTAAAGAAAACAATAACTTGCATATATACATAACTTTATTATTGCAATAAGGCTTTGGCAACAACATACTCATATGTTTACAATGTTTAAAAAAAAAAAATCTGAAGCGCTAACACATGTACATATATATACATTTCTGTAATGATTTATCTTCCTTAGACAGGTGCAGCAAAATATAAAGTTAAAAGATCCCTAGTCTCATATATAAAATCTGGGATCAGGCCTCTCTCCATCCTTTGTTCAGTGGGCTTTAAGTTAAGGTGCATGCAGACATCATAGCAGAAGAGGTTCATAATAAAACTTGCACAGTAAGTAAAGAAAAATAAAGTGCCCCATATTCTTAAACATCTATACAAAAACAAACATGTTCCTAAAGTGCTCCTTGTTTATTAAAAAAAGGCAAACCAGTGACCCTGCACCTTGTAACAAATGTGAAAGGAACTCATATTCTGTACTTGTGCTGATTCTTGTGTCTTGTACCTTATTACCCAGCAGCTTTTTGGATCTGAACAGATGGTATGTAGACAATAAGATGACTACAAGGTGCAGTTTCTTCCATCTGGGCGTCAGAAAACAATCCTGTTTGTGTGTGATACATAAAACCATGTCATAAAATCGAATATTGCTTACATTTTCAATCCTGGCTGAGTTCATTATGTGGAGAGCACCCTCTAGTGTTGAACACTGTTTCAGTCCCTCAGTTGCAACAGGCTGATAAGAAAGAAGAGATAGACCGAGCTCACATCTCAAAGTGGCGGAAAATGTTTTCAACATAACCCAGGACCTTCTGCCAGTCTGGCCCGTCTGATTTCAGCATCTCCTCAACTGTCTGATACAAAGTAAACAGGGAGAGATTATATTAGACGAACAGTCCGTCGGTGCCAGGGAGTTTTAATGACATTTCTGAATAGGCTTTGTAAAATATAAAACCAAACATCAGAAGGTAATCTCGTGAATAACTCACCAGTGTAGCTGTGATTCCTACACTCTCTCCTGTCTTAAAAGCCAGGTCGAGATTTTCTTTCTGAAAGAGAAATCTGAGTCAAAACTTTTTTCTATAATCAAGTATGAATTTGTAATTCTGGTAAAACATCAAAATCACTTTTCTTCACTGTTACCAAATAACTTTCATTCCTTAGACCATCAGATGAAACACAATCTGAGGACTGAAATGTTTTGGAAATATGTAGAATTGATCAATAAAAGGTAAATAGACTTGAGCTTGTATCGTGCTTTTCTAGTTGTCTTGATTACTCAAACTCTTTTTAAACTACATGTCACATTCACCCCATAATACCACGTTCACACACTGATGGCAGAGGCTGCTTAGTATAAATATTCCCCTTCATACACATTCAGTAGCAGGCCTAATTTGGGGCTCAGTGTCTTTCCCAAAGACACTTTGACATGTGCCTGCAGGAGCTGGGGATCAAACCCCCGCTCATCAGGTTGAGAGACAACAAACTACCACTGAACCACAGCCACCTCAATAGCATGCAGTACTTTTGGTGAAACATACTGGAGGCGAAGTTTGATGTAAATGATGGATTCTTGAGTCACTAGAAATCATTGTTAACTTGTAGGAATAATTTAGCAAAATGAAAAATTATCAATATTTGTGTCTGGATAGCCGTTATATTCATTTATAGTCAGTCACTGCGATGGCTTTTGAGACTTGTGCCTTTTTCAAAAGTATTTTTTAAATGCACTTATTACAATTTAAATTCCAATTTACCTTGTCCACCAGGTTGAGGGTGTCATACGGGATGCGAGTTGGTAAAAACGTGTGATAAACTGCACAGAACGCCAAGCCGTCCTCCCAGCTGCTGCTGAAGTTTGTGATCTCAATATTCTGCCATAAAAACATAGAGAATAAAGACAATACATAGTCATTGAATTTTTTTTTGAACACCCTGATCTTAACTTAATTTCCCTCAATATGAAAAATAACCTTCCCCTCACCTTATAACCCTGGGTACGACTCTGGCACCAGCGCAGCAGGGAGTTTCTTCTGGAGCCGCCATAACGCCTCAACAGAGCGCTGAAACCATCCTGAGGTCTAAGAGGGCAAGAAAATGTTTGATAATGACTTAAACAGAGTTGCAAGTTTTCAAAATAAAGTTAAGACACTAAGAAAAGTAAAACGACAAATAAGGTTTAAAAAGTGATATAAAAGGTAAAAAGTTTAAATACAATTTAGCGGATGTGCCAAAGGAGCATGCTGGCTTGATTACTGCATAACTAAATGAACGTAGTAGGACATCATGTTTTTTTTTTAATCTCCCTAATGCATTTGAAATACAGGACACACTTAATCCTTTTCTGTTGAACTAATTAAAATATATTGGGGGGGGGGGGTATTGAAATGTAGCCTGTCTGAGTCAAATAAGAAGAAGCCATTTAGTTACTTACCTGGTAGAATCTGAGCTTTGGTCCTCATCCTGTTTTCCTGAGAGACAAAGAAAGACTCTGCCATTGCAACACAGTTTCTGACTAAGCTTTTAAACAACATAAAGGCCATTTAAATATTTACATTTAAGCTCACCTGTGTAAAAGCTGGACCAGCTGTCCTGCCTATGAAAAACACGGTCCATTCTTCTTCGGTTCGGAAGCTCTTCTTTCTGGAAAAAGTTAGAAATGACAAGATGTTTTAGTTCTGCCAATGCCTTCTTTGGTTTCCCCCTCGCTAATCATCGAGGTATTTGTCCATGTAATCAAGCAAAATTAAATAACCTTTTAAAATAACTTTAAAAACTGGTATACCTTGGATAGAGGCAATGTTGAGCTTGTCTTTTTGGGGGTCCCATTTTCACTGGAAGGGTCACATGGGAGCGGGAGACGAGAGAGACTCCTGGAAGACATTTTTTTGAATGTTTTTTTTTTAGCTATCTATTTATAGTTGTGTCTGTGAGTGTGAGCTTTCATATAGACTCACCAAGATCTTTCAGACAACATAACAATCCTCCTTGGATCCTTCTGCCCACGTCCCTCGTCTTTCCTCTTTTCCTGCACAGCCAAACTGCGAAGGTATCCCTCCGCAACTCCTTTCCCTTTCAGCAGCTCACTCCCTGATTCGTTTGCCTCCTCAAGATCTTGATCAACAACTTTAGCATCCAACTCTTTATCTGTTCCGTTCTCCTCTTTCTTTTCAATGTTTTTAGCTTCCACCTCGTCTTTATCTCCCCTGCGATTTTCCTCTTTTACTTTTTGTATTCCCCCCCCCTGCCCCTCATCAGAGTCTTGTCTTTCAGCCTGTTTGTCACAGTTTGCCACATCTTTCACTCTGCTGGTGTTCCTCAGGGCTTTAAGCTCGGCCCACTCCTGTTGCTGCTGCTTTGAGAGTTCAGTCAGTTTGAGGTGAACGTCTCTCTGCTCAGCTCTCAGAATCTCCAGCTCTTGCTCCTTTTCCTGCTGTCTGCTGAGGGCCTGATCCAGCTGCTCCTTCACAGCCCTGTGGCTTTCCTGAAGCAATTCCATGGCCTGCTCCGACTCAGCACGCAGCCGGTCGGCCACAGACACTGCTACCTGCAGGTCACTCTGGAACTGACGCCACTCCAGCCTCTCTGTCTGTCACAGAGGACAAAACAAAGACAAAAATAAATGAGAAAACTGTGAAACAATGTTCTTAATATAACTCTTAATGCTCTCTTAGAACAATGTTGGCTATTAGAATAATT
Source organism: Labrus bergylta (assembly GCF_963930695.1). Classification (NCBI taxonomy): domain Eukaryota; kingdom Metazoa; phylum Chordata; class Actinopteri; order Labriformes; family Labridae; genus Labrus; species Labrus bergylta. The sequence goes on along the minus strand of NC_089209.1, from coordinate 8,603,405 downwards.
AGCCTGCAGTGACATATCAGAAAAATTCTTATATAGTTAGGAATAAAATGAAAAATAAAAAGTCACCGAAAAATAATTAATATTAAAAATATAAATTAGTTATCATTATCATTGGAACTTCAGTTTCAACTCACCCTGAGTGTCTCTCTCAGTGCGTCCACCTCATCAACCAGTTCATCCTTTTCTGATATCAGGCGCCTGAGCAGCTCTGAGAGAAGAGTCAAACACAAGTTGATCACAAAGTTTAGAAAAAAGGATTCAAGATTATGACAACAGCAATAACTTTCCTGTGATACCTGTTCTTCTTTAGTTGTGGAGGGTGCTTTTAAGCCTGGTAAGTGTCATTCTGATGTCATCAAGGTTTCCCCAGTTAAGACTTGAAAATGACAATTGTGGTATAGAAATCCTGGGCTATCAAGGGAGGCATAAAGCTGGGAGAATATAGGTATTCATCAAACAAGCGTGGTATGAAGCTGCAATCTCCATAGTTCTAAATTGATATTACGTAATTCCATACGTACCCTGATCATCTGCTTGGAAAATTATGGACGCCCACAGTAAACTGACGTTAGAATGGGAAGTTGTTTCAAATATTATCACCAAATAACCTCACCTTTTTAATCATCTTACTATTTTCATATTCCTTGTCCTCCATATAGACTGCATATAAATATGGACAATGCATCTCCATCTCAATGGGCACTAACATATTTGGCTGGTCATGTAAAACGGACAGGCTGGTGGGGCCGGGGTATGGACGCCCCACCTCTTCGCTAAGTAAAACAGTGTACAGCAGAACGGAAACTTGTGTAGGTTTGAAGCAGGCACTTGATATTGATGGTGATAAAGTCTAAAGACTCCAGTATTAGTAGTCACTTCCTTTCCTCTTGCTATCCCTCCTTACTCTACTAATCTGGTAAATAATGCTGTAGGAGCCACATATGTCAACAAAGCTGTCAATCATGATTTTACATGAGCTCTTTTTCACATAAAGTAACAAAATTTAAAGTTGTCAGAAAAGTGAACACTAGGGACATAAATCGCCATGAAAAGAACTTACCGGTACTATAATGACAGAAATCATGTTTGAGACATTTTTTGTCATGTTTTTTTAATTTTACTACTCTACTACTGTAGTCTTTCAGCAGAGGGCGCTCTAAATCTTTTGGCTTCACTTCTCTCCCGACCATCTTTATACAGTCCAAACACATTATTAACAATAAATGCCTCTATACATTTCCATTACTTAAAATTTCTTTCCATTCTCTCATTTCCCTTTTTTCTGTGCAGTTATTACCATCACTATTATTTTACTTTTTTTCCTCTGAAGTATCTCCCCCCTGTGACTTAGCCTACAGCAGCCAGCCATACATTATTGTTATTGTCATTGTTGGTATTCTGTCAACTATCTCACTCTTCGGTTTTGTTCTGTCTCATTGTTTTGTCTTTAGTGTCAATATTTTTCAGGGAATTTCAGCGATAAAAATAAAGTTAAAAATTAAACATAGCAGATAGAGGACCTACCTACTGCTCCTGTGGTTACATCAGTGTTGGGGCTCAGGCTTAGAGAGACTCTATAGTGCTCCATCAGACTGAGTAAAACCAGGGTCATCTCTTCTCCAGCTCTCTCTACTGCAGCCTGCGGCTCCACTCCGCTGTCCTGATCCTGCCAGCTCTGCCCTGATGGCGATGCTCTGGACGAATGCAGAGACGAGGGGCTGCTCGGGCTGAGCTCTGCCTTCTTGTGCCTCGCTTCTGCATTGCTCACGACAGCCTCTGAGCTGGTGATGCTGTCCTCGCTTATAACGGCCCATTCTGAGGGAGCAGCCAGCTTCTGTGTCCAGTCTGCAATTGGAGAAGTGGTGGAGGGGGTGGTGCTGCTGCCGGCTGGTGACGGCGTCTGTGCCTTATTAGAGGCGGCTGTAGAGGACAAGGCCATGGCAGACAGATCGGAATCTGAGGGTGTGGTGGGAGGCGTGTGGAAGAAATCTAGGGGAGAGCCTAAGAGGGGGGAATAATTTGTAAAACAGACAGGGAGAAAAATATTTTTCTGAGCCTGAAAAATCATCTAATATAGGATGAAAAATGTGCTAACTGCAGAGCCCCTCTCTTCTTTTCCTTGATGCAGATGTAAGCACTCAGTGTCTGCTCGCTTATTTACCGTCCTGGGCTGACTGATGCAGCAAAAAATCTCTCCTCTCCGAGTCTTGGCAGGCTAATACTCACACACTGTTCCCCCATGTGGCAAGATCCAGGAAGCGAGGTGATTTCACCCTTATCTGCTATCAAACAGCTGCTGTCACTGCAGTCACAAGGCCATTACATGTATCATCTTACTGCAAGTATTATGCATGAAAGCATATACCTTTGAAATACATTTTTGAAAGAAATTTAGAGTGAATTTGTGGATTTTATTTGCTTGTTTTTCCATGTCCTAAGAAGTATGCGTATCAATCCGTTTATGTGATTTTTAAACTCTGTTTATGGTGTGCATTGGTCATAAACGTCATGCTACAGGGTTCTCCACCTGTTCATTTCAGATCTTTTTCTACTCCTTCATCCTCCTTGCCCTTGCGTCGTACTGCAGGATTCTGCAGACTCATCATTTCCCCGCAAGCAGCAGCAGCAGCAGCATGATGTAGTCTGTCGGGCTACAGCTGCAGGGGAGCTATTCTCATCCTCTAGCCTGAGCATACTTCCTGCATGCTGACAGCCAAGAGAGGAAAACAAGGACTAGCATTTTGAACAGCTGTGAGTTGGAGTTTAACTGCCGAATGTCTACACAACACGACAAGTAAGGCTGCACAGGGGAAATTTCACACATTAGCTGAGCTAAATGACAGCTGGCTGTGATCTGAAGGATGCTGAAGGCACGAGAGAGGCTAAATACAGAATCATCTGGGATACTGTTTTTTATTTAACACCAAACTGATTCATCTCCTTATTTGTCTGCCAAGTGATATTTCAGTGTTTGCACAGTAGTCAGCACCAGAAATGCATTCGCACAGAGTAGCATCTTCTTTGTTCACAAAAACTTGAATTAACATTTTTGTTTAACTTGGTTGAAATTTTTTTTTTTCCTGATTATGTTTTTTTTCACTATTTTCTTATTTTTGGTTTAGTGTCATACTTTTGTTACAAAAATGCTTTGTGCAGCCTTTGTATTCTATTAGTGTACTTAAGGTAAACAGAAGGATACAATGAATGGCCTTTGTGATTACATGTTCTCATAATTCAAGGAACACAATGAATATCACTGCACTCACTGTTACCTCAAGGGTGTTAAAGCCAGCAAAATCTGAAACTGTTATACACAATAATCCTCTGAAGTTCTCTTCTTTTGTGTTGACTCTGTATGTTTGTATTCTACAGATTTGTTTCTTTTGATGCGCACAGGAGTTAGAACCTCACAGCTTTTCTCAGAATAAAGGATCCTCTGTTACATGTCCGCATATACAAAGAAGAACTTCAAACATTTTTCTTCTTCTGAGTGAAAAAAGCTTATTTTCACCTGGAGTAGGAAGGAAAAGACTGACACTTAAAAAAAAAAAAGAAACACACACACACACAGCACACCGTCTCCGAAGCAAGGAAACAATAGTCTAAGAATAGACCGTCAGTCCTATGGTATGATGAACAAATTAAGGGTATCAATTCAAACATGAGTGAAAAACAGACCATATTCACTGCAGCAACCCCCCAAAAAAACAGATTTTTTCCCCCCTCTATCATATTTGGAAACATGTAAAATACTTGGGTTTTTTTTCAGTTTCTAGTACCTGTAGTGCTGTGGCCGTCCTTGCCATGTTGGTTACCCATGATCCAGCAAGGGTGGGTTATCTGGACAGGCGACCCCTGTGTCCTTCACTGTGTCCCTCTGTTTCGTGAGGCTCCCAGCTGTCTCTGGACAGGAGGGAATAAAATACAAATCTTCAATGATAGTCATAACTCAGAGCTGAATCAGCCTACAAAATGAGTGCAACATGTCAAAACAAAAAGAGTCGGACAATGTAACCATTGCTCAGGGAGTGTTGAATAATCTTACAAATATTTTCTCAAGCACAATAAGATAATGGTTTGTTATTGAACGGTACAAAAGTCAATGTGCCAGGAGTGTCACCTGGCTGCAGTTGTTGTTAAATTGCTGTCAGACAGCTGTCAGATTTGTCCTCCTCATGAATGAAGTGCCTCAGGTCACACAGCATGTTTTCAACTTTACTCAACCTCAATGTGTCACTACAAGAAGCCACAGATTTGTAGACATCCTTTCCAACAACGTTCACTGAGGATCTCTTGCAGAGCTGGATTTACAACACATGACCTCGTAAAAAAAAAATCAACCAAACTCCATCGTAAATCCCAACAAATTATAACAACTAATAGAATTAAGAAAAGACAAATACACCAATCTTCACAACAAGCGTCAGGAACACATCGGCACAATCTCTAGAAGACATCGGCATAGATATGATTCCTCTGAAGCAATAGGTGTCAAAATAATCTCGTTTTTTTTTTTTTTTTTTAACACCAGAATCACACTTGTTACTGACCAACGCAGATCAGGTTCAGGTGTCAGGATGACTATCTCGCCAAATCATTAGGCTACTTAATAAACGTGTTGCTTAAAATATTGTAAACCGTAATAATAAAAAAAAAAATCAAATGTATCAAAAGATGTGAAATGTTTTCATTTCGTGGTCGTGCTTCAAGCCCCTGTCTTCAATTAGCCTTGAATATTAAAATACCCGTTAGGTGAATGAAGTTTGGATTCACATTTTCATCCCAGAATTGTCTCCCCCGTCTCGTGGTTGCAGATTCATTTCAGACATACGATTTCTCCAACCAACGACACTGCTCGACTCCCGACACCCTGCAGTTTCATCCTACCTGATCAGCCGGACAGTGGGACGAGTTCCAAGCTTGGTCCCCGACTGTGCGACGGTTTCCTATCCGGGATGTCTCGATCTTAAATTCAGCCTAGGACACTGTCCGATGGACCATACAGATAGCGTGTATAAGGCAGCAACCATGTATCACTTGGTTGTCCAACTCAGATTTATATTCCAACTCTGCTTTGCCTTTAAATCCAATGCGACAAAAAGCAGAGAAGGAAGCAGAAACAAACTGGTTGCGTAGAAGCTGCACGTTGAGACGACGACACAAGTGAATTCAATGACATTATTAATATAATTTATCAGACATAATGAATAAAACAAATCGAAATAACGTGTGGTGTACTCCAATGGACAGAAATGTGTTGTGTTGCAGGTGTGAAACAGGGCGCGCGACAAAGCAGCTCAACCGGCTGGAGGCTAATTATTACTGCAGGTGTGGCTGCACGTGGGTGGGTAGGCTAACAGGTAACATCTCGGGCTGGCTTACGTCACAGTCATTCTGAAATATTTGGATGACATAACTAGCATGTGTAGGTTTCAGCTGCAGATATTCAGAGGTCCACCTCTCTTTTCCTGAAGCTCCACCTGCACCAATAGGCTACTGAATTAAAGAAAACAGTTATTATTACACCAGGAATATCAGATAAGATATTCTTTATTTTCTTATTCCACATAGCCAGAATAATAATAATAAAAATAATAATAATACATTTTATTTATAAGCACCTTCCAAGACACACAAGGACACTGTACAACAATCAACATTTAAAAAACAACGATGGATAAAATCAGCATACAATAAAAGAAATGAAATGTAGGACAGTGGAATTGCAAATGTTTAAAATGTTCGAGTGAGTAGGCGATTTTGAACAGATGGGTTTTGAGTCTGGATTTGAAGATGGGGAGAGAGTCAATGTTGCGAATGTCAGGTGGCAGAGAGTTCCAGAGCTGGGTAGCAGACCATGGTGCTGAGGGCAAAGGGCACGGTGAGGTGGAACAGGAATAAACATGTCCCTGTAGTATGAAGACATTATAATTACACTGATGATGCCATATCGGTATCTTTAAACCAATACAATCACACAACAAACACTGCTGCCTGGCTATGGTTTTAAACTATGTAATAAAATGTATAAATAGAAGTTAGACTACTTCGGAAGCTATGCAGCTGACATGACCGATGATGGGGTCTAAACCCCAAAAGTGCAGATGCTCTCAGAACCTTTATTAAATAGATTAAAATAAGAATTAGGCAAAACAAAAATATACACTTGTTCAAGTCTTTGTGTTGTTTGAATAGGCAAAACAAAAATATACACTTGTTCAAGTCTTTGTGTTGTTTGATACACAGAAAAGTTGGATGACTTCAGCATAGCATAGAGACATCAAGGATGAAGGAATACAAAGAATGGGAAACTGAAGGCTGGAGAAGATGTATTGTGTATTGCCAAGGAAGCAATGTTAAACTATATATCATTTAGATAAATGATTGGTAATTTTTTTTAAGTGAAATCATAATTATGTAGATATACAGAGAAGGTGAGTTTTTCCAGCACCATGGACAGAGCTCAGTGAGAAAAAAAAAAATGTCTCTGGCGCCACCTAGTCCCTAAATTTAGTACTGTCAGGAAAATTGGAAGAGAAAAATATATTTAAACATAAACTTCAGTCTTTAAAAATGTATAAAGATATATAAAGATTTATATTTGTGCTTTTTATACCTTTTTTTAGAGACACGGCAGTGGACAAAGTCAGAAACTGGGGGGAGATAGAGAGTGGGGGATGACCTGCAGGAAAAGGAGCCACAGGTTGCATTCAAACCTGTGCCGCCTGCTCTAGAGGATATAAGCCTCTTGTACATGGGGCGCACACACTAACCGCTAGGCTACTTGGGCCCTATGAATGTTGTTCTTTGTTGCTATAAAAGTTTGGATTTGCAACATAAAGTTTGAATTTTGGTTTCTAAAAGTTTTTACACATTGGGTACATTTGGTCTATCGATTTTTAAAATGTATATAAAATTGCACACACACTAATATATATATATATATATATATATATATATATATATATATATATATATATATATATATATGTATATATTATAGATTATTGTTTGTATTTGCACAAAATATATATTTACTTTGTTTTGCAACTTTTGCTAAGTGTTTAAAAAAAAGATTCTATACATTTAAGCAAAATGTGCAGCCATTATTGCCGTCACAAAAAAAAAAGCTGCAGTGTGATTTATATTTGATTAATTTGCTTCGGTTTCATTTCATTTCAGAGAGAAACTTGTTTTGGCCAGTGTGTGTGTATGTTGTTTTATTGATTGCGAGGTTAAGTTATCACTGTTAGGTTATGGTGGAAGTGCAGATTGTTTTGCGCTGTGTAAAATCCATTGCTCTCTGCAGTGAGAGCAGAGGTTAAGATATGGGGGCAGTAACAGCTTCTGGCTGTTCTATGTGCTGAATCCTCTTGAGTTCTTGTTGACCTTTAGACCACACACTGAAAAACCTGCTTCATAAGCATTAGAAATCAATCTCACCAAGTCTCTTCACACCAAGCCCACTCACTTTTACGACTGAAACTTTTTTTTTTCCAAAGCTTTAGGCAAAAGTTTGTATTCAGGCTGCGTTAAACTGTTAAGTTGACTGGATTTCAGACGGTAAATCCAGATAAATTTATATTCATTACAGAAAAGCCCTTCCTTGTGAAATTAACTTGTAATTTTTGTTTTCCTTAATTGTTTACTTATTGTAAAATATTTTAAATTAAATATTGTCTATAAGTTTGAAAACGTCACATCAGTTAAGATGACAAAAAGACAAAATGTTGAATTATCACAAAATTAACATAACTTCTAGTTAAACTGACAATTAATTTTAAGGTACCAGGACAAACTGGTTTTACAGAGATGGGTTTTCTGCAAATTTTCTTTGTACTTTTCTTTAAGAATTTAAAAAAAAGTTGCATATATTTTTTAATTCTGAAGATGAAAAAGATAAAGAGGAACTTACTGAGTCTTCATCTCTCTATGGTTGATTTCTCTCTCATCTGGGAGGCAGCTGCTGCAAGTAAAAGACAAAAGAGTAAAAGAGAAAAGAAAGGTACAGGTGAGCAGAGGAGATTGGCTGTATAGGTGCAGCTTAGACAGATCAATAGACCCCTTTTTGCAGTAACCCATGCTGAGTTTGTGTTTTTTTTCCAGTACACTGCTGTCAACACTGACCTGTTATGAAGCTGTTTTAAGTAAATGTAGTGCCCTGCTGAAATTCACTCCAGCTGAAGGCTTATAAAGGACATTACAAACGTTTTTGATCAATTCAAACTTTAGATATAAAAAGATTTCAGTGGGATCATCACAGTTTCTGTTATTCTAATCATTCAGATGTGAGAGCAAAGTCAGTATCTATATTTAAACCCCTTCTTATATCCAATTATAAAACTTTCTCTTTTTCTATTTGCTAAAACATACAAAAGTTTAGTCAACTATCTTGTATTGCTGTTTACATCAGTTACTTTGTTCACCATTCATTTCTTGTTTTAATGTAACGAACTTAGCCAGTATGCTTATGAGTTAGGCTTCTGTTATCCATAAATTAAGGACAAGAAAAATAATTCATGTGTCACTGTTTGGTAATTTGTGTATGCTATGTACTCTAGTTTATAAAATAGTTTAAATAATTAGCATCACACACGGTTGTTTTGTCTTTTCATGGTAAAGCCACACATATCAGTCACCAGTAATTAAGCTTCACGTGACTCATCTTAATTAATCAATTCACTTTTTACTAAGTGCGTCATCACCAACAATTCAAGACAGCGTTCACAAAAAGAGACGCTCGTTCTTTTTAAACACTTTTTCTGTTGAAGTTTGCACGATATTTTGTTGTTAAGTTGCAATTTCAATTTCACGCTGTGTCCAAGAAAGTGGGCTACAAGACTGTAGACGCAGACTTTTGTCAAAAATGGCGTCTGATATCGGCTGCCTCTGCAAGAACAGCTGTGCTATCAGAGGGCACAACAACATCTCCGCTTAACAAATTCATCTGGAGAGAATGAAGAAGTGTGCCGCTGGATCTGGGCTCGACGCGGACAGAGAGACGCACTTGAGTAGCTGTCATGATGAGAAACTACAGCCGCTCTGCCGCAGATGTTTCTAACGAACGTGGCAATGAACATTTTCACGGATACCGGGGGACATGATCGCCTCTTACTTATTTGTCGCCCGTTTACTATCGAAGAAGAAGAGGAGGAAGAAGAAGGAGAAGGAGGAGAAGAAGAAGAAGAAGAAGAAGAAGAAGTAGTGACCTTCTCCGAGGAGGAAGATGTCAGCGCTGAAAAAGGTAAGATGAAGGAAACGTGCACGGTGTTTGTGCATGGAGCCTGCAGCTGCAGAGCTTGTTGTTGTTGTTGTTGTTGTTGTTGACTGTTTATTTCAAGTGCACCTTTCATGAGGTGTGAGGATGGCGAGGAGTTGACCGGATAAACAACGCACCTGGTGGGAGTAAAGGTGTGAATGTTAGAAGCTGTACTAAGTTATGCAGAGCGTGAATGAGTCACTCTATGAATGATTTCCTGCACAGATCATTCAATGAATGCACACACTAATGCATGAAAGGTGTCGGCCTGTGTGCTTTTGAGAGATTACTGTTCATGTATTTGGAGGATGAAGGTTCGTGTCCTCCCGTGTTATTGTAGGAGACCCACATCTCAACCCGGTTTAAGTTTCCTGTCTGTAAATTGTCACATGTCCCCATTGTGTTGCTCCCCTTTATGCATTCAATGTATATGTGTACTGTATGTGTGCTTGTGGTGACTCAGCTGTATTGTACTATATCTGTCATCCATCTTTTCATCTGTCACAGGTGTTACCATGGCTACTACAGACTCACTGCTGTCTTTTCTTTGAGAAGGACTCAGGTAAGACGTGGGCTGCGGTGAACATAATGAGGAGATGTCACTCACGCTAACAGGCAGCTTGTATAATGACTTTAATGGTAAAAAAAAAAAAAACTATCAGAAGGTGTGACGGGGAAAGTGGTGTCAGGTTTCTCGCTTTTTTGAAAGTGATTTAGTTTCCATAATTAGAACATTTCATACTCCTAAAAAGATGAATTGGATCATATCTCGTGCATGCAGCCAAAGCCTGCATCACTCATTTTTACCATTGACTACAGAAGTCTTAAGCTGCCAGCCTGCTATATACTAGTTAATTTACTCCTTTTTCCCCATAAAAAGTAATTTCTGGCTGTATTTTGTAAATCTCTACTGATTAACAGCGCTGGTTTACCCATAACAACAAGTTCATTTAGTTGTTTTCTCGAGATCTCAACTTGTTTTACTCGTTATCTCAGTATAACAAAGCTGTTTACCCCATTATATTGGCTCCATTTATCTAATTATATCGAGATAAGAAGCCCTGTTTTCTCCTGATAAAGGGATCATTTTGAAAACAATAGACTGGTCACTGTGAATGGTCAGACCACGACATGCCATGCTGCCTATTTCTCTTTCTTTTGTGCACTTGCAGCTCTGAGGATACGAAATTATAAAGTCAGGATCTCAAGAAAACGAAAAGACATTACTGGTTATCATGGCAAAATGGAGTAAATACAATGAATGGATGCATGTCCACCATGGGCTTCCGTAATAGACATACAGTATATTATTGTCAAAACTATTGAAAGATATCATTGGCCTTACTACTACACCAGATCACAGCTTCAGCTACTTTATTTCCATTAACAAGGTCTGTATAAAATATATGTTATAGTATTACAGTACTAGCTAATAAGAAGACTTGGTACATCTTACATTTAAAGTGTATAATTACATCCAGCTGTCTTTTGAATAAAACTAGTGTAAGAAATGAGTCCCAGAGGCAGAGAACAAGCTATACATTGATTTATTTAGATTACAATACTAACACTGGTTGATCTGTCAAATACAGGAAGTCACATCTTAAGCGAGTCATCTTTGATGGACATTAGCGCTGAAATACTCAAAAGCTTGACATATCCTAACCAGGACCATACATAAAACATATATCTGTCCTTCAGTTACAAAGAAATAATACAAAATGTAAACATTACAAAAGCATATTGTACAATTTCTTTGTAAGCTGACAACCTTAGATTTTTATATCCTGATAACAAGTAGTCAATTCAAATTACCAGTCCAATAATGAATGGGAATGTGGCTAAAATGAACCAATTAAGATCAGTCCAAAATACAGGCTAGGTGAAAAAGGAAAATGGATAAACTCCCAGCAGTCTACTTAATATGTGCGAACCAACTTTACAGAGCATGATTTTACTCTCCACAGCTTTTATCAAATCCATTGATATCATTTTTATTGAACTGTATTTTGTAGTATGCTACAAGTGCCACAAGGGGGCAGAGGTTACATTTCAAATGTGCTAAGACTCCACAAAGGCCGCTAAATTTTCAATGTTTCAACTCCCTTTTGAGTTTTTCCTTGCTTACACTTTGGTGCTCAGGAAAAATTGTATTATTTCGTAAAAAATAAAACAATATATTTGAAAAATTTTAAGATTTACTCCTTTAGTAAAAAACAAAGGGCTGACAGAAATGTCTATTGTTGGTTTTTTATTGTTGAACTTGATAACACACTACGATAGAATAATATTGGACTGATACTTTACATAATGTACAAACTCACGCTTTGTTGTATCTGTAGGGTGACCTTGAGTGTCCAGAAAGGAAACCTTAAATACAATCTTTAACTAGTATTATGAATCTTAATTTAAATTAATTGATGTTCCCAACCACATGGGGGGCAGCACAGCTCATTAAAACACAACACAGACATACTACCATAAATGTCTACCACAATTCCTTAAAGGCTAAAATGTATATTGAATTCATGTTTTAGTCAACCAGAACAATGTCAGTCCAATATTTATTCCTTTAGGATTTTCTCTCCACCAACTCTTTGGGAATGATCGAACTCTTCAGCTGCTGTAATCTACACTTTATTTCCCAGCTGGTTGCAGACTTTTCTCTGCAGTTTGCGATGTGTAAGGAGTGTACAGCAGCCACTGTTATACTTGTCAAATGAGGCTGGAAACTAAGCTGATAAAGCAGTGAGCTGGAACTAAAAGAGAAAAAAAACTGAAGGTTGGGAACAGAAGGCTGTAAGATGCTAAAATTCTCCATAGATTTGAGAGGAGCTGCAGCACATCTTCCCCTTGTTAAAAAAAAAAAAAAAAAAAAAAAAAAGGTTGTGTGTTTTTTCATGTAAAATTTACCACAAAAAAAGAACAGGCAGTTACAGTATAAGACAGAAAGCAACCTCCAATAGGGCAGTGGAGGTGTTAGCTGTTATGATGTGTGGATAATTTGCGCATGGAGCATAAAGGAGGAAGTCGTTAATTATCTAAACTCTGCACGACTGCCTCCCTCTGCAGAGGTCAGAGCATTGAGAAACATCCAAGGCTAAAGCACTGTAGGGGTCCTCTGCTTTTCTTCTGGCATTTTTCGGGCTTCATGGTTAATCAAGTGCTGGCTCACATCAGCACAAAACTCAAATACTATCACTCTTACTGTGATGCTTAAGCAGCCAGAGGCCAGGAGGATTTCATGAAAGAGTAATAGTACGTTTTTAGAATAATTTACATAGTTATTAATAACACAGATCGGTATAAAAAACAAGAATTCTCATGATACCTGTGATTTGTCGGTGTAAAATTTGCCATAGAACCAAACATTTTGAAGTCTATTTTTACACTGAAGCGTCACCTTTTTCTTCTGCTCATTGATCTTGCAGTACGGTACATTAAGCACATTAAGCCCAACACTAATTGTAAGCTAAGGCTGTTTAGATCCCGCTTTGTTCTAAATCACAACCCCATCTGAAGATAAGGACTGTGGCATCGCAAACAAGGATATATACGTGTTCGTTTCACTCTGAAAAAGTCTTTTCAAGTCTTACAAATGGGCTGACAGTGGAGTTTCAGCCCAAGCACACTCCAGAGATTATCTGCGAGTTAATCATGTGTTGGGTGCTACTGTGATTTTACAGGCTTTGTCAGCACAAAGGCTCCAGATGAAGTGAACGGGAATATGGGAACGTCTCTGCCTGTTTGATGTGCATATCCTAAAGAATTGTTGGAGGGTTTTCTTTTTTTTTTTTTTCTCCTCCCTTTTTTTTTTTTTTCTCTTTATCAGCCAAACGCAGAACTTTCTCTTGATCACACCTTACTCATCACTTTCTCAAGGTTGAAGCAGAATGTTAATGACTGCGTAGACCGGAGCAGTTTAAGGAGTAGAGAGCACGCAGGTCATGACACAGGTGCAGCGATGCTGTTTATGACTTTTGTGATTTTGAGCTTGTGTTTTTAAAAATGAGCATGACGATCTCTTTCTGTGGGTTTTAATTAACAACAGTATTACAACATAAATGTGTACACCTTTGATATTCCTTGAAGCACTTTAGATCACTGTTATAACACTAGGTGGGGCTGTTTACTCGTTAACTCATCCAAAGGCTGCTATGACAAACCAACTTGTGTGTTTCAAAAACTGGCCAGTTCTGAATTCACCAGGCTATGGACTGATATTATGGAACAATAAGACTTTGTGTCAGGGTGTATCTGCTAGAACTTTGTAGTCTAAAAATGGCTTTGATTTTTACATCATAGGGAGTCGTTTTTCTGGATTGTGTTTGACATCTGTAAGATAACTTGTTATGACATTTCTGTGTCCGTAGTGTGCCACTCTGGGAGAAAGCGTCACTTTTAATCTGAAGAGCTTTGTGTCTTTTTGGATGAAACCTGTTTCTCACTTTGATGCATGTGGGGCTTCTTGTCTTTCTCTAGAGCAACATCTTTTAACAGTTTCAAAGGAGGCGGCTTGTTGCTACATTTTAAAATGTAGCTTGGTACCTCTTAAAATCTGGAGGGGGTTAAAAAAAACACAACAATTGAACTTCTTATGACATATAGTGGTCGGCATGACTCCAGCCCCCATGTGACTCTTCAATGGATAAACGGTATTTGTCATGAATGGATGGATCGATGACATATACTGAAATCACTCATTTAATGATGACTATTTCAGTACCTTTTGCTTTGGTCTCACAGGCCGCGTTTCCACTAAAAGTATCCAAGACTTTTAGTTCCAGCAGTCCACAGCTCAGTTTTAGATTTTAACCAAGGAGAACAAATGCCAGAAGAATAGGGGAGTAAGTTCACCTGGGAAAAAGCCACACCTGAATTCCATCAATCTGAAATGTTCAGTGCTCCAAGCCAAGGCCCAACCTAAAGTCCCTGTACTTTTTGAAAATGCTCCCCGTCAAGCAGGCACCTTTTTGGGGACTGAACTAAAGTATGTTAGACTTTTTTTTTTAACCCTGGTCCCTGCGGTGGACTTCCTCCACAAGTCCATTCAGAGAGTTCCTGTGGCAGAAACACAGCTGTAGGAAACCACCTGTTCTGATGTACGGTGTGCATCTGCTGGTAGGAGAAACTATGGGAAACATTTAGAGTTTGCTTGAAATGAAAACAGATACACACCTGATTCCTTTGTTTCTTTAGCGCAGCCTTGTGTTCACACTTAAATTCCAAAAGAGAAGAACTCACAGTGTCACTGGTTTCAGCAGTGTAGTGGCTGTCAAGAGAACATGGTGGGAAGAAAACCTTTGTCTCTTTTTAAACGTTCAGTTGCAGAGGAGATGAGTAAGAAACTACTCATAAAACGATTTTGCACTTGTATTCACACAAGATTTTGATGTCTTTGTGTGTTGGCTTTATGCAGCTGTGTCTTTATTCAAACATTCCTTTTCCAGCTGCACTAGTTTTTAGTGACTTGCCCTTTTTTTTTTTTAAATCTAGTGGAGGAGTTCTCATATTTCTCTCGAGTAGCACCTCTACTTCTTCAGAATACTAAAAAGTCCTTACATTAGGCCTCACATCAATATGATCCTTTTCAAATCTGTATTCATTCCTCTCTTACATTGTCTCTCAACCTTAGAAGCTCTGCTGTGCCGTAGGACAGAGAGGGAGGCTGGTGAAGGAGGGAGGACGTGAGGGGAATGTGAGGGCGGAGGAACTCGCTGATCGAGTGCTCTGGTATTCAGTTGGAGAAATTTGCGGTTCAAGTTTGGACAACAGGTAGCTTCAGGAGGAAATATGGTCAAGTCTGGTGATGTAATAAACTTGGATCAGCTTGGATGCTTTCCAGAAAATGGAGCCATCGGTTTTGACGTGCTTCTGATGTCTTTTCTGTGTTTTGTGAAACTTTCTTAATGGACTGGGTGTCATTTCAACACCTGCACATACCCTGAGAAACGTGCCGGATTTTTGGTGACGTCAGCGGGGTCCCGACAAGACCAGGAAACGACTCCCTCCTTTTTGGTTCTGAGGAGTGATGTCATCGCAGGGAGAGCGTGAGGTTGGCTGAGGCTTTATTGAGCTTGACGTTTTATCGCCAAGAGCACCAGACGTATGACCACATGCACCAGTCATTACGGGGACACAGAGCTGGGAAAAGTGAGCGCCAAATGACTTGGGAGCACATTTGCGATTGGTTATAAACCTCCTAATAGGGAGATGGAGTGTGAGGAACAGACACGCAGAGAGACACAGATGCAGATATAAACCCAGAGGGAAAGAGGGACAGCATGAGTGTGCATGCTGATGGGGATAGGCGCGCGTGGAGCTACAGAGCTGCAGAATCCTGAATCCAGCAGATGGTGACTCCGTGTCCTTGTTTTGCGGTGATCCGTGGGAGCAACATGCAGCTCGCGCCGCTGCCTCGCACTGCTGCAGTGGAGGAGTAAATGCGGAGCCCGACACTGCTCCAGGTGATCCACAGCAGCCCAGCCCGGCAGACTGCTCCCTCCTTAGCCTTCCCTCTCCTCCTCCTCCTCCTCCTCTTCCTCCTTCTCCTCCTCCACCTCCTCCTCCTCTTCCTCCTCCACCACCTCCTCCTCTTTCTCCTCTGTCAGTGCTCCGTTCCTCAGAGGGCTTTGAAAAAAATACCAGGACAGGAGCAGAAAAACAGAGGAGAAATCCGGCTTTCCCCCTCCGTTCTCAGATGTGAAACACCTCTGCATGACTGTGAAGACGCACCGCATATGTGCTCAAATGTCTCCGGAACACGGACTAGCTGCAAGGTAAGAAGACTTGGACTTCTCTGGCAACATATTTACAGCATTTGGCTGTTTTATTTGCTTTTTTGCATGGGACATTTTCCATGTCATTCTAGCGTTTTACGTGTGGGTGAATTTAACAGGTAGATGAGAAGTTGGTACTGCAGATCGGGTGATTAGTATTCCTCTCAATGGAGAGAAAATTAAAAAAAAAGAAGCTCTTGAAGACTGATCCTTTGTCGGATGTGATAAAAGAAGAGAAGAAGCATCTCTTATCTCGCTAAATCACAGTGATCCTTGCAGGTGTGTGTGTTCATGTATGTGTGTGTAATACAGCATCCAGCGAGGAGGGAGGGATTGCTCCTAAACCGAGCTTCTCAATGGGCACAAGGGGATATTAATTTCAACATTGTGGCCAAACAGCTCTCCATTGATCTTCTTGTGAACACTAACGTCGCCACGATCTCAGTCTTCAAATAATTGATTAACTGTTACTCAATCGTACCAATAGATAATGATTATGTAATCATTTTTATTGATTGTGGTTGGCTATAGAGAGACAACCCCCCCCCCACCCCCCCTCTTCCTGACTATTTATCTGTTTCTCTTCATGGATTACTTGTACGAGAAAGAGATCATTCAAGACGAAGAGAGGAAACAAAAGGGGAGATAAGGATAATGGTAGATGAGGACAGGAGTATGGGAGGGGGTGTTGGGGGAGGGAGGGAGGGGGTGGATGGTGTAGGATAAGTTACTCTGTGGTTTCTTGAGATGTGATGGCCAACAGCTGAACACTGATCACTACCAAAATCCTACAATCTTTCAATCACATGGGGAGTTCTGAAGACGTACGCCTGAACCTGTAAGTGACCTAATGAGGGCTCACCACTTTTGACCACACAGACACACACACTCTCCTGAATCCAGAAGAAGAGACCAATATGAGTTGGTACTGCAGCGATATTCAAATCCTGCATTCCGCAGTTTGACAAGGCTTCAGGGTTTTTCTATGTATTTGAGTGTATGGACGCATGTGTGTGTGTGTGTGTGTGTGTGTGTGTGTGTGTGTGTGTGTGTGTGTGTGTGTGTGTGTGTGTGTGTGAGTGAGGTGAAACCTTTGATAGGGTCTTGCAGTATCTTATTTGTCCAGAAAAAGCACAGATGTGTTGGTCATGACCTGTAGGACACAAACATAAAAGAAAAATGTCACGAGCTATCACAGTAATTCATACAGATCAGATAGCAATGCAAGACTCCTCTGTAGCTGTCCTTTGATTTAAAGCAGAGGATTGTCAGACATTATCACCACAAGCATTCAATCTTGTGTCTTGACATATGCAAACACCCACACAAACTCTTATGTACCGCATTTGCTCTAGCACTGATCCCTATCTTCTAAAATAAACGTACAATACAGCGAGCTAAGGGCCCACATTTATGCACATACATACACAGGCTCACACGGACAGCTGTGTGGACTGAATCAAGCGGCTTTCACGTGTAGCAAAGGTGTCTGCAGATGTGGTCATTTGTCATGTGTGGCATTAGGATGCAGAGGAGAATCTCAGAGGAGCAGAGTCTCAGCTCCTTGCAGCTCCCAGGCGGTTTCCTACTGCTCTGATTCTCCTGCAGATACACTGGCATCCTGAAACGCTTCATTTAGCTGCTTAGCTCCGTGCATAAAAGCTCACAGCTCCAAAAAAAGAATGACAGTGGTGAGCACAGCCAGATGCACCTTGAGGATGCAGTGTTTGTTACAAACAGCAACACAAAAATGGATAACATCTTGAGAGATTTTGCAGGTGGCCTCACTTGGACAATGCTTAATAAAAACTTGAACATTTGGGTTCATTGCCGGGACGCAGAAGATAACATTATAACCGCCAACCTGTATGTACATGTATTATGTAGGTGGAAGCAGCAGCAGGTTCCTGTAGCTTTGCAAGGCACTGAGGCCAGAACCAAATAAATAACAACTTACTGGCCGCCGTTAAGTCCGGGACTAGTCTGAACAATTTCTCTTTTCATTTTTGGTGGTATGCAACCTGTTTTTGTGTTTTTGTACAGGTGCTGGAAGGCATATATTAAACATCTGGACTGAGTCAGGATTGCTATTCCCTCTTTTTCAAGTCTTTATGCTTAGTTGAGCTAATTTACCCAAATGCCAAATAATTACTTTAAAAAATGTTGATCACTCAAGCAAATGAAAATCCAGTAAGCTTCCTGGATCTCTTCAAAGATATAGAGACATCCTGAGTTAATTCAGATGTAAAACTTTTGCTGTTGGTCAGCAGAAGAAAGAGGCTCTAACAGTCAACATCATTGAGATTCATACTCTTCAGACCATCAATATTAACAGCACACTTCAAGGACATACCACTTCACTGGTAGGATTTTTACCCTTCATCGGGTCAAACAAATAGTAATCATCAAAGAAACGATTTAGAGTCGACCTCTGAGGACGGGATATACCAACCAAATTTCATGGGACAGTTGTGGTAAACTTGAAAAAGAAGCAGAACTTGCACAAAGACAAAAAGATCAAGATAAGAGCTTATTTTGCCATGGAGTATCATTCCCGTAACTTGATGCCTTTGATTTAACATCCTTTGCTCGTTATCTTAGACGACATGTTTATGATCTCTGTCAGTGAGACTGTTTTTTTTCATTTGGTGTCCTATTCTGGAAGCTCCACATGTAATACAGTTAATAAAAGGGCTAAT
Organism: Labrus bergylta; assembly: GCF_963930695.1. NCBI lineage: Eukaryota > Metazoa > Chordata > Actinopteri > Labriformes > Labridae > Labrus > Labrus bergylta. Next base: position 8,584,668 of record NC_089209.1, on the reverse strand, counting down.
TTGTTGATATAGCTTCTTACTTTTTTTTCTCACGGAGAGTGTGTGTTTGTTTGAAGGATTAAAGCAGCAGTACATCTTGCTGTTGATGGCATCTTTTCTCTTTGTTTTGTTGCTGCGGGGGTTTGAAGGTCAGGATGGAATGATTAACCAGTCATTAACTGGCGAGCTGATTCATTGGCGGGTGCAGAGCAATAAGTAATAGAAATACCAGTGAGTTTTGTTCAATTTTAAGTAATAAGCCCCATCAGTCAGTGCTGTTGTGCATCTGTAAATGCATGATCAAGACACCAACACATGTTAAAGAAGACATTTCTGTGACCTGTCATTAATTGTGGTGCAGACTTCGGATGCTAACCACAGATCATCCAAACTGCCAAGAAAAAAAAGGACATTTAATGTGCTATTGTCTTTTCGTCTATTTTCACACACCAAATAAATCAGTGAAAGAAAACTATAACATTACAAAGAGAGAGTGTAAATGACAACATCCTCAGGGAATGACACTTTCTAGAGATCCTGCAATTAACTTGCATTTTAATGAGTCAGGAGTTGATTTCCCCAACAGGTAAAACTTCACATCTTTTCTTTGTCTTGTCACCATCTTCCATCTTGCTAGTGACACCTTGGCATTTTTTCTTGCTCCATGTCAGTGTCTGTAACACAAAAGGTGACAATAATCGACACTGTAGTCAGGAATAAAAAAAAAATATACAAGTCTTATCAGCTGATATACCGTCAGTTCAAGTTTGAATTAGAACAGAAACTATTTAATTGTCAATTTATGTCTTCAACCAATCTCCCACAACACGAATGGGTATATACAATGTAGAAGTAGATTTTTAAAAATGTCAGACATTCATTTTCATACATATGACAATCATTGTAACAGTTAACAATTCAAACTCAAATGTGTTCTGTGTATCCAGTATGCGGAATCACACATTTATTTTCTCATTGCTAATAATAGTGTTGAGTGGGGCTACATTTTCTATGAATCATCTGGCTAGACTTGCTGGTCAGTCCTGGGTTTTATTGCTGCTAGATCTGTCAGCTGTCTTTGACTCAGTGAACCAAATCCTCGTCTTCATATCCTCTAAGGTTGGTATCTCAAGATCTGCCCTCTGCTGGTTCATGTCATACCTTTCACGGAGATCTTTTAGAGTATCTTGGCAGGGAGAAGTGTCAAAACTGCACAGCTTATCCACAGGGGTGCCTCAAGGGTCAGTGTGTGGTCCCCTTCTCTTCTCACTATGCACCACCTCACTTGGAGCAATAAGCCGCTCCCATTGCTATGTTTACAATACACAGCTTCTTCCTGTCATTTCCGTCAGAAGACACTACGATCTTGTCAAGGATTTTGTCATGCCTTGCTGATATCGCTTAATGGATGAAAAAAGGCCACTCTCAACTCCACTTATCAAAGACTGAGCTCCTTGTCATCCCAGCCAGTCAACACACCGATGTTTCCTCATGCACTAAGTCTGCCCGGAACTTTTTGGCATGATTGATGACCAGCTGTCCTTTAAGGTTCACATGGCCTTGATGGCCTGGTTGTGTCAAAGTCCCCTATACAACATCAGAAAGACCAGACACTACCTGTCAGAGCATACAACAGAGCTCCTGGTATAGGCTCTGCAACGCCTTGCTGATAGGGCTTCTTTTGAATTCATGCTCATTCAAAACTCTGCAGATGATCCTGAACGTTCCAGCGTGACTGATCTTTAACTAACCCAAAATAACACATATCACTCCACTATTCATATACCATATAGGTGTTGCATATTAGCAAAAAAATTAAATATTGTAGAACGAACAGATATCTCAATACTCATGCAGAACCTATAGAAGAAAGGACCAACTTTGATATCAGAGGCTTTCTGTTTTCTATTTGTAGTTGGTTTGTAGTTTTTGTTGTGTTGACCAATCACATTACAGCTGGCTCTTATTGCAAGAAGGAAAGCAGTCCATATGGAGGGAAAAGAGGGAGATTTCATCGGCCTTAGTTTGAGAAAGCGCATATGCTGTGTTGATTGGATTAATTGTAGATGTTGTACATCAACTGTTGTGGAGTTTTACATTGTTAGTAAGACTGTGACCAATGACTATCACACAAAAGAGGGATTCTTGGCCTGAATGTCTGTTTTCTTCTGTCCTCACATTCGCCAATAAATATTTGCCCTCACCCTCAGAGGCTATATCTTGTCGTTTGGTGTATTAAATGAAAGTGTAATGTGATTATGTTTTGTTTCATCGAAATTATGGTATAGGGCAAAGTATTATATTTATACTGATATTGAAGAAAGAAAAACATCCATTCTTCACATTTGAGAAGCTGAGGCCAAACGATATTTGGCATTTTTGCTCTAAAATGGACTTGACCATATGCTATTTTCAATCCGCAATATGATTCACAAGTTGTATTTTTGTCTACAGTTTACTGTTATTCTTTAACTACTGCAGTGACACAAGAACCCAAAGAGGAATCATTAGAGTTACACCTAAGCTCTGTTGGCTAAATGTTTCCCTGACACCTGATGTTCAGTCCTGTAGCAAAAAAAAAGAAAGAAGGAAAAACACACAGAGAGGCTGGATAGAAATAACTAGAACCTAAGTTCCCCGTTTAATCCCTCCTAGCTGTGCTTGGTACAATACCATGTTAGGTAGCAAGAGAAGCTGTGTGGGTGTACGAGTGAGTGGAAGAGTGAATATGAGTCGAATATAGAGAGCATTCAGAGGAGTGAGCTGCATATTGGCAGCTAAAAGCACAATTGATACTAAGTACTGTGTTGTACTAAAAACAGGAGGAAACACACTCTGCTGATCACATCTGACTTAAGTTGATAACCTTGAATTACATAAATCTCAGGAGATGTAGTATTGCATTTTGGAGGATAAAATACTCAAAAATGGTTTGTGTAAACACGTGTATTTACCACATCACTTGGCTTGATGTTGGTGTGACAGAACAGAATTGTGAGCATGAATGTTTGGTAAAAAGAAATTGTAAGTGGCCGCCTTACTCCACACAACAACTACATACCATCTTAAATGACATAATGGACAGCGGGAGCCACTGAAGCCCACTCTAGCTTTTGATCTCTGTTGTATGTTTGAGGCATTACATTAACAATTCATATATGTACATATTTTTTTAAATCAGTATATCATCTACACTTGACCCTCGAGAATGATTTCACTTTCCGGGTCAGCTGTCAGTGACTGTACACATTTGAGGATACCAAAAGGGTAAGTGTGAGGCGTGAGCAGGAAAAAGCGATGACTAGCCAGGACGAAACTATATTACTGTGATCAAATATAATATATGCATTTGTCATCCTCTGGAGAGAAACTCCTAAGTCCATCAAGCGATCTGGAGTGAATTGACTACTTTGAGGAAACCCCTCATCCAGGTGTGTGCGTTTTTTGTTTTTTTTTCTTAGGTAAAAAAATCTGTTGCGATTAATAATGGAATCATCCGCCTGCTATGTGATGTGGTTTAGCTTCCCTAATGAGGACTGGATACGTCCTCAGTCTCTGACAGAATGCCGAGTGGAATATGCTGCTCTCCAGCCTGTTTCCATGGAGATACTCAGGAGCTGTAACGTTTTTTTTCTCTCTCTTTCCCTTCTGCTGTATGTTGTACCAAACAGTGCTGCTTCATAAGAGAGATCTGGGCCAGGATTTGTCTGTGTGTGTGTGTGTGTGTGTGTGTGTGTGTGTGTGTGTGTGTGTGTGTGTGTGTGTGTGTGTGTGTGTGTGTGTGTGTGTGTGTGTGTGTGTGTGTGTGTGTGTGTGTGTGTGTGTGTGTGTGTGTGTGTGTGTGTGTGTGTGTGTGTGGGGGGGGGGGGGGGGGGATTTAATGGTGTTTTAACAAGCACAAACAAACACGTATGGTACCATTGACGGAAATGCTATTGTGGTAGTATTAGGCACCATGGTCTAGAATGTGCTACTGTGTGTGTAGCTCAGTTTCTCCTTCAGTGCGATTGAACAGTGTGTACTTAGTGTGTGTGTGTGTGTGTGTGTGTGTGTGTGTGTGTGTGTGTGTGTGTGTGTGTGTGTGTGTGTGTGTGTGTGTTGTACTCTCTCCTGGTGTGTCATGCAAGTAGTAGCTACTAATCCTGAAGCTCTGCTGTAGCAAATGTCCAAGTATGAACGTGTTCGTGTATGTCAGCGTGTTACAAAGGCTGAATTATCAGGCATGACTGGTCATTGAGAGTGTGTGTGTGTGTGTGTGTGTGCATATTGTGTACGTGAGAAAGTGAGTCAAAGTGACAGAGAGAGCAACGTCGGGAGAATGAGGGGGCGAGAGAGGTTAGGAAGGGAGAGACGGCGAAACAGAAGGTGAAAAAAGGCAGAAAGTGTCCGTCGACTGTAAACCTTGAACGACGTAATGCCATTGAGAAAACGACTTGTGTGTGGTTACAGTATGTTTCCCCCTAGACCTGTAAAGCCAAGGCTTGTGTGGTTCTTGCTTACAAGGTGACAAAGGTGACAAGTGATTCCTGGCCATACAAAGAGGCCACCACGGGATGGAGCGTGTCGAAAATAGCTTAAAAAAAAAAAAAAAAAAAGGCTCTTACTGCCTTGGCAGAATGATGCAGTGCAGACCTGAGCAGAGAGTCCCTGCCGTATAAAGGCCAGGGCAATCCCTGTAGCAACAGGATTTCTAATCCTGAGGCTCTCTAGGTCGATATACACCCAGCATCTTTTTGAAAGATTGATCCAATCTTTGATTCAGCAATTGTTACCTGGTTTGTCAGAATGGGTTAAAGGGAAGTTTAAATGTAGTGCACTTCTAACATTTGAGGTGTTGCACCAGCTAGGACAGTTTAAAGGTAGGCTTGAGTTGCACTTTTACACACGGCTGTCATTGAGCATTGTTTTAAAGGGTGGGAAAACTTGAAAAATACATGAGAAGAAATGTTTGATGTATTTGATTTGTAGTGCCACTTTTGTTTTCAATGAGTGGATATCATTTCATCCGTCCAATAGTAGAGTGCCGTGAAATCACCTCAAAGGAGACATATTATGTAAAATCCACTTTCTCAGTGTTTTTGAACATATATTTGGCTAAGCTGAGTGTCTACAGACCCACAAAATGTGAAATAAATCCATCCAGTCCTTTGTTTGTGGTCTGCATAAGTCTCAGAGAAAAATGCTCTGTTTCAGATTTGCTCTCCTTGTGACGTCACAGTGGTACATACCTCCCCTGGTATCTCCACCCTTTGACTCCACCCCAAGCCTAGAGCAAAAACTTTGGCACAGGTCCACTATTTTTATTCTCGCTAGCTAAGGAGTGATATCTATAGGGAAAACTTAGGGGGGGGCTCATTGCATTTAAAGAGACACACACACCAAAACGGAACATACCGACTTTGAGGTCAAACATAAGTTGTGTTCAGACAGCGGGAGTTTATACCCTGCAATCAGTGCACGACCATAGACTGTATGCACATGACCGATGTGATCTCTGTGATTCTATAGAAGTACACATAGCATTGAAATAAAGGCAAATACTGTCATTATGGCGTTGTCTAGCAGACTCTGTTGCTACGGCTGCCACTTCTATGATGTTTTTTTTTACATCATGTCATGCCTCAGGAGATCCCCCGCCCGCCTACTGTCCAATTGGGATAGTCTCCCACTCTGAGGTGCATGTGTGAAAAAAAACAGATAGGAAGGATTTCAGGGCCATTCTTCTTGAAATTCTCTAGAAATGTTTAGGAGTGCATTTGAAATTAGCTCAGGTTTAACTTTGCGGATGTGGATCATATGAGACTTAAAAAAAAACAACCATCAGAAAGCAAGAAGAGCCACATGGTTGAATTATCCTGAAATGCATATCTTGCTGCTTCAGATTGACCTGCTGGTTTCTAACTTTGGCTGTCTTTCATTTGATGCTGAGCAGGTATTGGTACACATATTGTTAGATTTGTATGGCAAAATACAGTTTTGGTTTGAAGTAAGCCAAATAATGCAGAAGAGAGCTGCTGATTCTAGTGTATTGTAGATCAATGTGTGGATTGGTTCATGCTGAAATGTTATATTATTTAGAAAAAAAAGTTAATCATTTATATTTTCTGTTTTAACTTATGTCTGAATGTTTGCTGTTTGTGTGTCTGCAATTGTGATTGTCTCTTTTAAATTGCTTCTGTAAAGCACAGACCACAGTTTTACTAAAATCCTGTCAACAATACATACCCCCCCGACACACACACACACACACACACACACACACACACACACACAAAGAGCTGATATGAGATAAAAACAGAAAATGGAATCATAAAGTAAATATGTCCTTGATTCTGTCTTTTATTCAACATTTGTAATTCATACCATAAGGAGATTAAAAAAAAGTCCAGAATCAGCTTTATCAACCTATGTTTTAATCAGTGTTCCATCAAGCATGAAATTGATTTGAGTGTGTGTGTGTGTGTGTTCGCCCTGGCAGCATCCATAGTGAACATCTCCATAGCTGAAAGCAGGATATACTGTGAAGAGTGTTAGCCTGTATAGAAGCTGGGTGGTAGCCGTCTTCTCAGTCTATCGCACTCTGGGGAGCGCTTATAGGATCAGTACAAGTCTGAGCGGGAGGAAAGCTGTGTGTGTGTGTGTGTGTGTGTGTGTGTGTGTGTGTGTGTGTGTGTGTGTGTGTGTGTGTGTGTGTGTGTGTGTGTGTGTGTGGACGCTAAGGTTAACATTAGCCTTTGCCATGGTACCTGCCGTGCATTAATGGACACCGTGTTTGGACTCACGCAGGGTGGCGATGCCTAGCCGGTGTTACATGTCCACACAGGGATTTCAGAGTGCTAATGCTAATGTGCTAAACCAGCATCGAGTCAGGCAACGGGGGAGCGGGGGCCTTAGTGCCTCATGCACGATAAAAGGCTGGTAGGGCATGGTGGGGTGCATTGCTTGGCTCGTTTTGCTCAGCTGGAGGCTCACATGCTCTCTGTCATGCATCGTTTGAGTGCGTAAACTCTGCAAGCATACATGCACAGAGACACACAGAAGGTCATCTGCAGGAAAGCGGTGTATCACAGGTGTTCATTGAAAACACCTGTGAGAGGCAGGTGTTTGTAAACAAGAGTTGTCGACTGGTTTTGACATTTTTCTTTCAACCCTCTAATCACTGTATTTTGTGTCCACAATCTATCACTTCAGTGATAAAGTGGAGCTTTATTCTGGGTTGCTCCACCGGCTGTAACGTAAGAACAAAAAAAGCCTAGCGTAAACACTGTTTTCTACTCCTTTTGTATTCAATTTCAAACAAAAAAAAATGCTGACTTTCCTTCTTGAACGTTTGAATCAAGTTTGGCAAATCTATAACAAGCCTTTAATCGGAAGGCTCTGCCCACTTGGAAACAGTGCATGTGAGAGCTTTTTAGTCGACTCCAGCCCGGCTGCTGGCAGGAGCACCCTCAGCCAACCCGTGGCTCTTCAGCACAACTTGAACATGGAAGTGGAGTATTAATAATGCTTAATGTTGCTCTCAATTGAGGATCCATCAAGACTCTCACGGATGATCTTGAGTTCAATTCGGTTGAATTTGTGGATTTTGAGAACAGTTAACAGTTGAAAAATGTTCAAGAAAGATTTAGTTTTTTATTCGCCAATTTGTGCCAATTCAGCTGATTCACTTTTAAAACTATATTCTTTTAAATGCCCGATCTGACTTATAACTGAGTAAAGAGCTATCTCAATGATTGCTGGCACACATAGTCCAACCATTTAGTGTAAGGCCATTTAGTAGCCTCAGCATCCCCTAATCCTTTTAAATGCGTTGGATTAAAAAGATCTGTGTGCCACCCTTAGACAAGAGGCTTAAAGATCGTGGCCTGTGCTCTGATGTGTCATGGCAACACAGAGGTGAAAACTGTGACTGCTCAGCCCTGGCACCCTGCTGGTGCTGACGGTTTAATTCAAAACTAATTATGGAAAATTCTGGAGCTTGTCACAGTTTACTCTGAGGAATCTGCATGAGGCGGAAAAGTGTTGACATGTAGCTTTCAGAGGTTTGGACCGTACTGCAGAGCGATTTTAATTCATATCATCACTCACAAGATTTTACGTCGTGTGCTGCTGAACAAAGTCGGCGAACAGATCCATTGCTTTGCTGGTTTAGTATTTCAGACATCATTTTAGAAAATAAAAACGGTGATTTGAAGCACTGTTCCCTAAGTAACAGTAAGTAATAGACCACCAGAGGGCAACTGTACCACTCTTGTTGGCACATTTTACAAATATATTTCCTGCCATAAAAGCAATAGATGTAGTCAATGGGAGTATTTATCTGTCTAAAGGGCTTAAGATTTGCCATTTGCGCGACTGTGTGCGCTGTGTGTCATGCTGTGTTCTGAAAGAGGGAGAACTAAAAGCACGCACCTTCACTCTAACCCATTATTCCATCAGCCCATTGAAACAAATAATCAAAGCTCTCTGCTCTTTTGAAACAGAACACTAGAAATGTTTTGGTGCAAAATATGAATATCCTGGGCTCCTTTTTGAGAAGTCACTCACAGCAAGTCAGTTTGGATGATTGTTACCTAGAGCTAGAAATGGGTTTGTATGTCACTTTAAGGGGGTTTCCCTAAAAGTACTACATTTTTACAAAAAGTTAAGCTATCCACAAAAGAGCAAAGAGTTGGTTGTGGTTCGACCTGCAGCTATTTGTAAAGTAGACGTCAGAATTGCATTGATATTGGTGCTGGTGGATGTAGACTGTGTATTGGTGTTGAGTTAACCATGTTGTATATTTTAAATCACAGCTGAACTTGGTCTTGTGTAACCTTATGGATGATAAGAAACCATTCAAACCAGTGATACAGGTTTAGTACATTTACTAAAAGAAAGGACTGATATCCTATTGCAACCGGGGTTCCATTGCAGATTCCCCTGACTGGAGGCGTTGTGGTGTTAGTATTTGATCTAGGCTTCAAGAAATGTCTCATTAGAAAAAAGTCATGAAAGCAAAGTTGTGATTTTCAGCCATTTAAGCGTTTCAGATATATATTTCTTACTGCTTTCCTTCCATTCATTTTTTTAGAGTTTTTGTTTTTTTATCGCCTAAGATGTAGAGATGCCTAATAAAAAACCTGAAAAACATAACCCCTTTAATGCACCGTGCACCTGCAGCAACATTTAGACAAAACATGTATCAGGAAAACGCTTAAGTGGATTTTGAAAATGTATCGGCACCACCAAGCAATTTATCCTGAGTTGTCTAGTCTCTCACATGACCAATGGAAAAGCCCATACCTAGGCTGTGTTCACTTGAGTTTGACTCACCTGGATTAAAAAAAATAAAAAATAAAGCAACATTATGCATGTTTGAACATTATAATAAAAGCTTCAAAAGTGTTTTGATGGTACCCTGACTTTTTAGAGAAAATTGTGCCGGCGTTTGCTTGGAAAGGACATTTCTCTGAACAATAACAGCTCAGCTTTCTGGCAAAAAAAAAAAAAAAGGCCCTGAAGGCAAACATATCCCTTCTTAGCTCAGTATTCCCAATATGGATATCATGGACTGAGTTGAAGAAACCAGTGAGAACGATGACAGAGAAGAGAAAAAAGGAAAGTGAAGAAACCAGCCTGGATGGGCTTAATCTGAGACTGGCTCTCAATCATTGGCCAGAACATTAACTGTAGGGGGGCCACATTGCCAAATAAAACCAAATCTTGTATCATTTTGGTTTAACAAAGTCTCAATTTAAAATATATAATTATTTCACTTAGATCTCCCTGTCAACCAACCAGGTCTGAGGTTTTTGCCTAGTAATGAATTAGTCTAGTACTGAATTGCTCTCCTTGAAACACATGTAATGATACATGTAGGAACATTGTATCCATGTCAGAAACTTTTGCTGTCTTTTGGTTTTCTTGTTCTACATCTCAAGCTCAGTTTCTATTTATTTGTAAAGGGGAAATGAAATTGCTCGAGCAGGTGATTTTATTAAAAATCTTATCTGGATCAGTCATATGAGCTGCTGTTGAATTTTGTTTGAGTAAAAAAAAAAAAGCAGCCAGCTTTGTGAAATTACCCTCTCTGCTCTTACTGCAAAACCACATCGTCAAATAGTTTGTACGTTGTACTAGTAAAAAAATAATAATAATTGAGATGAATCATGTAATTCCCTGAAGGGTTCTCATTTGATTTTAGCTCATTTGCCTCCGGACCTGCCATCCATTCAGGAAGCGCAAACCCATTATAACAACAGCACTACCACCCCAGGCACTCTGAAACCAGGACAAAAGCTTTCTATTGTGCCTGCAGATGAGCATAATAAGACATATTGCTGTGTGAAATATCCAGTTTGTGCTCGTGTAATCTCCCTCAACAGCATCTTTATTAAAATATTCCGTCACTGCAGTGTGCTCTGGGTGTCTAAAGAAGAGAAAGCTTCTGTTGAATGTCAGACTGATTTGACAAATCTAACTTGAGTACGAGAGCCACGCTGCTGCTTGCATGCACGGGAACACAGCTGATGGAAACACCTCAGCAGGATACCACAAAGGCCATAATAAGGTCATACAAAGGGAATTGTAAAGGTTGGCATGAATTGTTTTATAACATATCAGGCTCAACTCATATCACTGATCAATTTTATTCAATCTTATAAGTTAGGTATGCTGCAATTTCACATGAGGTAAAAGTTCAATTTTGTTTGTTTTTTTTGCATAAAATGTCCAGTTACTGGACGTGTGCTATTTTGGCAGTGTCGTTCTGAAAATCAAAACCTTTAAATTATGCCTGTTCATTCGATTTTCCTGAGTAGTGTAGTCCCAATAAAAAAGCATGACACTTTTGTATTTAAGAGAGTAGTTTGTGTGTAGTTGGACTCTTTGGTTTTGATATCCAAAATGTCATGAATACATCATGGGTGGAGCCAGAGGGTGGCCAGGGCCAGCCAGAAATCTGTTTGGCCTACCCAGACATGCGGCAAGGGAGCCACAGGTCGGATTCAAACCCGGGCTGCTTGCTTTTTCGACTGTACTCGGGGTGCACTAACTAATCGCTCGGTAGTGCCCTGTTTTGTTCAGTTTAGGAAAGTATATATCCTCCTATCCATTAGGCAAATAGATTTCAGCTGCGACCTCTTCAGTGCAATCACATGACCTACAAACATATGACTATTTAACGTTCTGTAGACTATTTACCACTTACAAAGCTAACAGGCGGAAGACCAAATAGTTATCACAACTTAGTATTATCATGCACAGTATCAATACACACACATACAGAGTAGACACACACACACACACACACACACACACACACACACAGGATGTCGACATCTGGTTACACAAAGAGACAAAAGGTGGCTAAAGAAGATGTCTTGTTCCTGGGAGCTGATTAAGAAGTCAGTAAACAGAGTTAATAGTCATTTGGTGGCATGACAAACTGTATTAGTTATTAGCCCGTTTGATGCATTAAATGTTTTATTCATACAGAGAAGTTGGTGGATGCAAGCAAAGTAGGAGGAGAGAGAGCATAGCATCCTGTTCATTAGCACACAATTTATGCAACAGAGCCTGTCCCTTAAACACTTCCTGCTGCTCTTTATGAAGGATATGTTAAATAACTGGATGCACTTTAAAATAGTCTTTTCATAAATATGCTTACAAATACTGAGGTAATTCAGACTACTAATTTGATCAAATGTTTACTGTGTCAGACTCAAATATGATTATAAATGTCCTACATAAAATATGAGAATAAGATACAAACCTTACTCTTCCTCGAGGGATTATTTTCTGCTTTATTACAAACTTGGTGTTCTACTATAAGGCAGCAGAATTGCTGTTGTGGAATTGAGTCAAAGAAGAACTAAGCTGCAAAGGTAATACATTTGACTTGTACGATTGTTGGTTTTGGATAGCATTTACTTTTTCTTGATCGTGCTTCAAAGGCGTAATGTGTAACATTTCCTCATTAATATGTCAAAAACTAGTCCCACACGTGTTTTTTTTTTTCAATGATCCAAATTTTCCATGATCCATGAAATGGATGAAATGTTCCCTGCAATGTTCAAATGAAACAAATCTGTAATTTTATTCATGATCGTGATCCATTTCATTTGGTCCACACTGTCTTCCAGGGAAGCTTAGTAAATGCCTAAAAGCTGAACGTCAGCAAACCAGCCTTCCTATTGTCCTTTTCATTTGAATGAAATGTCATAATGTTAGTGAACCTGACTGAAAACAACAGGAACAACCTTAGTACGTAAGTTTGTTGGTGACTTTAAGTTGTGCCTGAGTCATGTCAGAAAGATTTCTGTTATCCAACTAAGTGTTTTGTTGTTGTTTTATTTGATAGAACGCTAGGAGGAGGAATTACGTGCTGTGCCTTCAAAGCTGCGATGAGCAAGAATTAAATGTTGTAAAAATAACTTGAGTGTTGACAGGATGTTGATCTGAACCATTAAATCAAAGTTGGAATATTCAGTTCTGGGATCTTTGCCCTTATAAAGCTCACTTCCTGTTTTATACAGTAAATACAAAAACCCATTCTATCGAGTTTCGCCAGTATTGTTGGAGTTAAAATAGATCCCCAATAGAATAAACAATAGCCTTTTTTTCTGTTAATAATATGCAGAACATGTGAAGTATAATACACAATCACCCTCATGTTACTGTGTGAAATGTCTCTGATGAAGATGTGGAGACAGGAAACACACACACACACACGGCCCTCTGCCCTGTTCTCCATCCTCTCCTCTCGACATGTGAAGCACCCTTTCCACTCCCGCTCACCGCTCGCTAAGCTCAGCTAAGTGTTGCTTTGAGATTAATACATGGGAGGCCCACTCTGCCATATGATGTAATAACCGTGTTGGTTTGCTGTTGCCTAGAGACGGGGAGACAGCAGGAAAAAAAAAAAAAAAACCCTCAGCCAGGTCTTGCAGTCTCTGTCACCGAGACCCCCAGGACTGTTTTGAATCGATCAGATCAGGCAAGCTGCTGCTGACGCTGACTGCAAGTGTTTAAAAAAAAAGGAACAGAGGAGGAAAAAAAGGACTTGACTTAAGAAATAAACTGTCTGCCTTAAACATAATTCATCTAAAAGCTTCACATATTAAATAACGCCTCACACATCCCCTGTCTAGTCTGTTCAAAAATGAGATTTTCTCATTATATCATTTTCTTGAAAGCACTCTGGGGTGTTCTGTAAACTTGTTACGCCTCGTGTTTGCACATTACATTAGTGCTTTGAGGATGCTAAACATCCACAAGCAGAAAACTATCAAACTCCCTTCTCCTCTGTATTACTCTAACGTTCACTTCACTCACTCTACGTTTGCCTCGGTGTGTGTTTGTGTGCAATTCAGGGAGGTAGGAAGTGACTGGTGCTCTTCCTTCTCATTGTGTTTCATTAAGGGCATTTTCATTCATTTTAGAGCCCAACAAAACTTATCGGTCATGAATTCACACTTTAAAAACTTTGTTTTGAACTGTTACAAAACTTGTGATTGAGCTGTGACTGAATTTAAATTATTTGGATAAACTACAGACGAGGTCTAAGATTGGAGGAAAATCTCCTCCTTGTGATCAATAGACTTTAAAATCCCACGACTGGATTAGCTAGAAAATGCGACGTAACAAAACTGAAATCATGGCTATTTTTTTTTTTTTTTTTTAAGATTTATTTTTGGGCTTTTGTGCCTTTAATGCAGAGATAGGACAGTGGATAGAGTCGGAAACCAGGGAGAGAGAGTAGGGAACGACATGCAGAAGGAGGCCACGGGTGGAAGTGAACCCGGGCCTCCCGCTCCCGATAACCGTTGCTCCACCAGCGTGCCCCAAATCATGGCTATTTTCAGTGTTCTTTTCCATGCACAGCATGTAAAAATCAGCCGCCAACAATAAAAGATGACATCGAGGCTGGCGGGGAATCATGGGAGTGATTCTGTCTGCCTAAATGTCGAGTGTCGTATCATACACTATACATGTACAACTTTTTGATCCAGCAGATGTCACCCTTGAGCACCAGCATGAAACCAAAACAAACTGCTGTTTTGGCGACACCTACACCACACTGAATCCTCTGCTCTCCTAAAGCGACACCCCTCCAACCCCTCTCCCCTGAGTTATCAAATTGGAACGCACCATAATTAAGCACTAAGTGCAAGTGGTGGACAAAATTGCATTGTTGTGTAAGCAGGCTAATGGTAGCGCTGTTTAGTAAGCTTGTAGCTTTGAACTGCATGTAAATTTACACGGCATGACCGTGATCGAAAAACACTTACGTGAAATTCAAATAAGCAGTGAGTACAGTATGTTATTCTCCTTTTCTATAGTGCTTATTAAACAGATTTAATACGCAAGGGGACGAGCCGGCCAGCCATCCCGTCCTTGTAAACATGATGTAAATACGGCATCACTGCAGACAGCGGGACTCGAGCGTCACACTCATTGTAGACAGTCATGACTCAGAGATTTACAGAGGATATATACTTGATTTCTGCTGGATTTATGTGTAAAATGTCGCACATTCTTCCTTTAAATAGTTTTGGATGAAGGACTTGTTGCTGAGAACTTTCACAGTAAGAATAGCTTTTCACCTGGAATAATGGATCTGACTGCTCAGGCTTTTTAGGCGGGAAATTAACTGTTACATTTGGAAGATGTGTTGTTTCATGAAAATAATACTCTTTATTAGTTGTGACATTTATGACATTATGAGGACTTGATAGTCTAGCTTCAACAGCCAACTGAGGCGTTAGCATCCATCACCATCTACCTGGAGAAAACAGACTTATCTTGGCACTGGCAGGCCATTGGAAGCTGTATCTGTGGCACTGATTTGATCATTTTGGTGCCAGATCTCGCTATACTTAAAATGAAAATAAAAACTGGATGAAACTAAAACAAAGGGAATCCTGATCCAGATTGTGAAATGTGAAGATTCGCTGCTTTTCTTTATCTTCTGCTAAGATAATTCAAAACTCATTATTTTTGTAAAATGGACTCTGGCTGGACTAAATGAGACTTTTGATAGTTTAATCATAATCTAGTAAACTGTTAAGAACCCTTGAGTATGGTTTGATGCATCAGAAACCAAATAACTGAATGGCAAATTACTGAAATGAAAACATAGTGGTAGCCCTGCTTTTGATCCCCCATGTTCAACTTGCGTAATTTAATCTAGGACCTCTGCTGCAAAAATAAGTATGTGATTGAGGAAATCAATCCTATCAATCCCTTCAGATAGTTTTTTTCTGACAAAGAAAAGACATCCCCTCTCTTGGATGAGTAATGATAGGCCCTCATTTTGCCACCATCTGCTGCTCTGGTGCCATGGCGCTGTGAAAGACTGCCTGTGACCTTGGGGGTGGGCTGAACTGGATGGGCTTGTCTGCATGACATGGACTCTTGATGCCAGCTGTCCATTAATTCTGCAAAAACACTCTGATGAGTCAGTGATGCTTGCCTATGACACATCCACTGTCGATTTTAGCTTCTAGATTGGACGTCATCGTCCATTTTTGGTTTCTACTGAAGTATTTTACAGGCTATCTCACTCATTAGGGTTTTTTGGCTCAAGGATCAAGAGATGAAACAGATTTGCTTTGATGGTTGATGGGTAATTTCCATGTTGACTTAATCCATTTCCACTGTGAAAGGCGTAATATAACACTTTTTGCCATGTTAGAAGGAGGTGTGCTGTTTTCAAAACTGAAATAAGAAACCGCCACAAAGTTGACCAAAACGAGTGTGAAAAGCTTTATTTCAAATGTTTCATTATGAATCGTGAAGCCACCCTCTTAATGTTGGTATGCCTCTTTAAGTGCCTTATTACGTCGCATTGCTTGATTGACCAACATCACATTATGTTTACAGGGGGTTAAGAATTAGCCGATTGGTCACAAAAGACCTGAGATCAGCCTTCACAAATTGGAAGTGCAATTAAGTCTTGAATGTGATGATGGACAGTGCAGAGGTACATGAACTAATCTAGCCCAGTAATAGACCAGTGGTAATTAGAACTGAAAATGACTCCTCCTGGACTTGTTTCTGCTGAAACCTTTGTCTCTAACCTGCAGCTGCAGTGTCCTGTGCTCAACACAAACTCTAAGGTAAAGTCACATTTACACAAAAGAGGTGGTAAGGTAGATAATTACACTGTCTTAAACTGTAATTTATCACTTTGCTAAATACAGAAATAGTTCAACTGTTCCGGCAGCTTGAATTATTAGCCCGTGTGGTTGTGTTTCTCTGGTGGTCAGTTAGTTATGGTTCAGCAGTTAAGACGTTATTGTACCCTTGGGGTAAAGACTGCAAATTGTTTTTAGTTTCCCTCTTACAGTACAATAGACAACCTACATACCTACAATATGAGATCAGTTGGTGGAGTTGGTCGTCAACTGGAAGGTCAGAGGTTCAATCCCCAGCTTCTACAGCCACATGTCCAATGTGTCCTTGGGCACAACCCTTTGGGTTAAGTGTCTTGACCAAGGACACTTAATCCCCCCAAGTTGCTCTAGAAAAAGGCTCCATGAGCTCAAGTTCTTTTACCATTTGACCATTTACCTTTTGTTCGAGTGTTGAATTTGTGCATTTCTGGATACGCACTATGAGTCATCATTACCTTACAGAGGATGGATTTAAAGGAAATACTTAGTGGCAGATTTGCTGCAGTAAAAAGTGACTACACAGTGGAGAGATATGTGTAACAAGTAAAGATCCAAACTGGATAGAAATAATAGTAAAATAATGATATTTGCACAATATGATTTTACTATAAATACAATTTCCCGTTATATAGAATGGCTTACAACAGAATACAATCTTTTATATAATTGCATTAAAATTATTGGAGCATAAATGTAGTCAGCACTTTAGTGTTATATCTGGTAAAGTCAGAAAGGCATATTTTGGGATATTTTGTAGATTTGATTTGTTAAATATAAGCTACAAAAATGGCAACTGGATGTGAGGAATTGTCCATGATGTGAGGTTTTTCTCAGACTTTCAGACTGATGAAGAAATAATAACCCATATGTCTGTGATTACGTTTCCAAATGCTGAAAATTGAATCGTTTGTCCTTGACCAAACTCTTACTTCGCCTCCCCAGAATCTTAGCCTGCATGACGCCTCTTGCTCGAGTTTGCTGGCCTGCATTGTGTACTTGTAGACTATCTCACTGATATGTCGTCATTTAGAAGGCCATCCTTAACTTGCTTACCTCATACTTGTGTAATTTTATTAATTTGAAAAACGTTGGAAGCCACAGTCGTTTCTCTGCGACCGAGTCACAAAACATATCGTTATCTGTTCCCAAAGTGCATCTTAAAATGGATTAAAGCGGTTTCAGGAAGCTGCTCTGCAGGAGGATTGGGGAAGCTGGTCTCTAAATCATTTTTATGCATTATGCATCAGGTTGTAGGTGCTTTGACTAATGACTTTCTGCTTTGTGACCATGGATATGTTGAGCTGTGTTTTATCATTTTTCATGTGATGTTTTGTTCTGGTTAATTTAACTCTAAACACATGAATTGTGTTAACAGTAAGGTTCTGTTGTGTTGTATTAAGCGTTGTATAAATTTAACTACAGGTTGGACCAAAGTATGAATGCAATTGTAAAACTAAAAGAAAGATTAGAAATGGTGTAATGCAGCGGCTGAAAAACAATTTCCAGATGACATTAGCCTTTAAGATGTGTTTGCAAACTCCTGTCTGTGTTTTCTTTCATTTCTGAATCAACAAACAGGCCTGTGGTTGAATGTGCAGAATGCATGTTTATGTGACTCAGCGTGTTTTGATTTATTTACTGCGTGGGGTTAAATAGGGCCCAAAGGCACATTTATACAGTTTTTTAAGGCTCTGTTGATACTCCACACAAACGGTTACATGTCGACCCTATCCGACTCTGCTCTCTCTTTTCTCTCCGTGCTGTTCTGTATAATAAAGCAGAAACACCTTCAAACCAGTCTGTCACTTCAGGACACAGTGGCATTGCATCTATGGTGTTTTGATAGTGCTGTGAGTAATCCCAGCGTCCATCGCTGCTGTCTCTAAGCTTCCACCGTGTCTATTTTTCCCTTCTCGGGGGGGGAGAGGAGGGCTGTGCAGCTGACAGCCGAGGTCATCGCGCTTGTTTTATCTGGGCTGACACTGTCACAGGCTTGTACTTTTAAAAATCTCGAAGACGAGGGCTGTAGAGTAACTTACAGCAGAAACACACACACACACACAAACCGGCAACGTTTCCTTTGAGGAACCCGCAAATAAATCCAAAACTTTAAATCCGTAGCAGAAGGCGTTTGATGTTTCGGGGTGGAAAAAACGTGCAATGCTTAGTTCTTCTGACAAATCCTTATATGGAGATGGAGAATGGCATGGGATGTGAATGACAAGACGTTGAGAATAAATGAATGACAATATGAAGTACAGTCAGGTCTGTTTGATCATAAAAGTCTGTTAACCTTTTATGGCGCGATTAGCATGTTCTTATGGCTCATTAATGTGCCAGACGCTTCAGTGAACGCTGCAGCAGCGTGAGCTCTAATTATCAGGAGGAACAGGATAATCTGTCATAACGACTGATTTGAACATGTGCTCCTCTTGCAGGATGTATTTAGTATTTGCAAGCTGTAAAATGTACTGTTAATATATTGCTTTTAGTTGCATTCACATTCTCTTGTTTCTTTTTTTTTTTAGATACTTCGTTCTCTTCATAAGATAGGTAAAAAGTTGTAAGCGAGTGCTACAGCAAACCATCTCTCACACACATATCTGTTGTTCCCTAGCAACCACTTGGCATTTTTTTGTGTGAAGGATACCCTTATAACCGTATTCAAAAAAAGCCACAGTGAAGCCTAAGTTCCTTGAACTCTCACTGTGGGTGTTTAAATGCTGAATACATAATGTCCCTCAGTAAACACCAGGAGGAGTATTGTTCAGCCAACGTTGCTGTCGGCCTGGAGTCTCTTAGAGGGCTGCAAACTTATTTTTCTCTCATTGGCTGCAGAGGAACAAAGAAGTACAGGAGGAGATTACACACTGTTAAAGAGTTCTAGTTAAACTTTCAGTGGGAGATCAATAGGCTGTAATGCCTGGAGGCTAGTTTGAGAATGGAGTTGATAGTTAAATGGAATCAAATGGACGCCGTGTGGCTGAAAGGTCATCTTATCTACTGCCTGGCATTGCTGTTTGTTTAGAGAGCATGTAAGAGCCTCCGCATACTAAAGCAGGCAGAAAGAATACAACACAATGAGACTTTTTTTTCCTCTTTGTACTGTTGTTATTACGTCCACATTGTGAGAAAATACTGAACATACATCTTTATAGCTTCCTGTTTTATACGTTACAGATGATTCATTCCCTCAGCTGTTTGTCAAGCTTACGGAAACAATTTGAAATTTACATTTGACATTTTTTTTACTGAATACAATCTCACTTTTTATGTTTGATGTGAATATTCACCTATTATTTTATTATGTAATATTATTTTTGTGTTTGTGTGTGAGTGTGTGTGTGGTGGGGGGGGGTTTACCGTCCCAGCTGATTGACATGGTAATGGATTCAGAACAACAGCTGATTTGCGTTTACCTGTTATTATCTCCACATCCTGCTCTTGATTTCATTAGCAGTCTGCCTCCATAGTGTGCAAACTGTGAGACAGCCAAATGAGAACAAATGAATAAGACTCTGGAAGTGTCCCAACTCTCTCGAAGAGAAACGTCCAGCTTGTTGTGGAAAAATATTTATCAGTGATGAACAGTGAAAACTTGATAGTGTGTGTTTTGTCTCTGTTGTAGAATATTCAGAGACGAGATACGGGATTCTCTGAGCGTGACTTATTTAATCTCATACTGTGAGATCCACTGACCGACCAGAGGACATGTTTCATGCTAATGCTAATTTGACTTATTTCATTAGCATTTTTGTTCTGTCTTCGGAGTACAAAGACATGATTGTGAATTATAAATACGGTTGAAACGTGAATGGCACATCCCACTCAGTTAGCGGCTTCATTCAAAGGGCGTGCGGGGAAAAATAAATTGGACAAAATTCAAGTCTGCTCCAAAGTGTCAGATATTTCTCTTTTTCTGTCTATAGCAGCTGATGAAAAGCATGTGAAATTCACACTTTGAAGGATGCATTGTTCATGCAACGGTTTTATTCTCAAGGAATTATTGCCATTCTTTTGTTTTGAACTGAGGCCAAGGTTTGCCTGCAGAGAATTAATTTGCATAATTTTGAAGTTTAGCTTAATTTAGGGTGAAATTTTAAATGGTTTTTGTTAAAAAAACATTAATGGGAGGCACTGACAAGAACTTTTCATTAGTGTTTGTCATTTGTCCGGACTTTTTTGCGTTCCATTTTCTGCCCTTTCTTTCAACATTATTTCCCCGTGAGGATATTAACATACTGCAGGTTCTGCATGGCATCAATCTCAGTACAGCCATCTTGTTCCTCTCTACACCCCGTTTTATTTCAAGAGTTCTTTATCACAAAAAGGGTTGTTGCAAATCCACTCATCCTAGGAGTAGAAGCTATAAAGTGTGTGTGTGTGTGTGTGTGTGTCTGTCTGCGTGTGTGTGAGTGAAGGTACATGAGAGGAAAATCACTAGTCTCTAAATGAGTGAGTGTATGCTGTCTTAAACGCAGAGAGAGGAGAACTACCAAATGAAATGAGGACTGCGCCGCCTTCTTATTTATGCACATGGCGTCCGGCATGCTTGAGTAATTCTGATAAATCACTTTCCCTGCGGTAAAATCAATATGTGTGGCACAAACAGCACTTCAACCCGAAGCAAACCCCAGATAATGCCCCAGATATGGAGGCTGTGTTTCCCTTCTTGAAGCTCGATATGCACACCATCAATAATGCACGAGAGGTTACAGGTTGCTTATTTCTGTAATTAATTTAGTCCTGACCTCACACTAAGACGCCAATGAATCATTAAACACAACATGAGATTCGAGCTGACTTAGGTCAGCATGTCAGACAAGGTATCATCAGGGGGATTTCAAAACAGTTTTCAGATGTAATTAAACAAGAAAATGTCACGACGCCTGAAAATGTTAAAGCTGCACTTGTCAACATTTTAATGTTAAAAGATATCTTATGAGCCCGCAGTTTATATCACACGTGTGACAGCGACAGAACAGATGAGCTAAAGAATCAAAACTGAGAAATCAGCAGGAAGAGAAAGTGATGATAGGTCTGCTGTCACTTTGTCGAGTTGTCTTTATGAAACAAAGGCAGTTACATTACAGACAATAGTTCCATAAAAACTTTATTTACCTCCTGACACCTGGTAGTTTTATGGACCAATGTTGCTCTTTTTTTACACTTAAAACTCTGTAAATGATGTTTCTTCCATGTTACTTGAGTGGTAGTGCACTGCTTCATTAACTCTGAGTGAAGTGAAGTATTAGAAGTTAATGGTTTTTAAAAGCACATCTGGCGACGGCATATCTCAAAAACCATCAATAAAGGAATCAAAGGAGCATCTATTGGCTTTGGTAGGATATGTGGTGTTTTTTTTATTAGTGACACAGAACTTTAACTTTCTTGAACAAGAACAATGACTTCATTGACACGTCCAAATAATTCAGTTTTTTTTGCAAAGTTAATTTCTAAAGAACGCAGTCATTCAAGTTCAGTTATTCACCCACAGCCTCACCATCAGTTTGTTTTATGTTCTGAAGAACAGGAAGCTGCTGAAAACCAGTTTTAACTGAGTCAGGCGCGTTTCACTGTTACCATTGTAATGTTACTTTTAATCTTTCCTGTATATAAATGAAATAAAATGAAATGAAAGTATATCCCACATATCTTAAATGGAAAATGATACATTGTGAATAGGGCCTACCTGGGAATATTTTCTATACATGGCCGGTATAAATTTACAATACAGTCAGTGTTAACTATTGGGTTAGTCTGCATGTGTACTCAGAGATTCTCCTCCACATAAACTGTGTAATAACAACAACCTTAAAACTTCATAGCTTTTCACAACGTGCAAGCTGTGTCTAATAAAGTCCTGGCTAAAGTCATCTGATTAGATTTTTTTTTTTTTAAGGCATGTGAGGTCGTATGTCATGTCAATATCAGACTCTTGTTTTTAAAGCAGGATGAGACTTCCTCTTTCTGACATGATTGTGATCTTTTGTTGGGACATTTTCAGACTTTAAAGACACTTTGAGGAAACTGTCGGAGACTAAAGTTGGATTAAATTTATAGTAAATACTTTTTGAGATCCAAAATGTCAGCTGCTGCGCCCTTGTCTACTGAGAATTGTTTGCTTTTTCATTGCGCACACTGATTAATGAGAATTATGCAAATGTTTCCCCACATTTACATATTCGTTTTAAACACTCTAACCTTGTGAAACTCTTTTAACCTTTAGGACAGTCGTCCTGAGTTGATGTTACTACTATTAATTTGCTATGTGACAATGGAGATGAGTACTTGCTAATGTATGCATTTGATTAACAACCACATTTGCACAAGTGCTTTAATTAAAACTGTGCGAGTGAGCAAGTGCCTTCTGTAATTTGATAGCACTGCGCAGCATCAGAAAACATATGCAGGAAGGGACGCTTATAGACGAGAGGTAAATGCCTCGCTTATTAAAACATTCCCCTAAGCCTGTTTCTTGTTCAGGATGTCCTCCTGCTGACTCCAGTGTTATCACTCTATTTAAACTGTTATCCAAAGGGAATCCCCGACATCATAACATCACACTCTGCAGAATCACATTGTCATCACCTATAACGCAATCCAAGGAGATGTTTCAAACCCCCCGCCTCCTTTAAAACTCACGACACCCAGAGGCGCCGCTGCTTGTCAACAGGCAAGGCAGGCGACCGCTTGGGAGGCCCCAGACCAGCAGGGGGCCCCTGAGGGCTCACAAACTTTAAACGACAGCAGTGGCAAGAAATGTTCAAATTTTGCAATGACATTCAGAAACCTAACTAAGGGTCTCATCTGACGGCCCTCGCTATTGTTGCCTTGCTGAGCGTTGCGTGAATTATTGCTGTAAAAAAACAGAGTTTGTCAATGAAAGTCAACCAAGAAAAATGAAGAGGAATTATCCATCTATAGGAGAGGAAACAGAAACAGGAAAAAAAAGAGGAAAAGGAGTAAGCGTTTTGGACAATGGCAGACATATTGGTGATAAATGCGGGGTTGTAAGGCCCCCAATTATTTCTTGCCTGGGGCCCCAACAGACTTTAGAATCGCCACTGACAACACCCACTTCTGCCTAACAACAGAATATATATTTCCCCACTTTGTTGAAGCTGCTTTGAGAAGCCAAAACAGACAGAGAAAAAAAGAAAAAAAGATGTGATCACTTGAAAGGAAATGTCAACATCCTCTACGACTTTTCTTTGTCACACCTGCCGTATCGTTGTCTCCTTCACTTCACACACAGCTGGGAATACTGTAATGAAAAATGGCAAATGCTAATAAATAATGTACACGCTTTACACACCGTACTAAAAATGAGATTGCAAACAAAAAAAGTGAATAATTGATGCTGTGCTACCAACAGATTGTTCTCCTATTGCACCATGTTGGACGTATCTCCTTCAGGATGTTTATTGTAAACCACACACTCAAATCTGGAGGGAAAGAAAACCTCTTGCTTTTTGGCCCACCCTGAGGGTTTCATGAAAAAATACGTTTAGAGAAAAACTTAACTCCCTTTTGATTAATTAGAGGAAACTGAACCTAATCAGAGCTCAGGGCTTTCCTCTTGGTTTCTAGGATCCCGGGGAGATGAGTGAAAACTAGAATCATACCAGAAAGGAAAAGCTATTCTGTCACTCTTTGGCAACTATCAGCACTCTGCAGCAGCTAAGTCGCTTTATGCAGGGTAAGCTTTTTGAAAGAAGACTAACATAACTCTGTCACTAATGCTCTATTTGCACAGGACTGACAAAATGCTGGGAACTCGGAGATTTGCAACCATGCAGTTCATAGATTATGGGCGATGTAAATCCCTCATACTACATCTAATTCTATAAGTAACCCCTGAATCATAATATTGCTCTTTTTCTTCACTGTTATACATGAGAAGTACCATCAGTTGTGTGTTATATATGCTGGTGCTCTGTCAGTATACTGGTTTTATTATTAGTGTTACTTACTTTTAAATCTTCTGATTGACAGATTATTTTCATCAGTTATTGTCTTTGTTAATGAAACTTCAGAAATGTTTACAAATGAAATAACTACCACATTTTTCCAGAGCCTTTGCTGAAATACTTTTTATTATATATATTTTTTTACATCAGGCCAACAGTCCAAAACCCCAAGTGACTGTTCTTACTTAGGGTTATAAACTTGGTTTTTCTTCATGTGTTTTAGACTTTCCTAAATCTCATCTCCAAGAAAGTTGAACAGTGTCACTTGTTTGACTTCTACGTTTTTTTTTTCGTTTTTTTTCGTTTGGTCATAGTAAACCCCTCAAAAAAGGTTGGAAATGTTATTGCGGTCAGTTATTTCCAATACTAAATGGTGTTGTTGTATATATCGTTGGAAAGCCTGATTTGTCACCTTTACAACGAGGTATAACTTGTAAGGATCGTGTATTAGTGGAATGAGCTACACAGCTAAACCTGTGGGTAGCGCCCAAACAAAAATATGTGCCAAAAAAAATCCCCTGCAATATTCTCACTCCAAAGATATAAAAGTAGACTTGGAAAACTGTCAGAGACACTTAAAGAGTATAAGGAACGCTCCAAAGGGGGTAAAGAGTAAGTCTTAGCTCTGCTTATTCTCTTCCTCAGTGGGCAAACCTTTTCTGCTGTAGGTGGAATGCTTCATAAACTCTACCCTCGAGATTATGTGCAGGAGAGTCAAATTGACATCGGTTTCTTCCTTCTTTTTTTTTTGTGGTAATTCTGTAATGCAAAGGGTTTTCTCATGAAGACAACACAAGGAAACCCTTAACACTTGAGAGGCGAGATAAAACACAGATCCTGTTAAAACTCAACCGTTCTGGCCGGACTGGCACATTAGGGCACTGTGTGTTTGATCCAGTTCATGTTAGAAGAAATGACTCAAACAGTGAATCAACAATGTGGTAGTTGTCGGTTATATCTGTCAATGGACATCAATTAATCTCTCAACAGACACTGAAGGAAATCGCCTTAGCAACAATATGCTATTCCTGAATGAATAATGCAGAACAACGGTGTTTAACGTCAGTATGATTATTCTTCTGTAGTAACAGTATGACTCATTTACCACCGTCTTTCTCGAGCAGGTGGTAGCAGTTAACATCTTCTGTGTATAATGTAGTAATGCTCACAATAGACCCCTCAGGGTCGTTAGCAGCTGTCTGATCCTTCAAGTGGAAGGGACAACACTGAAGATTTAGAGGCGCTATCTGACAGTCATGCAGTTGTTGCTGTAGCCAAAGGAATAGAGTCCAGAGGGGATTTTCTGTGTTTCTGTATTTCCAACGGCAGGCTGAGGCGTCGGCTATATAAAAATAAACTGTCTTATAAAACAGAGAGATGGGCACTGGGGTTTGCAACTTGTAGTCATAATTACAGTTCTTATAAACCCTCATTAACCCTCTTTCATTACTTTATAGGAGGTGTTTAATCCAAAGTGAAATTCTCAGAAATATGGTCAGGGTAAAGGAGACTCGAGGCTGAATTTGTGACTCATTGTTTAGATTGAAGTATGAGTATCTACTTTACTTTTCTCTAATGGGGGTGTGGACTTCAAAGAGAGTTCCTCTCACATAGACATTTAGACTAGTTGCTCAATTTGGTTTCATTATTGATCATTTCTGCTTATTTTATTCAAAGACAAATTATAAATAAAATATACAAGTTTGAAAAGTAGTCAATCAAACTTAAACTGCACGCTGGCTGAATGAGTGAATGAATGAATGTACAGGACTTTGGTCAACTGGGGTCGTTTTTAAATGTGCTCTATGAATAAACTTTGACTTGAATGAATGAGTGAAATCTTTATTGCCCTTGGGGATATTTTTTTGGCACCAAGAGCCGTAAAACATAAACGATAAAAGGTGTCAAAAACAACAACAGTGACATTCTGCATTCCTGCAATGACAAAGAAAACAAAATCAAACTTCCCTTATGATGAAGATAAAATATGTCAGGATATGGCTTGATTGACTTCAGCCAATACCCATCGAAAATGACTTCATCATAGAGGGACAAGCGCTCAGTTACCTCTCTGACTTAGATCTGCCCTGGACTGTAGTCTTTGTATTTATTTAAATCACAGCTATATGTTAACAATACATGAGCTCTGACTGATACAGAGAATGCATATTTATTCCCCGGCCTGTCATAAGATACACTGCCAAACAATAAATAAGATTCTCTCTCTAGGCAGGTCGACACAGAGATGAGTTTTTTTTTTAAAGTGTAATTCAAAATTACCTTTAAAGCTTCTAACAAAAATTACTGTAAAATAAAAATACCCATACAAGGAGCACTTTGATTGGCTGTCCTACTGAGCTCATATTTTAACCCTGCAGTGAATATGAAACAATGAATTTGCATATTAGTGAAAATGTAATAATGCAAAAGACTCCATAATAATTAGAGAACAGCACAGAGTCTTACTTCTTCTTACTGCTTGGCACAGTTTGCATCAAGCACCCTGGAGTTGTTACTGTTCACCGGATACTGAGAGACTTCAGTAGTGGTTGTTATTTACTGCCGTTTTTTTTTTATAATGAGTTTGAGACGATTTGAATGTAGAAACTTAACGACGTCCTTGGAGAAAAATAACCATTAACACCCCTCAAAGTGAGAGTTTCTTCTTGTTAAACTGGGCTCAATCCATTTACCAGACCTACACTAAGATAGCTTTCTGACATACAACAGTGGCAGCATTTAATGGAGGCACACATTGCAAATGGATTACCATTAATTTACAATGCAAAACAAGTATCTTATTGTGTATTTACTTAAAGAAAAAACACTATCATATATTAAACAATTTTCTGCTCATCTGATCTGGTGGAAATATTTCAAAGGAAACAGTTTCTGAAAGTCACCTTCTCTGCATTCAAGTTTTTTGGGGGAAACATGAAAACACTGTTAAATATAAATTATTTACTGCCTCCAAACTAGAGCAGAACACAGTTAACTAGTTAAACTGCAGGATAATCAGGCTGATTTGAGGTCCGATTCTTCCGTCCTGACAATTGCGGGTTCGCTCCTGACTCAAGGCTGCTCAGGACCGGTAATCTTACCAGGTTATCGTTTAGTGTGAGTGGTATAAAGATCCAATTTTAACGTCCCCGATTTGCTCTGCGATCGTAGGGGAAGCCCCGAGTTATTTCAAACACGTTTCATATTTAGAATTTAAACTCTTTACGATTAGGTCTACGTCATGAAAGGGTCTGGAAGAAGTCGTGTGTGACTACGATCACAGAGAGAGACGAGGGAGGACAGTAATAAATGTAGTAATGGCGACCAGCGGCAGGAGGAAACCCGCACAGGTACGCTTGAAAACTGTTGCTCATAGCTACAATCTGACCTCCAGCTCTCACTGAAGCATACGCAACCCATGTTGTCCGCGTCTTCCCAGACACTTCTTCAGTTTCTTCATTTCTTTATAATCGCAAATTCAATCGCCAGCTCCATTGTTTAACCGAGGTCACGTGAGGTGGTGTTCCTCCGTTGGGCGCGGTGATCTTAGTAAAATCCTGTTAGGCACAAGTTCATTGTTGCTGTCTTCCAGCTCTAACTTATTTGAGTAATTTGAGCAACCACTGGGAAGCTGAGGTAGAACTCAGAAACACTCAGGAGACCTGTCACACAACAGAGAAAGCCACAATATACCTGTTTTTCAAGCTAAGAATCAACCGAAAGTGATGTGAAATAACTTAAATCCTAGACTTTGACCATTCAAGAAGAAAACTGACAAACTATTAAGTTCTTAAATGTAGAGAAAAGGTGTGTCTCTACATTGACTAAGGCGCAGTGAGGATTTTGCAGTGATTAGGAGTCATTGTCTAAAGGTTAAATGCGGGTGTACAAAATCAGCTGGGGGGGGGGGGGGTGGTTATACAGCAGATGGTGGCCCTGCTGGGTTTTGTCTTAAAGTCTGTGTTCCAGGTGAGCTTTAGCCTATTGACACATTTGGATGTTGGCTACCTCACCTCTTCCCTTTAAGCAACATAAAGTCAATGAATGTGATGCACCTGGTGTGTTTAGGTCTGTGCATGTGTGAGTGTGACATGTACATCAAGGTACTCCCAAAGTAAAGGGAACAGTACAGCATTAGTAATCAGTCCTAGGACCTGATGGTTGTAGTTTTCCCTCAGTATCAAGCTGTTTGAGCATCAAAAGAAATAGGTATGGTAAATAGGTATGGGAAACATTCAGATTTCCTCAGTTCAGTATCCTTTTATACATTTTGTCTTAAGTTATGGTGTAAAGTCTCCACTAAACACTAAATTGGAACTAGTTTGTTTGTAACTTAGGTGACATGACAGTGACGCAACTAGAAGAGCATAATGTCCAAACTAGCCAAACTATTGTTGCAGATATCAATCAGTGAAAGTGTTTTTCTTAATGCAGTGTTTGTCTCTTAACAGACTAACGACTAGGGTTGCCAACCGTCCCGTATCAGCCAGGATGGTGTTGTTTGGTTGGGCTGTATTGCACAAATGTGTTTAAAAATAGTTATAAATCTGCAAAAAAAAAAAAAGGAAAGGCTTTTCAGCCTCTAAGTACAACATTTTTTCTCTTTGATCAGTGAACCAAATATGCAAAAAAAACTACAAGGCATTTTGAAGATTACTCTTGAGACCCTACAGACAATAGTGTTTAAAAGTTATTCCTAAAATGCCACAAAACAAGCAAACATGGCTAACAGCTGATACAGAGAAGTATTTCTTATCCAGAGAAGTTGGTGCGGTATTTCTTAATTTTGTTTTCCCAGGTTGAAATTATCCTGACTTCTTCACAACTTTATACCTGATAAACTCTTGACGAAAACTTTCAGCTGAATTTGGTATGTGAACGTGATTAAAAAATGTTTCCCCATTGGCTTTGCAAAGCAGCCTTTTCATCACTGTGTCATAAGGACGTTGGTTGCCACAGCAACAAGGTTTTACTGTACTATCTTTAGGTGTTAGACAAATAGCTCCACATGGCTCAGGCTTCTCAACAGCGTCCTGCTGCGACCTCAATGACCTGACTGTAATACTGTATGAATAAACTGTGCACAAATCTCAAGATTTGGATCAGATCAAGGATTCTTATCACAGATCTTTTTCGGAGTGACCAAAAAAAAAAGACATTAATATTATACCGTTTCCACTCCTTAGATACACATCACTCACATCAAAATCATTCTCAATGAATCTTAATAATGTATCACATCCTCTATCTGTCTTTATTCACTTTAGGCTACACATATTGCGACAATTCCATTAATGATAATAGGCGCAGTCATACAAATGACAGTAATGACAAAGACCGCATCATTTTAAAAACAATATTTGTTACACCCTCATCAGGGACATCGAAGTCACAAACACTAAACAGGAATCATCTGGTGAATGTGGTGTGTGTGTCTGTGCACAAGCTGCTCCTGCAGCGCCTGTTGTTGGAGACAAACAACAAACGGGGCTTGTGCGTTTAGGAATGATTATATCTTCAGTTTTTGGACTCAACGCAGCGCTCTGTAATGAGGTTTGGCTAAGTTTACGGCAACAGACTACAGCAGGGTGAAACATTAACAAAGTGGAGCTCGCAGAAGCAGCCACCAGCTGATACATGAATGATAAATGCAGACAGGATGAGAGGGAACGGAGAGAAGACAAAGTAGCATTTGAAACCAAGTAACCTTACACAAGGAAATATCAACGTTTTATGACCTGTTTCTGTGTGTGTGTGTGTGTGTACGCAATAAATATACAGAAATATATTTCAAAAAGACTCTAATGTCTTCCTATTTGTTAGGCGGGTCACCATGGCAACACTTAAACGCTGCCTTCTTTTCATTGAGACTCATTGAGACTCGGATCATGGATCAAGTGCGATCTATTTTAACACTAATCATTCATGAGAAGAAAGTGTTGTGACCAAATTAAGCCTGACTACAGGTGTGGGACGTTTAATTTTTATTTATGATGCCTGTGATGTTAAAAAAAAAAAATGCAGATGTTCATCCTACCTTCATGTAATTAAGTGAGGAATTAAGTTTGTGATTTGGTAGCCTCATTTTCTTTTAATAACCTTTATCTTTTTGAGAATGGTAACCCTGCTGTGTAGGTTTACCCTCTCTATATTATCTTGCTCTCATTGCAGTGTCTCTCTGCCTGTGCTTGATCAACATTCAGGGTCTTTCAATCTGTCGGGCCATACCTCTGTTTTTCCTCTGCTTCACATTTGGTAGAGCCATCATTAAAGCTCAACTCCTCAAACTGACTTTGACAATCTGGTGCAGGCCTTACAGGTATTTGGGGAGGAGTTGCCCCCCCCCCCCCCCCCACATCCAGCATCCTTTCTCTGCCTCTCTTCGTCTCCCTCTCTCTCTCTCTCTCTGTCTGCTGCAGTAGGTTCAAGACAGATGGAGCGGTGCATGACAAAACAGCCTAATTAAGAGAGTGGTGCACCTCTGAATTCCCACACGTGGAAACCCTCTTCAGAACCGTGACGGAACATGTTGGCAGCGAGGAAAGAAGAAAACATTTTTTCAATTTGCATCACCCGTCTTTGCCCCATCAAAGTGCAAGGCTTTTACTACTACCTGGAAGCCTGGCAAAGGAGCTCGTTACAAATGGGCCATTAAGATGTGCGGCACGTCAACACAGAATGAACATAAATGAAAAATAGTGAGCTGCATGGCTGAATACATGTAGGAGCCAAGGGTGATTTGAACACGGATCAAAATCGCACAAACTGTTGAAATTGAAACTGCACATTGAAGAAGGTTGGACTGTTTCCTTGACATGGAATCCCTGATATATATATGGTTTACTTGTAGCCAGCTTGACATTGTGCCTTGTATTGAAAGCCTTAGGCCCCTCTGCCTAGTAAAAATAAAAACATACTTGTGGGGGAAAAAAAAAACAGCAGAAGAAGCCTATAATATTATTAAGTAGTGCCAAAGTGGCTGCTGCTCAGTGGTTAGAAAAAAACACACAAAGCAGCTGTTTCGTTTTGGCATATGGAGATTTGACCACTTTATGATCAATTAAAATGTTCTGCAAAAAAAAAAAAACATAGAACAAAAAAAGCTGTCGAGAAACTGATTTAAGTGTGGGATGATAATTAACACACAGACATAAAATCTTGCAGGAATCTAATAGTACAATTACATCCTAACAATTCGAGTTGTTTGACACCTAACAACATTTATGGATACTATAAAATCTGAGTATTGCAGCACATTCTAACTCAGCTCTAATTACTATTGCTGCTAAAACACACCAATGACGGTGATAATTGTTTCAGTGTCTTTGAGTGGGAAAACTGGATGACTTTGCTTAAACGCGGTGAAAGCTTTCTCAGTCATCGTCAGTGATGATGTGGCTGCTAGAATCATAAATGTGAAAATGTTGAAGTCGTGGGTTTCATTGTGTCCTTGCGTGCAGCTTTAAAGGCCAGTGTGAGACACAAAGTGAGCAGTGTGTTGTTTTGTGCAGAGGTACTGGCCGGGGGCCGGGGCAAGCTGCACCGTGCTGATTTCTTTTCACACGCTATAATTAACTCAGATTCTGTTCAAGGTGTATGTATGTGACATATAACAAAAGCACTTTTCATTTTCTTTAACAACACCTGACAAAGAAAGGGGACATCCTCAAAGAAACATCTGCAAAACACAATTAGGATGATGGACTGGCTTGTTCTTTTATAATGAAGTTGTGGTGGATATAAGGTTGTCGTAGTTGGATATCAGGACATTTTATTGAACAAAGTTTATTTGTCTTGTGTCCTTGTACTAAAGAAACAAACATCAGGTAGTACAAAAAGGGGTTTGCCTCTTTTTTTTTTTTTTTTTTTTTTTTTTTTTTAAGGGGCTTTTTGTGCTTTTATTGGAGAGATAGGACAGTGGGTAAAGTTGGAAATCAGGGCAGAGAGACCGAGAGAGTAAGAGAGAGAGAGAGAGAGAGAGAGAGTGGAGAACGACATGTGGGAAAGGAGCCACAGGTCGATTTGACCCTGGGCCACCCCCGCTTGGAGGACTATAGCCTCCGTACATGAGGTGTGCGTGCTAACCACTGCCCCACTGGCGCCCCAAGGGGTTAGCCTTTTTGTGATTTCTTTTCATTATAAATTTTTTATGTTGAACAGAAAAGTCTTACACCACCTTAACTTCAGTGCACTGACATTTTGTACTGCATCATCAGGAGCACACCATTACAGATAGTCGGGGTATTTGTCTGAGTTAAGAATCAGAGGTTAAAAATGTCTCCACTTTTAGAAAGACAATGCATAACATTTTATTGACTATTTTGCTATGAGTTTTCTTGTGTCTTACTCACCAGCTCACCAGGACTATGAATACAGCTTTGTTATGAAGATTGCTAACATTAATAGCTAAACACAAGTGCGACATTATTGCCACTAATTTCCCTCAGTTTTAATTGGTTTAGTTCTCATCAGCTTTTCCTACATTTTATATCCAAAAAGTATCCATTTAATCTGTTCACCAGTGTTGGAGTGTAAGTGAATAGCCTGACAACCACACAAGCAGGTAGGTCAGAAGTTACACAGTATGTTATAATTCATGGTAGGTTAAACACACATCGTTTTAACACAACATACTGTATGTAGGGTGATTCTATATTTCAGAATAATATGTCGGAGGAAATGTTTTTATGCAGAGGCGTGAACATCCTACTCAACTACGAAGGCTAAAGTGAACCAGATGTCTCAATATTCAAAACCCACAAATGATGTGAGACTTCATCTATGGATAGATATTATACATATGACCAGTTTCCATGGCGATGTGTCAACATCTGCTGCAAACAGGCTGAAACAGTAGAGCCTCCCACACCTGGGTTCTAGGTGTTATTTTTTTCCTCTTGTGTAATCAGCAATGCCATATTTTAGGTGTATTGCCTGAAACAGCTGAAAGGTTAGGATTAGTGCTTGATTCAGAAGGGCAGACTTAATGTGAAGAAAGGGATTATACCATTTCTGGTCATCCCACATGACTGACTTGACGAAGTCATGGATTCAAAGGGAGACACTGAAATTGCATCTGACCCAAGATCTGTATGATTTAATTTAGACCCGTGTGAATGTTATCTATCTCCTCAATGAATTTTCCTACAATACCACTTATGCATGACGTGTACAAAGTGTATACAGATCAACACATGTATTCAGAGATACAGTAAGACCCGGAGGAAATGTAGCAGCTTTAAGACTTTATCTTTTGTGTTAAATCAATGTAGTGTGGGAGGCTTAACAGGCTGCTGCACAGTGAGCAGTGATGGACTATAAGCTCCCATATTTGGCATTTTCTTCCGCTGAAGGGTGTACAGAAGAGACTGAGGCTGTGTCCAGGGTGTGTGGCACCACTACAACATCAGCCAGCGTCTGCTGCTGAGGAGAGAGCAGCAGCAGTGGGAGGGAGTGGGCGGGTATATCAAAAGGTGAAATGCAGCCTCTGCTGTAAACCTACTTCCAATTGAATATAATTTTTGTCTCAGTTGCAGGGTCTAACTCTGTTTCCACTTATATAATTCTCACTGTTGTCCCTTCATATGTGAGCAAAAACATACCAGTTTAAAAGCGGTTCCAAATGTGTTCAGGCTAATCACTTTTGCTTCCAAAACCAGGGAAGACAACACAGTCCCCAAAGTTATTTACAAGTGTTTGACTCTCCAATCACCAACCTGTCTGCTTGAGTTGCTGT
Source organism: Labrus bergylta (assembly GCF_963930695.1). Taxonomy (NCBI): domain Eukaryota; kingdom Metazoa; phylum Chordata; class Actinopteri; order Labriformes; family Labridae; genus Labrus; species Labrus bergylta. The sequence goes on along the minus strand of NC_089209.1, from coordinate 8,550,820 downwards.
GGTAACCTTCTAAACATTACTAACTAGGTATGCTGATGACACGTTTTTCCACCACTAAGCATAAAATCCCATTTAAGTGTCCAGGACAACTGGAAAGAGATGTATCAGTAAAAATCTTGTTTTCAAGTTCATCACATCACCATGACGTTTGAATATATATATATATATAAACTCATTCACTGACACTCTAGTAAAATCCATCTAAATGTCATTCCTATTGGTATCTCCAGCTTCGTCTTACCTCACATCCATACATACAAATGGCAACCTGATATTCTTTTTATAATCAGAACTTACTGCACAACAAAACTCGTCCATGAGACTTCATTATTTCTCTCCTGTTCCTTTTAATCTGATTAGAAATTAGTTGGCAAAAAAAGAAAGAAGTATTTGTTAAAAATGAAGAAGGTGCCTGATGTTAAATGTAATGCAATTTGCTTCTGCGAGTTGTTCTAGCTGTAGCAATCTGTATAATTATAATGTGCCAATCTTTTGAGTCATGGCGGAAGGAAAACCAAATCAAAGGCTGTGAAAAAGTGGCCAATTACATTGTTACTCTGTAACGTTAGCCAAACTTTATTATAAAAGACTGTTGCACTTTTCTATTAATGTTGAGATTATTATTTTTTTTTACTCCTTGACGGTTCGCTCCCCAAAGCTCTTCACTTTTTCAACAGCTTTGTTTGTGGTACCACTTGCAGTTCTAATACGCAAAACTTATACAGCTTTGGTTCTGCATTTAATAAATATTCAACACTAAAGTACTTGTGCTTGACTTTGCCTTCCAGGGTGAGAGACTGAGGTTGATCAAAGCTGGCAGTTCTTGCTTGTGATACTCATGTCAGCTCCCTGCTGGTATTGGGTCTCCAGGATTTCATGTGGATAAAGGCTTGTGTTTCTCCTGAAAATTGTGAGGCTATGGTGTTAAATTTAGGGGGTTAGGGTTAGGCAACAATCTGAGCAAGATGAAGATGATTGATTTAAAACGGATGTTTTGTCTTCATATGCAAACTATCTGAAGGATATTATATTTTAACAGCATGATTCATACTCTACAGTTTGGCTGCCTGTTGCTCTTTTCTTCCCTGCGGCATTAGCTAGATGCGCATTGGTGTGGAGGAGGAAGGCCTCATTTATTCCATGTTATGCAACCATCTTGGGAAATGCTGGCCAGGCGTCGACTGTAGCACAGCGGCAGAGATTTAACTTAGCAGCCAGCAGCTCAATGGTTTCCCAGAGAGCAGAGCAAGCAGAGAGGCTTTCCCCGCTCTCTCTCTTTTTTTTTTTCCTCTTCCACTCCATCCCTAATCCCCCCTCCCAATGTGTGAAAAGGAAAGATTTTACAGGCTGCATCAGGTGCTGACAGAAGCACATTTAAGGGAGGAAATAGCCTGTTGATCATGCACAACAATAGCTGTTGCATAAGCAATGATACAGGAAAGCTCTCATCAATGTTTCATGGACTCCCAATGTGAGGTCTAAAAGGGCTAGGAGGGAGTATTTTCATCTTTCTGAACCCATTGTTCTACTGAAGAAAAGCAAAAATCAATCATTACAACACAAAGCATTTCACTCAGCATGTTTGCTTCAGCATAGAGGGTTACCTTAATAAAAAAGATTTTGTTAATATTTAATTTCTGCCTACAGTATATTGACTTAAACAGTTTGATTGACAATCACACCATGACTGCATGTAATCTTCTCGACTGGAAATGTAATCTTCTGAAATGTTCCCAACGTCGTAGAACAGTAACAAGCTTTCTTGCTTTTCTCGAAGGCCTTTCAGAAGCTTAATTCTCTCCCCTCAGAAGTCCATCAATCTTTTCCTTTGCCTCTGGTTCTAGCTCTTTTTGTACAGCATGCTAATCAGATTGTAAGCAGACGTGTTCACAGATGTGCAAATTAGCACAATAAGCAGTTTTAACCTATATTGAACAACTGCTCTTTCTCACAGACAGATTTCTTATTCATATTGTGAACGCTGGAATGCAAGACAATGTATTGGTCACTGATAAGATTGGTAAACGTGAACCTACTGTACACTCTCATCCTAACGTATTGTTCTTGAATGCCAAATGGCCCTCCTTTAGATTTGAAATAATCATCCAATCTGGCCATGTGAAGAATACAGGTATCGTTTAGAAAGGCTGATGTGCAGGCCAGTTTTCCACTGTTGACACTTTAAGCACAAACTGAAACTGGTGATATTGTAGAATCAGAAGTAAGTGCTGCGTGGTCACATAGAAGTCTGTTCAAATAAGCACTAGAAACACTCCATGGTTCACCTCGGGCGGATGAGCTGGAGACTAAAGGTGCTCCGTAGTTGCATCAGCTCATCGTAGGGAGAGTGGGTGGTATTGTCCAAGATAGAGTATCCTTCCCTTTGCTATTGCCTGCAGGGGATCCAGACTCAGTCTGATGACACATCTTGCTTTTTTTTTTTAACCTGATTGTTGAGCCTGCAGGCATCCCTTGCCTAGCTCCTCCGGATGCAGAGAACTGTGCATTGGCCTCCATGTATTAGTTGGATTCTGTAGCAAATATTGCATGACATGAACCTCTAGGGGCAGACATTCAGTGTGTGTTTATGTTGTATCACTTAAACCAAGTTGATAATAGAAACTCGGATCACTTGATTGCACTATTCTCGTACTTGTTATGGATTGGTGGGAAGTGTCACTGGCATCATGATCTGTCAGAAATTCAGCAACAGACTTCTGCATTTTACTCAAATTCAATATGCAAGAGGACAGTAAAGTTTAAAAGTGGCTTGATCACAGAGTTTAGGCATGTTAAGTTGCACGTTTCGCTCTAGAAAGCGGAGATTTTTATGTGAACAGTATTTGTCAGCACAGCTCACATTCCCATTGACTATCACTTTGGGGTTGAGACTGCTCCAAGAGCATAAAGCTTTCCAAAAATGATTGGGATGTTTTCAGTCACAGGTAAAAGGAGTCAATCAATAAGCCATGTCCAGACAAAGCTAAAACAATATTTAAAATGTTCATTTATGTATACAGGAAGCTTTAAGTACAGTACACAGTTTGAAAATGGTGTGCCTTTAACTTGAGTTTTATCACCTTTAGAATATTTTTGGATGTTCTCCCTTGTACTACATTTTAAAAACAAATAACTTTATGACTTTTATACAGTATGAGATACTTTATCAAAAGTTATAAAGTTTATTTTAGCAACAAAATCCTGGAGTGGCTATATACATTTGTAATGAGGGTTGGTGCTAGAGTAATGGTCAGCCATAGTCTACATGTACCGATTTATTTATTATTTATTACCGATTTGTCCAAGTGACAAAATTTGAGCATTTTCTTGTCTCTTCTCGCGATTCCTTAAAAAATGACTTTTGCCAAATTGACTCTCCTTGAAATGAATTAGTTGAAAGCTAAAGAGCCCAATCTGGGTTGAAAGATTAGTCTCCGTACAGCTTATTATGGAGTAATCAAACCTCCTCTAGAGAGTGCATGCAATCAGAATGCTGTGTTGATTGTAGATCAACAAAAAAATGCTGATCAGGCTGACGGTGATACAGAAAGTACTTGGAGGGGGCTGCAGATGTTTTGTGTTTTTATGAATGATAACTTTGGCTTCCAAAATAGTCATGTTGCCAAAAAAGGAAGTGTATAGGCAATGGCTGAACCTACATGATTCAAATTGCTATGATCGGGGTGGGCTGAAACTAGAAATGGAGCATCTGCCCATTTGTAACAGTTCATCGAGGACAGCAGTCTGCTTCACATAGCATACTGTATACATCTTTTTTTTTGAAGGCCGGGATCCAGCCTCGAACAACCTTGAAAAATCCCACTACAGTTCTTTTTTTTTTGCAGCGGTTACCATGACAACTGTGCATTTCATTCCTGGCTCCTTTGAAATGGTGTGTGAGATCTGAGATCCCAAATGTTATGTAAGAGGATGTGCACTGTTCCAGACTGGGGTTTCCTGCTGCAGAGAACTTAAAGTAATTAATTACAGGGGGATGGCAGACACCCAGGGCGCTTGCACATTGTCTCCCTTCTTACCTTACAGCTTTTATCACTCACTGGCAAGATGTCGGCTGTAAATGGTATGCATGAAGCTTACAGGATGACAGATGCTCTTAAAGAAGCTTCTCTTATTGGGATATTAGTTGAAAATGCTGTTGGATGTGTCTTCTTGTATCTTGACACAGGAGAGCAGAATGAATGTTTAAGATTTGTTAGTATGTCATAGAGGAGGAAAAATTAAATAATACACGGTTATAGTCGTTCAGTAAGTGATGGCAAGCAACTATCAAAATGTGTTTGTTTTTTCCTACAAGAGGCTGGGCTCTTGTTTTGAGTGTTAGAAAAATTCAAAAATGAAAATAAGAGGTCAGCCATTTCCACACCAACTATCAGTCCAACCTAGTTTAAGTTTTTAAGAAGATAAAGATTGCAGATGGCGTAGCTGCCCGAGTTGTTATTTATTATTCGTTTCTGAGTCTCACAACATTACCACTGAGGTATTACCAGCTGCAGAACAGATCCGACTGGCTCACATTATCTCTCAAATACTAATTATAAAAATCCTCTGTTGCATGCAGACACTGTGCCCTCAGAGCTTTGTAACTGGAAGTGCAGGTCTGTTGTTCATTTACCACAGATTATAGTGCCCCCAGTATTACTCAGAGGAATTGGATAATTAAACTCTCTTTCTGTACAACTATACATTCTCCACGCTCAGAGGTGACGCAATCAGAATTGATGCTATTATAATATCCTGGGGAGGGGAATGACTGTAAGGGAAGTGTATGCATTTTGTACCGTGCATTCTTCTCCAATTTGTATTGTTGAAAACAATAAACTAAGAGCTTAGCATGCACATATTAATGCAGTATTGTTCACACATCAAAAAGAAAATATAACAGAAGCCTGGGCAGCATTCAGTGTGAAGCTTCTCTTTTAGATAGGCAAAGTAAAAGGTTTTTTGAGGTTATGCTGAACTCTTTAACCCCTGAGATAAAAGTTGTGAAATTCTCTCTCCTTAAAAGTTTTATGAAAGTGGTACAAAGTTCTTTTGTGCTCTTTGTTTTCACCGTCCAGTGATGTGCACGGCTCATCTCAAGTAATTAGGCATATAACTAATAACAACTGGTTTACCACTGCAGGGCTCCAGAAATAATACTCTTATCACAGATTCCAGAGCTGTTAGCTCAGTTTGTGAGATCCAGCTCCCAATTTATGAGACTGCTTTGGGTTAGGTTTATGAACCTTGTCTTCCTGTGAAGGAACGTCTTGGAAGCTTGAAGCAACTGTTGTTTGCGCTTTTCAAAGTGGTAGCCTAATGATTTTCGGCGAGTGTTAAGATACAGTAGCTACTCGCCACAGTTAGCTAACTCTAGGTGTTAAAGTGAATTATTAAAGTTAAGATAAAAGGTGTATGGTGTCTTGATTTGTCCTCTGAAATAGCTAATATAAACTTAAAACAGAATGTTTTAGATATCCAGCTCCATCCAGCCTCCTTCAACTGTTTTACTGAAACCATGTTTCAGTGTTTAGAAAATCTTCAGATTCTCTTTGTGTATAACATTTGAGTATTTTTCTATTCTGTCCATTTATTTTAATTTGTCTCTGATCTTACACTTAAGAAATATTAACATAATCTTACTAACACTGTTCATCATTCATGTCTATCAGTGTCTCACTTTTAAACATCTTCAGTATATACCCATTGACTCTATTTTATTTCTCTGTGGTACTCTCTGTCATCCTTCTTAGAAATGAAACTCCACTATACCCTCCACACAACCAATAAAAGCACTTGAGTGTGAAAACATTCCAATAGATTATTCAGGTCACTGTAGCTTGAAAGAGAGAATCAGTAATCTATGACAAATTATACATTACAAGTAAATTCTGGTCCACTGAGCCTTAAAATCTCCAACCTGTTTTATGAGCAGGAATGAACCACTTCTCTTCTGATGAGATGAGATTTGAAACGTAGTGTGTCATTAAGTGTGAATACAAACGCCAATGCCTGTAGAAGGGAAAGGATTTCTACCTGACTATAAGGATAAAAATGTATCTCTCTGCCTTCATTTGATATTAATGTAACACTGATCGATGTTCTTCTTTTTGTGCTGCAAGTGAACCAACATTTGTGATTTAATAAGAGAAAGAGACAACTTCAGTTAGCGCCAAAGCTCTGTATGTAGGAAATATATTTCTTAGCTAAAAACCACGGTACTGTAATGTTGTAATAACTTATCACCTAATATAGTTTCTCCTTTGCAAGAGTGTTTATCACTACAGGTCCCACTGTGTTAACTGTGCTGAAACAGCAAAGCGAAAGTGTGAAATATTTACATACACTTACATGTACATTCACATATCCGCATTTTTGGACAGATGGATTTGAAGAGTCTCCCATGAGAAGTCTTAAATTGTCATGTTCTTGCTTGTAATAGTATAGAGAACCACAGTAGCAATTTCAGCTTATGGGGATTTAGACAGGACACAGGAATTACTCTTCAGGATTTTTCTGAAAAATTGTCACTCACCCGGCTGTGTCTTACTACTTTATTTTCTGCTTTTTTTCCCCCCATCTTCTCTGCAACAGACCAGAAGTTTCCACATTGGTCCCCGTCTCGAAAGTTCAATGAAGGCAGACGCGTCCCTCCAGCCAGGAACATGAAGGGGTTATCGGGCAGCCGCTCCCAGCACCAAATCCCTTTACCCTACGGCTTGGACTATGACCCGCACGTCCATGACGTCCACGCTCACCATGGCGCTGAGTCACGTCACTCTTCCTACCTGCTCAGCCCCACAGAGAGCTGCCCCATGGACTTCCACCACCGGTACTCCCCGCGGAGCTCTATCCACTCTGACTGCATGATGATGTCCCCCGTCATGATGCCCCCAGCTGCTACATCTGACCACATTTCCAGCAGCACCTTCCCAAGAATGCACTACAGCTCTCAGTATTACGACTCAGCCACAAGGGACGACTGCGCTGCCATCACAGCTTCTGCCACTTCCCCAGCTGTAGCTGCTGCCGCCGCCGCCGCCGCCGCCTCCTCCCATCTCTCTGGCACCAAGAGCAACCGCCTTCCTGCTAACCTACTAGACCAGTTTGAGAAACAACTGCCACTTCATCGCGATGGCTTCCACACGTTACAGTACCAGCGCACCTCCACCACCACTGAGCAACGCAGCGAGAGTCCTGGCCGCATCAGACACCTTGTTCATTCTGTCCAGAAGCTCTTCACCAAGTCCCACTCCCTGGAGGGATCATCCAAGATGAATGGCACAAAAGGTGATATGATGGGAGGTGGAGGAGGACCAGGGGGTTATCACCATCATGGCCACCACTCCGTCAAACATGGTAGCAAGAGGAGCAAAAGCAAAGAACGAAAGCAACGCTCAGGTGGCTGGTGGAGCTCCGACGACAACCTGGATAGTGACAGCACCTACCGCACACCCAGTGTCATGTCCAGACACCACGGGGAACACGTCAGCCACTGCTACCCTGATTCCATGCACAGCCACCACTATGGAGATCTGTCACTCAAGACCTCTAAGAGTAACAATGATGTCAAGTGCTCTGCCTGCGAGAGCATGGCCATGGCACCCGAGGGCAAATTCATGAAGAGGAGCTCCTGGTCGACACTTACAGTCAGCCAGGCAAAGGAGGCCTATAGGAAGTCATCGCTTAATCTAGAAAAACCCATGATGCATACAGACCTCAAGCCTTCCATGCGTACATGTCACTACCTGCAGGTGAGTGGTACCTTCTTTTATTCACATTTTAAATGGAAGGAAGCTCTACAAAACTGAAAAAGAATGACTGAGTGTTTTCAAAAGTTGGATTAGGGCACAAATTGTTAAACTGTGTGTGATTGTAGATTGAGAGTTTGGAGCAACTGAAATTAACATTTATGCATGTGTCAATGTGTACACTACGGCTGGTTTAAGTCCCCATGATAAAACCATGAATACTCATTGTGTTTCACATCTTATTATGATTTTACTGAAGATGAAATTTAAGATTTTTTTATATTATTTGAGAGAGATCCCCTTGTCTTAGCAGGTCAACCCATCTACTATATTTATAGGGATATTCCTCATGGGCCATTCAGGGGGATTCTTGTCATTGTTCAATTGTTTCAAAAAAAAGGGAGAATAGTTTTTTAAGGTTGAATATTTGTGATCACCTGAAGACAGAACATCTCCAGTCAGAACTATAACAAACAATAATTACCATCAATACTCTCTCATCCATATTGATGTCCTTTTGAGGAAAATGTAGTGATTTATGTATTGAGGAGATATCCTGCCAGGGAGCTCTTTCAGATTCTAGCTTTTTTCACCTATCTTTGTTCTTCTGGTCTCCTAAAGGGCAATTACAGTGTCCGCTATGAGAAGTCAATAAATTTAACCAGGATTCCCTTTTGTGTAGCCACCTCAGGGGGGCTTTTGTCTATTAAGGTGTAGAGAACAATTGAGTGGATCAATGCCAGAGTGGAAGACAGTTAGAATGAACGGCTACCTGAGATAAACTGCAATGTAGACACTTGTCTTATATGATGTTCATCCTCAGCCGATGTAAAGGTGTTAGGCATTTAAAAAGAAATATATTATAAAGCTTTATAGGTCTCCATCTTTATTGTCACACAGATACATCCATCCATTAAGCTGAAGGTGCAAGCTTCAAAGTATACTCAAAAGCAAGTTGTTTTAGGTCTCATTGATTTAATTCTTCAGTTATTCATTCAGAAAATGGCAAAATGTCTTATCTGGACGACTTACAGTTAGTGCAGAACAAGAATATTGTAAGATAACTGTAATGTCATGAAGGTAATTCAAGACATTCAAGTCAAGCAGGATTTCCAGGATTATATATATACATATATATATGTGTGTATAAAGATCGAAGCAAGATGTGAGAAAGATATTGGCCGATATATTAGTATTGGCATTTTTTCTCTCCCATACATCGGTATTGGCCCTAAAAATCCCATATCAGGCCCTAGAGTTTAGCATTTCCTGTTTCCCAAATATTCCCCAAAATCTCTTAAGGTTATCTAGTGTGTACCGTGTTTTACAGCAGACACCGAAACAAATAATATCTCCTTGGGCACCCTGCATTTACAGAGTGCAGTCATGTATGCCAATTTATCAAATTAAAGTCATTATCACAAATCACACATCTGACCACTAAACACAAACATTAACTAGCACACAGCGGATAGAGGTTAGGACTCATTCACTTTGAAAAGCACGATTATTTGCAGCTCTTACAGGCCAGTATATCTCGTGCTAGAGTCACAATATTTGTAATGTTTGCTGGTTAAAAGATGCTTTGGGATTTTGTTATTTCCACAAAGCATTCTTTGGGATTAGTAGCATCATGGTGTAAAGCAGCTTGTCTGTCTAGCTGCCTGAGAGGCACTCCTTAATATATTCTTTCAGGTAGGGCATCAGATGGGAATAGCAATAAGGCAATGCTAATGAGCTTGTGTGATGCTTTCATGAGTGACGGCTGCCTTGCTTACCAAAGCCCCAGATGATCAATGGTGGTACATTAGGAGGAAAATGATGTTCTTAGGCTTGATTAATTAAGTTTCCAAACAATAGCTATATATCATTCCAGTCATCTAGCAGAGGGGACAAATGTACGCCCAACTGATTGGAGGATTTGATTACTCAGATAACTAACTAACTTTTGTCGCTGCGCTCTCAGTTGCAAACTCAGTTCAACTTTTGAAACAGCGCCGCGCTCATCAAAGTCACTTCTCCTTCACCGACCGAATCTGAATCAAGACATGGCGGGACTTTCAACATCAGCTTTCTCCACAACAATGACGCATGAGATGATAGTGGTGTGAAGCTGCTGCTGATGCCAGTACATGACTTCTTTACATTGTTTGAATGTTTCCTGGGGGATATTTCCTTGAATGGAATCAAATATTAAGCACACAGAGTTATATAAAACAGACCTAACAGACATTACCGAGGGAAGCTGAAGCCCATTTAAACTTTTCTAAACATACACTAATGCACAGTGAGCCGCATTACAGCCCTGCTTTACGTCAGCTACGGTAACTCTCAAGGGCCACTTCACTCCATAAGGCGAGAGCGTAACCAACACAGAACAGTCTGTTACACATGCATCATGTCAGCAGTGACCCAAAAAAAGATAACAATAACATAAAGTGCAAGATATGTGCCGTTAAACTGGCTAACAAAGAACAACAAGTTTGATGTTTAACCAAATGAACTTTGAGCACAACGAGAAACCATGAGGAGAAACCAACAAAGACAGGAAACAGTCAGTCTCACACCACAGAATTCAAATTCAAAGTGCTTTATTGTGACTGAAAAACAAGAAGAAACATGAAGTTGTGACAGAACAGGGTAGAAATAAAGATGGATTTAGAAGTAGAGACTAATGGACAACAATAGGAAAAAAATGTGTATATGTGTAGTTAAAACAATAAAAGATAAATAAAAAAAATATATATATATAAAACCCCTACATAGTAAAAGCCAGACTGAATAGGTATGTCTTTAGTTTATGTGTAAAAGTATCAATATTTTCAGCTTCTCTCCTTTCTACATGTATGTAATGATACCAGGGCAGACTAGCCTGCTAATAGCAAAGACAGTGCTAATAATTAGCGAGTAATGGAGTATTCATCCATAAGGTGATGAGAGTACTCACATTTTAATAAAACTGTAAGCGAATATACTTCTTTCTTAACATCACAGCATAAGCAAACTGAGTGATATTCATTGAGTTTCCCTTTCTGCTGTTTGACGAGGCTCAGTGCTGCAGTGAGCCGTGTTACCTTAAAGAGGTTCATTTGTTTTATATTGTAAGGAGAGCTCGAGTAGCATATGGCCTATGTGCTTCAAAACTGTTTTCTACTCGACAACAAAAACATTTGGGGGATACATCAGAGGGAATCCACTAGATGTATGATGGTGGAAAGCAATGGCTGCTATTATTAGCATCTCTTAATCTTCTATGCTTTTCTTTTTTTCCATCATTTTCATGCAAGAGCCTAATGCTGTCAAGTCCTTCTCTTGTGTGCCCCGCTCAAACACACAATCAATTTAGAAATGTTCTTTGGTGTAAAAGGAAAGACAGAGAAGGCAAAGATGAAGACAGGAGTGATATTTCTCTATGGGGGTAAAAAAAAAAAAAACGAGGGGTGGGGGTGGTTAGCCAGCCTAGTTTCTGTGAGTAGTGGCAGATAAACAGCTTTTTGATGGGATGAAGTGAGTATGAAGAAAATCATTTCAGACAGCCTCAAGCTTTTGGCTGTTTGAGAAGCCAAGGCTTGCAATGTGCATTGGGACAACTGTTAAAACTGCAATGCACACTGACATAGGATTGTAATTAGCACATTCCTGATCTATACAGTGCCAGAGTGCACAGCCTGTGACACACTGCCATCGTAAATCTTACTCGTCAGGATCATAAAACCCCAACGAGACACTGATTTTTAACCTGTAAATCATTTGATCTGTGATTATTGATTGTATACTTTTAGTTAAAAGAAAAAGGAGTTTAATTAAAAACATTAAATTTGATGTGAATGAAAACTAAATATTCAAGATAATTGGTTGGAAGTAGTTAAACAGTATGACACGTACCTTTATTTCTATCAAATTAAAAACCAATTAAAGCCTGCTGGTTTTCAGTACACAAGCACTTTGCAATGGATAGGCGTTTGTAGAAGAACACCACACGGCGTACAGTAATGAGTACACAATCTCTTAATTACTACGTTAATCCTGTTGCTGTAATGTTAAACATGGTCACTGTGTGGTTATTAAACTGTTACTTTTCTGTGTTCATAAATTGCACAGATTTACATCTTGATTTTTTTGCAGTTTAATCATTCTTAAAATTGATTTTAAAGCACACGAAAACATATGCTGGGCTGCATAGCATTGATATTGTGAGGTGATTACAAAACGACACCCCAAAGCCTCAAGGGTGAAATTGGCGGCCTTTGCTGTGCGAGCATTAAATACATAAAGTTCCTCATCACCACGAGTGTGAGGCATATTCTGTCGTTTTTTTACAGAAATTCTTGAATGGAGTAAGCCCACATTTTGATTTACAAGTATGATCGTCAACGTTTGTATTACCCAGCTTATCTGATTCTTTTGATGACCCTGCAGATGTAAAGTAGTATTTGTCTTCCGCCAAAATCATTGCATGGTGCACAGAAACCTTGAGGTGGAAAGTCCAAACATCGATCTACATCCTCATCTTAATGATGTGCCTTTATTTTGAAATTCCCACCGCGTGTCTAGAAATGTGCAGATAAATGTCTTCCAGTACTTAAGCTAGAGGTGAGCACGTTATTTGTATTTGTTGAAATGAAAAGGGATTGAGCACATGCACACATATTTACACACTAAGACCCGTTTCTCTCCATCCAACTAATTTCTGTACGTGAAAATAACGAAAGATGTTTTCAGAAGTCACTGCGTGTTTAGATCTCAGTAGCTTCTTACTGAATATGTTTGGTTTTAAGTTTTGTTCCTTTCCTGCAGAGGCGTCTTAAGTGGCTGCTGAAAACACCACACTTACCTGATATGACTCTGTCATAGTTAGAACATCTCAACAGCTTCAAGAGTGGGGACTTTTATTGTGAAAGAAATTGAACGTTTATCGTTAAAGCGCTAACGGAGCTTCAGTTAGCAGAGATTTTCAACAACAGATTGTCAGAGTCATCGTTTTAAACACACATCTAAACTGGTAGACCTGTTGTTAGTCAGATGCAAATCCGTTCCAGCACACAGCCTACAGTATGTCAATGCCACAGACGGAGGGAAAGAGATGGCTGCAGGTGAGCACACCCAAACAATGTTGCTACTAAATTTGCTGAAACTTAGAAAGGGTGGAATACAAGTTCACCTCTGTTGCCACGATTCACTTCCACTGTAAACACTGACACGATGAGGAGGCGGTGCCCATTGATCAGTAAGCCGCTAGCTTTGCTTTGCGTGTCAGAGCGAAACAAGCAGAAGACTGGGGGACTCAATCTGGGCTGTTGTCTTTCACAAATCACTATTTTACACTCCTTTTATTTACCCTCGACTGTGGCTGGTACGTTGAGCGATGCCTCGTGTGCCCTACAACCAAACATGTGTCTTTATACCGGTAATTTTAATGGTCAGAAGAAAAGTTGTTTTTCATTCAAATGTCAAAAACATTTCAGCAATAACGTTGTCAAATCGTATCAATATTGCTAATTTTCTCAAAGTGAAATGTCCCTGATTCAGTTAAATGGGTAGTATCGTCTGAAGTCAATCACAGGCCACTTAAACAAATCCAAATCGTTTTGTCTCAGAGTTTGTGATATCGTCAAATATCATGTTGTTGTACAAAGAACTGATATACTGTGGTATTGTAATTAAACTGGTGATTTAGACCCCTATAAACTACAGGAGCCTTACTACATAGGTCCTGCTGTTAATTAAGTTTTCTTTCCTTTCTGTGTAAATCAAATACACACTACACGACCAAATCCCTCACAGGATGTAGAGCTCCTTATTAGAACCACCCACTAGTAAAAGAATACAGAAGGGAAAGAGCCTTACTCTTCCCCCACATGCATCTAGCCAAGTTGTGTTTATTCCAGACAAGCTGCCGGAAGTGTAACACTCAGTGCCCTTTGTGCGGCACAGGATTTTTTTGAAAACAAACGAAGCTGACAAAAGGTGTTTAGAACAGCAAATACAGAAGATTCAATTAATTGGGGCTAGCTTTATTTACTGGCATATTGCACATCATTACTTAAATGTGCAACAGCACTCTTTTATTAAGCATTACCCAAAGGAGGCTTTAAATTTTAGCATCAAATTTAAGCTGGATCTTCATGACAGTAAAGGGAAGCCAAACACACTTTCACAAGCGTTCAGTACCACAGAGCACAGTGACAAGAATAACAACAGGCAACACATTTAGATTTATTACCTGATCTACCTGTTTCATTACTTTTCATTATTGTTTTTATTGTATTATATGTTGTATTATTGGGCCTTTTGCCTTTATTGTATGGGACAGCTGAAGAGAGACAGTAAATGTAGCGAGGAGAGAGTGAGCATCACATGAACAAAAGGGCCAAGCCTGGTATCGACCTCACAGCGACTATAGCCACTGTAGATGTGGCACGGCAAATAACCAAGAGCCAATAGTTAAAAATGCAAACTGTATATTTAATTTCACTACTCCTGTTCTTAATAAAAATCACAAATACAGTAAAACTTTCTTTTCTTCACTTTCAGCCCTTGGGGTGCACACATTTTGGCTTCTGGAGAAATGTAGCTGCTCCTTGTGAAAAGTTTGCATGTGCAATAGTCACATCGCAGGCTGTGCAATGTCAGGTCAATTACCATGAAAAGCTCATGCTGTTACTTTTTTTCTGCTTGATGCAAGAGGAAAACTTTCTAGGTATCCATTTATTGGCAATAGGAACATCTGTCCAGAATGACAAGTAGAGCCATTCAAACCAAAACAGACAACTGACCGTTGTGCATGCAGTGTTTGTGTGTCACCTGCCTGCATGTGATGTGAGAGTGTGCTTAGTTATCCAAGGCCCAGTTTTCATCTTTGTGAGGTTTATAGATTAAAGTCTTTTCCCTGTTCTTTTGTAAAGCGTCTGGAGATGACATCTGTCATGAATTGAAGCTATAAAAATAATGATGGTTTGATTGGAAGAGGATAAAACCCAAGGATTCGGGAAAAAAAAATTCTAACAAAGTTTTCAGACTCTGGCTTTTCATTGGATAATTTCATTTAGAAAACAAGTTAATTGGAAGAGACAGCAAGAAAGAGCAACAATATGAAGTTAAGCAATAAACTACTCCTCTCTGGGGTGCTTAAGTTATACTTTTATGTGTTGACATGTAGTTAGGTAGATCATTTTTTGTTAGAGTTTTTACACTTATTTTTGTCCGTCCAGTGTGCGTGATGGTCTCTCTTGAGCTATTGTTTTTTGAGACCTCGAAGGGTAATAAATTAAAGCTGGAGCTTGACACCACAGATGCGAGGCAGCTTTATTTTCTGTTTAGGGAAAAAGCATTTAGAGCTAATCCAACTACCTGTCTGATACACGTCTCATACTTGATGGCTAATTGGGCCTCATTGGCCTGCAAGTAAATTCCCCAGTGTCTTCCGGCACTAGCTGAATATCTTATTTCAAAACAAAATATTAAACACTACTAGCTTAAGGGAACAGAAAAGCGTTCAGAAAAGCAGCGTTCAATACAGGGCTGTTGTCTTCCAACAGGTGCCCCAGGACGAGTGGAGCGGATACCCAGGTGAGAACGACGATGAGATACCATGTCGGAGAATGCGTAGCAGTAGCTATGTCAAAGCTATGGGAGAAGTGGATGACGAAAGTGGTGACTCTGAGACCAGCCCTAAGACCTCCCCACAGAAGTCCATACGGCCTGATGCTCTCGTCCTCAAATCAGCCATGCAGAGACCCCATTTAGACCCCCAAAGGTAAGCCTAGCTGCCTAGCTCAACAAGTCCATGCTTCATCTTTAAGTACTCTCAAAAGTTTTAACTCACAGCTTAGTCTTTATTGTTACAAATGTGAACCATCTAACGGTGGCTCTTTGCACCGGTGTCATGCTGTCCATGTAAAGCTGCTGTTTGCTGATGCTGTTTTTTTGCTTAGTTGTCCCCACGAGGTTTGAAACTGTTTTCCAGTGTTTGATACCTCAAAGTGAAGTTGCTTAGCGACACAGTGGAAATATAAGTTTTTGTTGCTTTATCTAAATCATTTTATTAAATGTCTAGATAATTATGTTAGCTTAAGATTTACAACTGGCTAGTTGTGTCCTCGTTGACCTGTCTGATAACATTACTATCTTGCGCAAGCTACAAATTTGATCAAGGATGTTTCATGGGATCAGGTAATGCACTGCTCTGGGGTTTTATGCTTGTGACCTTTTTCATCTGCGAGTTCCAACATCTTACACAAATATGCCTCATGAATGAATGAATGAAGGAATGAAACCTTTATTGCCCCTAGGGGAATTTGCCTTGCACAGAGAGCATAAAAAACACAATACAAACAAAAATTTACAGGACAGCACATAAGAACACATAAAAACACACTGAAGCATCACATGATTCAATTGAGGGGTTTCAGCAAGTTAAATAAAGTGCAGAGTGCCGAGTTTGTCCTGTATAATCAGTTCTTATTATGCAGCTGAATACTGCGCGGTACAAAGGATGTAATGCCTCTTTTAGTCCTCATCCTGGGCATTCTGTACCTGCGCCCTGAATTCAAGAGTTCATACTCTGACCAAAGGGGGCGCAGAGGGTCAGCTGTAATCTTGATGGCTAAATTCACTGTGTACCGATCTGTCAGGAAAGAAATGCTGTACATTTGCTTCCCAGTTATCTTGCTGCCTAGTTTAACAACCTTGTCCAGTTTGTTCCTATCATCAAACCAGTGTTCTTGACAACGACAAAAGATGTTAAAAAGTAGCACAGCAAGACTGGTCAATGTGGCTGTGTATCCCCACAGTTTGCAATCAGCTGGCAATACAGATTGAATGGGAAGGAATTTTCAATCGTGTCAGGTTGCAGCTGCTTTGGCTCTAGTGATTGCAATTTATACTGGTATATTGTGTGCACTGATGAATAAATAGGTATTAATTAGTAGTATTAGTGTGTCTTATACAGATTTTACGGTAAGTATTGGTTCTATGTTGATCCAAGTAGTTTAGAAACCAATGTGAGAAAATCCATACAACTTGCACTCATTTTGGAACCTAAATGAATTTCGCCAAAAAAAAGATTTCTTCCCATTGATAGAAGTAATAAGCACAGAGTCACCGAGCACAGTTCCACGTGTTGCTTTTGAATTCTATCCCCGCCCCCTGTCCTTGTTCAGCCAGGGCTACCACTTGCAAACCAGGGATATGCGGCCCCACCCAAGTGTCACGCTGGACCCTGCCACTTTTCATCCCCCACCCTTCCGGTCTCGCAACCAGAGCTACATGCGTGCCGTCAGCACCCTCAGTCAGGCTAGCTGCGTCAGCCAGGTGAGTCTCAAACACACTCATCACACCAAGGAGCACCTGAAAAGCCTAAATAAAAACATTTATTATGCTGTTTTGTATAGCTTTGTCCAGATGGAATGACATAAAGACAAAAACATAAACAGGTGTCCCTCTTGGAGGTCCACAGCTGATTTTCTTTAGCAGACATAAGCTTAGCTGTCACAAGACAACAAGAATATTTACTTAGTTTTGTTTAGCACAAGTTATTAATGCTTCAACCTATCGTCTACCTTAGCTTCAGACAGGGTACAATGTTATAAACTGTTTTTTTTGAGGAAGGGTTTCTTGGTTTTGAATTTATTGAATACTTAGTTGAGAGTAACTAACTACTTGAGAAACTGAGATACCAGTTTTACATCAGAGTCTGAGGACTTGATTTTTTTGGCAATAATTTGTCGCTGTCCTGTTGTTGAGGCAAGCCAATGTTGGGCAGTCATATGTTATTTTTTGTCAAACTACAACTCATGTTTTCAAAAAGCGATAAGGCACAGAAACGAAATGTCTAACATAACTTAACACAGCAACTTTTTCAGGTTTCTTCGTTTCTCATACCATGTTATGTATCTATACAGTTGGATCAGTTGTTCAAGTCTGTTTTGGACCTCCATGGTGGCACAAGACATGGTTGAACAGAGGAGTTGTGACACTGCAGTAAAGGCTCCATATTGAGAAGGAGTAACAAGAGGTCTGAAACAAAAGCAGGACTTGTATGTTTTATTACACAAGTTAGTATGTTAAACAAACAGAAATAAGCGGGAGGTGAGGTTATGTTAACAAAGTGCAGGAGGGGACACGACAGGATATGGAACTTTATATTGAGCTCATTTTATAGTGAAAGGCTTTTATTGCATGATCTGAATGTTAAGAATTCATTTTGTGTCAGCTAGTAGATGTTTGAATACTCCGAAGATACTGACAACTGCTAGAGGATAAAATAAGCATATTTTACCTTTTTTCCATGTAGCATATAAATACAGTATACAGTAGAGTAAATCTTTTTCCTGGCAAATGTGGTGATTGAAATGCTTTATAACATAAAATGAATATTTTTCTGATTGCTATTTGTTGTCTTTTGCCCTTTTCTTTCATTTGATCTTGACATTTATTCAGTTTAAGGTCGGAATTGACAGTGGCATTTCCTTATGCTAACACTCCTTCATATTTGCTGTGCAAAGGGGAAGAATCAAAGTGAGAAAGAGAAAGGAAGAGGAAAAATTAAGGACTGCTATTCCTGTTTTTGTCTCTCAGGTGAGTGAGACTGAGATCAATGGCCAGTTTGAGTCAGTTTGCGAGTCCGTTTTTAGTGAAGTAGAATCCCAGGCCATGGAGGCTTTGGACCTGCCTGGTTCGTTCCGCACTCGAAGCCACAGTTACCTCCGTGCTATTCAGGCTGGTTATTCCCAAGATGACGACTGCTTGCCTTCAATGACATCCTCCACTGTCACTTCAACTCTCAGATCCACAACAGGTAAAACAATTCCCCCCCTAAATGAGAGAGGGCTTAGACAACATATCCTCATACATCCTATACATGCGCACAAACTTGACATACCTACATATGTACAGTGGGGAACCCTTGAGCTTCAGAGATGCCGGGCTGAATGACTCCAGTTATTTTCCTCAGAGGCTATGATGTGCGTGTGTTTGTTTTTGCCTCTGCATACTACCGATTGTTTGGATGGAATTTGCTTGTGTGTTATTGTGCACGATTCATGCATCATTAGCCAAGCTTCTGGTTGGTCACTTGTGTTGGTGCCAAGCTGTAGACCAGGACAAGGGTGGGAGGGTCACAGTAACACTCAGACAACAACATAATCTCACCGTACACCAATTTGCATCACAGCACAGCCACATTTCAAAGCATGCCTTAAAAAAGGAACAGGTCCTACCCTAAGCATGTTAAACTGTGGTGTTATACATGTGTTGTGCCAAGCGTACGAGTTACTTAGGGAGGGATGAAGACAGAAACGGGCCAGGGGTAGGGCAGTAGTGGTAGGTTATTGACATGTTTGTGATTGGAGGATACAGTTGAAAACCTTTCCGCCTGTCCTTCCCCTGCTCTGTTGAACCAATAAACTAGCATATGCTTTGCCAATGACATTGTGATTGATCTAAAAAAACAACATCTATCTTGATACCAATTTAAGGTAAGTCAACAACCTCTAGGGACTGGAACACCTGCACACACACACACACACACGTGTGCTGGTTGCACAAAGGAGCTGTCCAATGAGGATATACTCATTAAGTTTTCATAGAATAACCTAAACTATTGTTGTAGTGTGTTGCATAAAGCTTGAGAGCTGTGACCTCAGTCAAAATAACTTGTGAATGGCATGTACCATTTATTGCATGACTTACTGAAGTTTCTCAATCACTGTCCACTTAATTTGCAAGTTTCCATTGAGCAACACTACTTTAATGGTCATATTTCATTTTTAACTAAAACAACCACAAAGTAGACATGTTTTGAAAATGATTTTCCTGAAAACAGCACATTTTGACGAAACTTTCACATATTAATTTGTATCAAATGCTGGTTTTATTACAAAGTGCAAGAAATTCAAGGTTTTATGCGACACAGTGCGATCACTATATCCCTAGGTTCTTTGTGCAAGCAGAGTCTTTGCAGTTACTCCCTCACTAAGTTCATTTTGGTGTTTAGATGCAAGAGTAAAGCTATGAACCCTATTGAAACCTTTTTTTAATAATGCATTTTCAAAAATGTATGACCTGACCTGGACTTTTGTTGATCTTGAACATTTTTCTGTCAATTTAATATTGGAGACAATTGCTCTTTAATTCATTTTGTGGGCTTTGTTTTCTTGTGCAATCTGGACATTTGTTTTTGGAATCCCCTCATCTTCAGTTGGGTTTCCATCTATGATTTCTTCGATGTGACTGAAGTACTGAGGATATAGGAGTGTTCTCCAATCCCACTGTCTTATTTGCTGAACTCTACTCATTTAGCTCTCTGCTCCAAATCTATCATCTCTATACGGACTAAAGCAGTTGACTGTAAAAACAATGTTATTAAGTTGTATTTTTCAATACTGGCATGATGTATCAATTACATTTTTAAGATAAGGCTTTAGCAACCTAGAATAAGGGTTCCCTAGATGGTGAGTAGAAATAGTACATTGTCATCTCCATGTTAAGCCGTACTGTAAGTAATATCTCTCCTCTGGTGTAATCTCTGCATTGTTCTTATGAAATAGTAGGTTCAAGTTATTAAGTTTAGCAAGTCATCCCAGCTATCTTGACTTTGAACAAAACAGATTAGAGAAATCCTGTTTAAATGGTAGAACTCACTAGTAGTTTTAATAAATCCTAACCCAGTGTGAGGCTAGTGGCCGCTTGAGCTGGTAAGGGATCCCATCATGCTCCGTAGGGCAGACAAGCAGCAAACCCCTCTCCATTTGACCATCCATCTCTTGAAGGATAACCAGGGGGAAAGAACAACTGGAGGCATCAGGGATGATTGTTGCAGGTATTTTAATGTTGACACGCATACATATATCTATGTATATGTGTGTTTTTGCACTGCCTTCTCAGTAAGAATAATAGATAGAGTATCATTAAAGTCGGTAGACATATCTCATTGTTATCCTAAGTAGCAAACTTGGTTCAAAGCAACTCACAAAACCTCCAAAAAAATTATTTCTTAAAATCTTGACACCCCTGAAAATTGATTACAAGGCTGAATGTAAAACTGGCTTTTGTGAGTTGGTAACCATGTCTCTATTTTAAGTGTGTTTCAACCACATTGTAGGTGTATATGTATAACAGACTTTTTGGAATGTTTTCATATCGTATCCATAAAATAGCATTAAATGTTGTTACATTGCCACTGTCTCCAATCATCTGTGAGAGCAGCATACGTCTGCTATAAATGTGTGAACATTACTTTTTCTTTCCACGAAAATCTGACTTCTTTTAAAAGGCCATGTGGCAAAAGTCTAACCTTTGGTTTTGAGTCTGTCAGCTGTGTTTGACTGTGGGATTGCAGCCTCTCCCTGGTGCAGCCCTGAAGGGGGAGTGAACCCTCCCCTTACCAGGTTACTTACTTTACAAGGTCTAATTAGCCACCTTGGACCTGATATGTTCAATAGGGTTCATATCTGCTTCTTGGCCCAGTAGGTTGTGATTCCTCTACTCCCTTTACATCTTTTCTTTTGCACAAAATGGCACAAATTTTGAGTCACTGAGAAACATTTTGATATGTTTTGAGAAAAGGGTTCCAAGAAAATGGATTTATGATTTGATCATCTTTGATGTATGTTTCAATTAATTCCACTCTTTGCTGTGCTGTGCGGTGAAAAGATGGAAAGAAGCCTTGAAATGACTGAGAAGGCAGTGTAAAAACATTGTGAAAAGCCTACAGTATGTGAGTTTAAAAGAAAATCATTGTGGTCTTAGTTAAGCTGAGGTATGCAAGTCTTGTTTAAAAAATATATATTGTATTTTGTATTGGCTCTGGTAAAAAGCACCATATATTCAATCTGACCTTTCAAAGCAACTTCTAAAACAATTTGGATGATTCCCAAAGAACAAATCACTTCAGATTTACCAAAACTGAACAGATGGGTCCATCTTTTTTTATGACACTACTCAGTTACCTCTTGGTTTTGTACAATACATGAGCAGACATAGTCTCAATTTAATGGCACCAGCCCATATAGTGTTCTTACCATTAACCCTTATCCCTTTAACCCTTTAATATTTTGGATATATAAATATCTTTGGACCTGATTTTCTGTTATTGAAATTCCTTGCTACTCACATACTGTAAGTGATCCATAGATATATGTTATACTAGTTCAGAATCCAAAACAAATATTTTACTCCAGCTGTTCCTTTCACTTTGAATGTCCTTCTGTTTGCATATTCAAATTTTTCTTCCAGAGGGATATGATCTTTTGGATGGGACCTCTTTACTAAATGAAGACATGATAGAGGATGATGATGGTGCTAGCTCCTCTGCATATGCAGAACTGGAGAGGCTGGAGAGAGAGACTGCTGCTGCTCGCAGCCACCACAGTACTAGCTCCACCGTAACAGCCATCTCTGTCCCACCGGCATCCCCGCCTTCATACAGGGTCCCTTCTGCATCACCCATATCCTCTGAGCCACCGGTCCCTCAGGCCATCCAGGCCTTTAAAGAGTCTGCCAACATGGTTGCTGCCTTCAACCTGCAATGGAAGGATGAAATCTCGGCAATGCGTTATGAGCTGGCAGAGCTGCGTAGAGATGTCTGTGGGGAATTAAAGACTTTCAATAGCAACTTCTTCAACTTTACTCAGTGCTATAACATGTGGACTTTGTGCCGGGAACCTTGCAGTGACAGCATGACACAAACAGATGACAGAGTCTCTATAGGGATCCAAGCAGGCTCAAGTTGGTCAGTTCGACAGAATAAAGAGGACAAGTCAGTGATGTGCCAACCAGAGCCAGCACCATTCAGCATTATGGATTTGATGGAACCCCCCCGAATTGAGATCATAGAGGGAACCCCTGAGACCACCCCAGAGGGGTCTGGCAGCCCTGCCAGCCCACTTCCAATAGAGGACTTCCCATGGGAGATCATCAAAAAGCAAAAGCCTCATAAGCAGCCAGAAACAGGATGCCACACAGGTGGACACAGGAGCGCCAGTCTAGAACTATGGAGCAGAAAGTACACAAGTGGGCCCATGTCATATCTGTCTATGTCATTCTAATCATTCCCATTCTTCGCATACGGTAAAATGAGATGAGGAGGCCGGGGATAAAACCTGACCTTTACCAAGAAAGACAGGCCAGTGCTGTTGTTAGATGTCCCTTTACTCTATGCAGACACATAGTCTGTCATCTCTTGAACAGTTTCAAAATGTTGTTCAAGCAATCTTTTAACAAGTGTCTTGCTTAGCCATTGAATAAAAGCGAATGGTTTGTTTACACCTGAGTGAGGTGGAGAGAATGTGAAAGGAATAGTGGCCGATGTACAGATCCTCAAGTGCCAACAAGGGCAACATCATGTTCCCTCCATTGTCTTAAACATCCCACCTTCAGAAGAAGTCAATTTAAGCAAAATGGTCAGAAATCTGAAGGTCTTTCTAAAGAAAAACTCAATAATCAGCCATTGTAAGATGGGGCATACGTCTGTCTGTTTCTGTACGATAATTTGAATAGCTAATATTCATTCCAGTTTCTCGTCATGACGGAACATTCTCTTAAGCACCTGAGTACACTGAAAAAATACTGTGAATAACTTTATAAACCCTAGTTTTATAATGAATGCATAAAAGATGACTTATAATATGAGCATAATCTATGAATCTATCGTCATATCATTTTGTTTTTAGTTATTTCAATTTAAGCATTCCTTTGTCATGGCCTTCATACATTCGTAGCCAGTTCCAGGTGAAGTGGCCATTTTGAGAAATTCAATTAAAATGTTTTTCAATGTCGTACTTGTGAAACAGTATAAAGCAGTTACTGTAATAGTTTTTTTTTTAGTTTTTTTTTAGATAGTACTGACAAAACTTATAATAACCCCTATTACATTTGGTACAGCCAAATCCACTGGAATACTGTTTGGATGACACTGTCTCAAGGCTTTGAGGACATAGTCCCTGGCTTAAATTGTTTACGATGAATAGTTTGTGACTGACTTCTTAGTCTAACAGCAAATATATGGAAAAAAAGTAAGTAGATAAACAGTGGTTGTGAAGTATGAATGTAACGGCTTCAATTCATTCCTGCACAAACTGATTCATTTTCAAATTCTGTATATGTATATAAATGTACCATTTTGTATATATAGAAACTTATATTCAATTCTTGTACTGTTTGCTGTGATAAACATACTGATTTCTGACAGCACTGAGAGGGTTAATAGTACTAATTTTGGTGGTAAACCAAACACAGCACTTTTTCAGAGTCTTTGAGGTCTGGCTCCATTTGTTCATCATGTTCATCACCAATTTGTTAATGCACCTCATAAGGAAGTTGGTAGTTCGTGCCAGTGTTTCACCTATTGTTTTTCATGCAGTGGTGAGTGACTTGAGTTTATTAATTGGTTGTTTAAAGTTTCTATCTTATTGGTTTCTATCCATTCATTTTTATGTTAGGGGTAAAAGTCCAACAAAAACTGTACCATAGTCATCATTCTGGTAAATAAGAGATTTGGACTAAGTTCTAGTAGATTGATCTTTATCAATTCCATATTCTATCTAGTATTGGACACATTTCATGCTGGTTTGGTTCATCACTGCTGAAAGACAACAGAGAAACATTGGTCTATAAGTAGACAATCAGAGCCACAGAGGGCCACTACCTCTCCGACATGTCCCCTGAGTTGCAGTATAGTACCACTGAATGTACTAACACCGCCTCACTAGTGATGGCTTAGCTGGGCTCCTGTTGAACCTTAATGGGTCGGAGCCCTTACTCATGTACTATATTAAGCTAATTACTCTTTATGCTGTTCAAATTAAGTAGCTGGTTATGAACTGGCATTCCCTTCAGCCATTCATTCACTCCATTGTCCCAACATTGCATACCAAAGTAAATACACAAGCCTATGGAAATGAGGCCAACAGCAAACATCTCCCAGCTTGAAAGCACTTGTCTCTGGATGATCACTGCAGCACAGGACCATGGAAAGCCTGTATGTAACAGACCCCTGACTGAAATGTGAACCTTTCAAGAGGACTTAAAAAAAAAAGGAAAGGCGTCATCTCTCACTTTCTAAAGTGAGTGAATCTTCTTGCCCCTTTGCACGACCAAAAGACAACACTTGCAGAACAAGTGGCACTTTGAAAAAATGGTATTTATACAAAGGTTGAACAAGAGGTAAGGTCAAAATTGGTGTTAAAGCCACAAAAAGAAAAAAAGACAGACATTTCCTTTTCAGGTATTGCATTGGCTCCTTCCCACACACCTGTTATTGTTTCTCAGTCAACCTGATCCAAAATGCCTAGCTGAAAATGTATTTGCCTTGATAATCTTGTGTGTAACAGAGAAAAGCTATATCGAGTTGTTTTGCTGGTAATTTTTCACAGCAACTCTATTACTCAGAACAACGTTTTGAGGTGTTGGTAAAAGTTCAAATCGGTTGTTGCCCTTATCCACCATTTGCAATACAGATTAAGATCTTTAAAAAGCGTAATATCTATATATTGTCGTTATCATTCCAATCAAAAGAACTTTAAGTTTTCCATCACAGACCAGCCAAAAGCTGGGTTAGCATATTAAAATGATTTCAGAGAAAGGCATATGACTGTGACAACATTTAGCCTATACTTCTTTCATATACAGATATATATATACAATATAAATAAAAAAAATATTTGGAAAGGCTTGTATTCATATCTTTTGCTTTTTGAATTATTAATGGAATTGCAGAGGCATTCCTTACGTACATACAGTATGTTCCCATTATTTCGGGAATGCAAACTAATTAAAAGGTGCTGAAGACTGGCTAATCATGATGTCTCCAATCTACATTCATTCATTCTATGCAAGTCCTTTGTTCTCCGTTTTATTTTCCTCTAATCTCAATATTTGCAGTGATAGATATTAGGTGTTTTTGTTAAGCCTTCATACAAGCCATCAATGCAAGGAATGGACTATTTCAGAAAATACAGGTGGCTCTTTTATTTTACTTAAATATTTTTGCATGAGCCACAGGGCACACTGAAGGTTGTTTTGGTGTGTAAGTAGTGTCATTCACGTTTCGCCCATGTCAGGTTATATGTACACCAGAATCAAAAGAGTTTGTTGGGGAAATTCTTAAGATTCCTGCTTGGTAGTAGCATCTGTGTGCTTTGTGACGAAAAAAAAAAAGAACAAACATGAGTGTAAAACTCACTGACATTTCATTTACGGACTACAGAAAAATTAGACAACAAAGCCTGTGCCAATAGAATTGGGAAAGCTGTACAAATGCTTGACATTTTCTGAAATCAGATCCAATTGCACAGCGAAGTGGTGATTAATTAAGCCATGCTACTCACCCATGCTTCTGTATAAATATGTTTATAACAGTTTTGTTGTTGTTAGCATTTCATCAGTCAGCCCAAAGAATTCAACCTTCCCTTAAAACAAGTTTAAATGTAGCAAAAATACAGATCTAAGTATAATATACACGTGAATTATGTACATTCAACAGAGAATGATGAAGACATAGAAAAAGGGTATTTACAATTATTTTTGAACCATGCAATCATATTTTGTGAAATGAAATATATAATTATTTGTAAGAAATTCAAAATTGTCTATCTAATATGTAACAGAAATATGTAGTAAAACACCCTTTGACTTTTGTTTACATTGTTATGTTAACCAGAGATCTGATGCAACAACTGTGCCAACTCTGTGACATCCAGCGATTGAAATCAAAGGTTTTTGGATGG
The DNA here is from genome assembly GCF_963930695.1 of Labrus bergylta. Classification (NCBI taxonomy): domain Eukaryota; kingdom Metazoa; phylum Chordata; class Actinopteri; order Labriformes; family Labridae; genus Labrus; species Labrus bergylta. Next base: position 8,524,344 of record NC_089209.1, on the reverse strand, counting down.
ATTCAGATCTCACCTGAACCTGTAACACAGCGTGATTATAAACCCTTTTCTACCCCTTTGTTCTATTCCTGCATTTCTTTGTTTTGGTTCCTTTTTTTTATTTTTATTTTTATTTTTTTTAGAAGACACGATACTCTGTTTTGCATCAATCATGTTGCAATTTTCAGGGATCTCAGACAACATTGTTTAGTGATTCAGATTTTGTCAAGTTATAAAGAATTCTTTTGAAAACCATGGTTGAGCCTGCATTTGTTAGCTTCTGCTCCTTCTGTTAAGTGGATGATGTGATGCTTTTGGGTTTTTTGTTTTGGGCTTCTTGTGGTGTTTCTTGTGAAATATGATTTAACTTTTATTGGCCTTATGTATTTTTCATAAATTGATATAAAACAATGGATTAAATTGTTTACGATGATTATGTTTTTGACGATTCAAATCTCAAAAAATGGGGGTCATAGCTTTACAATAGCATCCAAAGAAAAAAGTCACTTAAAGCATCAATGCTAGAACTTCAGTCCATATAACTACACCCACACAATCAGACCACAAATACACAGCATGGGCCAAGGCAGTGTCTTTTACTTTGACCCTCTCAATATGCATTGCTTTTATACTAAGCTATCATCTTTTTGTTTTTTGTTTGTTTTCTATTTTCTATTTCCCCCCATTTTAGGCATCCGTAGCTTAGCTGGGGGGCGTAGAGAGTACGGTAGGTCTGGTAGGGAACCGTTTTTATTATATCTTTTTTTATATGTTGTTTCTAAACTTTTTCATACATTTTGTCTCACTCATTAACATTTCCCACTAAAATAAGCTGTAGCGATAATACCATTGTACTCACTCAGTATGTATAATACATAAATGTATAAATGTTTTTCATCTGTTTCAACATTGAATCCAGTGGGATTCTCCAGATAATGTTCATAGCACTGAGATAAGGAGTTTAACAAGAAAACAAAACATATTACTGTCCTACATATGTACATGTTGGCCTTGTACTTGTTGGCTAGCACACTGGCATTTTTGTCAACATCTACTGCATTTGAACAGAGTGAGTAACAAAAACAACTGTTCCATTTTAACACACCTGGAACACAGCTTAACTGAGAGGTCTTGATCTCTACACAGTCCATTCGATGATTTATTTGATTTGTTTTGAGTTATTATGTTTTAATATTACACTTCTGTTCAAATTCATTGGTATTAGTATTGTTTCAACCTCTTGCTTTAACCATTGTATACATTGTTTTAAGCGAACAGAGGGGCATAAACTCAGCATAATGTAGTGTCTTTATTTTATGTATCCTAGCATGTGGCAAGGCAGGTTATGGCCAACATAACAGCTTTGTTCTACAAACCACCGCAAATCAATGCTGCATGTAGTTCTAGTTACAACCTGTTCTATGTGCTCAAATTGAAGACACATTTCTGGCGTATCAGAAGGCTTCTTTTAATAAGAGTATTGTTATACTGTTATTAGTAATGTGATCCAACAACGGAAGCATGATTCAGCAAGAAAGGAGAAATACAATCCTTCTATAAACTCACATTCAAAAAGGTGTTAGGTGATGGGTTTGAATTTAAACCAAGCACATGTTGCAGATTTTAGCTTCCAAGAATGTGTTCATTTGTTATTTCTACGTATGAAGTAATTGACAAGTTAATCTTTTCATGACGTCTACACAGACTCTTACATACAGTAGTATTCTTCCTATGTATTGGGTATTACAATAGTTCCAAGAGAGCGGTCTGTCTCTCTTCTGGACAACTCTTTAACTGTGGGCCTGAAGTGTATTTTAAAAAGGTCTGCTCACAAAGAAATGTTTATACTTCTTTGTACAGTTTCAGCTTACACTTCTGTTTCGTAGAAAGGTCACCTTAATGGCAGCTGCTAGCAGAAAAGCTCATTAATGGTGATATCCAGTGGTGTCACAGTTGTTGTTGGTTCAAAAGTTACATAGAAAAGACTGTTTGAACCCTACATATCAATCTATCATTTTAATGTTGAAGTCATGACCTTTCCTGTAGTGCCACCATCAGGCCATGACTTCCACATGTATTTAATGATTTGACAGCTTTGCTTGAATTTTCTGAAAACTTGCACCGGGAATTTAACAATCAGAATTGCATTTTCAGATTCAATTTATTCAGGAAAATCTTGTTTGGTTTAAAGATCCTTTTGCGTCTCTTTTTGGTTGATCTTAAGCAGATTTATTTGGGATGCTAACCACTACTCTATCACTGGTGTAAAGGCAATGAAAAGAGATTTTGTACAAAATATTGTCAGTACATTGATTTGTATTGGTTTGTTGCGATGTATCATACATAAAAGGTTAATCCACATTGCATCCATGGGGGCATCACCACTGTATGTATATATGTATGTGCCTATAACAAACATGCTTGTTTTACTGTACAGCTTTTTGAAACAAAGCTACACAAACCTACTTTTTAAAAGTATGTAAATCCAGTCCAATCAGCTGGAAATACTGACGTACACATACTCAAGTTCTGCTAGTTGTCCTATGTCAAATCACACATCCATGAACTCATCCATTCATCAATCCATGCTCTCATTGATCTATGCAAACCACTAGTGCCATGCCAGAGCTCAATCCTAGCTCAAGGAAATATCTTCACAACTGTTGGGAAATATATGCTAATGCTGGTTGGTAGGTATTTTACAAAGAAGTGATCTTTTTGATAAATTAAGTAATTAATAATCCCTGAGGCTACGTCTGTTGTCATAGCATACACTAAAGAGAAGTGTAGTTGATCAGGGAAATTAAGATTAAGACAAGGATTTACTTCAGACAGAAAATGTTCAAACCAAAAGGCAATTTATTTAAAAAAGAAATCTGCACATCAGTAAGACTATCGTTACTTGTGTGTCTGGAATATATCTCTACTGTATACAGGCAATTTACTAATACAATGGATAACTACAGTAAGTAAGAAAAGCCAAGCAACTTTAACTTCATGAACTTTACTTTAATGCAAGTTTATTTTATGTAGAACTGCTCTGACAGAATAGAAACTATTCAAAGAGAGAAAAGTGATCATACTGCAACAAGAAACTAGTTATGATTGAGAGCAAGTCTGTTTCCATGGTGATAAAGTCGAGAGTCAAACAAAACTTAGTGTTACAACAAGAGCTGTTAGAATCCACATTCACTTCATCACATCTTCAGCCCCCATGCTCATGTGCACAGCTCGTCAGTCCATTGCACGTCATTAAGCCTCGATCTACCCTGATCCGAGTAAGAACGGCATCTCACCAGCCTCTTTGCCAGTCTGAGTCCACAACTATATCAAGAACAGCCTCTTGGCACAAATGGAGGGAGTCGTTTCGGAGAGAAGACGCTATCAGAACTTTTCTGAAATTTACGTGTTGACCACAAAGGAGCAAAAGGTTTGAGAGGCCTCTTTGAAAAAGCACAAGAGTGAAGGTCTGTTAAAAACTTTTCTAAAATGATATGCGGTCATGCTTTACATTAAGTCTGTATAGAACATTTTTTTTTATCAAATTCCTACATTTATTGCTCTGGAAGCTCAGCAACAGGCTGCGAATTCTGAACATGTGAAATGAGAAAAAAAAATATAACTTATCACATAATTACCACATTTGAAGTGAAGTGGCGCACTTGCACTTTATGTAAAGCATAGCTTAATCTCATGCCCTCTTATATTAAATGTGGTTTTAAAAGAAGTACATTGGTTTTAGAAATATGTAGGTTGGTCGTGCCCATTCGGTATTAGTGAGTTTGAAAAATGGGAATGTTGAAAATGTTACCTTAAAAAAACTCCACGTCCTACAATCAAGCATGCAATGGTTATCCATATACTAGACTGTCACACCATCAGAGGCAGTCCACTAATGTCTTCCTCTTCGGGTTAAAAAAAAAAGAGAGAAAACATGTTCTAGGTCACTTGGCACATCTTTTTCTTATTCGCTTTAACTACTGTTTAAGTTTCATTTCTGCTATCTCTACAAAAAACGCAATTTGACCCGCACTGGAATTGTTCCATTGAAGCTCCTGTTTGTGGCGTTTGATTGTAGAGTGTCTTATTCAGCTGTTGATAATTATTGTCTTTTGTCTCTACATGACATTTTTGTTGTGAAAAAAAAAATAATAATGTTCTGTGCCTCTCTCAAGAGACACCCTGTACTGCAAGGAGACTATGCTTAAAATTTAATTATTCTTTTACGTTATAACTTTGTTAATTGGCTTTATTTTACGTAGTTTTATTAAATCCCAATTTCTAAAATAGACTTTGTGTTCATATTTATGTTTTTATGATTTCTTCATTGTGTCCTACTTGTATTTTTTTTTTGGATAGATGATAAGGCTTAGCCCTATATGTTCAGATGTTATCTCATGGTGACTGTTTGAGTATAAGAATGACTTATCTGTTGAGCCCAGCCTGATAATTAATCATGATACATGTCAACAGAGGAGGGAAATGCAGATTGGCAAAACATTTCTGGCAAATATTGATTTTCAAAACCGTCATCCTTTCTTGTTGCTTAACACTACTGAGCTGAACTCTGCTATTCTGTTGTTGATCTCATAATTAAATGTTTAAAAAAAATATATTTGAAGGTGCAACAGAAGAAACTTTGAAAACTATTTAAAACTTGTTGCCAGCGATCTTTGATCATCTGTATCTTAGGAAAAACACAAAGTAGTTGCTGGATTTACGTTGCCCAGGAATAAGAATTAGAGATGTTGTTAATTGTAAGAGAAGAAATGTAAATGTAGTTCACTCAACTGAAATCATAAGCCTGTGCGTTCAGTGATGAACATTAAGCATTGAGGAAAATGTTAATACTGACAATCCAGCATATCTGTGTTTCTTTCCTTCCCTGCCCAACCCTGATTGACTAGATGAGCTAAGAGAAAAAAAAAACATGTTTTAAATAAGTTGTATACCTCTTGGAGTTAGTTGTGGTAGATTTGGTAAGTTAATCAAATGAAAATGTGCATTAGTGCGTTGATTACCTGGGTCTGTCTTTCTAACACAAGCTGCTTGCTCCTTGCAGGGATTCAGTTTCGTCTCCCTACTTCGTGCAGTGTGGACCGCGCTCAGCCACCTCCAGGTACCAGCCGGCCTCCATCTCTTCTTATTTCCCCCATGCAGGCTCTTCTCTTTGCAAAAGCATTTCAGTTGCAGTCATACATCCATGGGTGAAGCAAAGGGGCTCCAGCAATGTTACTAAAAGAAGAGAGAAGGAAAAATTCAATCAAAGTGTTTTTCTCCTTGGTTAATCATAATAAGCTACAATAAACTAGTAGGATTCATGCTAGAGCTGTTAGCACAAAGGCTATTGTGCTAACAGCTATTGTTTCACACGTTTTATATTGCCTATTTTAAAATAAAGAATGAAAACACTTTTCAAAAAGTCAAGCTTAATAGTAAAACAAATATGGCATGATTTGAAAAGCCTTATGTTGACGTCAACTCGATACATTCATTAGGCATACATTCACAGAGCTTGAATACACAGCGTCTGTTTGTTGCTAACGTATCTGCGCCATTTCACATTTTAACGGTTGCACCAGAAATACGTCTTAATATCAAACGTCCTATAAACTCCGAACAAACACTCTTCAACCTAAGTGAAGCCCTCATTTTGATAAGATTCAACTCTTAACTTCTGAGCTGAAGCTGACTTATACCAGCTAAAATTGCTAAATATGATTGCTTATTTTTCAAACTGCCGCGACCACTTGCGTCGTTTCGTCTCCTGTAACCGTTGGATTGGCGCTAACATTACAGCTTGACGTAGCTCACGAGCCGCCGACCGGAAGACTTATGTACTCCATGGGTTAAAAATATTTGATTTTAACAGATTTACTGTCATGTGTTCGCTTATTTTTTGTAATACTCAGCAGGTTGAACAATATCGTGCATGTTTTGTGCACCTCGACCTCCTCAGTCCGCTCTTCAACATCTCAAGGCTTTTGAACGTTCAAGCGCCATTAAGCGATTGAGGCTCAACTCTGACACCATGAAGGTAAAAAGTCCCTGAGTCACTTCTGTTGTATCCTTCATCTGTATATAGGCAATTGATTCAGCTAGAGCCAGCATGCAGTTTTTGCCACTCAATGCCACGGTTGTGTTTGATTATATTTATCAATCAATTGATATCATAGATCTTAAAAAGCCCAGAGGCCTACGTGTAGGCAAATCTAAAAGAGGATGGTGTGGCTGTGGGAGGAGATAACATGAAGATAAATTGTGCATATGTTGTTACTTCTTTTTGTCTGACACAGAAGCTCGTCCCTGCCTCTGAGCTGCAGGTGCTGATGACATGTCAACATGCTGAATGGCATTTAAACAGGTTCCTTACTGTTTACTTTTATCCACAAATACATTTTAGCACAGCAGCAACACATATTCAAAGCATGACATTCAGGGCCATCTAGTCTTGGCTGCGCCTCCACTGTGTGGGTTTGTTTACTGAACTGCCCAGTGCAGCAGTGCTAAGCCAAACATTCAAATTCAAACACAGGAAGCCAGCAACAACTGACTTCACAAAGGACAGGATGCTCCCCTGCGCTAATATATTCAAGCCAAACTTTCAGCCAATTGGTTGTAGATTTCAAAAGAAACCCTGGCATCTGCATTTCTCCATGTTAACTTTCTCTCTCAAGTTGTACATCTTCTCAGGAATTGATTGAGTTGATTGAAGGGCTGTCAAAGTATGTTGATTATTATGTAGCAGTGTCTTGAACTCTGGGTCTCATATGTGGGTGGGGAGAGTGGGATGGATCTTGTGATTGCATCGTGTTATTGATTATTGAGGGTGTAGTGTCAGTGTGAAGACGGGATTTTCTTCCTCTTTTGCATTGTAATTCCCTGTGTAATGTTTTAATGTCAGTGCAGAATGTTAAAGTAAGTCTAGACAAATGACCTTCAGCTTTAATCCGATAGGAAGTTATTTTACATCTTTTGGTTGTGCACTGTTCTGGAAATATCTTCTTTTTTTTTTTTTTTTTTTTTTTATATCTTTGCCTGAACTCAGATATGAAACCATAAGCTAGTATGTGTTGTTTTAAAGTCTGGTATGAGTTAGGAAAGTTTTATAAATCCTTTGGCGCAAATACAAAACTTTTCCTGAAAGTTTAAATAAGTTAAAAGTCCTCGAGGTGCAGAGATGTTTGACTCTGTTTTTGGAATTAATTGTGAATTCCATTATTAATTGAAAATTACAATGCTTCTGTTGGAGCAGATACAACATTTCTTTTTCAGAACACAGTCGTAGGTAAGTCACATAGTACTAGATGACTTGTCATTTTAGTCTTGAGATTACAAAACACTTACTGTATAGCTTTCACTTGCCATTATCACATAACCCCAAATGTATATGTCTTCTGTACACGAAGATGCTTTCGGCTGATGGTCTGAAAATTCTGTGTAGTTGATGAAGTTTCCAAAAGAATTGACTCTACATAAAATCAAGGTTCTATTGAAATGTATTTTAAGGAGGTGTTTGCACATCCAACTATCTCATAAGAAAGGTGCGTAATAGTACAAACTATTACTTGAAAAGAAAAAATCCTGCACACTACTCTTGCTAAGTATCACCAATGTATTAGAAAAATCATGTTTCGGTCCCTCTGAATCTTTGTCAAGTGTGTTTGAAATGTGTAAAAAAATGTAGGAACGTAGGAAAATGTTTGGTAGATAACCTTTACCCTGAAGAATATGAATTATGCCTTTTATGCAAAACTAACTGACCGCTGTTGATGTCAAACACAATGTTTTGAAGGAAAATTACTACACTGAACATCTCTCTGAAATGATTGAAATAGAAATATGTATAAGATTGTATGAATACTTTACTGATAGATTAAGTTAAAAATGGTTGTAGTGTTCAGTACCAGACTACATGTGACCACTGCTCTAATCAATGTCCACACTTAGTTGTGTTCAAAATTACCCTTCCAGCACTTCTTGCAGTTTCAGATTAAAACCTAGAAATTAACTTTTAAATAAAGAGAGAATCATTAAAAATGCACATACACTGAAATGCCTTATCTTAATCCACTGACAAAACCCAGTATTGCCTTTAATACACTCTGACTATCTGATTCTATAGTCTGTAGGAGGACATCTGGTGTCTAGTAGATGTAATGGCAACTCATTGAGATTTTTCTTTTTCTCAGATTGAATCAGGCACTTCTCTGAGAAGTATTTTATGTTTTGATATGACAGCCCATGAGAAGTCAGCATATTAAATGTCTTCCCTAAACATCATTAACCTCGGCAAATAATTGTGTAATTATGCAAAGGACCTAAATGTAGGCGTGTAAGGCACCAAATGTGTTTACAAATGCCAATCCATTTAGAAAGCATAGGGAAAAAAAATGACTGGATAGCAGAAAACTGTGTGCTGCTGACTCAACTTCCAGTCTGATAATGGGCTCATTTAGAGTCATTACCCTACTGAGCAAGTACAGTCACATTCATTACTTCTTCTGTGATGTGACTGTTCACTTTTGGGTCTATTAGTTTCACGTTGTGCTGTGACTCATTGTTATTCGCTGAGAACATTTATGCTGTGAAGACGAGTGGAAAGCTCGCGAGACCCCATGACATCAACATCGCAGCACCAACAAAAGTTCACATTTTTCGCTGACAATCTCTGTGAAGCATTAGCTTTTCATTGTTCTGCTGTCATTCCACTGTGACACATACCAGCAGGTGTGCAGCCCCGGCCTCTTCCACAGAAGAGAACCAAAAAAGACAAAGATATAAAGACAAATCCTTTTTTATAAAATAGTTTTATTCTACTTATCACCACCATCTATTTTAGTATCTACTTAATATGCTATGAAGTAACATTGTTCTTTACATTCTTTTTATTTCATTTGATACATTAGCACTAGGGCTGGGAACACAATTGGATTGGATTCCGATTCTTGGGGTCACTATTTTATTTTTGATTTCAAAAAAATTCTGGATTCATGGAATCAAATTCTATTTATGAATTAGTACATACTTCAGGATCTACTCCAGTCATCTGTGGGACTGGCTGAATTTCTTGCTGCTCCATTTGGCATTAGCACTTAGCATGGAGTAACTGATTGGCCAAAACAAAAATCGATTTTTGGAAGGTACGAATCGTTAAAATCTCAGAAGATAATAATCTTGATTTTTACATTTTTCCTCAAATTACCACTGTCAAAGTAGTAAGTGTGTCAAACTTCCCTCCAACAAATGAATGAACAGCTTGATTAAAAGTAGTTTGTTTTGCATTATGTGTGGGTGTCTCGTCTGGACTGTCAAAGAGAAGAACTCAGTTATTCTAACTCAAATATACTGAAATGATTATACTTCATGGTAGATAAATATAATTTAAATGTTAACTCAGGTACAGAATGGATTTTTTAAATAAATAAAATAACAGGGAGGCTATGTCTTTAAATAAACTCTATCAGGAAGCAAGAGTGTACACAAATATTTCCATAACTTTTTTTGTAGTACAGCACCGCAGCAGTTTCACAACCGTATTTTCTGCTGAAAAAGAAGATGCTTATTCAAAAAAACAGAAGCCATGGACAAAAAAGACGAGTATGAGAGGTTCTTGTCATTCAGTATGCATATGGTAGCAGGCAATCTGTAGCGTTTTCAGTTTTGAATGTAATGAGTAGAAAGTGTAAAAATAGATTGTGTGGCGTTGCTTGTACCGCCTGAGTCACTCTGCTCTTTTCATTTCAGTATCCACCCACTGTGTCTTGCAGAGCTGCAGCCCCTTTGAGTTGGAAAGAAGTCAAGTCTGTTACTGGATTTAGCTTAACACCATTCCCTGTGGTTGCTTATTTCTTATGCATTTAATTACCTGTAATCCAAAGTGGTTTATGTGTGTGTGTGTGTGTGTGTGTGTGTGTGTGTGTGTGTGTGTGTGTGTGTGTGTGTGTGTGTGTGTGTGGCTCTGCCTGCACCTGCTCATGGCAGTACACACCCCCTGTCTGGGTAGATAAAGCACAACAAAGCTTGTTATAGGAAGTCGTGTATTTAGTTTGTTGATTATTTCAATATGTAAACTGAACTTTAATGAATAACAGAATCAATTGCAGACAGCACAAACTTGAATTAACTTATACTTGTATAGAAGGTTTGTACTTTGATACATCTCACAGGTTTGTTATTCTCTACCTATCCTTTTCTTAGATAACATTTCAATTTACTTTTTGTTCACTTTGTTTGAAAAGTGGACATTCGTAGTTTGAAAGGGAAGCTTACACTTACATCTAATGGCCAGCAGGGGGATTGATCCCTGGTTGCACAATGAGGTTCTGATGTAAGGAAACAGATGAGATATTGAGCCTATGTCTTTGTTGATTCTTTTTTTTACATCATTAAACATTTCCTTTTACATTTATGGTCTCAATTGCCGTTTTCATGTCTTCCTCACCATTATCTCAGTTTAAAAAAGATGGGGTCTAATTTTGGTTAAAGGTCAGATATTATTCAAAATACACTTCACCATGTTTTTCTAACACTAATATGTGTCCCTAGTCTGTTTACAAAGCCCCCCAATCATGAGAAAAGTCCATCCTCTCTGTCTTTCGTCTGCTCCACTTTTCACAAAATGTGTGCTCAAACAAGCTGTTTGGAGATTTTTGCTTTGTGACATCACAAAGGGCAGTAACCCCTCCCTCAGGTGGATGACCATCACACAGCTATGTGTTTGTTCTGCCCTCTGAGTCTGCCTTCTCACCATCAGTATTAAATAATTGGGCATGTGCAAGAAAGCCCAAGCCAGCCAAGACCTTCCAGAGAGGGGGTGTGGTCAGACACAGCTCATTTACATATTTAAAGGTACAGACACCGAAACAGCCTGTTCTGAGCAGGGCTGAAATAGAGGGGTTTATAGACATGATCAAATAAATGATCAAAGTGGATTTATAACAAGAAACTTCACAGACATGCACCTCTGAGACTGGTTGAAAAGGAGGATAATATGTGACCTTTAAAATAGACGATAAAGCAGGTTATGCGTCAGGTAGGGCTGGACGATTTGACCTCAAATCAATATCACGATGGATTGGAAATTTTACTTCAATTACGATTAATGAACGATTATTTCATTTTTTTCATGGGCAAGATTACGTCGGTTAGAGGTAATTAGTGTCAGTTTCAATTATTTTTCCGATTAATATTTTCCTAGCATCAGGGCGCCTCTCTAGGCCCAGCCCTAGCTTCAGGGCACCTCAAAATGTGTGGCTTCAGTAAAGCAATAATATTAATTCAAGAAGTAATCACATCTACAAACAAAAAATAGGAGTCCATCACATCCACTTCTTATACGTTCTATTTAATAAAGTCATCTATAGACAGATGCCAACATTCTTATTGAAAAAAAGCAAATGTGCTTAAGATGTAAAAAAAAGTTTTAAATGAAATACCCAGACAGATTTGAATTAATTGATTCTATTCTTCTTGAAATCAATTACTTCAATCACTTAAACAAAAGTTCATACATTAACTCTTTAATTCAGCTTGACAAGTTTAAATGGCATTTTATGGTTCTAATTTAGACTATAACACTAAACCTGAGAGTATTGTCAGAGCCTCAGAGTATTGTCTGTGAATTCATCCATGGCATCTGAACTCATTGATAACCCAGATAATCAAATGTATGAATCTAAAGCTCTGCTCATAGTATCTTCCACAGTTGAGGATGCTGGTTGACTGGTTGAATCAAAACAAACACAATCTATATCTTTTATGTCCTATTTGCTTTGTGCAACAAAAAACAAACTAACATTTGACCTTCAGTATATTTTTCCACTACTTATTTACCCATTAATTTACTAGGACGCTGTCACCTTCCCCAACTTAATGGATTTTCTAAATGTTAAAAAAGGAAGGGAATCTTTTTGGTTTCCAACTCTGCTTCGAGGTCCATCTTGGTAATTTTCCATCAGATTCTCATTTGCACTTGAAAAACCCAAACTTCTCTCAACCCTTCATTGCACTCCCTTAATAAAGGCACATTTTACAAAGCTGCTGCTGGTTTTCACCTTACTTACATTACTCGTGCTATAAGTGCTGAAGTGCTCTAACACATACTATAAACTCCCCTCATGCTCTGATGCTCTTCAGTCACACCAGGTGTGATCCAGGTGAACTGCAGCTTTTGGCCCTTGTCAGCTTTTGGCCACGTTTTTCATTCTCACATTTTATTTTATCCTCTACCCTTGTCTTGCCTTGTCTTCGTCCTCTCATCCTGCTTGTGCTATCCAGCGGTATCATTTCCTACCAGTTACAAGAAGACCCCACCTCCTGTGCCCCCGCGCACCACCACCAAGCCTCTTATCTCTGTGACAGCCCAGAGCAGCACAGAGTCCACACAAGATGCCTACCACGACGGCAGGCATCCACGGGGCGGTCTGTGGACCACGGATAGCCTTGGTCGTCCCATCTACAGCTCCATGGACAGCCTGGACAGCACCAAGGCGGTCACCATGGCCATGGAGTCAGCAGCAGGCAAGAGGCATGCGTCTTTGGGCAGCCACACCTCTGTCCAGACGTGCGACAAAGCAGTGCTGGTGTCCAAGGCCGAGGAGTACCTCAAAACCCCAAGATCCTCTATTGGTATACAGGTAACAACTCACCTGACACCTCTCTCTCTTTTCAGTCACTACTCTGCCTTTATGATAATAACACCAATCCAGTGTGTCTCACAGTTCTCTGTCTAACAATTTCTGAAGGATATTTTTTTTCTCACTTTTATTTTGAGAGTTAACACAAAAAAGAGCTGTCCTATAAAATCCAGTCCCAGTAAATCCATGTCTCAGGGTTCTCTTAAGCAGCTGTCCTGTTGAATAAATACAGAAATGGTCCAAAAAAAGACTTGTTTGTCTTTCTGTTTGTTCTGTTTGTGATATGGATGGTGTACATTGCTGTTCGGTAACAGTAAACTCTAGCTGGTAGCATTGGCTTAAAAATACAAAAGCCTTAACCTGAAAAAAGTACCTCCACCACAAAATCGAGAACTGTGCGTTTTGTGTTTGTGCATGACTCACTTAGCTAGCCTTTCCTTCTCCTTAAGGCATGTGTCTTCAGTTGTTAGCTCTAACACTGTGTCCTGTGGCTGTCTGTGTGGACCCTGCTTGTTGCCTACACACATCTCTTGTGAGCAGTGTTGGCTATTTTTTAACTAAAATGTGGTCCTTGTTGACATCCTTAGATATCACTACATTTATATCCCAAACCATGTGTCATTTCATACCGTTATAAAATTGGTTTTGTTGGTGATTCAAATGTGAAAGTACCAGTTTCAGAATACAGTTGCTCCTCCTCCTGCTGAGCATGAAGGACACATGAAAGTGGAGATTGAGAGTGAGACATGAGAGTGTCAGACATGAGGGTATCAGACATGAGAGTGTCAGCCTTTTGTATGTTTCCTGTTTAGCACTTAAAAAGGCACCTGTATTTTTGGGTATCATAATTAAACATCTAAATATAGAGCTGTTTTTTGGATGTTTGTTAGAGCCCCCGTCCAAGCCAACAAAGCACATCTATTACATTTCTATCTGAAAGACAAACACGGAAACTTGAATCATCTGTGCAAAGTAAAAAAAAATGTCTTTCTTGTAAACATGTGGCAAGTTTCAAAACCTCAAGCTTTGATTTGAAGACGATTAGATTTGTATGTACTTATTTGTTTCTGTACATTTTAGTTGTGAACAACACAATGACTAGCACGTGTTTGTTGTTTGTGTTTACCAGGTAGAAACTGTGACGGACTCTGAGACTGAAACTAAAGGCCTTCCTCAATTCCATTCTATAGGGATCCAGGTGGAGGATCATAAACGGTATGTTGCTCAGACACAAGATGTCACCGTGTTCTACATACAGTATGTAGCTGCATTCCTCACATTATGTCTCTGTGTGGATTTCCAGGCATGGGAGGTTCAAGCGCTCAAACAGCGTGACCACAGCGGTACAGGCAGACATGGAGCTGGAGGGCTTCCCCTCCATGGAGGACAAGGGCCTGCAGTTCGGCGGTGGCTTTGGTCGCCACTCTGAGCCCAGCACGCCCACGCAGTACGGTGCCATCCGCACGGTGCGCACGCAAGGCCTGTTCAGTTACAGGGAGGACTACCGGCCTTCCAGCGGACCCCCCAGCCCTCAGCCTGAACCCTGGCTGGTCGAACCCAGTCTGCAGGGCGCGGAAGCGGGCCGAGTCTCTCCCCTCCGCAGGGACGGCAGCTGGTTCATGCAGCTCCTTCACAATGAAACCAAACGGCTTGAAGGGTGGTGCAAAGAGATGGAGAGAGAGGCAGAGGAGCATGACCTGTCAGAGGAGAGTGAGTGTCCTGAGGGAAACTACATTCATGTCAAAGCAGGTGCTGTTTTTGTGTTCAGAGGTCCATGATTTTTGTATATTATTCTGTGATCTTTCATTTTCTGCAGCATGTGCACAGTCACAGTATTAGCTGGCATGTGGTTGATGAAAACACAGAATCTTGATAGGCGTTCTGTGAGCAGATTGGATGCTTTTAAAAGAGTGAAAGACATTTTTATCTCTGCCAAGCAGCCAGTGAAACAACCAGAATCTCTCTCTCTCTCTCTCTCTCTCTCTCTCTTTGTTTTTGTGTGTGTGTCCATCAGTCCTAGGGAAAATCCGGAGTGCAGTTGGAAGTGCTCAGCTACTAATGTCTCAAAAGTTTCAGCAGTTTTACTGGCTGTGTCAGCAGAATCTGGTGAGTGCTGCACATTTGTGAACACTGTATCGACCCCACACGCTGTTAATATTCTAAATAGAGAAACCCAAAAGATCAGAAGCAAAACTTAGGCTACTCTTTCTCCGAGCCGTGAGGAGGTGCTCGGCCTGACGCTGCACTTGTGCGCATTCCAGAAATAGACCACAGGGATCAATAGTGAAGCAGTCCCTCTGCCGGTATTGACCCTGCAGTAAACGGAAGGGGAATTCCAATAGGAAGCAGCACCAGCGTCGAGGCTTTTCATTAATGCAGGGAGGCAGCATTTTGAATGGGATCACAGGGGTTGAGTAATGGACTGCCAAACTGTCTTTCTGTTTCGCTCTCATGCCACGTCGACTGAAAACTCATACCTTTTCTTTTACCAACTATCCACTCAAATAGTCAGCTAATACGAGAGGATCATAGTTTCATTAGTGGGAATGATTCGGCAGATACAGGAGAAAGAGACGGGGACAAAAGACAGCCAAGAACTTCATCACACCTTTTATGAAAGCGTATCAAATTTCCTAAATGAAATGCGAAAACCTCGTGGAGGTTGTTGAAATGTGCCTGCTCTCTCCGAGGCCATGAAGCGTGTGTCTTAACTCGTGTGTTGCTCTCTTACGGATGGCTTCAGGCAGCCCTCTCTCCATCTCTCCCGAAAAAGATAATAGGATGATGAATTAGGTCTAACATCGGTAGTGACAAGCCTTAGATTGCCCTGAGCTTTAAGACGTGTCTGAATGAGAGAATGACTCTTTTTTTTTTTCTTCTCCCTGCTGGAAGGAGGATGAACTGCATGGCGTGTGTCTATAGGGTTTGATTTTAGAGGCCCGTCCTTGTTCAAAGATCACACTCGTTCTCTCATTCTGTGGAGATGAAAAGATGGCTGCCTGATTGGGTCATTTATGGTTTGCAATTTCCACAACATCAGTCAACTGCAAGCAGCAACTATGAGCACCAGGTAGATGTCATTTCAATGTCATACCATAGGGATATTACCATAATATTATGTTTTGGTAAAAGAAAGGAAACTTCTAAAGAGGGTTCATTAGTTTACATCTATGATGCTTGGAAAACAATGTGTGTTTTCCTTCTCGATGTATTCTTTCCCTTCTGCATCATGTGATCTCTAACATGGACTGTGATGATTTTTAAGAGTACGCCAATAGATAAATGCATTAAAAATATATATTAAAATGACAAAACTGATGTTCCCAGGCACTGATAGTGTAGTTTAATGAACCGGTGTTAGTGCTGTGCTGCCACACAGTGGTGGGAATAGTAAGGTTCAAATATTGAGGTGTTGAAGTGTTTAGTTGTCAATATAATGATTTAGTTAAATTGTGGAGGGCTGTTTGGTTGTTTAATTTTAAAACATTTTTTTGTTAATTTTAATGTATGTTTTTCTCTTGTCAATAAAAACACACAACATAAGACAATAACAAGTGTTTACAATTCGGGTTTAACCACATTGTTAAACTATTAGTCTTGTAATCTTGGAATAACAATTTATCCTACCTTTATTCGATGATAGGACATCTTTTTAATCACTCATTATGTCTGCTTTGATGTCACCTTATAATCATATCACACAGGTCCAATACAGCAGGCACACACACACTGACGGCCCAGTGTGTGCCAATCAGACCAGAGAGCAACAAACACGTCTTCAAACTTACCATTTCAAGATAAACTGAACTCTCCTGATCACAGTAATCCACCAGACTGAGTCCCCACGATTTAAATCCAGTAAAAGGTTTAATCCAAACACGTTACATCCATAACGACCCACAGAACTGTTTAAAAACTCCGCTGACCTTTTTGACACTTCATTAGCAGTTTATAACAGCCAATAAGTTGAAGCCTTGTTCTGACGGCCAATTGTACACAACTGTGCCGATGACTGACATGACACTGACACTCTTATAACCAATGAAATGATCTAAACATGGATAATGTTGCTTTTATCAGTTACATTATATGTTCTAATAAATGAGCAGGTAACACATCTTTTGGACAATCCCAAAAGGTGTGTGTGTTCTCTCGATTTGTCTCTAAATTTAACATGAACAGGAATTGAAATGCATGGTTCGAACTGGTCACACAACTAAATGTTCTTTTTGAAAAGTTTGTTAACTTCTTAAATTAGTGTTACAGCCCAATACAAAGATGGAAACTTTAACCCCCACACTTTCTCTCCAGGACCCCAGTGCCATGCCCAGACCCACATCTCAGGACCTGGCTGGATTCTGGGACCTCTTGCAGCTTTCCATCGATGACGTCACTGCCAAGTTTGATGAGCTGCAGCAGATCAAGAGCAACCAGTGGCGGCTGGTAGGGAGCCCAGAGAAGAAGGTAAAACTGGGTGCTGTTTTTTTCCCCCCTTGGATCAACAGCCACACACACACACACACACACACACACACACACACACACACACACACACACACACACACACACCCACAGAATTGGGATCATTAGTGTTAATGTGCTACAGATGAACTTGCAGAAAAATGCAGTAACAAGATTTGCCCTTCTTTTTTTAGGCTCGTGACCAGCAGGAGGTTAAACGTTCTTATCATAACACTGCAGGGACAATGTTATTAGGCAACAGCAGCTCAGCTAAAATAAGAAGCAACATCCTTTCAATTTATTTTCTGTTTGGGATGTGTTTGAACACAGTGTTTGAACACATACAGAACTCGTCTATCACATTTGAACTGGCTATTTGTACTTTATTTTTTGCTTAACGTTTACATATAACGCGGGTTAAGGCTCAACAGGTGTCAAGGTGAATCAATGGAGGTAAGTTCACCACTTTTTAAGGTCCTCTCATATCACAACAGAAGTTGTGGAGCAAAGTCTGAGTTCCAACAATCAGTATGAAAGAAGAATATACAAAATGATTGGTTGGTTAATGTTAGATCAAATCAAATATTAATGGTCAGCAGTTTAACGAGCCAGCAGCTGAAATAGCATCATTTTTACAAGAGTGGTGCTTGTTGATAAGAGAGCCACGTTTGTTTAGACAGTAATGTGTTCTTAGAGATAGACGAGATCCTTCAGGGCACTTTGATAATTATCTTCATGCTACACTTGTAGTTGTAGAGGACTTATTTACCTCCAGCAGTTAATGGGCACATTGCAAGCGCCATGAAGCTGAGCTCTAACAGTGACACAGATGCTCTTCTCAGAGCAGGCGCAGTTTTACACTAACACCAGAAAGAACTTGTCCTGCATTCACATATTACTCATTAAGAGTTTTAAAGTTGAAAGTTTTCTTCCTCTACAAGTTTTCAATGATGTTAATGCTCGGCAGTGTTCAGGCTATATAATCAATACTAGTTTGCTATGGATTGAGCAAACTGCAAAAAGCTTCCGGGTCAAAAGTAGGCAGATTTAGTTCAGTCAATATTTTTCTGGTACACTAATACACAGCGCTGTACTGACAGTGGGAGCTCTGATTATGAAGTTTCATACTTTGGACTCTGGTGGACCATTTCTATTCTCAATCTGTGACACCAAAGTGTCCCAAGACAACAAGAGTCCATGTGTACAGTCCGGTTTAGCCAAAGCAGCACGCTTCAACATTTATAATCTTTTCAGCCCAATTTCGCAATCAAATTATTTCTGCTTCTTTGGGAGTGTTGAATATTGCTATTTTCTGCCTCAAACCCTCAATTATGAGTTCTGGGTCTGAGCTGAATAAATTGTCTCTTGTTTATCCAAAATGAGATCATATTTATTTATCAAATCAAATAAGAACTTTATCAAATTACCATTTCTATAATGAAAAATATTGCTGTTGTGTGTCTTGTAATCCACCATGAAGGGTGTGTAAGTGTTGAGCAGTTTATTCAACATGACTGATTAGAGTAACAGTTCATAATCCATTAGGTTTATGGGCTTGATATATCCAGAACAAATCAACACTGATCACAGTTTTTTTTCTCATACTTAATTAATCGCTGAGGGGAAATTCTGGTTTACACTCTGTTATCCAGATTCATGCTTCAGTTCACACACACATAGGCCAGAAGACACACGTGTGGAAACAAACAGGACCAATTGACTTGCATTCCTACACAGGGGGCGCAACAGAGCAAGGCAGGGCACCTCTGCATTACTCAGGAAGCGACATGGTACCTCTCCAACCACCAGACCAACTTCCACACTCTAGATCCGTACCTTGAACCAGCATTTTTTTCAATGGTTGCATCTCTAGAATCAAATGTTCTTCTTGATGTTTTGCTTAGTGTATGACCCTCATGATTGGATACCTTGTTTTATCATGTCATCCTGTTTCCTTAGGAGCGAAAGTGGCCCCCACCATTGCCAAAGCGGCCATCCAAGGGGCGTGGCAGCATGATGCGCGAGCGATCTCTGGACCTTCAGGACCGCCAGCGACAGGAAGCTCGCAGACGCCTCATGGCTGCCAAACGAGCAGCTTCTTTTAGACAGAACTCAGCCACAGAGAGGGCAGACAGCATCGAGATCTACATCCCTGAGGCCCAGACGCGACTTTGAGGTCCACGGACTCATCCTCATCTCCCCCCCCCCCCCCCCCCCCCCCACCCACCCACCTCAACCTTCATCCAACACCAGCTTGTGATGTCACATCCAGCCTCCCCCTGCTGTCAATCGACTGTCACTGCAATCAGCATTCTCTGGTTTGTCCCTGCTGAAGCTACACCCGGCAAGATTTACTAAATTGTTAAAATGTGGCACTGCCAGAGGGAAGAGGCCCCCGTTTTTGTTATCAGGAGTGACTAATCAGGTGAGTCCGGTGTGGACGGTCGTTTTCTTACAGAATTAATGAATCAAACATTATGAAAGAAATTTGAGAAAACAGGACTCACCAGAATTAGACCTTTATACTTAACAATTAGGTATCCATTGTTCAAAACTGAACATAGTGACGCTATCTAACATGTGAAGTTGCCTGGTGTAGCTTAAATGCAACGAGGAGTCTCCTCTTTGCCCCAGGTTCTGCACCACGAGAATGAGCTGCTATACTCCAGATTAAACATTTCACCAGCTTTTTATTTGAGCAACACTTACTCAAGTTAGTGTTTGAGTGGGTCATAGCCATTACTGGTAAACAGTCAGTCCTTTCTAGACAGGGCGACGCTATTCTTACCAGATTACCACAAAGTGTAACGATTAAAGAGTTTCTCACCAGCAACAATGGTCCAGGGCTAAACTGGCTACCTGTGTGAGGAAAACAGCTGCTGAAGAGATTAGTGTTTCCTGCTGTCTTTACAAAGTTTTAACACCTTTAAAAATATGAAGGTTATATACTGCTTACAGAAAAAAAAAAAAAATTGTAAGGTGCAGCAGTCAAAACCTTTTTACAAGTTGGTTGGTTAAACTCGGTACTTTTGTTGATCAAATTCTCCCTGCTGATTTGTTGTCAAAAAGTTAATCAATGGAACCGTAATAAATATTGGAGGTGCACAACAAGAAGAAAACACTACCTTTTCTAACTGTGCATCATCTGTCTTGAACCAGGCATGCTGCAGCTGTTGACCAGTGTTGCTGTTTGAGATCAGAAAATAAGGCTAAAAATCCTAAACCATGTCATCAGCATTTAGTCATAGTCATTTTTGTAACCCCGCCCCCCCCCTCCCCTTAGGACTTGACTTTTTTAAAGCTATGTATGTTATTTGCTGCTGGATACATTTCCATTGCAGAACAAATATGAATTATTAACAAATGACAAAGATTTTTGCGCAGCCTGGAAGAGGTGACTGTATCGAACAATGCATTTTGCACCTTATAATATTCATGTTTGTATTTCCAAGGGAAATGTAGTTTATGAAGCTCATGTGATATTGTTGCAGTTGAATTGCAAGGACAGACATGGAAAATTTACTACAGAATCTCATGTTACTCTATAGGTCATATAAACTGCACCTTTTGTTCTTCTGATTTCATTTCTTTCTGGAGCCGTTCAGGCCTTTTAGTATTACGATATAGTGATTATGACACTTTTAAATATACTTACAGTATCTATCATACAACCGTCATCACAATCTACAGTATACATTTAGTATTTATAGTTGAAACAGTTGTGGGTTGATTTGACAGTGCATTTGCTTATTAAGGGTTTTTTTTTTTCTCTCAGCTATTAGAAACCGTATCTCATAACACACTGCATCCAACCTTTTGTTCCAAGTGGGGGCATATTAAAAAAAACACTCCTGTTGTTACTTTGATCTGCTCATGTAGTCTAGGAAAAACAGGTGCAAATGACACTTTAACAATATTCAGTTACTATAGTAAATGGTGCTGCTTTTTACTCTAAAACTGTTGTCCTTTACCCAGTCCTATGTGCACGCACACACACACTCAAGGACTTTTTAAAACAGAGATTTATTAACATGGTGCCAGTCCTCTCCGAGACGACTTGTGGTAGATTGTGACTCTAGAAAAGATCATCTTTGCAATGCTCTTGCCCTAATGAGGAGAAGGTCAAATGGTTTCACTTTCTTTCTTAAATGCAAAGAGGTCAGGGAAGTTTATTTGAGCAGACGAGAGAGATTTCAGGCTTTGACATTCAACCAACTTTAAAGTTACATTTAAGATGCCTAACCTGAGCCAAGGGCAAAAAGCTACAGCTTGCTGCACAAACTGTATCGTACCGCTCCATCATTTGTAAAACCACAACGATACATTTTCCATTTCCATATCTAACCCCAGCTTACAAAAACAAACGATATAGGGCCACTTCTAATGCTGCAGTACAATGTTTGATGTTTCCTATTTTATTGTAATGACAACAGCACTCAGTAAGAGATTAGTTCGCTTGCTTTAAATACTAAAGCAGTGAGTCGTTGCGTACATTCTTCTGACCAATACCTGAATTATTTTACTTTGTGTAACTGTGTACATTAGTGCTAAATCTGAAACATTTAGCTACCTTACCAGACAGCCTTACAAAAATACTGATGAATGTAGAGCCCCTAACCAAGCAAAAAAAAGTCAGCGCACACAAACGAGCCGATGCTAAAAACCCGGCTGAATTGGACACTTTTAATTTTACAGTAATTGAACTCACTTCATCATTAAACTGCTTTCTTCTATTTTGAAAATAATGGAATAATGGAAGAGAACAGCTAATCTTTCAAATATTTTATTTTGGCCTCATTTCTACAGAAGTCATAAAGAAGTCTGTGCGTTCAGAAAAATAAAATGATTGTGATGCATTTTAAACTAGATTCCCCGTAGGTTTCATAAATGTAGGTTTAAATGAAGAGCAGCCCTGAACCATTTATGTTCACAAGTCCTTGTCATTTATAATGAGAATACAGTTAAAGGAACATGCTGTTTATGAACCATATAACCTGTTTTTAAACTGAAAGATCGATAGGTTGTGTTTTATTTCTAACTGTGCCCCAGTCACCGTAGAATCTAAGAATATAAATTAAAGATAAGATTAGTTTTTTTTTTAAAAAGACATTCAAGTGCATTTTATAACGGAGGCTGGAATCAAATGGCAAGGGCTCACTTTAGAGTTCAATCAATTATTTTTTACTTGAGGGGCTTTACCTCCAACATAAACACATTAATTGTCTATATTGTAGAACAACTTTTAACAGATTTTATGCTTTTATTTTGAAAACAGAAACTCAGTTTTCTGAAACTCTTTCCTCTTCAAGTGCTTAAAATTGTATTTTTGGTCTAATTTAACCCTCTCAACATTAGTCAAACACGCCAAGGATGTAAACGTTTTCATTCATAATTACAGTTAATTTAAGTTATAGTGACAAGTGTCACCTGTATCGTCTTCCTCACACGACAATCGTCAGTCAAGTCTCTTTTCTTTCCATTTTTTCACCTTCAGTAAATCTTTTCGAAAAGTGAAATATTCAATATGTTTATAACACAAAGACTTTATCTATGAACCTATTCTTGGTGTGGTTGGTCAAAGTTTATTTATGATTATATATATATATAATAATAATTATGTATTATAATATCTATTTTATACAGGCACATTTTAAGAGAAAATCCTATGGAAACATTTAAAAAGCTGAGAGAGAATTTAAATCAATCTATGAAAGAAGAAGAAAACATTTACTTAGTAGAGCTATTTAAGGCTGGCTTAAAAGTATACATAGTAAAAATACATTTAGTAGATTGTAATTAGTGCCACTGTTGGGTGGTCAAAAATATACATAGGTTTTATATATCTCATTATCACCATCTCACTGGTGAACCGATAAATGTTGACACCTTCACTCGTCTTCTGGCTATTGAGAATACTTAGCTCTGAAAAAATAAAGTCCTCATTTATTGAACTGGCTCCTCCCTCATTTAAGTCCAACAACAATTTTCTGAACTATTACAACAGTCGATGGGCTACAAATGCTCTTCCACTTCACTGAAATTCATGCAAATCAAGTCTACTTCCCACAGACTGCAAACTGTGACAAGATCATATGTAGTACTTCATGATTTGGTATTCAATTCAGTTCAATTCAGGCTTCAGAAAATTGGACACACAGTATGTTTCATGTAACCTTTGAAGCTTTGACTAGATCTTTTAGGTATTTGTAATAATGAACCATAAAAAAGCTGTGGCCATTTTTCCTTTGACATCAAGATTTAGGAGTGAAGCTCAAATGCTGTTCAATGCCAAATGCCAAATCTTATGAACACGAGGAATCTGACAAATCCTTAACTCAATGCTTCTAAACTGGAAAACACTGAAAAGACAATAAATACTTATTCCGGCCATATTTCAGGTAAAACAAATACTTGATAAGAAATTCATATGCTATCTAGCGAAATCTGAAAAACTTTGTTAGCACCCAACCAATTCTGGGCTGAAATAACTTTTGGCTAGCTCGAAGTCAACTGTTTCATAGAAAACTGAACAAAAGTCTGTATTGGCATTACTAACTGAAGGCCATATTTTATGTTTAAACAATAAATTCTTTGATAACATGGTTAGTTAGCTGGGATAAGCAGTAGCTAGCTAGAATGACTAATAGCTAGATAATGATTAGCCAGTTAACATAACCATTAGCTTGTTAATATTACTGGAAAGTAGTAAATTCCTAGCTAACAGTAATAGCAAGCTAACAATTATGTCCGGTAGATATAACCATTAGCTAAGTAACATACCTTTACCTTGCTAATTTACTGTGGGAACATGCACTTCTTGTCATGTTGTACAAAAATATAAACACTATCATTTGGTAGAAAATGGTGGGTTGCCAACATTAGCTGTTGTAATGCCAGGGGCGTGTCTCCTGGTGCACTGGTGTCTCCTGGGGTGGCAAGAACTTTGTGCACACATGCAAATTTATTTGATTTATTTACACTTTATATCCCCATTAATGATCTGTAATTGTATGTAACAACATTTTGCAACATAAACATCTTCTTAGCTAAGCTTAGAAGATGTTTATGGTATTTTTTTCGAGGCTGCGTAAACATAGTGAAATGAAAATGACAGATATGACAAAGGAGACACCAGACACTCATAGTTTATTCTTTGAGGACTCAAAACAAAGATGCACAAATTAAAGTACTTAGAAAATTGCATGCAAAAATACATTTATTGGCAATGTTTCGGTACCCAAACATTGCTACTAAGTGCTTTGCAAGTTAGACAGTGTGCAAGACTTTGCTTGCAATTTTTTATGGACTCATTCCTTTTCTGACACATAAAGAAAACTACCAGCAGCCTGTTGCAACACAGCCAGATTAATCGATTTTAACTTAAGGTCCTGTCTCGGATAAGGTAAATAGCCAATGATAATTTGGGGATTTTGGGATGGCACCCAGGGTGGCCAATCAGATTCCAGGGGGACAATTTCACCCCTCTGGACACATCCCTGTGTATTACAGCAGCCAAGAGTAAGGCCTACCAAACATTTTGTTTTACCTTCAAAAATGTGCCAATTAACTTTTTCAACCATTGTGTTTTCAGTTTGGGATAAAATGAGATTCAAGTCTTGAAATTATAGACATTATAAGTCCCTAAGTAATGTGTATGTCTTGCAACCTGAACACCAAATTGCCACAGCATTGTATCAACACTCGAGCTTTCCACCATTATTGTGACTTCAGAGGTAAACAGCTGCAGCGAGACTATGGTGAATGAGGTTGGTTTAGCACACATTAAACTCTAATTTACCTTTCCTGATTTGTCCTTTTGTCACGTGCCACCTTTAAAGCCTGACTGAAACTGAAAGGAGAATGGTAAAGGGGACAGATTTGGGGTTGAAGGATGAACAGGAAGTGGAATCACAACCTTACTGTCTCTGGCATTATTTTAAAAATGATGTCACTTGAGCTGTTTTTTGCACCAGTCACCTATTAGTCAGACACTAGGGCGTCCTCAAAAGTCACAGGGACACCAGCTTCTGCAACATTAAAATACACATAATGACAGAATTGTAGATATTAATATTTTTGTGGTATCATGCAAGGCTACTCTTTAATCATGGTTCCAATTTTCCTGATGTTACGTTCCTAAGGATTTAGCATGCGTATCTTAAGATTTTTTTTGTTTTCTCGTCAGTGTGACATTATTATCCATCATGCTATGAGGGGCTTAAGAGTTTGGCAATTATGTACATGACAAATCCTCAGGTGCCTTACAATTTGATTCTCATAGTACTCTGTGAGGGAATGTTTTGGGCTAAGATACGTGAAAGGACTGCAACACCTCTTGAAGTGCGGGTTTGTCTGTAAAACCACAACAAAGGGCTGAAAAATGGACTGGTCGGACTGCATAATTTAAAACTTTACCTACATATATAAATATATAGACTAAGTCAAACGTCCTACTGAAGTAAACTTTAGCACAATACAGTCTAGAGGATATCAAGGGAGGATTTGCTAACTTTTGTTTCCTCTTGCTTTCTTATCGCTTAGATTTTCTGCTATAATTCACCATAATGCAGTGTTGTTAGAATTGAATTCATTTGCTATGGTGTCAGAAAAAGTCTCAGTGAAGAGAAAAACAAAATTCACAGAAAATCTGTGAATTCTTGTCAGTGGATTTGACTGTATAAACATCTCGTCACATCCTCTTCAGAAATTCATAAAAGATCATTTATTTTAAGCATTTTTCCTCTATTTTTCCTACTTAAGCTTTGACATTGTAATCTTGTAGTGTTTTTTTGCCTTCTGGGCATCGACATTACAGAATCTGGAGACTGACAAAACTTGACCAGCCAAAAAGTGCAATAGTGTTTTCATACAATGACAGGCAGGCTCACCTACAGCTATTTACCTCACAGATGAGTGTTTTAGTAGATATGTTATATTAGAATTAATACCCACAGGATCCCTTTTTTCATGCCTGTGTACTGTACTATGCAGCAGTATTTCTGTGGGGCGGCAGGACTTGCAGGCCCTGGTTTCAGATAACCTTCTTATGCTACAGGAGCAAAAAACATGTGCTATCACTGTCATCCAGCACTCAATCCTACTAAGCTCATCCATGAGCATTTAGCTACTTTATGCTGATTTGATGAATTAAACATCTACTGAAAAGTCTTTGATTATTAACAAGGATGAGATAAATTGTGTTCTTAAACTTGTTAATACACAAGACATCTGCTCATGCTTTATACAACACAGTTTGCAGCCCCATACTTTTGACTAACATCATGTATTAGTTGTCCTGATGATAAACCTCAGAGAAGTCTGTATAGGTGCTGAATCAACCAGATTCTCTTCTCTTACTTTTTCCAAAAATCTACTTTTTTTAAAGATTCATTCTGACAATCAGCACATACCAAAAGCATCAAACGCACACACATACACACCACAACAGCAGTGTTGTATTTTATCCTCAATATAGAGCCCTTGAGTTGCCCTTGTGCAGATGTTGAGGATTTCTTTACAATCTATTGAAGTGACACTCTATCAAATTTTCATTTAAAGCTTTTCTCCTTGTTTCTGATATGGTTGCACTGCAAAGATGTCTTTCTATTGCTTGCTCTCTCTTCTCATAAATAATGTGACTTTTGTTGACGTGGATCAGTGTTTCATTTCTCATAAGACAAAGAGTATTCAAGTATTTATGGATCATATTTTATGTCATGTTTTCATTTCTACTGGGCTGTATGAGAGTGTATCTGCTCTTCAAGCAATAACCCTAATTTAGATATTTAGTCTGACTTTTCATTGTGATCATCAAGACTTCGATCAAACCCAAATGTTTGGAATTTTATACTTTGTTTAGCCGTTAGCTAAACTGTTTTAAGTCATTTTGACAATATAGTTATTTCTTTTCTTTTTGCGTTAGGAAAGTCCATGGATACAACTCCCAAAGTAGTGTCAATGACTTTAATTTTAATTATAATGTTGTTAATTGTGAAGCTACAGACAGCAGTTGATAATCTTAGCTTAGCATAAAGACTGAAAATAGCAACTCCACATTCTCTCCTCTCCTTTGTTTAATTCGTATGGCTAAAAGTGGATTTTAGCCTCGATTTATTTCTATAGTTTTCAGGAACTACCAACATGTTAACAGTCTTTATGGCTAAGTTAATACGTTTGTATGCTTTAGCATTAAACTGACCAGGAAACAGCTAGCCGGCTCCCTCCAAATATAACTAAACACCTAAAATTACCTGTAGAGCTCAAAATGAATAATGAAAGTATGTTTGTTTATCAACATAAAAACTAAAGTTAAAAACATAAGTAGTCTTAAAACATAACTTGTGGTTTCACACGGGTTAAATTCTAGTTATGTTTCTGCCCAAGCACAGTCATTAAAGCTAGCTTTTTCCATTTCTCTAAAGCAAGAGCTAAAAGAGCCATAAAGAGACTAATCATTGGTGGATTTTGTGTTTCCAAATGTAGATTAACAAAATCCACCCACTGTTTATAGCTAGGACATCTGGCTAACAAACAAACCACCTGTCCCGTTTAGTCTTTTTGACTAAGCTTAGGCTACATTTCCTGGCTTTAGCTTTTGTCTGACGAATACACAGGCTACATTTTTAGCCTCCAGCTAGCTGCTTCCACCCATTTATTAAAGATGGAGCTAAAGCAAAGAGGTTAGCCTAATACAGCAATAAAGACTGAAAACAGGACACAAGTAGTCGCCCAAGAAAAGAAATACAACTTGATGATTAGGAAGATTGAGAAAATCTGGGAAGCTAATTTTTAACCACGCTAGCTGTTTCCTATTTCCAAGCTAACTTAAACCTGACTGTAGCTTCATATGACGTGAGATTTCATACAATTTCAAACTATTATCTTTTGACCGGTGTTCTATCAAATGGTGCTACCGATCGAGATGTGCCACCATGTGGTTCTGTGCAGTGCAGGAAGCATGGGTTATTTATTAGTTAGTTATTTTTTTCTCTATTAAGATCTGCTTCCTCTTAAATCTTAAATAAAGATTTTATGAGAGAGTATCAAAACATGCTTTCTGTTTCGTTACAGTGCAAATAGAGCTAATAGTGGAGTTTTAAAGTGACTCTGTACTGGAAGCGCTATTTGTTTAGGGGATCCTTAAATAAAATTAAATAATAGAGTATCAAACTTGCTCCCCACACTCTGAATGTGTGGATTAATATGAAGCTATTTTGTTCTAGTAGCCTTATATGATGGGGCAAACGGATCGCCTCGTCTATAAGTTCTCACTGTCATTGCAATTTTTGACAAGGCAGCACGTCTCGACAGAACACCGGCAAACAATTTCTTTAGGTTCAACTTTTTGAGTTATGAAAATGCAACTGGTTTGTTAAGAATGAGTGTGTTTTTGTTTTTTTGTAGTTGTGATCTCTGTATCCACCTACAGCACATGTTAACCTGTCTACATTAACTATGACTGATAGTTTATACTTCTGCTTATCTTTGCAACAATTGAAGGACTTACAGTCACACTTCAACCAGAGTTTTTAAAGACATATATTGTCCACATTTTTGTATTTTTTTGTGTGTAACTGGGAGGGACAAATGTTGCTATATGTGTGTGTTTTATTGATTTCTGAATGTTTGAATGTTTTATGAGGAGAGAGAGCAGTCACAACTTTGGCTTTGGTGGAGAAATGTCTTGTGTTGTGGCTGTGGTTAGAAATAACAGAAGGCCTCTTATGGGTTCTTGAATGTGACATGAGAAAAATGTAATAGCAAAAAAGGTTTGTGGTTAGCTTAAAACTATTTTGAAATGTTAGATATTATCAATAATGAGGATAAATATAATGCCAAATATTCAGTATTTGTACAAAAATATACATATATAAATATATAATATATGCCTAATTTAAATGGAACTATTTTCCGCTCTTGACCATGTTTTTGTTGTTTAATGTTCCTTTGTCAACATTATTTTATAAGATCTTCAGATAGCATGCAGGATAGTGAAAATGAATGTATTATTTAGTGTTTCATTGCTGTTCAGACTGACAGCATTCTACAGATCAGTTTGTGTTTGTACAATTAATTTAAGCTGAATATTTCATTTACAGGTTTGTTTATCTATAAATGAATTGTAAACTTTCTTTTTTTTAATGCAAGGGTTTGAAATGGTTTGAAATACTTTATATCATTTTATTATTTTCCTGCTTTATCAATGTGGTTCAGTATATTTTGCCCCCCCCCCTTCTAAGTACTGCTATCAAAAATCTGTTGTAAATAATTATGCAAATTAAACTTTTTGAAGAAAATGGCGTGATTGTGGAGAAGAGCTCTTTATTTAATTTATTTTTCTCTATAAGCACTGAGAGTTTGGGGACAGTTCAGTGATGCAGCTTCACCACAACGAAGACAAGTCAACATGTCAGGAGGAATTCAAGATTATAGAGTTATTTATAGAGATTTACTAAAACTTAAGTAGAACTTTTTATCCCCCCAGAAGGAGCCTTTACAATATGAAAATAAAAGACAATATTTTTGCCAAAGGGCAATCCATGTAAAGTCGTATACTGGCTCTAAAACTACAGCTATGATTATTCAATGACTTTGGCCGTGTTATTTGAAAGTATTTTAGAATCTCTAACTTCTTTACACAGGTTGGCTCATAATGGCTTAACGTCAAACTTGCATAGATTGATTTGACTTTTTCATGTTGACGATTGGCCTCGTATATTTGATGGTCTGTTGTGTAACTTTCATTTGACTAAACTGTAGTTGTAGAGCAATCTGGCACTAGAATTTCCGTCAAGATGAGTGAAGTTCTTTCACATCTAATCTTTTAAATGTCCACTGAGAAGATCCTTTTGCATCAACCTAGTCTTAGCATTAAAAGTTTTTGGCATAAAACCTGTCACACTAATAACATTGAAAGTCTATTGAGCACTCAGGGCATCGGGTCAGTTAGTGGTGATGTCACACTAATTTGTAAAGTTGGATTTTCTCATGAATCTGAAATGTTTAAAAACTTTGAATGGTTACTACAGCACCAACATAAGGACTATTAGCACCAAAGCCAGTTTAGGAGTTTTGGCATAAGACCAGACCTTTGTGACAAAGTTTGGTTTATTTTCATGCATGGAAACAAGGAAAGGCAGATTTCCTGGTAGGAGGCAAAAGTTAATGATGAAGTCAAACATGACAGAAATAAAAACACAACATTAGGGACCAGCAGCTGACCTTCCTAGCACCTAAAAATAAAACACAAGAAGAGTCTGATAGGTGAGACTAGTTTTGCTCTGCTATGCTCAGCATTTATCTATTACGACACATGTTAAGGATTAGAGCAGATCGAGCACAAGTGATTAATAACGTGAGTTAAAAAGTAAGCCTGTGTTTTTCCTGCAATGACAGCACAAAACATCTCTGTTGCAAACATTAAAAAGCCTTTATTATGGTGTGCCTTTGAGTCTTTCTCATGCTAAATAGAACCAACACTTTTCATTTTGCTTTCATCAGATAGGACAGCTGAAGAGAGACAGGAAATGTGAGGAGGAGAGAGTGGGGCAGATGTGCGCCAAAGGGCTGAGGCAGGAAGTCAAACCAGTCGAGGACTGGGGCGAATCTACTGACAGAGTGAAACCAGTGCCCCATTTTTTTTTTTTTTTTCAAGCACAAGATGTCTGCTTTATTTTTTTATTTGATCAAGTGAGCAGAGAAAACTGCCAAAGTTACTGATCGATCAAATTCCTATATTTCTGTCAACTGATGACTTCATCTTTTCTTTTGTGAAGTTTCTAAAGAGGAAAATTTTTTTAAAAGTATCGTGATTCAACAAAAAAATGCTATCAAAGGAAAGCAGTCTGGCCCACTCACACATGGTTATTAAGTCTCAAATCATGTAGTGCAGGAAATGATTGGATGTCATCAGCCTGCATGAGTCTTTAAGTGTGAATTGTCCTGAAATTAAAGGTGCAAAAATGGTACAAAAGAGTGAAGGAGCAGTCGATGTGAAAGAGCTTTAGTGACGTCTTTCTGGGGGGCCTTTTGCCTTTATTTTGACAAGACAATGGATAGAGTCGGAAATCGAGAGAGGGTGGGGGATTATGTGGGAAAGGATCCACAGGATGGACTTGGACTAAAGCCTCTGCACATGGAGCGAAACCACAAGACCACTTGCGCCCCCAATGTGAAGGAGCTTTAAAGGTAGGATACAGTGAATATCACTGGTTTCTGAAGTGATAAGAAACTTAACTCTTCCTTTCCCATCCCAGCATTTTTTTTTTTTTCCCATTCAAAATCCTAAAAACATGGAGCTTACAACAGAAGACAGACAAAAGGCTTTAATCAAAGAAGTGGTCTTTATTACAGCAAAGAAGCCAAACATTACAGACAAGAATAATTATGAACCATGAATATCAATTCTATACTCAAACCGGCCTCTCATCAGGACACTTGCTTCATTCACTTCTCCTCAGGGACATGAATTCAGATTTATTAAGGAGGAATAATGGGCATCTTGACAGGATTCACTCCTTACGTTCCTCCTAAGCGTGTAGTTAAGAGGGCTGAGATTTTTTTAATTTGAATTTCTATCATTGCTCTACTCTCTGTGCATGCTTCAGAGAAGGCCGTAATCATTTTATCATATCTGAAATTTTTCCTCCCTTCTTTGCATCAGACGAAAAATCTGAAGGAAAAACTGAAAACTGCTTATCCACCAACAGAATAAACTTTTTAAACAATATCTGTCAAAATGTGAAGTTGAATCCTCCTGTAGTACAATCTCTGACTTTTATTTTTGTATCTACAACAGAACTAATGTTCTGACATCGCATCCATCATCTACACGTCTACTGTTCATCCAACAATAGAGCCTTATAGAGCACTCCTGATAGTCTATTTACAATAACATCCGTAACAGTGGACCTGCGCTACTCTTGTTCCAACAGTGTGAAACCTCTGACATTTTATTTACAATATTATTATTTTTTTTTTTATCTGAATCAGTTTGTTCACAACAGAAACACATCTGGTATCCGGTGATGCCTCACAAAGAATTTTCATGAAGCGCTCGCTTGAATAAAACACACTGAGTCATGGTTTTAAAAACATTGATCGTCCATGAGAACGCGTTCAACAAAGCCCTGGTTTGCAATCTCAAAATGCTGTTAAAATGCTTGAGGATGAGGATATTCAAATGATTAGGCACAAAAATGTTCTCTTTTTTTTTTTTTTTTGTCTCACAGTCCTGCATGTCACTCACTAAGCCTGTTTGCATCACTGAGTCCATGTGTGTGTTCAGGGATAATGGTGAGCAGGATATGAGGATGAAGATAATAAGCTTATCCCCAGACTAAGACTTTAAAAGGGATAGGAGCCATTATCCAAAATACTCTGTGGATGTAAACGCACCGATGTTCAACTGACCACAAACAGAGCGATGGGGCTGTTACACAAAGAAACCACGGCAACATCACAGAGAGTTTCATTAAGTGAAAACAAGACAACACTACTGCACCTAAATACTGAAAAATCTACTTCTTACGCTTCAATATACAGCTTCTATCAGGGCTTCTTAAACTCTTCTTCATGGACACAAAAAGAGCAGATGCAGCCTCTGACCTCAGCACCCATTATGGGCTCATTCCAATACTCCTCAGAGGAAACAGTACTGCGGCCCATTTTGCATCCCTGACCCGCAGTTTAAGAAACGCTGGTGGTAGAGTAAACATAGAGTGAAGAATGATTGTTCTTACAAGCAATGCAAGTAAACAAACAATAAATACAAACAATGTGCTTTATCCGTATAGACATATTTACACAAAGTCTTTGGCTTATGAATAAACATCGGCTACGAAATAATAGAAAGAGAAGAAAACAAAGGGGAAAGTGTTGGCCACGAGTGCACAAAAACAATGAGGCCTGGGGTCAGTTCACTTCCAACTCTATTCAAAGCAGAAATGAAAACTGTAATTCAAAGAGCATTTTTTAATTCTCAGTCTTTTCTTAAAGGCATCAATTCCCCTCCAACCCCCCCCAGACATCTGTTCATATTTGAGTTTTGAACTGAAATCTCCCCATTCGTGAATTGGCTGAACTGAAAGTGCATTGGGCCCAGCCCTGAACACAAACATGATTACACTACATTTCACATGGCTGAACATTAGAGTTCACGTTTGAGCTACAAAGAAGACTTCAAAACTTCTATCCAGTAGATCAAAAACTGAAGCAACACAAAAAAACAATCAGAAAAAAAAAATAAACATTGCAGCTCACTTTGAGTGCAGAAAACATGAAACAATGATACATATCACACTTTTTATACATTTAGGTGAAAATCCTACACTTTTTTTTTTCACCACTTCATGATAGGATTAAAAAAAAAGACTAATACTCGCTGTGTAAATGTTCTGTTGTTGTTTCATTGGCAGCCTTGATGCTTTAACACTACTTTGAGTTTATTTTCTCTCTTTTGATTCTTTTAACTGACATTTTTCTGAACGTAATTCCATTGGTTCAAAGTTGGTGTTAATAATTACTGAAATACATGATTTTGTTCTGACTGAAATGAGCTGAAAAGTAACATAGAGAAGCGGCTGGTGTAACAAGAGGAAAACAGAATGGACAGAGTCTGACAGGCTGTACCTTTAACTTTCTCAGACACAAGTACAGACTGATAATCAGATTTTGTAACATTAGCATGATGATAAATTAGCATGTGAGCAGGAATGTGTGGCCACTCAAAGCTTTCAGCTGTGTTTGCAGCTTGCACTGGGGGAGGGAGACATCTACAGGGCACATAGAGTACTGCAGCATGAGGCATCGAGTCCGTGGAAGGGGGGCTTAACATTTAAATGGGGGGGGGGGCCTGAAACATACAGAGGGCCCCGCTGGCACTCAAAAAGCTGTACAAGAAGCGTTAAGGAGTAAAAGGAGTAACACCACCTCCCCTCTGGTGTTCTTCCAGCAGCTCCCTCTGCTAGAAGTCTGAACGTTTCCCTTTGTTTGGATATTAAACAGCGCTGTACAAGGAGCCGCTCGGGCCATTCGTAGGGACGCAACATGGGGGCCACAGAACGGCCACCACAGAGGGGAGTCGGGACCAAGCAAAGCCAAGGATCAAACAAACGGAGAGTGAAAAGATGTTCTCCCTCCTCTTCACCTCCTCTTCGCTCCTTTGTTTAGGAGGACTCGATGAACTCCAGTGACAGATCGTAGCAGAACCGATACTGCTCCTGTAGACAAATACAGACCCAAATATTTAATCAGTATCTGCTGGTTCTGGAAATCAAAGCAAGTCCATGATTCCCTCTCCTGTTATGACATCTTCTTACACATATCTTTCAGCTAATCGCTCTAGAAAAGCTGGGCACGTCTTCTTAATACTGTGGAACTGTTAGTATTGTGTGGAGGTTGTAATCTAACAGTTTGTTATCTCTGACTCACCGGAGTGTCCACCATGTTGGGCTTGCTGTTCCTCAATGTCTTCACAGCGTGGAAGACGTCAACCACACTCTGTCTCTTTGCCATCTCGCACACAATGCTGCTGGCACAGAAAACTCCACTACGCCCACCTCCGTTTCTGCCAAACACAAAGATGAATATACATATTTATGAGCACAGAAAAGCACAAGTTACTATGTCCATTGTAGTTTTTGACACATCTCACAGCGCAGATGACACAAATCCTCCCGCTTTTTAGGAGACCGAGACAAAAAAGAGACGTGTCACTCTGAGTGAGTCTTTAACACTCCTCCGATTCTTTTTCACTTCAACAAATGAGCTCATCGTTTTCACCGGGTAAACAGAGTGCTCTTGCTTTTAAACCCAGCCGCACATTGTCGTTTTTATAATGAAAAAAGTGGATACGCTTGTATTTACTCACAGGCAGTGAACGATGGTTCTCCCCTCGCCCTCCTCTCCCTCACGCTGCCACTGATCCACCTGCAGGATCAGTTTGAGGAAGGAGCGTTTGGAGGCGGGGACTTCTCTGTGTCCCGCCCACCCAAGGTACTGGAACTGACGAACCATCAGGTAGCCTTCCTGAGGCTAAAAAGACAAAGCGCACACACACACACATTAAGGGGGAGGAGTCAGACAAACAGAAGACTGATCTAAACTTACATAAAACAAAAAGTTAACTCTGTTTTTCATTTTAACTTTCTTCAAGGAAAAAGCTCTGAACCAGAAACATGACAGCACAGTATAAATGTTCTGACCCTGGTGAGGTTGCAGACTCTGAAGAGTCGACTGATCACATCACAGTCCATGGAGCAGGACATACATTCCACCTGGACCGGACCGTAACGCAGCATCCCTTCTTCTGGCCAGTACTGAGGACAACCCTGAACACAAACAGTTAAACTATTCAGACACAGTGAAAGTCAACTAAAGCAATTGTAGCTATAATTTAAACAGAAACAGACAGCAAACATTTACATGATTTCCTTTGACTTTATGGTTTGGAACATTTGTGGGAGTGACACAATTCCATGTTGATAAACTTTGTGATTAAGGAATGGACGGGTTCTAAACATTAAAATATAGAAAGAATCACATGTTCACGTTTTCAAAGAAAACCTGCAGAAGCATCTGTTTAAAATGTAATTACAGAAATTACAGATAATGTTTGTTCTTTGATGTCAATTATAGTTATTTAAGAAGGAAATCAGAATCGGATAAAATCGCTATCAACAGGTCAGACCTTGAAAAAATCTGAAAAGGAATCAGCTAAAGAAATTGCAATGGATGTGTGTGTAGTTTAAAGCCTTACATGTTTGAAATATTATCCTCTCAGAAATGTAGAAAATCACAGCTCTTTGAACAAACTAAATAGAGAAGAGCAGAGCAGAGATTTACCTGAGCCAGGTCAATTTCATTGAGCATCACTAGACTGGTACATCCATAGTCGTAAACCAGACGCCAGAAGTCTTTGACCGTGTTAGGCAAAGGATGCTGGGTAACGATGAACGCAGCAGGCTGTCTGTAGCTCTGCAAAGAGATAACAGGAAATATGTCAGCTCTTTTTATTCACTCAGACGGTCATTTCATTCACACATTTTTTGTTTTTTTTTAAATCCAGGAGTTTGAAGCAGCAAGTTTTATTTTCATACTGATCCTGAACATTTCTCTCACACATACTCCCACATCACAACAAAACAGCGGAGCAGAGTGGGACAATATGCGGGACAGCAAGCAGCACAGGTGATGTTTGGTCACATGATCATGCAGTGAGCCTATCAGATGTGTGGATGAGGAGCATGCATGCACAAACACAAACAGCTTACATCATTATCCAGAAGGCTCAGTTAACTTCAGCTTAGGTTCATATTAAAGTTACAGAAGAAAAACAGACTATTGGCACGATAAAGTGACTGAAAGTGAACTGAGCCTGTTCTGAATATGGGCGACATGGTCGTGAATGACTTTGGTGACTTGTACTCATGAGCTGAATCTAATGTGAAGGTGGGTTAAGGTCGGGTTTGAAGTTTGGGGATATAAATGACTTTTCTAAACATGAACCTGGTGGCAGAACGACACTGAAGCCATGAAACAAATCCAGTATTGTAGATTTGAAGTGAAATCCCATTACCTGGAACTCTTCTGACAGCTTGATTAAAGAGAGGCCAAAGGTAAGTAACTAAACTTTGAATGGAAACTTAGAAAATTGGACTGATGCAGCTTTTTTTTTTGTTTGTCTTCCAACAGCTTTGTTGGACAGAAGCCAGGTTTTCTCCACACCATGCACGTATAAACCCAAATACTTCTTTCTCACCTCCCGTCCCTTTTTCGTCTGTCCCCTCTTTCTCATGTAAAACTTCTCTGATGACAAACCTGCTCATTAGCATTACATGGTCATAACCCCACATTAATCTTATCTTACCTTACATCCCCCCCTAAGTCAGACTCTGTTTAGAAGTCCCTGTACACGGGCAACATGTTGAACAATGCTGCCGATGTAAACAAAGTCCTGCAACAACGAGGCTTTTAAAGATCTGTTGGTGGCCAGAGAAGCTAGTGGTCTTCTCAGAACCTGGATTTGTCTCTAGCCTTCTGCTGCTAAAACCACAAACACAGCATCACACAAACAGGGAGGGGAGTCTGTGTGCGTGCATGTGTGTGTGTGTGTGTGTGTGTGTGTGTGTGTGTGTGTGTGTGTGTGTGTGTGTGTGTGTGTGTTGTCTGCATCATTTCTTAAATGTAAATGTGTTCCTCCTGATCATCATTTGTGTACAACCTCTAAAAAGTGTGTAAAAACTTCAACAGTTATGTGATTGCAGTTTGGGACAAAAAAACATGAAATACCTTTAATTTAGTTTTCACATATCAGAAGTCCAAATTCATCATATTCACACAGCGGCCATTTTCTTCTGTTTGACAGCTTTATAATTTTCATATTGAAAACAATCAAATGATAATGCTTACACTAAACTACTTCCTAGCTAACAGTTATATTAGATAGGATGTTCCTTGATGTTGTCAAGAGGTCTTTTATTCAAATTCCTTACTGAGAAGAATGTAAGCTAGTTGGCAATAATGCCAACCAGGAGTTGGGAGCTCATGCTAGCTGTTCTGACATCACTGCAAGTAGCCGGTAAAAATGTCACTAAATAGTGACCTGATGTTACCTGTCTGTTTCCTTTGTAGTTGTTGACCAATCAGATCAGAGTGGAATTACATTGACAGATTTTCTACATGTATATAATTTACATACTGGAACAAAGCAGAGTGACTTTAACACAAAATTCAAACTTTCCACCCTCAACAGAACCAAAGTGGAAGGCTGCTGTGTGAATATGTTCATTTGTGTTCAAAGCAACACATCTGCAAGTCTAAAAGGGTATATCAACATGCCATAAAGCAAAAGAATCCACACACACAGTCTAAAAATGTCCCAAACTACTCTTATTGGATGTGTTGAAAATAACACGTCGTCACTGGACTGAGTGTGTTGTGTACTTACATCCATCAGAGCAGCGTTGATGTAGTTGCTGCTCTCTCCGTCTATTGTGATGAGGAAGGGTAGGCACCTATCAGGAGGAAGGCCGTCCACAAAGCGATTCTTATCTTGGTTTCTAGGCAACAATGCAATGCTGCAGTCTTCAGGCTGAGGCTGAGGAGTCACCGAGTTTAACGTCTAGACGCATGGAGAGATATAGAAGTTATTTTGGTGCATAAAATGCTCGACCTTACCGAGTTAGTTACACTTTAACAACAAGTTTTTTCCTAGCACTGGATTTAAAAACATTTGCTCTGTGTGATTGTTACACAAATGACCTTTTGGTGAGTATCACTGAATCTAAACAGAAACTTCTTTTTACAATAGACACCTTTGAGTTCAGCTGAATATGTTGGGCTCTACTGTTATTATTAAATGACACAAATGATGTTAAAACAGTTCTGAATTATTTCTGGCTGTTGTCTCTGGGTTGAAGCCGAACAATAAAGATTAATTTAAACTTTGAGAGAGGCATGGAGTGGATAAAAAAGTAATTTCACAAAGCATTTCACCAAAATGTGGTTTACATATTCATTCAGAAGCCCAGAAACTTTGCTATTTTTGTTTGCAAAATATGGAACCTATGAATAAACATGGCAGAGGAGGATTATGATGCAGGAGTGGCTGAGACATGTTGACGTTTGTTTTCAGCTTCTCAGTGGCTTTTAACTGAAATGAATAAAAGGTGACCACAGCCTCTGTTCTTCTTGCTGGAAAAGGATGTTGAGAAAAGCGAGGTAAGGTCTACAGTGAGGTTTACCTGGAACTCGTCCTTCAGATGAGACGAGTTGGTCTGCGAGTCGATGCGGATCAGCTCGTAAAAAGCAGCTTTGAACTCACAGACTGGTATGGCTGTTTCTCCGCATAGACAAGCCTCCAGTATGGCATCGTGGATGAATATATACTGCTCCTGTAGACATTGAATTCAACACATGCATATTATGACGATCATACGCATCTTTCATTCACACTAGAAAAAAAACAACATAATTAGATATTAAAGAAAACACACACTCAACACGTGGACAACAGCTGAACGTGAGCACGCTGACAGTGTGAGTGATGACGGATGGAGATGGAGTTGTGAATGAGATGTTGAGTGTTAATCTCACCTCTGAGTAAGTCCAAAATGAAAATTGAACTTTTTTAAAAACGTTTAAGTAAATGAATACAGCTTCACTTGAACAAACACAGAACAGGGAGTGAACTGAAGGATGCTTTTGTGAATGAAAGGGGAATGTGCTTTGTCATCTGATGGATGAAGCTGTAGGTTGTTATTCTTCTTCGGACTAACATTTCACAAGTTTAAGGATTTTCTGTGATGGTGTAAAGATACGACAGTATGTAAAACAATTACAACATGGACAAAAAGTGTCCATGCAAGAATCTAAGGAGTTATTTACCTCCAAGTAATAAAAAGCAAATCAATGTT
Source organism: Labrus bergylta (assembly GCF_963930695.1). Taxonomy (NCBI): domain Eukaryota; kingdom Metazoa; phylum Chordata; class Actinopteri; order Labriformes; family Labridae; genus Labrus; species Labrus bergylta. Next base: position 8,484,851 of record NC_089209.1, on the reverse strand, counting down.
GCTAAAAAGAGATGCTTTGTGATCAGACAGTCGTTAAAAACTTTGCCTTGATTTCTCCATAGAAACAAAGTTTGATTATGTAAGAAATAATTAATGATGAATAAAAAAAGAGCAGCAGATAGATTAAGATATTGACAAAGGTCTTATTTTGTTATTTAAAATCACCGCAATGTGTCTTATTGTCTGCTTCTTAATTTTACACATTGGATTTTGAATTCTGCAAACTATTTAACTTTAAACTAACCATATATTCATACTTTACAGACTTTGCAACAGCTGAGTAAAATCATGAATTTATTTGCATCCATGCATTAGGACTTTTCTTGATTCTAGATATAAGTGTTTATTTAGTGCTGAATGCATTAGTGTTAGCCATAGTGTAATTCCTAAAACTACCACTAGATGGTGCCACCGCGAGCTTAAAATCCTTCATGAACGAGTAGGGTTTTCTTTTTGTACCCCTTTTTGTGTGGGAGAGTGTTTGTATCTAAAAAGCTACATTTTCATATTTTTCCGTGTCCAGGCCATTTCTCTGTCGTTATTTTTGAGCGGTTGATGTTTCCCCTTGTGTTTATGCAGTGACATGAAATTTTTTATGAATGCTTATCAGATAGATGAATCCATGTAGTCTCCTCAGCCTGCTCCATGTCCATGGCCGAGTCTTACAGTGAGGGTTCATTAAGTTGACTCTAAGATGTGGATGCAGATGGAGGATGGGTAATGCAGTCACCTCAGTCTGTACCATGTTGATCCTCCTGGAGCGAAGTGCCTTCACACAGTTGTAGATGTCCACTACTCCTTCTCTCTCTGCCATGTCCAACATGATGTCGATGACGATGAAACAGCCCGTACGCCCCGCTCCAGCACTGCAGAGGGAAACAAACATGGACAAATGAGTCTTTGTCTTTAAGTTAAAAAGAAAGAAGAGAGCTGTTTGACTATCGGTATGTCAGTATGTCGGTATGGTTCACATGTAAGAGTACAAAAATAAACATATGCCGTACATTATATAAAAGATGTAACTGTGTGCATGTTTTCATACCTGCAGTGAACCACTATTGGCCCAGCAGAGGGTGGATTGGAGATTTTAACTCTGCGGATGAAAGAAAGTAGTCCCGTGGCGTGATATGGAACGCCGTGATCCGGCCAGCCTGTGAAGTGGAACTGCTTGACCTCACGCACCTCGTTGAAACCACGCTATGTAACGAAAAAAAAAAAAAAAACACCTTTAGTTAAACATTTATTACAAAACTAATTTAAACTAAGTGATAAGTTAATTTGTTTTTTTTTAAATCACATCCTGGACGGGTCAAGCTCGCTTTGTTTTCATTACTTCCACCAGAGACAAGAACTATACATGATAGGTTTTTTTACAACACTGTAAATAATGCTAAACATTAATACATGCAAACAACACAGAGACTTAATGCAAACTGTAAGATATGACTCACCCTCTCCAGGGTAAACGTGCGAACCACGTATTCAGCAAGAGGTTCAACCTCCACAAAGGTCACCTTGAAGTCGCCGTACACCTCTGCATCATCGGGCCAATACTTATAGCATTTAACCTGTTCAAAATAAAATGCGAGGTTAGGATTTGCTCTAATATAGGATAAATCATGTTAATGGGTCTCAATCATGCTGAAAATACACGGTTTCCATTTGCACAAAATTCTAATGACATCAGCTTTAAAATAGAATAAAATACTAGAAGAAAAAGTCACTTGCATACGTGCTTACGGTTTTTTCAAACATGATTTGGATTTGAAATCATCGCATTTAAAAAAAAATCTGGCTATCCAGTTAACTAATGCTCTGAAAAAGCCCCACACAGGTAAAAAAAAAAAAAAAAAAAAACGCCATAAAAGAGTACATAAGAGATGAAATGACCATCTTACCCTTCCAACCTCCACCAGATTGGTAACCATGACAATGCAGGCCGACTGTTCCTGCCACACCATCCGCCAGAAGTCATACACCGTCTCATGAACAGGGCCTACACACAAACACGCAGACACATCTTCAGTACTCCGAATCATCCCTTTGCGTGAGTAGAATTGTCTTTTGTTTTTTTTTAAACAGCGGTAATGAATAATTTGTTTTATGGAGTTGCAGTTGCTTACCCTGAGTAGCAATGTAGTGGCTCGGTCTCTGGTAGCCCTGAAATCACAGCAGCACAACAGAACAGCTCAGTACAAATGTCCCTTTGTTAAAACATCACTTTCTCACAGCTAGAAGAGCCCAAAGTAAAGCTTTCAAACATTATCTACCAGTGGACACAGTAAACACAATCCAGTAAAGTTATATCAGATATTATTGTCATTTTAGGGCTACATGTTGAGTTGAACTGCCTGTTACATGTTTATTTAGAAAAGAGGAACATCTAAAGTAGACGCTGGAACCTGGGAGAACTCTTGCTCTTAATATTTGTATCTAATATGTCAGAAGTATCAGAACAAAGCTGCAAAACTATGTTTTTAGGGTACCAAAATCCACAAAACATCAACAACTGAAAGATAGAAATCACACGAAAAACATGTTCTACTGATAAAAAGGGACATCACACGGTGGGATGTAAGGAAGCCTGACAGCAGGGCGATATGAAGTCATGCAGCCGAGGCCCCAGCAACTTAAAACATACGAACAACGTGACGCGATGCATGTTCTGACCGGTGTGTAAGTATGGATGTAGAGGTGAATAAGTGTAAAAGGTTGAGGGGCGTGATGAAAGAATCCACAGTGATACTTACATCCCTGTACAGCCAAATCTATAGCCCAAGCCACAGGCAGAAAGAACGAGTGGAAGAAAGAAAGAAAGAAAGAAAGAAAGAAAGAAAGCACAACAATGTCAGTGAGTGTCAATCAGGAAAAGAAAAGTTGCATTGACATAATGGGAGTTTGAAAAGGACATGCAGAAAGAAACATGATTAAGACTGAATAAAAAGGACACTTCCTGATGTACTTAGATTTTAAAAAAGCCTTAGAAGGCAGATTGTTTATAATTTCATTTAACAAAACAGTTACAGCTTTGTTAACGCTCTAGCTTTTAACTTTTAAGTTTATTTTTTAGTACAATCCAAAGTATGTTGAATACCATCTTACTAAAGCTGTACCAACAGGGATAAGCTATACAAACCAGGTAGTGTCCAATCCACTCATTCTAGTTCTAGTAATGTGAGTGGTGACATGCATGTCATGTAACAAAGAAGATAATGCTACCAGCATGTTAGCATTTAAATAAGCACAATGTGAGAGAACCCTCATGCAGATGATTGTTGTAAATGCAAAAGCAGAGATGGGAAAATGTGAATGAATGGATGCGAATTTAAATGGAGTAATCGAGTCACTGGTGAATGTTCAGAGAAATTATAGATACAACAAGAGACAGGGTGAAAAAGGGAATAAAGTGAACACACTATTTAAACATCCTAGCAGGTATTATAAATTGAGTGAATGCTAATTGAAGGGACTAAAATAAATAATCCTACACTTTTGTGTTAGATGAGAATATCAACTCCTCTCTCGTGTTTAGAATAATCATGAAGCTGGCTAGCGGATTAGCTTAGCCTAGCATTAAGACTTTAAACAGCAGGAGCAAGCTTAGATAAGATAGCTCTTTCAATATCTAACATCACCTAATAATAACATGATGTACCAATATTAAAGTTATAAAGGTTTAATAGTTAAGAAGTAACTAAGTAAATAATCTAAGACATCAAATTTACGCGATGTGACGTGCCTATCACTGAGCTTCAGAGTTGCAAGTAATCAGATTTTGTTGTGCTGTACACTGCCAGGCTAGCTGTATACTGTATATATTTCCCCTGCTTATTTTTATGTTAAGCTAAGCTATCTTGCTATCTCCTCTGACAAACTATAGCTGCATTCTCATAACCATAAGGACGACATCGATCCTCTCACTAAAATGCAAAATGAAAGCAAGCAAGCTTTAAATATTACATAAACATCATCTCTCATTGTGTAGCTCTTGTTGTTGCTTGTTGTCTGTTGCATCTTTTGAGAAACCGAGTTCTACTAAATAGGGATTAACTCTGAAAGTCTCCTGTTGTATATCATATTACTCTTACAGACTGCCTTTGGAAATGGCTTTAAAAAGTCATTATGATAAATTCAGAATGGATAAATGAAAACATGGATAGAGACAGAAAGAAGACAGCAGAGGTGACACATGATAAAGACACTTGATGTATGCATGATGTGGTTTTTTGGGGGGTGGCTGGATGCGTAAAAAATGGCACGATGGATGACTAGTAGACGCATAAAGGTATAGAGGCCTGACATACGAGCGAGGGAGTGTGGTTTCGTTGGTTTCGTTGGGAGCCAATAGTAGCATTCGATGCGTTTCCACTTACATCGATGTAGTTGGCGTTGATGTAGTCGGAGGAGGGGTCATCTTCTATGGGCTGAAGAATAACCCTTGAATGGTCATCTGAAGAGAGACACAGGAAGGCAGTGTTATAGAGAGCAATGGAGAGGATTAGAAATAAAGAGAACGACAATGACTCAAAAAGAGGAGAGCAATACATGTGTGTCATTACTGCTAAATCAGAAGGGGTGGGTGCAGACGGAGCACTGAGGGTATGCTACTTTTCAAATATTACCAACCCTGCCTTTAAGGGGGGAAAACGTGTCTGTGGCTTATGAGTCCAAGGACAGCAAAAAAAAAAAGTCAGATTGTCCAAAGGAGGAACAACGGCTTAACACTAAAGTAAATGAAAGGTCTGCATATTTTCTGTCTCTCACTCCTCCTTTTTCTTTCTCTTACTAAACACACTGTAACTTTGTTGTAAAAAAAAATGAAATGTTTGCTTACATGCTATAATGTTCCCATAGCGGTTCTTGGTGCGGTTCTGATCTTTCTTGGCAACGTCCCAGGAGGCCGACTGGCCCTCGAAGAAGCTCTGTATCACCAACAACAGACGAAACAATGGGCAAGAAAATTACATTTCATGGACTCACAGTGAAAAGTAACACACTGAATAGCTCTGAGCAGAAAGAAGTACTTGAGTAATACTTTTGCCCGCTTATTCAATACACAAAATATGTGTTGTGAAGAAAGTTTGTATCTCCTCGACTGTTACGTCAATAAGGCAGAAAATACACTCAAATGAAGAGGGGATTAAATCATTTTTATGTCAAGCCAAAACAACAAACAGAGCATTATTGATTTTCATAATAGATTTCTTTTTTGTTTTCTACATTAAAGAAGTGTGCACAATACAGTTTTAGATAACTTAATGAACAGCAATTTAAACTTTTAGAAATTGCATGATAAATATTTTTGACATGGCTACAAATATTAAACATTTTGCTACCAGTGCTAGTACAAATGATGCTGCTATTAATAATCTTACTTCGTACTCCTCCTTAAAGCCATAGCTGTCAGATGTTTTCATGAGGTTGATGTGCTGCAGAAGGTCAGCCACTCTGATGGCCGGGTGCAGCTGTCCTGTCTGATACGGAGATTCAGTTCCTTCACAGTGATAGCGAGGAACGTCCAGGAGCCGGCTGTTCTCTGCTGCAGAGGCACTGTGGTTCTCATCTGTCAGGAGAGAGATAGAGAGAGAGAGAGAGAGAGAGAGAGAGAGAGAGAGAGAGAGAGAGGACAACAGTGGTCAGATCATTTGTACATTAAATAATGTGCATGGATTTATCAGTGTCTTCACTAAAGGCACTAAAGCGGTGATTTGTATGGTCCCGTGTTAAGAACAATTAAAACAAAACCTGTTTTTCTTATCAGGTCTGAGGAATGATTTATGCACTAGAAGGATTTCAAAGGCTTTGTGAGGCAATGTAGGCAGGATACAATCATGTGCACCCCCTGATTACTGACATCAAGGGAAATAAAACAAATAACTTTTATCTTTAGCAAAAGAAGTGAACCCAAAAACATGATGGATTTGAGCAATTACCATACGAAAACACTCATTTTCCTCAAACTAAACAAAGCATCAAACGCTTCATTTACTCGCTGTAAACTTACCTGTAATTGGAACTACATGTCAAAGCAGCAGAAGAAGAAAAGAGAAAAACATGGGTTTTGAAGAATTGCAGCAAAGGAGGATTTGTTAATAAGACTCTAAACATAAACTGTGATCCAATTACAAAGGGACTTTAAATTGTTTATACATGATGGATGATCTCACAATACGATGGGGCATGGCCAACAATGAGAAGAAACAAAGAACAAATGTGTAGAGCGCCGACTCACTAAAACACCAACCACAACATAAAACGCACTTAAAAGCTGGAGTTCAAAGTAACGTCTACTGCAACGCCCTCTAGTGGTTCAATCCACTAATACTCATGACTACATCAGTTGTTGTTAAAAAAAACTTTCTAAAGGTCTCACAAGAACCGAGATTATATTAAAACAAATTAAAATATTTGAACGTGAGGAAGTATACGAGTACAGAGTAGAAGTGGTGAAGGAGGAGGAGTTATCTGAGATGACCGATTTCCTTTAATTTTTTTATTTTGCATTTAAGGAATAAAGTTAAAGTTGTGAGAATAAATCAAAACTTTAGTAAAAGTATAAAGTGTAAGAACTGATAAATCAGAGAAGATGACTGATTTATTTTTTCTGATACCTGGACCTTACTCAGAAAGTTTCTATTCCTCCATATATGAACTTTTGTGTCTGTACTTTGATTTCAGTCTCCATTGACATTTTGATTTCAAACCTTTATTTATTCTAGAAAGGACACTAAGGTTTCCCTCATTTCCAATGCTGTTGAGATTTAATCACATCTTAGACTTCACTCTATTCATATTTTAACATGACATATGCACTAAAACAGGGCTGCATGTTTATCACTCATAAGTAAAACATATGATTTATTAGCATTTTCTTAAGCCTGTACATTGAATAAGTGTTTCAGTTGACGGTAATAACGGGCTCATATTTTGTTTCAGAACTCCCAGGTGAACATTTGTGTGCTGTTGTTGATAATGTGAGTGGGCAGTAGTAATGCAAAGACTGACAGGTTGTATAATGGAGAAGCTTGAGGTCGCAGCACAAGCGACTGATTTCATCTTCACCGCTGTTTATTAACTGACACTGTTTATTTCATCCGACTGATTCTCCTCTCTGCTCTGAGGACATGTTAGCTCATTACTGACTGTTAAAGGTTTGTTAAGCTCTCGTCAGGCCAATTAACGGCAAACTTAACCCGACACTGCCTCTTAATTTGCTACTTCCTGCTACTTCTTCCCCCTCTGTGATGTGATTGGCCAAGACAGATTGTAACTGCAGCCTTCGCTCCAAATTAGAGGCTGTGGAACGGTTAATTAACACAGTTTGGTGGCGTGGTGGATCACGGAGCCCTTCAGGGTATGTTACAACTCCACATCATGCTGCAGTGTCAACACGAAAACTAAAGATAAACACATTGCAGTGCAACGCTGGAGCTGGATCCAAGTTGGCAAAAACGAAGGTTTTTCACAGTTCAGAGTGGCCCAGGGAATAACACAGATGGTAGATACTCAAGTAGACTTCTGGATCCAGACGCACGCAGGACTCCAAGCATCAAGTTGTTTGCCGTCACTTGATGTCACAGATTTAATCAGAAGCCGTTTTATTTAGTGGCGACGTGACAAATAGTCCCTCTCCTTTAAAGTATCAAGCTTCTGTTGTTGTGTTTTTGGACAGTAAATGGCATGCCTTGAAACAACTCAAAACTGTGGAAATAATGAGGTCTCTAAGGGAGAATGTTGGTAATTACTGTGAATATCAATAAGTCTCAGTAGGAAACAGAAAGCGTGGCTGGAATTAGGAGTGATTGAACCTTGGGAAAACACAGTACGACAGATGAAGTGTTTGGCTGCTGGAGTTTTTTTTTGTACCGGCCATGTTTTACACAGAGAGTTGGCAAAAGAAGATGTGGAAAAATTACACATCTTTAGATACCTTTGAACCAAATCCAAACATCCATTTTGTTCTATCTCTCTTTCATTTACTTTATTTCACGACTTTCTGCGGCGAGTATGTCCTTGACTGTTTTACCCGGAAACCTTCACAAACACATCTAGAACTTCTGGCGATTAAAAAGGAGACAACGTGCTGGTACTAAAACTTCAATCCAGCCAAAGTACACATTCAGGTCATCGGACACTGGAGGATGTCATATGGAAACATGAGCATTTGGAGACAACATTGGGGGCCTATTTCACGACGCACAGAGACGCACAAGATGGGGAGGGGCTCTGGGATGAAAAAGGGGGATCACTAAAGGAAAAGGATGGTAAATGTGAAACATCCATCCATGCTGTAAGTCTCACCTAACACAGCAGTAGGAACCAGAGGATCGTTGGGTACTGTGGAAAGAAACACCGTCACCATTAAGACCCTGTGCCCTCCTTTAATGAGACTCAAGTGTGTCTCTTTGTGTAATCATGTATATGTTGTGTTTAAGCGTGTTGTATGATGTTTTAAACATAGCACCTTGTGTAACTTTGTTACCTTGTGTTTTAAATTGTGGCAGATATTCACAAACGCTACTTCTTGTCTTTTGCATGCAAGAAGTAGACTTCATACTTTTTATATTCTGTTCTACGCAAATATTTCTAAATCTCAGCATTACTTAAACTGATTAAACAGCTTTGGTTGATCCTCAATTCTGATTGGCCAGTTACGACATTTTAAGGTCCGTTATATCTTAATATCAGACCTTTGCTGAAGCCTAGCAAACAGAAAGTATTCTGTAAGCTTAATATTTTTGGGTCTGGGACTTTAATTGGAAAACATCTGAAGACATATCTTCACTATTAGAGAGGGTCAAAGGAGCTACTGATGGACTTAACTAAACTGTGACCCGGCTGGAGTGTGTATTACGACCTTGAAGGTGAGATCAATTCTCAATGAGGATAGCAGAGAAAAAAAGACATGAATACTCAGATGTGTTTATAGTAAAGGAAGATAGAAGAAAATTTTAGATTCCCACTAAGAATATTGAGAAAAAAAATTATTTTTTCAAGTTAGTCGATCTATAAACAATCTTTGTTGTAATATGAACAGTCTCATTCATGAACCTACATCTGTTGTTGTAGTTGTGAGAGTCCATGAATGTCACAGCCATGGGGTCCTCTCCATGCAGAGCGCTCTGGTCAGCATAGCTGCGATCCATGGCGTTCACCATGTGAGTCATTTCCTGTCGTGTCGTTCCGATGGCGTCTTTACGTTTTTTAGCCAGTTTCCTGTCAGGGGCAGAGACGGACACAGTCAGACATCTTGTAAATAACAACATCACAAGTATCAGCCAGCCTGCAGACCACAGCCTTGTGATTAATTGATTTTTTTAAATTATTTTTTTTAAGAACTTAAGCATTTTGTTGGAAGTACTGTAGGTGGTATTATACTTGTTTTTTATTATTATTTTTACCAGGCCGGGGGGCTGCAGGCTGCTGATTCACGATGCAGAATTTAAAACCAAGAAGGAAGAAGAAAGAGGAAGAGAGGCAAGAACAGGCAAAGGGGAGGAAGAGGAAAGGCTTGTTTTCAAATGGCAGCATGTATCAGACTCAGCTGAAGGCGCAGAGGGGAAAAAAAAGTGTCTAATACAGAGCAGGGAAAATGACCTAAGACCTACACACCTAGCAAGGAAAAACAGAGCTTCAATCTTCAGAACCATAGATGAGCTGTCAGATGAAAGCCTTTTTAGAAACAATAGTTTGATTAACTCAAAAATGGAGGATTAAATATTTGGTTTTCATCTAACAGCAAAGATGGAAAAAATCCCATTAAAACAACAGCCAGGGAGTGACTTATGATCTATAGAAGCTCAGGGGAAACCATTTTCAGTCCAAAACACCACAGTTACCAACATATGAGTAATAGGACTCGAGGTCATATAATAAAAAGTCAGGAGATTATATAGAAAATCAGGTATCTGTAAACATTGCACCATTCTCTGGACTATTTTTCTTCACAGACTGCTGGTAAATGGTGGAATGGTATTGTATTGAAGGTGGAAAAAACCCTTCGTTCTCTTAAGAGCTGGTGCCGTGTGAAGAAAAATAACAGTTTAAAATGAAAACACACAGGTATCTCTCCTAGAGGGTTTAATTCTGAATCCCTATAATCCCAGGAAAAATAACAGCACAGGGCTCAGTGCTCAGTAGCATGACAGAGCATGCAGGAACATTTTGTACCCAGAGCCATAGATGTAAATCTGTTAGGACAACAATTGCACACGTCAACAGGCATTTCTTTGAGTTTGAATTAGCCCTTCACTTGTTTTCAAGTTTGAGCTACAACTTGAATGTTAATTAAAAAAAATTGCCTGTTAAGTTGAATTCTGATTGTTGCCTAACTGATACAACGTACGGCTCTGACTCTCCCGGTGAACAGACAGACAGCATGCTTTTATTGTATATTTTACCTCTTCACCCCCAAAATACACCAAGTCCACCTCCAAGACCACACCCACACACACACACACACACACACACACACACACACGATACACGCACACACTCACACTCAGTAGCAACATTGATATAACTCAAGACAAACTGGAGCTGTTTGTGTGGATTTTTTTGTGAGGGTTTTATTTGTCGTCTGATAGAAAAAATGAAGATAGGACTTATGAAGCACTTATACAGTAAATAAGAGAGGCTGAGGGAGAAACAAAGAGGAGGAGGAGTGGTAGCTGTGACCAGATTTACAGTACATTGCTGTTTGTTTTCTTGTTACATTTTTAATGTCTCTAATTCAGAATTGATTTTAAGTGCAATATGTGTTCACAAAAAGTCTACTAAACAACATGCTTCTCACAATGTTGATTCCTTCAAAGAAATAATGAAAAACTCAGTTTTCAATTAATGACTTAAAGCTTCGTTTGGCCGTGAAGAAGGAGAAAAAACGTCCCAACATGAGACTGGGAAACGGTCTGAGGAGCACATGAATGCAGGGTTTATGCTTCTTTAGTGGATGGAAAAAAACACTCTGTGCAACTTTAAGCCCATGACTCCATTTCATAGGACTCTAAACTACACGATTAATGATCCTAAATCTTAATCTGACAGGCCAGAGATGGTGAATAACAAATGCCTGATTCCATTCTTTAATCTGTGTTTTTTTTTTAAAATTCACATCAGTGCTCTTTATTGTCCCAATCTCTTTTGAAGTTAGTAATGAGGAAGCCATATATGGTCACAGCCATTGAGAGCTTCTAAGAGACATAGAGAAGACATGACGCTCCCACATCACCAGAAAAAAAAAACCCACCAAGAAAAACTAGCAGAAACAGAACCACCTGCTCCAAACAGGGAGCCGACCGACACCGAGCATGTGCAGCAGCGTTACTGTGATACCTGTGACTTGATGGGCGGATGGATGATCACATGACTACATGCACACAAAGAGCTACAAGTCACAAGTGCAGCATTCTTTTTTCAAATAACACGCTTAAGCCTGTGTCGTCCCACTTTTGGCCTGCTTTGATCTTGTTTGAAGGCCAACTTTGACCTGCTTCAGAGCAACTTTGGAGCATGTAGAGGACAGCAGGGCTGAGGTCAATTCACGGTCAGTTCAGTCCCGTTGATGGAAGCTGACACTAAATTTTACCAATTATTCAGCATTTGTTTATTTTTCTTGTTATTTTAAAAGACAGGAAAGCGTCAAACTTCTGTTGCTGAAAAAACATTCTCATGAGGATTTAAATCTGTTGATACAAATAAAGTCAAAAGAATTCAAAAAGTCGTGACCTGACTGACATGACAGTGAACTGACCCCCACCCTGGTGTGGCGTCAATGAGGATGGCTTTGGCTGGTTGGTCAGAGCTGAAAATGTGTTTTGTCTTGAAAAAAGTATACTGCATCTTTAAAAATAACAACATCTAAGCCACTAAGAGTAATAATAATTACTATAATAGGTCGCCCAATAAGATAACAGCAGCTGGGTGAGCTGATTGTTGATTGGTTCGTTTACTTACAGGTAATAAGAGTATGAATAGTAGGTCCTCCTGGGGTTGTGAGCCAATCAGAAAGCAAAGAATGAGACACAAGGGTCATGAATATGCAAATTAGGACAATACTGTCCTGTCCCAACCAGCAACAACAGAAACAGAAATAAAAACACCTTTTATACGCTACAACTTAACGGTCATGCAAGGGGTTGTAGTAAAAACTATGGGCCCTATTTCTCAAAATTTGTATCGCTAAATACTACAAAACAAGCCTATAAAACTATCACTTAAAAACCAGGAAGTGTCAATATTAAACTATAAACATGCAGTCTTTTTTTTATTTTTTATTACTTCGAAGGGTGTTACATTTTTACTCATGCAATATTTTTATGCTGATTTTTCTGTAACTTTAAAATCTGATTGGAGATTTAAAACCTGAATCAGCCAATCACCATCACCTATTCCTATAGAGGCTAAGCTGTCAACCTGATACAGAGCTGTCTGATTTGTAACACCACACAGCTCGCTTCCTGTAAAGCAAGCATGATGTCACTGTGATGTCATCATGTCCCACCATTTTAAAGATGCAGTATCGTTCAAAGTCGTAAAGGTCCAATGACAATGAAGATTGATCTCCCCAGAAACCTTTGTGGGAAACTACTGAATCTATTGAGGTCATTGTTTCAAACAAACATACATTATAAGTTTAACCTAGAATGATTTTAGCGCTCATTTTAAGTGGCTCAAAAGTTATTTTCTATCCCATGCAAAAATGTTCATGTACATGTTCTCAACCAGAAACTGGCATCATGACTTGACTGATGTTGGTCATGAGACTGTCTCTTATATTCCCAAAAATCAAACCAAAATTTTCACAGGAAAAAAACCCATCATGTTTTTATCAAATACAAACTTTTTTTTCTGTTGGTCAAACTGGAAGAATATCATTTTACAATATGATTAGCATGAACGATGTCCTACTTTAGACACTTTGCAATCTAATGCTTAAGTTAACTTTAATTGATCTTTTAAAGCTTACAGTTCAAAAACAACAAACTACACAGCATTATATTCATCCAGGCTGTGCAAAGAAATGTAAGAATCCAACACAACAGTTAACCCCGCAGATGTATGGCCAACAGTCTTTGAAAGACAGACACTCAAATACGGTCCAAAAAGAGCAACACATGCTCATGTTGCAAAAAGTGAACACAAACTAGGGATCAAGCAGTGTCAAGCAGGTTCTTTGGTTATCTTTCTACTTTGACACTAAATCTGCAGAATGAGTTGGATCACATGAATTCATTACAAATTGAATGGAGGTCAGGAGCAAAGGTTCTTCACTGACGAGGGTTCATGGCTGATTGTAATTTAATGTCTCTAATCGTTTTTGACTGCCTGAGAGAATTATTGGTTGTAAATGAAAGACTCTGGCTCTCTGAAGCCTCTGGCAAGATCCGACACTTCAGTATCTAGAGGAGATAATCTACAGCATCTCCTTTCAGACACATTTTCTTAAGTTTCTTACAGCCTATCTTAAATGTTTTAATGGTTCAAGGTACATGGCAGGAGTTGGTATGTGATATGAGGCACTTCACATAAATGTAACCCTCCTGAATATGCAAATTCAGTTTATAATTATTCTCTTTTTAATGAGCCACTCATGTTCCCTGAACACCAAGTTTTAATTGAAAGGTCACTAGAGGAATGACATATTTAGTAATAGTTAATTATTACACTCGTACACTTCCTTACAAGTCTTTAAAATATGCATGCACACGTGTGCACACACATGCCCCTAAGGTAGGAAGAGAGAACTCAACCTCATGTAACCTTACAGATACAGGTTGAGTCGGATCTGAAGAGACTGGACACTGAGCCAGCTCTAAAACGTGGGATTCATTTAAAGCAGAAAAAGGTTTCTAGATTTTGAAATAATATATAACAACTTAAATAACCTCTGTTAACTGCCTTACAGTGGTCATAACTGTCAAAATAACAATACTGTGATTTTCTTTTCTCTTTCAGTGTCTGGTGATGTTCGTATTTCATAGAATAAGACAATCCCTCATTCAAGCACTTTGATTTGATGTCTTGTGAAAAGGCAAGACAAACTTTGATGCTTGCTCATTAACCACAGAAAAAGGACAATAGTACATGACTACCAGGTTTTTAAAGACTATGAAACATTAATAACAGTTGTTTGATTACTGCTGTTTAAAAACAGTTACAAAGTATAGAAAATTAAGCTGCTGTTCAGAACTACATGCCGTAGTTATGCTCAGCCACCACATGATGGAGCCCTGCACCAAACTAACACATCATAGGCTGAAACGATAAAGTGACACAGGAGCTTGACTCTTCTCAGGGCTGAATGAGTTATCTGATGAAGAGACGCAATGATTCTGCAAGTTAGATTATTTCAGTATCGTGCTCTAATTTTCTGTTTTTTATTTTTCTTAAAATAAAAAAGCTCCTCAATCGGACCTGCTCCAAACCTCCTTTTAGGTTGTGTAATCTAGTGTATCACATGAAAGTGAGCTGAAACAAAGTGCAGGGGGCGATGTTTGTACTCCGGTTGTTTAACCCTCACACCAACATTTATCATTTTCCCTCAATCTGAAATACATTCTTCTTTTATGTTCAGTAGAAATGTCCTTGGCTTCTTCCAGGTTACAGCTTTCACATGCATATCTCCAATGTATTTTTCCTTTACCCCAAAAATACAACATCCCAGCATTTCTTAAAGATATTTATGTCTTTGATGTGTTTATGTAATCTTTATGTTTTGGAGTCTTAATTCAGTTGTTGAAGGTTACTTGACATCTTCCCCTTGGGGATCTTTTTCTCTTTCTTACTCTCAGCTGATTGTTGTTGTTTCTGGTTTGTCTCAGTCAGTGTACTGTACCAGGATAAAAAAAAGCCTCAGATCTTTGTCAGAGTAAATCACACATCTGAGAGGCAGCAGTTTCTAATTTTGGATTAATCTCAGGACAACAAGCCGTCAGCTATTTATTGCCTTAAAAAAAGAACAAGCTTCAGGAAGTGATCGAGCTGGTTCTGAAGGGAGATCAACGTTTATGGTGGATGGATGGAGGATGGTGTTACTACAGCGAATACTGGACCAAACACACAAGAAGAGAATGAATTTAGGCGCACATTTGTTTCTCTGTGACTCTCTCCATCTGCATGCCTGCTGGTGCAGCACTGGTGTTCATGTTGATTTAGGACTTATCATCAAACTCCTCTTCAAAGCCTTGTCAGCGGGCGTGTTTAAGGGTGTGTCACTCACCTCTTCTTGACCAATAGGATGGCTACCAGCACCAGCAGTATAAAGACGAGGACTCCAGCGCTGATCCCGGCTATTTTCACCACCCGATCAGTCTGTTTGGCGGGGTCAGGGATGACCTCTGGCTCCTCTGTCGCACCTAAAACAGAATGACAAGACAACACACATCAATACTGCCGCATGAACATTTATAACTCCTTTTTTAACTACTAGAACAAAACCAGCTTTAGTGTAGGATTAAAGGTGTTAAATATCCCAAGAAAATATTATTTTTCTATCCACTGTGGTACATTTTTGAGGTACTTCGACGATTCTAAGTGAAATCATCACCAAAAATAGCCTTCCCATGCACCTGATTATTAAATCAAAGGCTGTCTTGTCTCATGTAATGATGTAAAACAAGCAAGACTTTATAATAAAGGAACAAGACGTAAAAAATAGTAACATCAATGCTGAAGAAATGGGTCTCCTGAGTTAACTCTTGGATTGATGATTACTGGACAGCAGAGGTAAAAGACAAACTTCCCTCCGCACACAAACACCTCTGAGACATCACTCAATAAAATAATAAAAGCATGGTGGGCTTGAGGTTGATTGGTGATATTGGACAGTTATTTTTATGGCCTTGTCTGTTGAAAAGCTGTCTGCCTTTTCTCAAAGCTGCCAGCCAATGTGGGAATACAAGTGAATAACATGTACCCGTCTGGCTGGTTTTCTAACTTTAAACACATCTACTGCGAGACAGAAGATCAAATAAAAACACTAAAGCTCTTCATATGTATTATATTTTATCATATCTGACTATTGCTGGTTATTTTGTTTAAGAGCTACATGGACTTGGACAAAGTCAAGTTAAGAAGTGATAATGTGTCTTGCCAACCTAACTACCTTGTCAGACTAGTCAACCAAACAAACCATATCTGTCCTTAAAGCTTTCCAGGAATCTTAAAACTTCTGGGGTGTAAACCTTCACTGAGCATTTCTGAAAATGTTGCTCCCATGCACTGACAGACTTTAAGCCTGTTATACAGGAACTCTTGGCACCATTTGGACATATTTATGCAACCTTGTGTCACCCAAGGCTGTCAAAGTATGCCACCCAACAGCCTCGGGAATCATGTTTACTTTTACTGAAGACGTCTTTACAAAATGCCCTCACATCAGGTAAAGTGGTGACTGCGATAAGAAAACAAACCCTGATTAGCTGTTTAAGAGCAGGTAAATATCAAGACTCTAAATATCTCGTGAAGCAAAGACAGAAACCTGCCTACACAAATGTCATGGAAACTGTCATTCAAGGTGTACATTTAGCACAAGGTTTTGTTTAAGAAGCTTAATTCGCTCACAGATTTAAATATCAAGATTAACAGCACAAACCTCATTGATACGATTCCTGTTCAGAATTAAACAAAAGATATTCCTCAAACCCACGCACAAGTCTCTTCTGGTGAACAGCTCATATATCTGAACATTAACCTCTTTTCATGGAAGACATTTTGGCATAAAGCAGGTATATCTTTAGAAACAGATCAAAGAGATTACTTAACAATTAAACTCTCAAACTTCAGGCGGGGCGGCAGTGGCTCAGTGGGGCGACAGTAGCTCAGTCTGTAGGGACTTGGGTTGGGAATTGGAGGGTCGCTAGTTCAAGTCCCGGCACGGACCAAGTCCGGAAATTGGCCTGGTACCTGGAGAGGTGCCTGAGCACTGCCGAGGTGCCCTTGAGCAAGGCACCTAACCCCCCCACCAGCTCAGGAGCGCCCACTGTGGGCAGCCCCCTCACTCTGAAACCTCTCCATTAGTGTATGTCCATAGGATCCTGTTTGTGCATGTGTGTGTATTTCAGCCTATGTTTGTGTAGCATGTTAACTAGACAGAGTGTAAAAACAAATTTCCCCTCGCGGGATTAGTAAAGTATAAATTATTATTTAAGAGTCTACAGTCATTCTAGTGTCTCTGTGAGGACCCAAATAAGCACAGTGGTGATCTGAATCTAATGTTAACGTCACAATGCTTTCAGGATAATGACACCAGATGAATAATGGCCTGCATATTAAAACAGTCAAATGTTTAACAAAGATTGGCAGATTAACATGCTTAAAATGGGCAATTGCTATATTAATATTGTTCATTTTTATTGGCTTAAAAGCTATTTATTTTGCAGGAACTTGGTGGTTAACAACGTGACATCGTACAGGATAAGCAGTATAGATAATGGATGGATGGATGGATGGATGCATAATTAAGACGATGGATGGATGGATGGATGGATGGATAATTAAGACCTGATTGTTGCAGAATATCAACGGTCAATGGACCACCAAAAATAAAATGAATCCTGAAAGGGGCATGAACTTTACCAGGTTTTATGCAAAACCATAAAGAATAGCTGTTTAGGTATTTTATAGGAGAAGTTCATACTTTGACCAACTGATGCTGCTGAGTAAAGAGTCCAGGGAAGCACAGTCCAAAGAGTTATTAAGCCTCTGGGAAAAATTAGTAATTGTACAAAACTAATGGACATCCCGCCTGTAGCCAAAGTAGGTGACCAAGTGACTGACACTGCTAGCCCTGTAGCTGTTACGCTAACATATTTAAAAACACATGAGAAGAAATCAATTTATTTAGGTCTTTCTTTATATTAACTTACAATGCAGTACAAATTTAATCATGAGGATAGGCTGAAATAGAGCATCAGGGGGAGCTAACAATGTTTATTACTGCCCTGTCATCTTCCCATTCAGCTTCTCATTCATGATGTTCAATCACCTGATATTAAATGTAGTGAAACAGTGAAGTCTACCCACACTCACTGCTCCTACTACTTCTACTCCCAGCTGCAACAACACTGAAGACAACATGAAAATAAACAGACATTAACAAAATCTATAGAAATAAAGAGACCGTCCATTGACTGCGTCTTTGAGTATATCAGGTTGGCCTTAGCTCTCACCAGGAAACACTTATGAAATGAAATTCTGCTGAAGCCTTGCGATGTTTCTGCCCCACATCACTGTATATTACTGGCACTCAGACTCATTTATTTTCCTGATGACTTCAGAGGATTGTGTTTACTCCCTGATTTTGTCTTGTTTTTGTAATATGATTGAGAAATGTTAGATGCAGAGTTCGCACCGTAGTGGAGACTCCACCCTGTTGATCATGGACACAAAGTCAACAGAAAAAAGAGAACAAGCATCTGGTTTTATGCTCCTAAGCTTAGTGATCCGATCCCGTAACACCAGAATAGTTCCTCCTGCCATGTAAGAACATTATCGTGCATTATGATAATCCAAATAATCCAACACAAAGGCATATGCACAAAACTCAATAAAATGCAATACATCTATCAAACAATAATCTACTTCTAAAGCTGAATATCAACAAGATCAACATAATCTCCCTCTCTGTTTTTTTATCCCCCTCAATATTTGCGACCTAAATGTATTATTTTTTTAATAAAATGTTCTCTTGCTGCTGAAATCTATCAAATGCCTCCATCTGCCCAAATGTCATTATGTAATAATAGAACAGTAAAGGATTCAGCTCTGCCTCCTTCCGTTTCCCTGTCAAACCTCAGATCTACAGTGACATTTCTATTAAAACACACAACGCATATTATAAATGCTTTTATTGTAATGAAAGGCTGAATAATATTCTTCTACAGAAGCCCTGTAGTTTTCAGATAAAATCACTTGATAAGGAGTGTTTATTGCGTTTTCTCTGAGACCATTTTCAGCAGCAGACTAAAACACATGTGGTACAGAGATATCAACACCAATAGGGTAGCACCAATGGATGGGATAGACTTCTGATAAACTAGCTGGGTTCATGGTTATAAAGCAGCACATCACCCAGTGTAAAAGTAAGGCGACATTTCTAGAGGTTTCTGCAGAAGTGATGTAAAATGAATTAAAGCCAAAGCAGAACCTTACCATGAATGTCATGAAACTCATTATAGCAACCCATTATTTGTCCTAATGCTACTCAATGAGGTAAACAGATATGTCACCAAATATGCATATATAATCGTCTTATGTTTGGAAGAAAATTGTGGCAAAATAGGCCACAAAATGTTTGAGGACTACAGCACGTCAAGAGCATCATAACTGTGACTTTTTAGAAAATCTGAAAGTAAATAAAATGTATCTTTAACTGGTGAGATTCCAGCTCAGCATATCTTTGTTACAGTTTTTAAAACAAAAAAGATTTATAAAATGACTAAGCCAAAAAAAAAATGTTTATGTTATTACTTTGTGTAAATCATTATTGATGTTGGTTTCAGAGTCAAAAGTCCAATCTTGGGTTTCAGTCCTTATGCTGGTATAGGTCGAAACTTTAACATTGTACAGAATAATACTAACTAAAGTAGCCAGGAATTGTTAGTTAATCCAAGCCTGCAAATGTTTCTGCATTTGTGATTTTATGAAAATGTCCTCTTTATTTTTCTTGATGGAACAAATCAACTCCTCACTTAGTGGTTTCACGTCCTTTTTTTGTCCATGATAATCAGACCATGATCGATGGGCAAAGGTTATCAAAACAGGACATTAAAAAGAAAAGAAAAATCTTTAAAAGCTTCGCCGCTGACCTCATAATGTCAGCGGTACCTCTTAATGTCTGTAAAAATTATCCAGGTCAGTTCACTCACAACTTACCCACGAGGGCACAAACACACACACACACACACACACACAAAAAAACACCCTGAGGCAGCAATGACAATACACAATACCCCAGATGACCTAATAGGACCACCATCACTTAATCCTCCCTCCCGGATGCACGGCTGAGTGCACACACACATGCAGAGAGACAGAGCGAAACAGAGATGCGACAGAGTCGTCTGACCTCTCTGTCCATTAGTGCGTCTTTCTGCCTTATTAAAAAAAAAAAAGAGAGAACCTAAAGAATGTCTTTCAGCTTTACTTAGGAAGGCAGAGCGTCATCTCTTTACAGCAGCCTTTAGCAAAGTTACCACCTGTTCTACTTACTACAAGCACCAGCATTTCTTGAAATCTGATGACACTGGAAACACAGAAACTGGCCACATTTCCTCTTAGTTTTCAGTGGAAACATGACACCTCACAGGCACTGCAGGGACTTTACCACATCTTTGATCTCTCCCATGGGATCTATTACCTGTGAGCCCACCAGGTAACATGCTGTGGTCACAATGAACCCTGTGACCTACAGAGAAAACAGGCTTTGGTTTCTGAGGCCGCACACTTTTACGTTAACTATAAAGAACAAAATTTAAACTCTAAAAGTGTGCTTTCTTCTACTTGAACTTATTTACTGTTCTGTTTTAGGGAACATATCTACATACTGCAGATTTTATCACCTGAGCTAGTTTATAGATCCTACATGGATCTTTACGAGGATACAGTCATAATGCTTAATTCTGCAGTAACTATGGCTGAAAGTGATTACATTTGTCACTTTTATTATCTAGTTTTATGATCATTTTAACTAAGAAGGTCAAAGCAAGGACCAACATTTGAGTGCAGAGAGTGATTACAGCATACTCCATGTTCTGTAAATATACCATCAATCCTCTATAGAAGTTTTTTTAGAGGTTTTTATCTCACATTGTCTATAACTGTAGATGTTTGTCTACACAAAGAGAATTAACCATATCTGAGGTTGTTTTTATTAGATTTTAGTTTTTGCATATCAACTTTTTCAAAAAGCTTTAAAGGTCACATATTATCCTCCTTTTCAACAAGTTTAAATAAGTCTCAGAGCTCCTCAAACGTGTGTGAAGTTTCTTGTTCTAAATCCACTCGGATCCTGTATTTGATCATGCCTATAAACCCCTCTATTTCAGCCCTGCTCAGAACAGGCTGTTTCTGTGTCTGTAGCTTTAAATGTAAATAAGCTGAGTCTGACCACGCCCCTCTGGATGGGGATGTGGCTCGGTCTTTCTCGCCCTATTATTTACAGTGAGAAGGCAGATTCAGAGGGCAGAACAAACACCTAGCTGTGGGAGTGCCACCCACCTGGGAGAGGGGTTACTGCATTTTGTGATGTCACAAAGGGAAAACAGCCTGTTTGAGCACACATTTTCTGAAAAGTGGAGCAGGTAAAAGATGGAGAGGATGGACTTTTCTCGTACTAGAGGGGTTTATAGACAGACTAGGGACACATACGTATTAGTGGTAAAGTTTACTTTACATTATATGTGAACTTGCATCTAGAAGTTTAGCAAAAGAGCTGACAATATTTTTCAATATATTGATTAGTCAGTTTTCCAAAAATACACATTCTGATTGGTTTCAGCACTTTAAATGCGACAATTTGATCTGTGTTTTTCCTACATTGAATGTCTTTCGAGTTTTACAGTCGCATAATTGGATATAACAAAGTAAATGTATATGTATGAATAATACATTTGAATATTTCTGAATACTGAATGTTTTCTGATATTAGCAGAACATAAATATAGAAATTAATACAAACAGAGGTTTAAGGGATATTAAAAATATTTCTTAAGTATTTTAAAAATACAAGGAAATCAAGGACAAGGCAGAAATGAAGCAGAATACCTTTGAGGTTTTTCTTTCATCTGTATGATTTCACACTGTTTTGTCTTCTAGCTCCGAGTAAAAAGCCAAATGAAAACTTAAATGTCCTCACTGTTCTTTGAAGCTCAGCCTGACCGACCACCAGGATTGTCAATTTCATTGAAAACACAGTAATACATGTCTCTGTTTATCCTTGTTCTTACTCCACAGAGCTCAACTCTGATCCATCGGCCACATTTCGACAAATCTTTCCTCAAAACATTGTGTGTGTATGCTTATGTGTATTTGTGTATGGTTCCTCAGGGATTAACTCCACACCATTTAAAGCCATTCTGATAATCTATCAACATATGGCTGCTTGTGAAAAACATGAATACATTTTCTCTCTCTAACATGCAAAACATGATATGTCTCCTAACACTCTAAGTCTGCCCTCTGTTGAACTCAAACAGAGATTGTTCACTAAGTGATATTGCATCAGTCAAAACAAACCTGATGAGCTGGAAAAGCACAACAACCATCGAGGGACACTAAGGAACTGATCAACAGATTATACACATCTCACACCAGATACAACATTACAAAGTGTTGTTTTTCATGTGTTATTTTGATCCGAGTGTAACGATTAAACTGATCCAGAGGCATTTCTGACATTGATATCAACATATTCTTACCTTTAGTAGCCAGCCTCAGACACTGAGTCTTAGTTTCCTGAAGAGAAGACAAAAACAGAGTGATATTTAAGTTTCATGTACGAACACATACTGTAGCGTACCTAGAGAGTTTAAATGTATTTACAGAATAAAGAAAAATACAAGAGGCTCATAATCAGTTCTTATTGAATGTAGTGCTTATTAGAAGTGTTTGGAGTTTGGTTTGGGCTCCCATACTCTCAGGAGTCATAACTTATTGCAGTAGGTGTTGTGTTGATATTTAAGAGTAACTAGTATATCCATCTGTAATGTGTACACAGACTGTATTTACTGATTGAAGCTAGCAGGTGAGAGTTACAGGTGCCCTGTGTGTTCAGTGCTTATTCACATGAATTCATATTTATTTACCCTCTCTGTGCTGCTAACAGCTTGTAGGTAGATGTTGTAATTCTTTCTTGGTGCCAGCGGAGGATTCCAGAAAACCTGAGGGGGAAAAAGAAAGTAAGCTACACATTATGTCAGGCTAAATATATGTATGATGAAGGCTGCTGATTTCACTTACAGTCAAGTTACATCTAGTCAAAAAAAATGTTTTATGTTAATAAACAGGATAACCTAAATCTCTTTGAACAAATGAAGAAATGTGTTTATTTGCTTTATGGCAAAAGTTAGATGAGACAACTGACATCACTCTCATACACTAAAAATCATAAAACCAGCTGTAGGCTAACTTACTAAACAGAGTAAAATGTGTTCAAAACTAACAGACAACAGCCCCTAATCTCACAAATTAACTACATACAAATTCCATATGTAAATGTCTCTTCCATGAAGTGAAATCCCCAGTGTTGAGCTACTCCTTTAATAATTTCCATACAATAAAGATCTGACATGTTCATAAAAAAAAGGTTTGTGTGTGTGTGTGTGTGTGTGTGTGTGTGTGTGTGTGTGTGTGTGTGTGTGTGTGTGTGTGTGTGTGTGTGTGTGTGTGTGTATTTCAAGGAACCAGCAGCTTTTGTGAAGGTATGTATACATTTACACTTTTTTCTCATGCATTACTGCCTTTGGTTGCATTAAGAACATCTGTGGCAAGCGTACAACACAACAATGATCGGCCAATTTGAATGTAGACAAACGTCCTCATTTAAAATAAACGTAGCTGCACATCGGTGAGCTCTCTGGTATATTTGGCTTTGAGTTTAACCTTGATTAAGAAAAAAAAAACACCTTGTATTAAATAGTATAATAAAAACAACCTTAGCTTACTAAACTAAAACTTTATTTCCCCCTGACCCTGTCTGCTACCTTTTCTTCTCCTGTTAGTGAACACCTCTGTGCTTTTAGTAAGTTTGCTATGATTTCTATTTAATCTTTGTTTTTATTTCTTGCTGCACTACGTCCAGAACATTTTGCTCAGGTGAAAAGGCTTGCCTCATATGTCTTGTTGTCTCCCACAGTGAAGGGGGACGGCTCAAGCAGGCTGCTGGGGGACAGCTGGGCGGCATAATAATATGGAGATCCACCAATAGATGCACTGTGGTAGGAGACTGGGACCTGAGAAAGGTAATTTAAATGATAACGTTCAATATTATAAGACCATAAATCTGAATTCAGAGAAACTTTCTGCAAAGAACAAGTCACATTTTAGTAATTAGGATCCTAAGAGAGTCAAATGGTAAAAAAAAACTACAACTACGAAATGTCTTTAAGCACAAACAAAAACTTATATTACAGAGGTTTAAAGAGTTTGGCTTCTTTAATGTCTGTGAAACAGATTTTTTATAATCACCTCAAAACAATCAGACGAAGCCTGACGACGTGTCCGCTGAGGATTCACTTCTTCCACCACAATCTGGTATGCACTGGAGACAAAAAGATAATAAAAATTAGTTTTTTAAAATTCACACAAGATCAATAATTATAAAGGATTATTCTATTCATTTTATGCAGACAGTACCTTATAGGAGCTCCCTTGGCCTGGGCAGGTTTTAGGAGGACAGTGATGGTTGTTGCAGTTTCATTCAGGAAGGCCTCTGACCCATCATACTCATCTATTGTCGGGGCTGAAGAAGAAAAAAAGAAGTGTGTTAGTGTCCAATGATCAACTTTCTAGCCATTCAAATGTTGTACTGAAGAAAATAAAGAATCATGTAACTTATTTTCTACCTGAAATATTAGTGGTCACGTTGAGCGTTGTTGCCGGTCCAAACCCTTTAGAGGTGGATGCACGTATAGAGAGCTGGTAGGTGACGCCCGGGTAGAGCATGGAAAACAGATGATGGGTGGCATTCGAGGGCAGAGACGCTGTAAGGCCCGGCCGCTGGAGAGGCACCGAAGGGTCATATGAACGCAGACCACTGTAGCTGATCTGAGGAGGGGGAAACAGAAAGAACTCCAGTTTATACACCTACTTTTTTTCTTATCCAGGTTACATACTTTAGTTTCTCGATAATTACTCTGCCTACTTCTTCTTCTAAGAGTACCTCATACTGGATGATGATCCCGTTTGGTTCAGTTGGTTCCTTCCAGTAAAGAAGGATTCTGTCTTCAAACGGAGTGGCTCGTAGTGACTGACTGGGAACATGGCCTGGAACTGAAAACACACACACAAAATGTTTATAGATCTACAGAAAATGTTGTCGTTTGATAAAAGAAGCAGACACCTTCCTCATCTCTGTTAAAGCCGTACATGAAAGTTAAAGCTCAGGAGCTTTCTGAATGATCTACTGTTTTACAGAAATATAAGAAACAAGACAGAAAGTGAAATACCGTTTTGTTAACCACATCATTTTAAATTCATACTTTGTTCTCTTTTGCAAAAGTTACACCTATATTATCAAAATATCTATAATTATGCTCTACACATGAGCATAGCTGCATAAGAACAATGTACTTTTTTTCTAAGACACCTTTTGTTTTTCCCCCCTTAATTTGGATTGTCAGCTTTCCTGACAGACAGGAAATGTGGGGAGAGAGAGAGAGGTAGATAACATGCACCAAAAAGCATCAGGATCGGGAGTTGAACCCCCCCCCCCCCCCCCCTGCTCTACCAAGTAAGCTAAACCTGCGCCCTACAACCATTAACTGATGACAACCACCCTCACCGTGAAGCTAACACACAAACAAACAATGAATGATGCACTGTGTCATACCATCTTCATCAGTTTGTATGACGGTCTCGTCACTTTCTTTCCGTCCCTCTGGGTTGGTCAGAATCATCTTCAGACTGACGTTGGTGTACGGCGGCAGGTTTCCCACCAGGTGACGAGGAGCTGAAAAAATAAAAGTAATTTAATGCAGTTTCTCAGACTGTTAATCAAGTAAGCCATGAATCAGCTAACTGTCTGTGTGCTAGATGAGCTAACAACATTTATTTAAAAAAGAGAAACGTCAATCCAAAAGAGGAGTATCAAGTTTTCTATCAATGCTTTGGTGCTAGTTCTTAAGTACTGCTTTATAATGATATATTCATTACATCTTACAGATGTTCAGTTGTAAGCTAGCCTTTGTTTTGTCATAATATTTAAGGAGTTATAAACAATCAAAAAGCATGACAAAACCCCCAAAACAATTTAAGACCTTTGACATTTGAGTATTACCTTTAGGGTCCATGTCCAAGCAGTCTGCTTTGCTGCGGTTGCTGGCAGTCATGTAATGGTAGCAGATGGTGACGTTAAAGGTGTGACAGCGAGTGATGTTGTAACCCAGAGATTCCCAGTCCACGGCTATCAGACGAGACCTGGTCTCTGCGATCTTCAGCCTCTTAGGAGTCCGCATAGGTTCTACAGAGGAACAGAGGAGAACATAAATGATGAGGAGGTGATTTCTGACTGCTTCTTCCTCTTATATGGTGATAATACAGTGCTGATAACAACACCTTCAGAAGAACATAATCATCTGTCTTTGATGACTTGTAGAGTAATGTGAAAATATATTAAGTAACCCTTTATACAAGACAAAGCTCAAAAGTGCTGAGTAGACATTTATTCACAAGACAAATCCAGAGGGTGCTTAAAACATTCATTTCTTCTCCTCATTACCGTTTAACCATTAGTCAAATGCAATAACTCCTACGAGGCATGTCTCTGGTTCCCATCTTTTATGTGTATTCAGGACTCTAATAGTCAATATAATCTACCTTCTCCTCTTCCGGCACAGAGCTTTAATTACCTTAACTGGCTCATTTAACTGGATCAATAACCCCCCAGACCCCACCCAACAGCACAGATACCAACACACACACACACACACACACACACACACACACACACTATCTGCTCTATCAGTCCACTTCCAGGCATTACTTTCTCAGGAATTTCAGCAAACATTAACCACACCAGCTTTTCAACCTTCAATCTGAATCATCTAATGAAGGACTACACATCTAGCTGCTTTTCATCGACCTGAAAATGTGTTTTCTAGAAGGTGTTTACAATCTGTAGCGGCTACAAACTCCTACAAAGGAGTGACAACGTTATTTTTTTATTTAACAGGTATCATGGTGTCACAGAGGTTGATATCAGCCCTGCAGTCAGTCCATACAGGTCAACTTGATCTTGAAGCCTAAAACACAAGTTATTAATCTTATTCTTTGTGTTTAGATTGCTAGCAGCTAGGTAAGAGCTGACATACATATTCTCAAAAAGGAACTGAAGCTTTGGTCTTTACTTTTTCTTCAAGTTGTACTCGTTTACGAGAGCAGAAATGGTGGAACTAAATATTCAAAGAGAAAAAAATACAGAAACAAAAACTAAAATAGGACCGCAATGGAAGTAAACAAACAAAGGTATCTAAGGTATACTGCAATTTCCTGTGATGACAATTTTATATCTTGTTCTTTCTCGAGATCTCCACTTTCAGGTCTCTCTACCCTGAGATAACAAAACAGGCACAACAGGCCGCTCACTGTGAGAGGACAGACCACAACATGATGTCATTGCCCACACTAATGGGGTAAGTTAAGCCTATTTCTACATGTATGTTTGTTTTGTACTTAATGAATATACTTAACTACCTTCTAACACTGTAGTAAAGACAATATGAGGACAGTTTAAAATGCTTTAGACTATTTCATGTATTTCACAGCTGAGCGCACAATAAGTCATTATCAGAGTAGGCTTCATGCAGCCACTACAAAACAAAAAAGTCTTACAAAAAGCTGATTTTGATCTTGTAGATTAGCTGCAGAGGAAAGACGAATCGGTCACTAAGCAACCAGGATAAATTTGATTTAAAGTTTTGTTTGTTGTTCCTTGACATGAACCGTCGTCGACCATTGTGATCGGGACTCCATCATCTGTTGTTGTTCCTTCCTTTTCTATCACTGCCTCGCTGTAACTCGCCCGCCTCCTTATGTCTGTCCAGGCGTTTTTTTAATAAAAACAGCTCACCTTAAATAGAGATGCTAGTCTCTCTCCAAACTCTTCCTGCATTGCTCTGTTTTTTTTTTCTTCCTCTGGGTCTTCCTCCCTCAGAGGAGACAACACAAGGACACAAACTTGTCGCTTCTCCTGACAACCCATTATCTGCCTGTCACTCACTCACACACGCACACACACACACACACACTCGGTTATTACCCAAATACACACACACATTCGCTTCAGGTTGTGACAGAATCGAGATTAAATCTAGGAAGAGCATGTATAGGTACCTGTTTGTGTGTTTCTCAATAAAACTTCCCATAATAATGATGCCTCGTCAAGGGCAAACACAACTTTTGTACACACTCCCACACACACACACACACTCAGCTGTAAATACAAACATGTTCAGCTTTGCTTTGTCATTTAGATGTAAATAGCTCTCTAATAAAGAGAAGATGAAAAAAAAAAGACAGAGACGAATGAAGGTTGGGTTGTGAAGATGCCTGGGCAGGTAATTGTCTGCTGACCAAATATTATTGCTAAACTGTGTGTATGTGTGTATTAATAGCGGGGGAGGGGGTCAGAGCTTTTCATTTTCGCTTCAACCTGTTATTGGATGGTTGACATTTAAACAGGGCGAGAGGAAGACCTATTGCTTTTCCTGTCTCTCCCTCTCTATCTGTCCCTTCCTCACTTGTCTTGGTCCCTTCCTCCCGTCTCTCTCCATGTTCAAATCAATACTTGTGATCCTCGCCATAAACCTGGCAATTACACAGGAACACACACACGCACACACACACACAAGCACAGTTAAGGCAGTGTAATAAATTGTATTGATTTGAGGGTCTCTTGATGCTAACACTGCCTCAGATTGAGAAGGTCTTCAACGAGGAATTAAAACATAATATATGACTGGATGCCTTTTAAACACACACACATGCATGCACCCACCTACACAAACACACACACACACACACACACACACACACACACACACATAACACACAGGCATAGGTCCACCTGCTTTGAAAACAAAATTTCTCCGTCACTGACCCATAATGAATTGCTGCTTATCTCTATTTACTTACTAGCTAGTGAAAGAGAAAAGAGCGCAAGGTAGGAGAGACAACGAGGAGCAATGGAAATGTAGAAGTAGAAAAGAAAGAAAGAAAGAAAGAAAGAAAAGAAGAAAGAAAGAAAAGACAAGAGGGCAAAGAGAGGAGCATTGAAAATGTGTAGAGAGGAACCAAAGTAAAGCGTGGAAACATGAAACAAGAGGCTGCAGGGAGGGAGGGACTGATAAAGGGAGAGTAAAAGAGAGTGAAAAAGATGAGAGAGGCCGAGAGGAGGAATGGGGAGAGGGACGATAACTAGTTTGGATCACGGCCAGAGTGAAGCAGGACCAGGTCCAACAGTAAACCACAGAGGCTGCCTTGTTCCTTCTCCCCTCCTTTCGGTAGACAGACAAGCGGCTGGATTCATGTCAGAACTAAAAGGCTTTGTTCTCCACAGATGGAAGCTTTGAAAACAACAACAATACCAATAAACACCAACAATAACAAAGAGGACGACAGGCTTCATATCAGCAGAATCCAGAGGTTGGAATTAAGGAACGGCAAACAAAAGGAAAACAAATGAAACTAAATGAGAAGGAACTACGCTAAGGGCGAGAAATAAAACCTGTCTCTCAACATTAAGCATTAGGAAGAGCCAAGAAAAACAGTTTAAAAAAAAAGAAAGACATAAAACGGTAAAAGAAGCTTTAAGAAAAACAGAGAAGTAAGAAAACAGGGAGGGGGGGAACAGGAAAGGTTGACAGGAGATGCAGCTAAATCCGAGTTAATCTGTCCAATTAGTTCTCGGTAATCCTTCCACTGTCATGAGGAAGACAAATGAAACTTGGGTTATTCATTCTGTGTCAAACACTCATTTTCTCTCTGCATGTCTCCGTCTCTCTACAGACCGATTCAAGCAACATGAAAGGTGCACATTTGCGCTACGACATCCATTCAAATTGCACTCACAAGCACTTTCTGGTTTTTCTATGTAGAAGCTTATAATGCAATAGGCGACCGACCCTGACTGTTTTATAGAGAGTATGAAATGGTATACAAGTTGATCATACGTCAGATATCAACAAGCTCAGAATTAGGTTGGTAGAAACAATCACTGCTGTTATAAATGTATTGTACTCAAGCTTGTAAGTTGTTTAAAATAAATGAACTTGCCAGTGAAAATCCAGAGGGACAAAGTGTAATGAGCAACATACCTGATTACCCATTAGCTAGATATTGGTGAGTAGCTACATTACTGTTTAATAGTTAAATAAGATAGGAAAAGGAAAATGTCCTTGCTAATAATAGACTAGTAATAGCTAAATGGTAGCTAAATCCTAGCATTATGGTTCAATTGTGTTGTACTATATTAAAGACATTATTTTATTAGCTCAATGGTGGCTGTATTAAAACATTATGGTTTGATGGTTTTATAGTGTTGTGGCATAGAAATGCATTCATTTCTTAAAGTATTAGATACTAGTTGAATGCTTACGTTATGGTTCAACAGTGATAACGGTACTATATGTAAGACAGTATTTAAATGCCAACATTCACTGTTGGGTTTTCTTGTTTTAGCTCAATTATGGCCTGATGTGGATCCTTCTGGAGTCTAGGCTGTCCTCTATGTCATTTGTTGATCCATTAGGATGCAGTTGAATGACACAGACTGCTAGATTCTTTATGTTTGAACATTTGGCATCCCCTAAGGCCGCAGTCGGCCATGTCACTGTAACTTTTCGACATTAGACAAAAGTGCATGGCCCCACTGTTAGTATAGTGAATAGTAAGCCCTTGCTTATGTCAGCTGTTAATCCAAATGTGAGGCCCATCAGCTGTGGTCATTAAACTACTACATAACAGTGTGCAATTTATTCTATTTTGATTTAACCTTTATTTTGGCAATTAAACATAAAGCACTCTGTACTGATGAAAATCTACCTTATACATTAAATCTACTTCCCTTCCTTTGATCTTCAACAGCTCAATTAAGTTCATGTCAATAATTGTGGTCTTTTTTTTTTTTTTTTAAACCAAGGACTAGATTTCCTTACAGAGAGGCCGTCACCTTTCATCTTTGAGATTAATGTTTCAAACCTCAGCAACATTTCTTAACAAAACACAGTTTAAGGTTCTTTTGTCCTTAATCGATAAACCTGCCCCTCGCATATTAGCCATCCTGAGTATGACAAACATCTACCATAAAGGACAAAATTCACACGAACACATTCTGACTCTTATAAACAACACTGGGCAGTTCTATGTCTGTTAATCTTTTGGCTGCTATTTCAAGGGTCTGACCCTTAAAGCGTCGCACTGCTGACTGTTTGTGCATGTGTGTGTATATTTTGTGTGCGTAATCACATGTATAAAGAACTACATGCGATATATTGTGTGGGATTTCTACAACATATCTGCTGTGTGTCTAAAAATGTGCGTTTTGTGGATTCCATTCTTCCATTAATCCAAGTGCTGCTGACTTTGTGCAACATATGAGAAATACTATGACTCTCTGAACTATGTGTGTGTGTGCGTGCGTGCGTCATTGTGTGTGTGTGTGTCTAACCTGCCATGACCAAGAGGTTTTCGGCAGAAAATTCTGGATTTGGATTAAAGGCTACTTCATCACTTCCTTCTGTCACACACATACATGTGCACACAGCACACACACACACACACTCAGTAACTCTTCAGTTCAAGTTTATCATTTTTACCCTTCAGACAAGAGCAATAAATCACCACAGAAGAAGAACTGAAAAGAGTGGGAGAAGGGGGGAGAGACCAAGGGAAAATGAGAAAGGAGAAGTAATAGAATTTATTTTTAAAGTGCAGAAGAAGGGATGACAGGAGAAAAGAAGAGAGGGGTGGAGATGAAATCCTCCTTGTTATCATATCAATTGCTCTGCGTGTGATTCCTGCTCTGTATCTTATTAACTTTATTGGTTTTTAATTAAACTGTGTTCTGTGCAGAGGCATGCTTGGGTTTATGCCTGGTGTGTGTGTGTGCACACATTTCCCTCTGTGAGTGTGCGCACATGTTTTCATTACTTTGCATCCAACTAAATATTCAGTAAACTACAGGTGGTGGGATCAGTCAAACCTAACCAAACAGAAAAAGCAAAGGAATCATTACCATTTAAATAACATTTCTACCACGTGTCTGTCTCTGTTCTCTTCCTCAATAAACACACACACACACATCTCCAGGTATGTGTGTTTGAATGACCTTTGTCACACTGAGAAACAAACAGAAAAAGACAGGGAAGATATATTTCTACAACAATAATAATAAAGCCAGAAAGAATATCCCAGTAATGACATGTTTATGTATATTAGGTGGAGTTATTTAAAATACAAGCTAGTATAAGGAATAGCGTCCAAAATGTGTAGTATGGGACTTAAAGTGAAATTCTATAAAACTACCTTTACACCAATAAGTCTAACTGTTTTTACACATCTAGTATTGATCTGCAAAGAGGTAAAAAAAATAAATGCACCATTACTGCATCTTATCCCATCTCCTCCTATCCCATCTGTCAAAACCGGCACAGTTTCGGTAGATGGCTGTTTCGTCATGAGAACAGGATTTGCCCACGATGCCTCTTAAAAGGAAGTTTTTTTCTTGCCACTGTAATTCTGCTTAATGTTGCTAATGATGGGTGAAAGCTGTGTTTTTGTAATATAGCAATGAGTCAGGTCATTTACCTGCTTTTTGTAAAGCGTCTCAAGACAACACTTGTTATGAATTGGTGCTATCCAAATAAAGATCGATTGATTGATTGATTACTAAAGCTTAGTCACTAACACATCGTATCGCTGTGTTTTTATTACCCTGGGTGCAAAAGTCTAAATTGTGCTGACATACATTATGTGATGTATCTGCTGGCATGGCTCTTGGCAGGTTGTTTTTTTGTCAAAATGAGATCAATAGACAATCGAGAAAAACTCCAGGAAGTAACCAACTTTAGGCCAAACCCACGAAAAGTGCCATACTCTGATATAATTGTTGCTAGTTGTCACTCTCTTTATTGTAACCTCTTGCAGCTTTATGAGACACAAGCTGCCCAGAAAAACACGTTTACTGTACACAGTTGATGAAAACGAGCAACCGTAAAAAAAAAAAAAAAAAAAAAAAGGACACATTTTACGAGTCTCACAAACTCCCCGAAGTGATTATTTTTTTATGGTCAGAAATTGAACCATTTGATCCAATTACATTTGGAAGATATTATCCCATTAAAATGTACCAGGAGACAATGGGAAGTCAGCTGATGCTCGCATGGTGCTCAAGTGGAAAAAGATTGTTATACAGATGCTCTTTAAGAAAGATGAAGAAACATGAAGAAGCCTGCAGAGGCCTCTCAGCCTAATCCCAGGTTTGTTCTCAGGGAGAAACTTTCATATTGAATGAATGGGTGTCTCTTTGAACAATGTGTCTGGTTCCTTATCCATGATGAAACCAAGAAAAAGTCAGCATCCAAACAAGGAATGAAGTTTCTTTCTTATTATGGGCGTGCGGCAGAAGCTCAGAATGTAGGGACTTGGGTTGGGAAGCGGAGGGTCATGCTCATGGTGCATTTCTGTTTGGTCTCTGTAAGTAATATAACTAAGAGTACAGTCTAAACCGGCTCTGCATGTGTGGCGCTATACAGATTAGTGATTGATTGCTCAAAAATGTCTTCATAGTTATTCCTAAAGTCTGAACCTGCTCTCACCTGGAAGCTGTCAGATGAGATGATTGTTAAATCGGGCTTTATTTACGTGTTTTCAGGGCAAGGATGTGTCTTTTATTTGACTGTTCAAAGACAACACGGTACTTTCACAAGATAAGATCAGCAGAGGGCTTAGATGTCCTGTGTTGTCCAAAAGGTCAAACACTAAACAATATTTGAAATATTAACATGCAAGAAGATTTTCTTTATTCTGACATTATGCTGCATTGCTGTTGTAAGAAATACATTGCAGTAGAAATTCCCTCAAAGCTAATCTCAGATGTCTCCCCTCTGATCATCACTCATAATAGTCGGACTACTTTCGAGTCAGTCGACAGAAATGGCTCCGATAAACAGAATGATTTGATGTAATTCTCTAAATTCATAACCATATTTCCGTGCTTTGGTCTGATATGGAGGCATTATGTGGATTACAATGAGTTATTGTCTTTAACTGGATTCTGCTCCAGTGTTAGCGAGGAGCAGAAGATTAATTTCCTTTTCCTGTCAAACAGGAAACTGTTCAATACATGAGTTGCACGAACAAGTCTATGACTTCCTCTCTGTCAATAAACACACGTAGGCAAAAAACACACACACAGATCCTTTTACACATATATACACACACAGGTTGCAAGGCATCAGTCAGGCCCTGTGGTTATGAGTTTTCATCTCTCTTTCATTTTCATTCTCCAGTTTCATCATTGTCTCGCCTCTGTGCTCGCTTCTTTTTCTCTCCTCTTTCTTTTTCCTGCCTTATTGTTTTTCATCATCTCTCCATCGCTCCTTTATTCTGTTTCTCATTCAAGCTCGCTGCTTTTCTTTCTGTCTCTTTCCCTCTCATATCAGCCCTCTCTCTCTCGCTCCGTCTCTCTCCCTCAGGCTAGCTGTGTTTATATTTCAGTCGTTTATTTCTACAAATGTCAGACAGTGTTTCTGCCCTCCGTCTATTGATCCGCGGAGAGAGAGAAAGAGATGGGGAGAAAGAGGCCGGGGGAGAGAAGGAAGAAAAAAAAAAAGGGGGTGAGAGGCAGCGACAGGGAACGAAGCAGAAAGAGATTTTATAGATGGGGGAATAAAAGATATGAGAGAGAGGAGGAGAAGCCGAAAGGAAAAGAAAAAGCAGGATAAAAAAGTGTGAAAGGTGGAGAGGGCCGTGAGTATTTTAATCACTCTTTCTCTCAGATCACTGAGCAACCACAGTCTGACTCAGGCTCTCCCCACCTTTATTCTCCATTTCTATCCCCCGCTACACCTCTCCTCTCCTGCTCATAGTATAAACATCACTCTAGTAACTGAAATATAGAGACCAAGACAAAAAGAACAACAGTGGATGGACGGATCGATAGACAATCAGACGGGCAGAAAAAAGCTGTGAGCAAAAGAAGACCAAGCAGAAATCAAGTTACCAACCTCTTCTGTTTGACACACAGTTCAGGGTTCCGGTACTCATTATTGTTTAAAAGTTAGGAAAGAGCTTAAATATAAAAGTATGTAAGGGGAAACTTTCATTTAAACTGGAACCCATGTGGATACAAAACCAAAACTGGAAGACTCATGAAGGTACATAAACTTCATCATCAGACAGATAATGTGTCTCTATAGTTACAGTTATAAAATAAGAATAAGAACAGCAGGAGATAGAACTGCCATCAAACATATGTGTCCAAGTCCTACCTGCACATTTGGTCCTTGTTATGAGTGGCGGTCCAGGTTTCCCCGTTCCTCCCTCTCCTGGTCTGGTCAGCAGCACTCTGATCTCGTACTCTGTGTCCGGGTCAAGATGCCATAACTTATAGTTTGGAGAGTTAACAGCGTGAGTCTCCGTCCAGCTGCCTGATGTCATTCGGTACTCAACCTAAAAGAGGGGGGGGGGGAGCAGATATGAACATATTATAGTTTGGATCATTTGGCCTGATTACACATTTGAATCAAAGTCATCATGATTACCACAGGTCAAAGGTCGAAGCCTCACAAAAGCACATGCTTCATTTTTATAGTTTGCTTTTTGTGCAGAATAAACATAATATCAAATCATAAATACTGAGATTAAGAAGTGCTGCTTTGGCAGATTTGAAACAGTTGGACAAACTTAGTCAGCTGTTCCCCCTTTATTTTTAGTCTTTGTGCTTCGATAAGCCAACAAGCTGCATGTGAAACTTTTTACTTTGCTCCCAATAAAGTCACAATAAAGTCATTTTTTTAGTGTACAGTGGTTTATTTCTTTACCCAGCCATTTGTACTAAAAAGTGGCCCCCCAAAAAATACAGGAACATTAATTTATTAACTTTAATATGAACAGGTGGTCATCAATAATAAACATTGTTCGATCTCATTTTTTAAATCTCAAAGCATTACTGTCCCTTACTTCTTAGTTCTTGCTTATTCTTACAATTACATAATACTCTCTCTAATGAAGACAGAACATCTGCTACACTATATCTGAACTAGGTCGAGTAAAACACAGTTTTATTTATTACCCGTGAAAAGATAATCGACTGTTTTTGTTGTAAGTGTTTTGGTTATCTCTTGCTACTGTTGACAAATCAAAGTCTATTTTACATTTAAGTATTGTTTATGTTTTATGTCCTGACATTGTGGTTTCATACAATGTTGTTACTCACAAGTTATGGCTTAAAAAAACACAAACATGCAGTGTCTCCCACTGAACATACCTCCTTCAGTATTATAGGTCCATCTCCAAATATGGAGTTAGCATTCAACTGAATCAGCAGGTATGTGGGGCCGACGCCGAGCAGCTGGGGCGGGGCGATGGGGTGAGGAGGCTCTGAGGAGAGAACACAATGAACAAAGATCGTAAAAGACGGCTTCAAAGAGAACATTTAGAAGATGAATGAAACAGACCAACACAAGGTCACAGCAGGACAGAAGGCGGTGGTGGCTAAAAGGAATAACATACTATAGTCATAAACAACAAACATTGGATTTGTGTGAGCTTAAGTTCATTTCTCAAACAAACTACTTTCTTCGCCTGCTGCAGCCTTTACGTTAATCTGTGAACAAACTATTCATTTTGACTTTTCAAACTTAGAAGTGACAGATTTCACCAGGTCCCACCTAGAGGTGACATATTGCAGGACGTTTACAGACAGTGGATCTAAAAGTCTGTTTAAAAACAGGCATTGGTAAGTAGTTGCTTGCTAACAGCAATATAAACATGTATACTTGGTTTTGCTAGTTATGTTCAAGGTTGGTTTTTTTTATGGCACAAGTTGGCATCTGAGTGTGAAGTAAACTAAATGATTTTTAAATAATATGCTTCTTTTTATCTATATCTTCCTTTTCTATAGTTTCAGTGAGGGAAAAATGGATTGCTCACATTGTTGTTTTCGTTCAACATATGTCTTCAAGTTCAGCCGTGTACTACATGCCGTGATGCTCTCAGTAAACAGATACTGTATGTGTGTGTGTACTTGTGCAGAAATGTGATGGATGTGTGACGGTTCAGGGCCAGTCAGTCTGATCAGAGCTAACTGTCAAACATCTGTGATTGACAAGCAGAAAGCACAACACACACCAACACACACAAACCTTATAACAGGCTGCATCAAAGATTTATCTACTTGACACATAAACACACACACAGATCAACACATGAATTAATCACAAACCATCTCTCAACACACACACACACACACACACACAGTAAATCATACAGATTTTATCTCTCCGAGACACATTTTCAAGCGCACTGCCAGACTGTATAGCTATCAGTATGAAGATAGTGATTTTTGCAATCCAGCTTCCCTCATATCATATCAAAGTTAGCATTATCTAAATATATGTGTGCATGTATGTGTGTATGTGCATGTTTTAGTTTTAATCGTTATATTTTGCAGTGGTGTCACTTCCTTTTCTTTTTGTGTGTGTCTGCATTTCTGCTTCTGTGTGTGTGTGTGTGTGTGTGTGTGTGTGTGTGTGTGTGTGTGTGTGTGTGTGTGTGTGTGTGTGTGTGTGTGTGTGTGTGTGTCTGTGTTGAATGCGGCT
Organism: Labrus bergylta; assembly: GCF_963930695.1. NCBI lineage: Eukaryota > Metazoa > Chordata > Actinopteri > Labriformes > Labridae > Labrus > Labrus bergylta. Next base: position 8,447,313 of record NC_089209.1, on the reverse strand, counting down.
GTCAGAGAGGCGCAGGCTGGGAAGCGTCTTTTTAGCAACAGATGAAACACTGTAGTTTGACAGCACAAGTGTGTATGTGTGCAAACACAGGCACACACACAAACACACACACACACACACACCAGCAAACAAACATGCAGCCAGAGTTGAATCCAGATAATGAATGTTGAAGTGACTTCAGAAAACCAACAACGTCAACAAGATGTCAGCTTGCAACGCCATCAAATACACAAAGTAAACAACAAAATGATTAAAAAATAAACAAATAAAGAAACCCTCACTAGGTGTTTGCGAGAAAATGGGAGTTTTTTTTTGGTTGCAGCCTGGGTGTTAACTTATAACTGTGTTACTTTAAAACCTTTTATATTTCTAAAAGATAAAAAATAAGATTGAAACAGAGAGGATTGTAAGTGGGTCATTATGTGACTCCAGAGAAAACAAGCGCTGGAGCCAATTCCTGCTTTTGATTTTGCTTTATTTTCTGTTCCATTACTTGTCATTTGTACAGCTGACCCAAATAAAACAACAATCATCAATGGTGTTGTTTTGTGATGGGTTTTGTTGGCACCATCCGTTTAATTATTAATCACAAATGTGAACCCTTCCAGCTTTTCTCTGTTTTTGGGTCAAATGTAAATGATAATAACAAAACAAATGTGGGGAAAAACTTCAAACTGGTGTGTCGTTTCTGACCCCCTGACAGCGTGATTAATTTAACATTCACTGTCACTCACTTCCTTTATAGAAATTATAAAACAAAAAAATCTCCTGAGGCGTTGGTAGTAGTGGGAATGATAGATTTAAGATTTATGACATCAACACAGAGACAAACAAAAATAAAGAAAAACAGAAATAAAGAGGACATTTTGTTAGCGCCTGGCGCCCACTAGGCATGTTCTTCTTTGTTGTCCGTAGTCAGCAACCTTGTCAATAAAGTTAAGTTCTCACAAACCGCTGCTGACATCACCATGGAGCTCACTGGAGGACATTTGACCTCAGTGGGAGTGCGAGAGAGGAGTGTGTGTGTGTGTGTGTGTGTGTGTACAAGTGTGTAAACGTGTGTGTTTCAGTTGTATTGACAGCCAACAGTGGTAAGTTGGTTTTCTTTAGTTCCATAACGCCTGCAGCTTCACCTGTCATCATCACTTAGTGTGAGCATGTGTGCGTGAGCGTGTGTGTGTGTGTGTGTGACAGTATAGAAGTGGACTATTACAGGTTTTAAGACAGTTGTATGAATCCAAGTCAGTTGCTTGTCCTCTTAAGTCTGATAAACGTGTGTGTTGGTGTGCTTGTGTGTGTGACAATAATACTGCAGGAGCTTTTTAGGCCATGGGTTGTGTGTAATGCATGCTGGCATGGTGTGTTTGCGAGTGTATTTAAGTGTGTGTGTGAGTGTGATGCGAGCTGGCGTGATGATGCGCTCTGTCACCGTAGGAACCAGAGGGCAAGGCTTTATTAGAGTTCGGCACTGACCAAACCACTAGTGACACACACAAACACACATGTACACACACACACACACACACACACACACACACACACACTTACATGTATATAGGCCTACACAGTCAGTCTCTCAGGCCGTTGTGTCTTACACACAAACACACAATAGTTATAAGCTGTTTATCTAGAAGGACTTGTTCAGGAAGTGCTGCTCCCTGCTATCTGAACAAAACTGTAGAGAAACAAAGGCCGACTCTGAAAAGCTCACTTTTAAAGTGTTTACTTCTTGTTTCATCAAATAGTTAAGAGGGCCTTGCTGGGTTTAAAAGGACATTCATTATTCAGTAAATTAGGCTTACTTTGTAAAATGACAACACTTTAATATGTTCAAACTAAGTTTATGTGAGAACAGAAACATATTTGTCATTTCTGCACATTTCTGAAAATGAAGATTAGGTCAACTGAAATTATTAGATTGTAAAAAATGATGAAGCCGCACGAAAACGTATCCTTACATTTTTTGCATTTGAATATTTACATGCCAAACTAAAATGATTTTGTGAATCAAACAGTTTTGTATATTAATCGACTAATTGATAAACGGATAAATCAGCAACTGTTCTGTTTGTATTGTTTCCAGCCTCTAAAACGGACACAAACGGTAGTTTTTAAAACTTTCTGTCAAACGAATGTTTTAATATTGAACAAAAAACGGGGAATTTAAAGATGTCTTTTGTCAATATGAAGGCTTTTGTGGACAAACAATCTTTTTATTTTATTTTAAAGATAAGGGACAGTTTAATTTATAAAGTAAAGAATAGTGAATTGTTGAAGAAGGAATCGCTCACGATACGATAAAATTCAATATGATACGAAGCTCACAATAATGATATCATGATACAGAGATTCCATAATAAACATAAAAAACCATCACATAATGATACATCGCAGTAAACTTTAAGATTAATTCATTTATCACGCTTCATCCTTTAACTTCCTTTCACCACTGTCCGACACTATTTACTTCAGCATCTATTTTGGCCAATTCAATTCTATTCCTGTTACCCTTAGTCATGTCATAAACCTCTGTGAGGAGTCTTTAAGTAGAGATGAAGCGAGTCAAATTACAGGGGAAATCTGTTGAGAGTGCGCTATTTTAAAAAATGAAAATACAGACATTTTGAACAAGCAATTCAATATTTGTATGATTCCATATTTGAGTCAGGGAGACGATTTATTGCCATGTCAATATTCTGTCCCACCCCTAGTGAAATGTCATATATCTGCAAATGAAAGAGAGAAAAATACACAAGTATAAGAAATATTTGGGAATCCCATGTCACCCCCTTTATAGTCCCATGATACTTCTTCGTCTCTACATATCGTGCTTCCTCCCTCTGATGTTGACAGATCCAGCACACACAGAGGGAGAAGATAATGGCACATTGCAGTCATCTACATGTAGTAAATATCAATAGACTAGGTCTGAACGTACCTGCACAGAGGCAATCTCAACACCCAGCAGACCACTTTAAGGCTCTGCAAAATGAAACCTGGGTTATTCCTGCCGCCTTTTTCATATATTCATGTCATAATTTCCCACTTCCCTATGACTCTTACTTTGGATTTTACTGTTCAGCAGATTCTTAACAGATACATATTTCCGCCAGCCATCATATTTCCTGTCCTGCTTTTCAATTTCACGCACAAAAAAAAAAGAAATATTAAAAAGTATAATATTCGTAAAACTATTAATAATGCAGCTTGATTCTGTCCATATTCATGTTCGTCAATGTCCTGCAGGAGCCTCAAATCTCCTACACGCATACTTTTCAAGACGTGAAATAAACATATTCCCTGCTCCTTTGATTTCACTCTGGCTTCTCTCATCTCCCATCTGATATTTCTAATAAATAAACATGAGGCTCCTCTCCTTCCACGTTCATGCACACAGTCCTTGCTTTTTTTTATTTTTTATTATTGTGATATCTTTCTATCAACCACTCTGGATCAATATTCATTATCACCAATATCCCTCAGAGGTCCACAAGCATCTTTTCAGAGAGTGTGGATGTGGCTGCTTCTCAAGCTGATGCCTGGCTATGAAACATGCAGCGCTCAATGTGTGTGCCCTCTTGAACCTGAATACATATATGTAGATTGGTCCAATTCCTGTTTAGACACATGTCTCCAGCTGAGCGGATTCCCGTCTCTCCCTCTCTTCTCTTTGCCTTCCTATACTCAAAAAAAAAGATGTTCTTGATAAATAAACATTAGCCACTTATGTATTCTTACTAGATCAGCAAGGTCCTACAGAGAAAAAGTACTACTCTAAAACCTCTTCTGACTTGACCACAGAACAAATCTTTTCCTTCCCTGCAGGGATCGTAACCATCTCTTTAGCTGTGTCAGGGGTGTCTTCTCAGGCGACACAGGGGTGAAACCCTCAAACCGGACGCTGTAAGAGCTCCATTATCAGAGCCACCACACACAGGCCAATATTCATATTCATGATCCTCTCTCTGCTTTGATTTCTCATTTCTTTCATTTTCTTTCCCCTCTGCCATCTCTTATGCAGAATAATAAACATGACTGTGTGCTCAGCTGTTTACATATTCAGACATATTCCTGATTCTGATATGGATATTCCTGGGATAATGAGCAGACTATTTACATTTAACTTTTCTTCACCATTTCCACTTCTCTCACTTGAGTCCCCCCCCTCCCCCCCTTCTTCTTCTCTCTGTCACTGTCGTATCATTCTTCCTGCATCTCTTTCCCCTTTACTCCCCTCTGCCCCCCCCCCCCTCTCTCTCTCTCTCCCTGGGAGATGAATTGAATATGTAAGCTATTGAATGTGAATGAATAAAGCATCCCGTCTCAAACACACATTGGTGACACCTTATTAACCGCATGTCAGCTGCACATGACAGCTAGAGCACACACGCTTGCCACTCACACACACACACACACACACTCTCAGGAAACACATCTGCACACAGAAACTAACGCAGCTGATTCACACCCACGTGAGCACACACACAGTATTTGCACACACACACACACACACACACACACAGACTAGCCTTGCATATACACACATCTGCATACACTCACACTCTTCTCATTAGTCTATATTCTGTTAGTGACTCACATTTTTCAGACGGAGGGAATATGCATTTGATTGGGAAAAAAGCATTTGACACTCCAAAAGTTAAACACAATATAAAGTTACTAATAACACACAATATAATTGGGTGAAGAAAATTACGAAGACGGGGTCATCAAAATATTCAAACCAGCTTGATAACAGACCACATGATAAACCCCTCTGTGGACTGTAATTGATGGACTTACTGCCAGACAAACACAAGAAAGCGTTCTGTTTTTCAAAGATATTTGTCTGAGTAGCATTAGCTCATCTGTAAAGGTTTATTTCTGCATGCTAGGATATTTTAAGCTAACGTGGTGGCCCTTTCCTCTTCATTGGAAAACAAAAACCTGTCTTGGTTTTCCTCATATGGGCTAAAAATCTAAACAGTGTGATATTAGCATGAAGAAAGACTAATGCATTGTCCCTAATCATACTAATAATGCTCAGACTTTACACTAGAAAAACACAGCTTCTTTATTTTTACGTCTACTACTTGGATAATCTGCTGGTGGGAATCCTGGCATTCAGTAAGCGACTTGTAGGCTTAGCTACAGTCTGTTAGCATGCTAACCTGTATCAAGTTTATATCTGTATTCTCATTTACAGACCTCTTGTTTAAAAACATGTCAGCAGGAAACATTAACAAGTCAGCCAGAGGCCGACGTTTTCTACCAACTCATGTAACTGGGAAAGCTTAGATAGCGAGCTAGTTACAGCTGATTAATCTGCTAACTTGACATATGAAAGCTTAGGACGGGTAGCCTAATGTGGTCTTCCTCTGACTGACAAAAAAGGGGGCCATGTTTTAATGAATTCCATAAAATGTTGGGAGCGACCGTTGGCATCGTTAACTGTATTATGTGCAGTGACACTAACTTCAGGTCAAACCAAGTGAAGGGTCAACATGCTTAAAAAAATAGTTGGAAAGTTGATTAAAAAAAATTCCAACAACAACTCACCTCTTACGATAAGACCAGCAAAATTGGACACCCCAGAGCCTCGCTCTGATTGGGTGACACAGCGGTACAGATCTTGATCCTGATTGGTCACTTCTTTGAGGTGGAAGGAAGCGGCAAACCGTCTGTGATTGATGTTTTTGGTCAGAGCCACAGGGATGTCTTCTCCATTTCTCCTCTAAAACACAGAGAAATACACAGAAAGGTGAGGCGCTGCAAAGGCTGCTAGACAGTTAGCTGCCTTGCTCAAGGTCACAAGGTAGTGCAGGACCTCACACACACACACACACACACACACACACACACACACACACACACACACACACACACACACACACACACACACACACACACACACACACACACACACACACACACACACACACACACACACACACACACACACACACACACACACACACACACACACACACACACACACACACACACACACACACCTCCTCTCAGCCTCCCTGACAGCAGGTTTGAAGGTCATGACTACAATAGAGCCATAATAAAATCAGCAGCTATTAAACTCTTAATCATGTTAGCTGCTAGGATGTATGGCCCGGGGTCATTCTGTGTGTGAGGACGCCTGTGTGTGTGTGTTGTGTGTGTGTGTGTGTGTGTGGATGACACTTTATTATTGGATGTGGCAGTCCTGAGGATGGCACATTAAGTACAATATTTGATCTCTGTGGACAATTTCTACATCCTCTTACGGGTGTGCATCGTCAAAGACAGATAATCTAATATGTAAGATATTAAAAACATTTTTTTTCTCACCTCTAGTTGTGTCTTTGTATATTCAAAAGTACCCTTTACTGTTTACAAAGACAGGACCACTGTGTATAGGAATATCATTTGCACTTCACTGCATTTTGACACAGGATACATCACTCTACTGTTCCCTCTTCCCCCTCATATCCCCATCAGGCTTACTTTGTTTAAAGCGGATGTCTTGTGTTAGTTTCTTGTTAATCCCATTGCAGTAGAGCTTTATTAGTGTGTTTACATGTACTGTAGGTGTACAACTGTACCTGCAGCCAGAGTTTATTGTTCGTCGTGTCTCGTCCTGTAGCGATGCACTGAAATGTTGCGTTTTGTCCGGCGTTGACCTCCACGTCTCCAAGGCGCAGGAAATGAGGGGATTTATCTACAGCAAAGGGATTGACCAAATGAAGGCAAATTAGATTAGTTTAACAGAAAGGATACACATGGAAGCGTTCAAAGATGTTTTTGGTCTCGGTTTTTAATTGGTCTGTTAAAGGCAGCAATGAGGCGACAGAGCCAGGGGGAGTAATGGATTCAAACGGGTGGAGTTATCCCAACACACCATATACATTTCAGGGCATTTTCTAACCCTGAGGACTTTGTTCATTATTACAGTGATTAGATTTTACTAAAGTCCCATGAAGCCAGATGCAGTGCTGCATAGCCACTGGGAGGTAACATCACTGTCACATCCAGTGGAGAGAATTTGCATAGCTTCAAATTCCTAACTACGAGGCTGAGATATGAAATAAGCCTTTCACACCCTGAAGATGCAGTTTGGCTGTTACATTTTTATTCTGGGGAGGTGATTGCAATCATAGATTTCAGCTACACACACACACACACACACACACACTCGCTTGCACACATGCATTCATGCAAACACGAACACACACACACACACACACACACACACACAAACCTGTGTGTCCAGAAATGCAGCTGTGAGAATGAATGCTTCCACTGTGAAGTACTAATACTTGCTCCTGCCTATTAAGAGTCCTGCTCCTCTGCCTTTAAAAGACTCTTCTATTTATATTTCCACTCATTCATTACAGATCATTTTATCAACTAATTTAAAGTTCAGGAATTTCTTTAATAAAGAGACTTACGTATCATTAGAGACATCTCACTGCTGTAACTTCATTTTTTAAGAAACGGAGACAGAGGCAGTGAGCCCCAGACCTCATTTATCATAAAAGAGGACGAAGCAGGAAAATCAACACTTACTTAATGATATCACCAGATGAAGACCACTGGGTCTAAAGGTGGTGATTGGTAAACGTTTGTGGCATTGAGTAAGTGTGCAGGCTTGTCTTCTTTTCTTGATTGTATTTTTATTGCCCTTCACCTACATGATATGGGGTGTAACCACCCTCCTTCAAGAGGATGTTGCGAGATATTTTATACCTATGACTTAAAAATCAATAGAATCTATTCAGAAAAGTCCTCTGAGATGTAATGCTGCTATAAGACAGATGTCCACGAGGAGTTGTGATTGCTTCCTTTTCAAACATAGCGACCCTCCAGGATCCTGCCTATGGCTCTAGATTCTTCTGTTAATGGTCACAGTTTGTCGTCACAACTCTTCTTTTGGCCCCTAAGGAAACACTCGAACGAAGGGGAGAAGAAGACTTGAGACGTAGCTTGAATTTAAAATGGATCGCAGCCCTCATCTCTTTCCTGTCAGTAAGAGACAAGACTGCTACTGTTCACTCCCTCTGTGTGTGTGTGTGTGTGTGTGTGTGTGCATGTGGGTTAAAGAGAGAGAGAGAGAGAGAGAGAGATGGAGAAAGTGCTGAGTGGTCAGAATCCTCTCCCTCTATGATTGCCCTAATACTGTCTCATTTCCCGCTTCAGTCTCTCCCTCTTCCCTCTTTCTCTCCGTTGCTGCCGCTCACAATCTCTCGCGCGTTCTTTTTATTTCTCTCATTCTCCCCCTACGACTCGCCTTTTCTCCTGTCGCTGCTACCCTCCTCTCCCGTGTCACCTTCCCACTTATCTAACCGTTCAACTGCAACAGAAACCATCCCGGGTACAGTCTAATTAGTGGCCAAAGTTATCAGCGTCTATTCAGCGAACTACGACTAATTGCTGGCATGCTAATGACTCACCGCATGGGTAGCTGAGCACCTGAATGTCGTCGATGGCGATGAAGCCGGCTTTGCTGTCCGAAACCTCTGCTTCAAATATGACCTGAGGAAAAGAGAAAGGGATAGCTATTATGCCCTCGATTTGTATCAATATTACACTGCATCCTATTACCATCCTATATTAAAACAAGATTTATATTACTTTTTTATTGCACAAAATAAACACACATAGTAGAAGTAACAAACACACAGAAATGTATATACCTTCAGAAAACAATTACATGGAGCAATAAATAAGCTTGCTTATGAAAGCAGAAGAAATGTGAGAGAAAAAAGTTTTTAATTAACTTTCGTTTGTTGTTTTATTTCCTCACATTTCTGCAGAGTGTGGGCCTGCTTACAATGTGTACTTAGGGCTTTTTAGATTAAACACATATGAGATTATGAGTATATCAAGTCTTCTCTGACCATCAATTACTTTGTTATTGGAACACCTTGAGCAAAGAAAAAAAAAAAAAAAGAGTCCAAAACCCAAAATGAAACAGCAGCAAAAACAAAAGAGAACTGTTCCTGGGAGAAAAATGGAACTTACATAACCAACAACAGCTCAGCGTGCACATCACAAACCCTCTATGGCACTGTTACAGAACATCAACTCTGTTTGTTATTGTTACCAAATCAGACACTGTGTCTCTAAGTTTGAGATGTATTCTGACTGCACTGCGAGCTACAAAGTAAGCATATTGCCATTTAAATTTGCTGTCGAGGTGATGGATGTTATCCAAGTTGTCACAGTACAGATAGATAGTCGGTGACAGCCGTCAGTGATGTGCATTAAACTGGATAAATACAAAGCTGCCATCATGGCTGCTGCTGGATTTATACATTCTGGCCAACAAGCCAAGAAGGATAAATGAGATACTTCCTGGTGGATCATTGTAATCTCCTTTGGTACATACAAAATGGCTGCAACAGAAATGATAATAATTAATGGAGCCAAATGTGGTGGCAGAGAGAATGACAGGATCTATTTGTTATTCCTTTCCATGTCATCCCTCCTTTATTTATTTTTTTATTTAGCTTCTATTTTATTTCTCCTTTGACTTGTTCTTTTCATCTGGCTTCCTTTCTTTAAAGCACCACATTTTAAAACAAGTAGCAGTCCAAAGTTTGATGAATTAAATTCCATGTTCGGGTCTCTGACAGTACCGTTAAGGAGTGAACATTTTAAACTTCATGATGCCGTTTAATTTTTCAAGCTAAGCTAAAGCTCAAAATGTATGAGCTCAGCACTAACAGCAGATCTAAGTTTCACTTTAATTCTTTGCAGGGGAAATATACTGTATAGCAATATGCTTAGGTTTTATATATGCTAAAAAAAAAAGTTTAAATAAAGTATACTTCACTGAACAACCTAAATAATGTTGATATGCTACACACAGTAGTAAAGGGAATTTGTTAACATTACATTGAAATATTTAACTGGGAATTATTAGAATGCTACATCAAGTATACTAAACCTTACCATGTCGAAATATGTACATTTTAACATGCCGTGTGCTTAACTGTTCTGTTAACTTAATATACTTCACCCAAACATGTACACTAAATAAGAAATTGTTAGCATGCTACACGCTACAGTAAGTGAACCTGTCAACTTACGTAGTCCATACTTCACCTCAACATGTACAAAGTACAGTGTGCATGCTACAAGCCGAACTACAGTAAGACAACCTGTTTACTTTGTGCATACTTTACCTAAACATGTACACCAAATGAGCATTATGTAACCTCAACATCTACACAAAATAAGTCATTGTGACATGCTAAGCTGAGTGAATTTGTTACATATACCTTTGCTACACTTCTACACTAAACTGTGATAAAAGGAAAAACATTGGAAGATCAAATCGAGTGATTTAAGGTAGTTGTCTTAACTGCTATACCCCTTCTACTCTAATCAATATAGGTGGGGCGGCCATTGCTCATTGGTAGAGTAAGTGCAGTTACAGAAGGTCGGGGGTTTGAGCCCCAGCCCCTGCAGGTCACATGTCAAAGTGTCCTTGGGCAAGACACTGAACCCCAAATTGCTCCTGCGTCAAGTGAATGTGTGTGAATGGATTAGTTAGAGATGGTCACTTTACAAAGTAACATTTGCCATCAGGGTGTGAATGGGTGTAGGTGTGAACTGCGTTGTAAAAAGGGCTTTGAGTAGTCAGAAGACTAGGAAAGCGCCACTTTCCATTTCTACATTTCGAGTACTGATACTACACATTCAACAGGTGTTTACATTTACCACTATCTGAGTTCAACAGCTCTAGGTCTGAATAACTAATATTTGATATTTATCTCTTCACCCTACATAAGCCCTTCAACTCCCTCCACTCCGCTTTTTCTTCCATTTCTTCTACGTAATCCTTCTTACTTACTATCCCCTCCTAATTTTTCTCTGTCTCTCGCTTGCCTTCTCTGCTTCCTAACAGTGTTTGCTCAAAGATGAGCACAGTAATGAACAGAGGGGAGGAGGTCCCTTTCAAAAAAGAGTGACTGAGGGGGGAAAGAGAGCGAGGGGGTGAGCAGTTGTTGTCATTCATCACCTGTAAGAGGAAATCTGCCATGAACTGTTTACCCATAGCTTATCATCCCCTGCTTGTCACACTCCCCCCCCCCCCCCCCCTCCCCTTTCTGCCTTCCTCCCCCAACCAATCTATCTTGTCTCTCTCTCCTATCATCTTTCACTCATAGCTCACTGCGGAGCCCGGCAGAAAGACATCGCTTGACTTTTAATACCTTCATCTCTGCCTGTCTGACTGCCCGCCTCTCCAGTCTGCAGATCTTGGCTTGTTAAAACAGCATTTTTGTTTTGGTAGCCAAAAAGTGACCTGATGACTTTTCCTACTTTTAATCGCTCTGACAAGTTAACTTTTTGTGGAAAATATTACATTCATTATTAAAAACCAGTGCTGCAAGTCAGTTGAGGGTGTGTCAAACTAAAATGATTAAGAATTCTATACAAAGTCAGTACGGTTTCACAGCAGTAAAATCTGACACTTGTGGTTAACCTTTTTTGAAGTGTCAGGTCTGCTGCTCTGTTACCAATAACTTGTGCGTTTGAAATGATTTCCACAATTCAAAGGTTCTACTGCAGGTCATTGCTCATTTACACACTAAACATTACAGATTATCCACCATAAGATCTTTGCAATGTGGGAATCATGAATCCAATTTTGGTCACCTCTGAGGAGACGGTGTTTCCATCATGCAGGTGTCAAACACTCCCTGACTCTTCAGGGAGATCTGTGTGGGGAGGGATTACTGATGGCTTGGATTTACAAGTTTTCACATGGGCAAAATGCTAAAGGCTGAGGACTGACAAATCATCACTCCAGACAGGAGTTGGACAATAGCATAAATCCTCTTATCAACCAATAGCATCTATCACTCTGATGTATGCATGTGTGGACACAGAATCAAAATGTTCAATCAGCAGGCAAGGAGTGTTTATAGTTTGAATTCTCTCAGGCATAAAAAAAAAAAGTTTGTACTAACATGACCCAAAGCTGTCGGAACTTAACGCAAAACAGAAGAGGAAAATAGGCAGACAGGTATAATGTCATTCTGTGGGAAACACTGGTAATTATACATATTATTTATTAAAATCTAGTGATGGCAAAGAAATTCACTCACCAATTTTGAAGTGTTCATTCAAAAAAAAAATTGAATTTGTTATTAAAGGTCTACCTAAATAGTTTTTGTGTGTGGGAGTATGTGCTTTTAGTGTGCATTCATTATTCTGTGACTGTGTGCGTGTGTGTGACTGCATGAGCCTGCATGTGCCTGTACTCCTCTGGTGAAACCAGTCTCATTACAACTCTGCCAAAGTGCTAACACAGAAACATGTTCCAACATGAAAAAATATCTTCATAACCTCCAATCCAATAACCTCTTTCAGAGCCTGAAAAAGCTACATAAGCCTTAGCAAACTGGGGTGATTATGTTCAATTAAAACATGTTGACACACGAGTTTCATGCTGGTGATCTCCTCCTGTAGTCACTGAGGGCCATTTGGGCTCCAGATGGGCCATTTGGAAGATGCTTTCACACTTTGCCTTACAGTAATATCATACAGTCCCCAGGCAGCGTGTGTTTACATGATCAGTGTGTGTCTGCCTGCGAGGACACTCAGAGTCAAGCTATCCCACAATGTGCCCACATCTGTCAACGCCGGTCAACACACAAATACACAGATCACACTGACTGACCATGAAAGCATAAAAAAAGAAGGAGAAATATACAAACAAATGTTATCTAACAAGTCTGTATTCATTTCTACCTCTGTGAATCATGAGATGTTCAGGTTTGAGAACATATCTGAGAGGTAGCTAATTAATGCATGTCCAGTACACACACCCTATGCTTGCATACTCATGTGGACATCCATACACACACCTTGTTTTTCTCAGTCTTTGTAGCCTAATCGTCACCTCCTGAGCCTCAGTCAACACAAATAAATCAAATGCCTGCCCCACAGCGTGTGTGCATGTGTGTGTGTGTTCATATGTGTGTGTGGTGTTTGTGCAGTCACATGAGAACTACTGCAAATAAAGACACACAAAACAAAGTAATCATGCATTAAATGACCGTTGGTTGTAAATTAGGGAGTTACCTGATATTCATTAGGCCAAAAGGTGGAGACGGCAAGTTCTGCTCTCAGCCAGTCTTTGCCTGAAAGACAACACCACAGTTAACACACACATGGAAAAGATGACGTGCGTTATAATGACATGAGTAATAAAATGAGTCTAAATTATGCTTGGAGTCATCACCTGTGTAGGACGTCACATTCCAGATAGGGTTGGCTAAGGGACCCTTGTTTACCTAAAAACAACAGAGGACAAAAAAATAAAGCTGGGTATAAAACGAGGCGAACGATGATGGTCTCCATATTGAAAATGCTATATCCTCCTAACTTTCGATCAGTGTAGAAACAGACAAAGAGATAGAGCTTAGGCGGGCTGTGAGGCTGCTAGCAAACAGCTACAATGCCCTCACCTGTCAGTCCACTCAGGTCCAAATGTATGCAAATTTATGTGCAACTCTTAACCTTAATATTATCAAGCTGGGTAGGTTATATAATATTCACCCCGCACAGTCTTTAACTAATAAAGTAATTAGCCTGAGAGACCAACCCTGTTTTTTTGTACGAGGTTCTAAACAGGTTTATTTCTGCAGTAAAAATGGGCACAACTAATGGCTTTTGGAGCCAGCCCCAAGTGGACACTAGAGGGACTGCAGTTTTTTGCATGCATTAGGCCCTGCTTATGTTGCACTGAAATGTAATTAGTTAACCAATAAAAAAATAGTAATAACACACTTAAGTAATATTTTGTGCAAAAGTGAGGGCAGAGGGTCAGCTCATTCACCACCTCTTTAACTCCATTTGCAGGTAAGATTATTCTGCAGTAATGTGGGATTGACTTTGTGCCATCAGATTGAAGGGCAGTCTTCCTACTCATAATGGTCCCCTGCTGCTAAGAACCAGGTAATGGCAGAACCAGTAAAATAGCAATCTTCTGCTAATGTGTTTTCTAACCACCTCCACAAATTGTGAGAAAGCTCGGGATGAGGAGAGAGGGGAGGAGAAGTCGGGAGGATTGTGCAAACAACTAAAGTGGAGGGATGAGGTCTGGATAATTGCGTCACAAAATTGCAGCTATCAGTGCGTTAGTTAGACTGATCCTGATTCAGAGCCCTGACACGTGGAGAGTTTGCAAAAAGTATGCAACCTTACATTATCATGGCACAGAGGAAACGGCAACGTAGAGGTCAGTATGCCATTCACATGATTCATGTTTGTAGAGTTTATTTATTGAGAGAGTTTATGTCTCTATTATTAGTATTGTAACGACCCAGAGTCTCTTATTTTCTCTCTTACTGTGTTTACTCCGATTACCTTCACCAAGACGTTAAGGGTGCCGGGGCTGGAGCCATCCGGGCTGGTGAGCAGATAGTTGAAGTCGATACAGTGAGTGTCGTTCTCCTTCATGACAGGTAGCTGAAACCTGGCCTTCTCCCCGACATCGTACTGAGAGACGTCCACATACATGAAGGAACCTGGAAAAACACACAATTCAGGGTCACCAATGACTTAAAAGAAAAGAAAAGCCACAGTTATTTAAAATTGGATCAGGTTCAGGAGCGTCAGTGAATCAAAACCCATCAATTAGCTCTTTCTTTGGTTTGCAGCTGTTTGTGCTTGTACACCACATACCAGCTGAAATCCACGGCATGAACGGACTCGTGATGGTGCCCTCTGAGGACGTGTAATGTAAGCATTTTGAATGGGCTTGCCAAACGTCAAGTCTTTATGTCCGCTGCCTCTGTTTCATGTAGCTACATGAGGGAATCAACTTTCCCTGCTACCGTGTCTTCAAAATAATCACATTTGAAGACCTGAACTGGTTAGACACACAGAAGGAACACGTCTCTGAACTGGGTTATAATAGTGATTATGTTATTACTTATATTGGTTGACCATTGGTTTAATCTCCATTTAAACTGTTCCAGGACAGAATCATTGCTTTGCTGCTTCTTGAATGATCTGCAGCTAAATTCAGAACAGCATTTTTGCTTACTCATACTGTAAACAAAAAAAGCTAGTGTGAGCATTTAACACCTTATATGCTGACTTTACTACATGATAATGTCACAAGAAATAAAAAGAAGGACATAGAATCCTAGAAACTGGTTGAAAACTAGCGTCAGCTAATGCAATTTAGCAGTCAGTACCTAATGAGCTAGATTTTAATGCATCAAGAAGCTGTCAAATGATTTACAAAAAAGGTCAGATTGCCTATGTTTAACCTGTTTTGCAATCTGAAACAGCAGTGCAGTGTTCTGTGTAGAAAAATGGCTTAATGTCTTAATTTGTTAAAAAATATGAAGGGCTTTTACCTTTATTGTACAGTGGTCATGTTTTTTACTTTTTCAGTTTCGTGGACATGGCTTTAAAATCACTGTAAACTCTGTGGTGCACATGTTACAAATAAATGACAAACAAAAATTCCTTAAACTGTAAATCACATAACCCATTACCCCTGTGTGCATCACTCACACAGTTCAACAGTATGGGTTCATATACACATTTCTGTGTGTGTGTTGTCCCCAATGTGGACCAATACATTTCACAATAAGCCAACCAGGAAATCAGGAGATTCTCCTTTAACGACTTTGTTTGGCCCTCTCTTTGGAGCAGTGCTTTTTTTTTGTCATGGGAACAAAAAAACAACCCAACAGAGCCTTTCTACTTTCATGTTTTTTACATTTTTGTTTCTTCTTCTCTCATTTCTTTTGGGCTTACAGTACAAGAATCAGTCATCAGTCCCCCCCCCCCAGACACATAAAACAAACCCCTGTTACGACGACTGTGCCATTTGTTCCTCCTTTGTGATTGCAGGGCTGTTTCTCGGCAAGCCAAGAACAAATAAACATAGGAAATGGAAAACAAAGAGACGAGAAGAGGAGAGCTACTTCATTCTTTTATATTCCTCAATTTATGTTCTTATGAAATTTGCACAATTCCATTTCTTCTCCTCTAGTCTTGTGTAAGTATAAAAAGCTAAAAAAAAAAAAAAAAAAAACACACCAAAAAAAACAGGGTTATATCACCTTGCTTTAGTTTACACAGGCTCCTTAACCACACAGTGTGCAACATGTCATTACCTGAATCTACCCAGACATGTCACATGATGAGCTGCAGCTTTCCTCTAGGCTATGTTTTTCTGTTTACTTGTTTTGTTTGCATGTGTTCCTAGTTTTGTTATTCTAATTTGATGGGACTCGTGAGACACTTTCAGTCACTACGGAAAACAAAACCGAGAAGAAATGTGCATCGGATATTTTGTCAACCCTCCTGTCTCCACTGAGCGCTATGCCTTGTACCTGTAGCAGTCTACTGCTGGAAATCATGCATAATCTGGGCGGGTTGACGGGACAGTCAGTCAGCCCATCCAGATGTTCCAGTAATCAGCTCAGACCTCAAACAGATGTTGTTTCAGTGAAATATGATGAAATATGATCCCTTCCGCCTGATCATAAACTGAGAGGGAGAAGCCATGATTGTGTTTGATACTAAGGGTAGTATAGAATAGAATAGAATAGAACAGAATAGAACACAGTGGAACAGAACAACAGAATAGAATAGAAAAGAAAGGAATGGAACAGAGAGGAGCTAGAATCTAAACAGAACAAAACTTAAACTAAACAAAACAGCCCTCTATTATAACTTCTTAATTCAATTTGCATATTAGACCATACACAATTTGCGCTATACAATAAGCTTTAGACAATAGTGATTATCACTTATTGTTAAACTGATCTGCTGTGAGAAAACACTTCTCTGCACGATGCGCCGGAACATAACAGGCTTTTAACTACTGCACACATGGACACACACATCAGCTTTATCAAACTTAACTCTGCATCCCAGTTATTGGACTGCATCTCTCCTATCTTTATGTTTCTCTCTCATTACCAGTCATACGAGCACCTCTACACACTTCTTCTTTAACCATAGGAGTATTAAAATAATCCTACTCCCCTATTCTGAATGTCAACAAAAAGACAGAAAATGAGGACGTCCAAACAAGACCCATGCCAATAGGACCAAAATCGAGAGCACACTGGCACCGTTGTCCCGCCCCATATCTATAATCCAAATCCATCAGAAATGAACACACAGCACACGTCAATCCTGTTCCTTCATTTTTGGCACCAAGATGCCAATGTGACATGAGAGAAGTGCCTTAAAGATGGCTGCCAAGATGGTGTGCCAGCTAAATATATTCCTATCAGTCAGTGATCCAGATATGTCACAACACAAACAGCGCAGCAAAAATATAACCTGTAACACGTCAGCTAATCATAACAACGCCCGCTGCAAAATCATGACAACAAATGAAGCAGGTATAGGTAAAAATAACTGAATACTGCCTGGTAAATAGGGCTGTCAGTTAAATACCAAAAAAAATCTGTTCAAAAGATATCTAATAAATAATGTATATTTGGTTTATGAGCCTAGATAAACAGAGCAATAACACCCAATCTGAAAACAAATTAGCATTAGAAAAATGAGTAAAAAAAAGAAGACTGACAGCACTTGAAACTTATACAACACCAATCCATAAAAAGGTAGCATTGTCACACCAAGAACACCTTACACCTGAAGTCTGCCAGTTATTTTAAATGGCTGATGTGTGCCAAGTGCCGCTAAAATGGCCGCTAATCGAATGATGACACAACGTAACGATGAGGCTAAAAATATCCCCTGTGACAGCCCTAAGACCCAGATATGTCACATAACAACAACAGCAGCAGCACTGTGACAGTCGTAGGGAAATACACCTAATAGAGAAGTTTGAGCGTTCCATACTACTGAACAGATTAAGTTTGCTGACAACCTTTAGGATATAGTACTACGCAATAGGTTCGACAGCAGATACTCATCAAAAAAAAACAATTAGATTCATCATGTGCTGTTCTGTTCTAATTTAAAGATCATTTTATTTGTTTTAAAACACTGAAAGGATCAGTTTGCTTGGTTGAAGGGCAGTTGGAGCTAGCTTCAGGTAGCTTGAATGAAAACGTAGTGAAAGCATGGTCATTCATCCCAGGCCTCCATCAGGTAAAATGTCCACATGCTTCTTTGATTGTGAAGCCCTAATACTGTAGACTTTGTGAAAATCTAATGTGTTACACAAAAACCTGAAATAAATCAGAAGCGTTAAAACAAAAACATTATATTGTTATTTCAAATACTGTTTCATCTGTTCCTATTTTTATATTAAATATTATTTAATATTCGCCATTTTAAACAGAGCCTACCCCCAAAAGATTTTTAACATGTTTGACACCCTCATTTCAGTGACAGTAAACATCCAGCCTCTTGATCACACCTATAAGTATATTGACTCCTTATGCTCGTATAACAATCCAACATATTTTGAAAAAAAATCTGCCTTCCCGAACTAAAATAAAATGTACATTACATGGAGTTTTAGAGTTAAAAATGCAATGCAATCCAAAGGAGGGCTAGATGTTAAACCTGGCAGATACTGTGTGAGAGATGTTTGATTTCATGGTAATTTTAAGGCAGTATAGTTTGTGTAGCTGTATCCATCATTATTCTCTCATTATTAAAACATCCAGCTCTACTACAGTTTGTGCCTCTTTTCGCTTCCCTTATTAGAGAGTACACTGTGGAAAACAAGAGCAGAGAGAGAGAGAGAGAGAGAGAGAGAGAGAGAGAGAGAGAGAGAGAGAGCAAAGAGAGAGAGCAAAGAGAGAGAGAGAATGGTTTAGGTTTAGAGTGGTACTGGCTGACAACATTATGAGTCAAGAGTATCTGCTTTAGTCCACTGAGCCACAGAGCCCCAGTCCATGAATGTTCAACTGGCACGACAAGTGTTGCCAGCGGAGCATCCAGACCCTGCCATGTTCGCTGGTGCCAACATCAACCCCCGGAGAGATTACATAGAATTGTTTTATCTCTATTACGAAAAGCGCCAAACCATCCCTCCCCACTCAATACCGCCTTAAGCACCAAATGGTGATTAGCAACTGTGAAAAATCAATGTGGGCTATAAGGAACAAAAGTATAATTGTTGGCTGAGCTATCCAATGACTCTAAAATGATTCTGTGTAAATCCCTAAGATGACTCCTTTTCTTCAGCGTTTACCTTTGGCAATTTATAACCCGCTGAAATGCTAATCAGCTAAATAAACTCACTCCCAAAAGGTCACAGGGACGCCAAATACTCCTCACAACTCCCCTCGAACAAAGAGGGTCCGTTTACCTTTGTTTTCAGGGGTTAAAAGTAAAAAGGCTTCTCTGCCTGCACTTCAAATCATGCCATAGCCTGAGGGCCACTGAAGCTAGCCAAACAAGCAAACCTTCAAATTACTGGTGGCGGGGCTATCCTGAGAAAACAATTCTAATAACAGGTATAACCAATGTGTCCCTGGGCAAGGCAAGACCACACGCCCTTTCCCTACTAATTCCCCCCACATAAAAAAACCTAGCAAAGTGCTGTATCCCAAATCCCCTCCAGCAACCTGGTTTTCCATCCAAAGCAGCAGCGTCTCGCACCCTGCTGGTAAAATTAACACTTCAAATGTCCCTCCATGCCCTCCCATACCTGTAGGCTGCACTCTGAGCCTACCCTTTAGCAATCTTCAAACCATTAACCTGCACCGCCATCCCCCCTCACCCCTGCTCTTCCACAAGCTTCCACAGGCGCTAATGCTATGCTAATTCCAGCCTCTGGGCTCTTGGGCAATGTATTTAACCTCCTCATACTGCCAACTCTGCCCTCTCTGCATAGTGACAACCCCTGGTATTAATAACACTAAATGTGAGTCTGCCATTGGGCAAGGCACCCCAACCTTTTGTCAAGTATGCAAGACCACATGTGGTAGACAGCAGGACACACATACACACACACACACACACACACACACACACATTTTCTTTGGAGGATTTGTGTGAAACCCATAAAGAGCTGGTGTTGAACTGAACTTTTCTCTAAATGTCAACCAGGCTGGGTTGTCATGATGATAAGCATGAAAGATAAATAATGGCATTGCATTGTCATGGCAACATAGTCATACCTTCCCAAACACAGGAGGATACGTCAGGAGATAAGGAGGGAGGAGATAATGGGTCAGGAAAGGACGGAGAGGTGAAGAGAAGAAATTATAGTGGGGAAATGCAAGGAGAGGAGACGAAAGTTTAGGAAAAGAAAGGAGGGGACAGGGCAAGACAGGAAGGAAGAGCAGATTAGAGATTAGGGACAGAGAAAAATAAGTAGGATACAGGAAAGGTAGGAAAAAAATAGAGGACAGGACAAGAGAGGGAAGAAAACAAGAGTATAGGGAAGGAATTCAGGACAGTCTGCCCCTGACATCCTCCTGACATTATCTGCATTACATGTGTGAAAGGGGCTAAGAAGAAAGTAAAGTCAAGGAAAGGAGAAAAGGGGAGAGGAGAAGATAGAAGATTAGAAGAGAGGAGGCTACAATAGAGGAAATGGAGAGGAAGGAAAAGAAAGGAGTGGCATGAGAATAATAGGATTTGAGATAAACTAAGATGAAAGAAATGAATAAACTCAAACATAACTGTGGTTGTTTAATTTCAATGATTTCTGCACTTGTGGTCAACACCATAGTTTACACACCAGTCATAATTCTTGCTCTGTGGTCAGCAACTTGCTCAATACTGCATAGCTGGTAAATGTTATAACATTTAGATTTTAACATTGTAAAGTATGCAACCTTCCCTGTTCCCTGCCGTTGATTAATGACCTCATATTCTGTTAATTAGACCCTCAGCCCGCAGGCAGAAAGATTTAATTTCCCCTTCATCATCATTGTGGGGGAAAAAAACAACTGATTAAAGAGGAGAGGAGAGGAGAGAAAAGGAAAGGAGAGGAGAGGAGAGGAGAGGAAGGGAGAGGAGAGGCGAGGAGAGGAGAGGAGAGGCGAGGCGAGGAGAGGAGAGGCGAGAAAAGGAAAGGAGAGGAGAGGAGAGGAGAGGAGAGGAGAAAAAAGGAAAGGAGAGGAGAGGAGAGGAGAGGAGAGCTCAGATCCTTACTTAAGTAAAAATGCCAATACAGCAACGTAAAATTCTCCATTGATGAAAAGGTCAGCAATCAAACTCCTACTTTAAGAAAGGCACCCAAAAGTCTGAAAAGTTCAAGTTCAGCAGAAAAGTGCAATATGTATGAAACATTTTACTGCTTGAGGTCGAGCTAGCTTGCGTTTTTTTTTTTTTACTAATTCAGAAGTTTAACCCAGTGTTTCAAAACATAAAGGGTGGGGTACCCTAGAAAGAACCACAAACACATTTGGAGGGTCTTAAAATGATTAACCGTACAGGAAGGAAAGAAAACTTGTATTGTAGTCTATCATATGAAATCTTTATCTGAAACTAACCATGTGGGAGAAACGGGGCAGGCAGACACACAAAAACTTTGGGCCGCGGTGTGGTGAGGATGGTTTTTTATCGTTAAATTGTGTGCAGGTTTGTTTTGGTTTTCCCCCCATGCATGTTTAGATTGCTGGGTTTGGTTATTTCAGTTTGGGCTGGAGAGACCAGTCCTCCTATTTTTGATTGTTTGAGTTTCTGTAGATACGTTTTGTTTGGAGGTAGTTTAGGGGGAGGCGCAGAGAGCGACGACCCATTACGTGCTTGGCTCGGCACGTTCCCATCTTTTATTCTGTTTAGCCAGATCTCCAGTCCTTTTTGTTTGTTTGTTTATTAAATTAGATTATTTCCTGATGGGGGGAAAGCTTGGGGTTTAACAATTCAATACATGAGTCATTCTTGGTTAACTTTATGGTATGTTAAGGAGGCCTTAACATCTTTGGGGGCTCATCCGGGATCAGATATGGTACGTTCAGGAGGCCGTAACACTATTGAATTCATAGACATATGGAGACTCACCTTGTGGCAGCTCTGGAGAGACGTATGGCACTTCCTGGGTGTTGATGTGCGTCCAGTCAAAGTCATCATAGGGATCTTGCTGGTAGTCACACTGAGAGAAGCCCTCATCGAACGTGCAGCTCCCTGTAAAGAAATAAACGCAAAACAATTTAGCTCATCTCCTGTGATCGATGATTTTTCGAATGATCTTTTACAGTCACATGGACTCCTCTCTGGTCCTATTCAGTAAAACTTCAGATTCTCCCCCCGCTTGATGTTTTTCTGTGCGTGACCGTGTCTCAGCTCATTAACAAACCACCAGGAGCCCGAGCGCCAACAGTCATCACTCAGGGCGCGCAAGATCACCTCTGACTCAAGCACCAGGGCCTTCAGCTGATCATCTGAGCCCATCATCCCAGCCCCAGGAGCCCCATGTGTGAGCTGGCCGCCTGCAGTAGAAAGTCGCTCTAACGCAGAGAGACGCCACTTGTCCCCAACAGCAAGCGGAGATAATCAACTGCCGATGATATGTGGCTTGTGCTGGCAATATTGCTGATAGAAATAGCATGCTGGTTACTACGAGCTATCTGATTCATTGACCTGCGAGTGCTACACAGCTTGTGTTAATAAAATGGCTAGGAGACATACGGCTAAGAAAAGCCACAACGCCATCTGATTCAAGTCACCGGTTGTTAGTGGTCACAGAGATGTGACAGCATTGTCCTTGTTGACATTGGCCAAAGTTGAAGTGGTGGACATGGATACAAATCTTCTAGATGTAGAGTCGAAATCCCTTAGATTACTCATAAAATATAAGATTTATAAAAAGACAGGCAAAAAAAAAAACTTACATTGAAAAAGCTGAAAGCAGCAAATATAAATGTCTGAACTTTTTCATTTTTGAATAATGTTTCAGTGTGTAAATTATGAAATAAAAAACAACCACAAAACAAGAAAAAGGAAAAGAAAATAGGAAAAGAAAAAGCTGAAACCAGCAAATATTTGTTGGAAAAAACGTTGGACAACAGGATGTAGAATCAAAGTAGTTTGTAACGTAAATGCTTTGATTTGACATATTGATGTAACTTTAAACATAAAAAAATTGAATTGAAAAATACAAATACTCAGATTAATCCTAACATAGAAACAAATAGAAACATGTATATTTTGTTTGTGTGTGTGACAATGATAAGAAGGGATTGGAGGCACGTATGCCGTATGGAAATGGAAGGTAATGCTGCAGACGAGATCAAAGTATTTGTAAAGTAAAAAAAAAACCATCAACAACACTTTTAACTCTCTCTGTTGTCTAATTTTCTAAGTAGTTTTTGCCAAGATTGGAATGTCTTTTTGTTTCTACTCTATCCAAAACCACTTAAAAGCAGTCAAAAAAAAAAAAAGAGGGTTTACGAGACCAAGCCACCATGAAGCACTATCAGCAACCAGCACTGGCAGCAACATAAATCTCCCAGCATTCAGTTAGCGCTTCAGCTTTGCTACCTGTGTCCTCGAGCATGCCGCGGCAGCTGTGATGGAGAGCAGAACGACAGGCCCTCAGATACCCCACTGATCTGGGCCCCCTTCTACAGAGGGATACCAAGAGGTGACAGCCAGCGCCGGAGGAGAAACAAGTTAACATCAAACTAAGCGACTGTCTTCAGCTGCCGGCTGTACGGCTGCCTGTGACTCACAACCCTCTCGGGGTCGTTGTTTAAACCGGCCTCTCTTTGTGCATTTTAGCTCACTCCCCATTCGATTCAATTAAATGTTTGTCGTAGCAAGTTACCTCCAGTCATAATGAGAAAAAACACTGGGACATGTAAAGGGCACCACGTACAGCTTAAAAACATGCATGATTTAAGTACAAACTCTTGGATTTACTGGACCTAACCTCACTTATGACAGACAAAAGGCTGTTGTTTGTTTGTGTTTGTAAACCACATGACTTCCTGTCTCCTACGGTGTGTGTGTCAGTTTACATCTTGCTGCAAGGTTGCTCTCTCTGCATGGGTTAAAACTGCAAAACATGCTGTGTAAAGTGTGTCTGTGTATGTTGTAGCGCTATTTTACAAACTGGGTAAGTAAACGGTAAGAAAAATAGTTGTGTTTAATGTTAAGGCTGCTGTGGGTTTGGAGATCATTTGCTGCCATTCTGTTGAGACAGGACAGCGGACAGAGTTGGAAATTAGGAAGAGAGACAGGGGGGAATGACTTACAGGAAAGGCACCACAGGTTGGATCCCAACCCAGGCCGCCCTCTTCAAGGACCAAAACCTCTGTACATGAGGCGAGTGGACTAACCACTCTACCACCGGCTCCGATTTTGTGAGAAAACTGAGTGACTGTACCTCCAATACACAACACAGACCCTTAACATTTGCATGTTTATGGAAATATACTGCACCTGCAGCTGGTATACTTGTAAATGTAAAACAAGTCATTTTTCTACTTTCCAAGATTTTCCAAAAAGGTTTATTTCTCACATCTACCTCGTCCACTTTGGCGAGAAACGGGTACCAGATCCCAAAGTGTCCAAATCAAACCGTTCATCAGGAGCCTATGAGTCTTTCCTCATCAAAGAAAAAAATAGTAAAATGCTCCTGCAAATGAATTCAGATGTTTGTGAAACTGTGAATGTGAAACTGCTTTTGAAAAGAGTGACAGAATAGGAATCTGATGGTCACAGGTTGACTTTTGTGGCCACAGACCAAAAGGGTGACGGCTAATGTTGAATCCTTGTGCCAGCAGAGGCTGTCATTAACGTCTACATATACTCCTGGTGGGTTTTTGAGGTTATAACACGTTCAAAGCTGCATTATAGGAGACTTTGTAAGAGAAGAAGCTTGCGTCAAATTAAACTGTGTCCCTGTTCCTGGATGATTCCCAAAAGGCTCAACCACTCAGATGCTCAGTCTAGGTGATACTCAGGTTTAATTAACACGGAAGAGGAGGTGTCAGCTATGGTTGTTTAATTAATATGGTCTTTTTGAAGAGGTAGTAAGCTATGATGAGTCATGACACGCAGAAGCAGTTGACATACATCAATTACGACTATTAGGTTTGATTGCTAATGTGCAAGATATCACAGCGTGTAATGCTGTTTCAAAATCACAACAGATTACTGTGAAAATCTTTCTAAATGGGCAGGGAGCATTTAAAGTACTTTGCTAATCGACTACAGCTCAGTGCTTCTCCTGATAGTGATGTATTTATGAGTATAAAGTTTAGAGTCAAGCTAAAGAATTCAGTGTTTTTACTGCAGGTGATAAACTGTTTGGGCCTCGTTTTGACAGAAGCACTTGGCCTTGGTTTACCTGCTATAGCATTTGTTTGGCCTTGTTTAACCTCGCTGAAGCTACAAAATACATACAGAAGCTCTATTTAGTTTCAAGGGTTTTTCGTCAAATTTCTGCCTTTGAAAGCGGTACACAGTGTAGAGCAAACTTGGATTGAAAACCAACGCTTTCTAAAATACGTGCTATTGGCTTTCAACTGTGTACACACACACACACACACACACACACACACACACACACACAGTAGTTCCATTCAGCTCTGATACAGTGCCGCTGTACAAGAGGTATTTTGCCTTGGCTTTTCAGTGTAGAAGAAAAACCATGTCCTTGTTTTAAATTCTGCTTTACCGACTGGTTTAAAAGAACATTTGCTAATCAAAGAGCGTTTCTCTCCACTCGTCTGCACACCTCTGATAGACGCTCTCAACGCTTTCAGCTGCTAACATACTCAACAAAGTAGCCGAGTGTTCATGTGTATGTGTGTGTGTGTCTCTATGCTGAAGAAGGGGGTCTGCAGGAACCAAATATGTGTGAAACTGTCTACACATACACACACACACACACAACCCTCACACTAGCTCGCCCACGTTCTCAGTTAACACTTCTCTTTTTCCTCTATGTCCTGCCAACTTTTACCAACACACAAACATGCGCACACAAACACACACATGCAACTGACAGCTAACCCTTGTTGCCAATAATGACAAGAGCAGACCTTGAAGGATTATTTTACCCCTACAGCAAAAAAGTTGCACAAAGTTCTCGTCTGTCTGTCTGTCTGTCTGTCTGTCTGTCTGCCTGCCTGTCTGTCTGTCTATTTTTCTGGTATTCAAGCTTTTTCAGCCAACATAGCTAAGTAGAACCCAGTAGAAAATAGTCCCTTTATGTTTTGTTTTTTTAAATGTCAAACCTGTAGCAAACAGTTGCCTGTTTAAACAGGAAAAAAACAGAGAAATACTGGAGTTTATTTTTGGTGTTTTCACACAGCATTGACATAAAGGCAAAAACTGTCTTGGTGATGGACTCTGTTGCTTCGTCAGCCATTACTGAATTACTCTTTTTAAGTCATGTCCTGTCTCCAGAGACCTCCATATATTCATGTACTGTTTTGCTATTGTAAAAAATATCCATTATAACGGCTTTAAACATTAAATACTATTTGTGTTTGTACATGTGTTCATTTTATAATACTATGAAACAAATCCCTACGACAGTTTCCTAAGTGTATGCACGAGTGTGTGTCCAGATGGGTCATTATTGCCCCCCTCCCATCCATTCACAAGGACACAGAGAGTGGGAGAGAAACCGCCTGCATGCTAATCACTTCCTAATCAGCTTCTGTGATTGGCTGCCCCGCTAATGAAATAATGGTGACTCATTTGCATAATAAAATAATTAGAAGGACTTGATAAAGGCTCAAGGGCAGAGAGGAGGAGAGCGCCCACACACACACACACACACACACACACACACACACACAGGACAGGCGCAGTCTTTTCTAAAAGATTGTTGAATGGCATCAGACACAACATCTGCCACCGTCACTCAGAATCATTTTGCGGTGATTTGCGCTGACCTCCACTTTCAGGAGGTGAGTCAGACGCAAAGTGCTTTGACTGAAACTGTCCAGAAACATGGGTGCTGACGGCCCGCAGGGGGTCGACAGCAAAATAGAGGATCACGTTCATTTTATTTTTTTTCAGCTATTAACTCAGATCAAGATTATTAGTTGGCAACACGGCAAGAATTTACAACAAAGGCTGGTGTGATTAGCTTTGCCTTTCTCCAATGTGATCTAACCAATCTGCAGAATAGGCAGTATTAAATCAGATCTAACAGCTACAGTCTGCTCTGATGGGAGTCCCTGGGACACCTTTAAATCAAATGAAGGTCTGAGCTGCTTTTTTTTTGTTTCTCTAGACAATTACTTAAAATCTATTACAACAAAGAAACTCCATTATAACTAAGAGATGTCTGATTATTGAATCAAAGAATGCTTAGTCGAGACTTGTGCCCTTGCAAAACATTCCTCCTCAGCTTCAGATTCACGACTGTGTTAGTATGGACTATAGGTGCTTTTTATTCCATTTGAATAACCGACTTTACAATGTCTAACCCTGAACTTCAATGCCAGTGGATATTATTCTACTATGACTGTAAAGATGTGTGGGCTGTTTGTTTGACTCAAACCCTTTATTTAATCACATACATTGTTAGAGTGAAACACTTTTGATCCCTTCAAGTGTTTAACTGTAAGGAGAGTGAGGGTTCTGGGTACTCAAACACGGCTAAGCAGTCAGTCAACTGATTTCTCATAATTATGGGTGTCATTTTTGGGATGATGAGTTAAAGTCTGTATCCTAACAGCATGAGACGGATACAAGCGTCCCTTGTTTTCCCAGTTGAGTCTCCAAACATCCCTTAAACAATGCAGCAAACAAAGGTGCTTCTTCATATTGTGCTATTTACAGTAACAACACTTTCAATGACTGAAATCACAGAAATAGAGATTTAGTCAAATGAATGTCCTGTGTGTCTGCTGCAATGTGTTCACTCTGGTTTGAAATTAAGTAAAAATGAATACTTTACAAAAGATAAGGTCACTGAGCTCTTAGCGCAAGATATGCAGGAACATAACAGAAGATATAAAAGAGAAAGTTCATCGACTCCAGATCATGTCAGCATAACTCTGATGACACCAGACAGTCTGCGTTCAAGGATGCTTTCTGTCTGTCCACATACCAATTCAGGTGGTTCAAGATGAAAAGTGAAACAATTTTCTTTGGAACTTAATTCCATCAAACCACCTGAACTAGGTAAATGGAGCTGTTAAATCAATTTGTGGTGCTGTTGTTACATGTTCTAGGTTATCAGTCAATTATTTAACCGCAACCTACTTTAACATGCATCAAAGAAAAACACATGTCGCATTCAATGTGTTTTTCTTCCTTTTATGCAAAAGGGTTGAATGTTAAGAAGTAGAAGAGGTAGATGAAGGAGAAGAAGAAGAGGAACAAGGAGAAGAACAATAATAAGAAGAAATAAACTAGGGGTCTAAAACACAACTTAACTTAACTCAGAATTACAATTAAAAACATTAACTCTCCACTTCATTTATGTACATTTGTTTTTACAGTTTTCTATAAATTGAGCCTATCAGATGAGCCTTACATTCCTACAGGTTGGTTCAGAACATCGCATCTGGACACTGATCTCAAGCGGAGACCAAACTGAATAAATCTGCTCAGGAATGTGAAGGACTGAGGATAACATGACGTACAGTACACAACTCCTGCGACTGTCTAGTATTTATCAGCGGAGCTTCGTTTCAGTCTGCGGGCAGAGATATCATCACCGGATAGCAGATAAGACAGGATGAGTGAAAGAAGGCTAAAGAGGAGGGAGGAGTACAAAGAAATTGAGTGGGGGAGAGGAGGTGGAAACAGAATGGCAGGGGAAGTGGATCATTCAAAAACCCTTTGATTAACTTTATGATACCATAAACGTGAATGGATGTTTAACATTGTTTTCTTCTCGTGTTTCTATTCCTGCTTTGGTAACAACTTCAACGAGGATCAATATCTATTTAGTCTGGTGGCATCACAGCTATGCACCATATAGAAGAGATACAAGCAGAGAAAAAGAAAGAAAGTGAAGAGGAACAATGAACATGTTCCAAAAGGGAAAAACTTTCAAGGACAATAATTACATTTAAGTCATTAAAATCCAATTCCAACCACGAGTGATACTGTTTCCATCCAAATCAGTGCAATTCTGCACGAGTCCAGTTCTTAATTGACCCGGATTTCTAATCCTTTGTGGATTTGTGAGACATTATAAAGTAGTGAATCACTTAACGGGTTTAGTTTTTGCTCAAATATATGAAAAAGCCGTAAAAAAGGGAAAAGAGAAGAGGGAGGAGAGGATTTAATACAAAAATAATGGAAAAGAATTTAATTCACTCTATGCAAATACTGTATTCTAAACTACACACTCCTGCTTTGTAATGCCCTCTTGACATTGCCCTGTACTGTTTCATATTATACTCTGTTTGTTGCATTGAATCTGTGTGTGTGTGTGTGTGTGTGTGTGTGTGTGTGTGTGTGTGTGTGTGTGTGTGTGTGTGTGTGTGTGTGCATCACCGCCGCCTCAAGGACACTAATAAAGTTGTACCTAATCATTCGCTTTCTGTGTCGTCCCTACTTTTTGTTCCCTCTCTCTGCCTCTTGTTCTTCCTTTCCCGCTCTGAGAATAGGTGAAATTAGCCTGAAATGATACAAGGTGACATCAGAGAGGCTGACACACACACACACACACACACACACACACACACACACACACACACACACAAACGCTCACTCGTCACGCCTCAGTGGCCCTTGCAGCGCAGCGCGACGCCATCAAAGCCAAAGCCCATATACACACACACACACACACACACCTCGCCTGTTAAACATACACACTGGCACGCGTAATCACACACACAACGTACACGGCAACACACACACACACAATGACACACTTGGTGCACACACTAACACACACTCAGAGCAGTAGTTTAATTGGAAGTGCTGAAGGCTGAAGAATTTCTCCTTCATCTCACAATGCTGTAATTGAATCTGAGACGTGTGCACGCGCATGTGTGTGTGTGTGTGTGTGTGTGTGTGTGTGTGTGTGTGTGTGTTCAGCTGATTCAGGGCTTTTCATTGACACTAACAGTGAAACAGAAATGTGTGTTTTTCCTTCTGTAAGGAGCCTTTCTGTCCTTCCATCCCTTGACTATCTATCTGCTCCTCTCTCGGGGTTAATGCGGCTTTTCAATTCAAATTCAGACTCAAGCACTTTTCAAGCACCACAGTTCAACAAAACCCATTATTTGCTTGTACAGGTTTTTTAGTGAAAGGCAGCAGTGACCTCCATCGCTGTCCGTTGGTATTTCCAAACATGTTCAGATAGAGTATGACTTTAATAATAAAGCTTTACAGAGTTAGCCCTCTTAAAGAATCAATCCGATTTTGAGAGCTTTCCTTTTCAAAGTGTGAACATTTTGCAGAATACAAATGTTCTCATTGTGGGGTTTTCATGACAGAAGACGTTGAAAGCAGTACTTGACAACACGTTTCTGCTTGGACAACCGAAAACAAAAAGCCCCATCAGCAGACAATGAGGCGTGAACGACGTACTAATGGCCTGCCATGACAGTATCACTTACATACGATACAACAAGAAAAGGAAAGTGGGATGTGAGGCTGCGTCTTTTTGAGTGGTCCTTTTTTTGAGCACACTATTCGGTTCCACATGGCAACCTTATCATTAAGAGGTGCAATCTATAAAAGGAAATTGTTCTCCTTCACTGGTTTCAGACAGGTTGCATCAACTATACACAGGAAAAGGTTGAAATGTTGCCTTCGGAGGTCCATCCAGAGCTCAAGAGTTGAAAGTTCTTTCAAAATGCAATGACGATCATATTAGAGTGAATCCTTTTTTTTTGTCATAGATAAATTGACAAAAATATGACTTAAAGAATTGTTCAGAATACCATCAGAAAATGTATTATCTTACAACATCACTATTGGGTAGGTAGGTACGAAAAGGAGCTGCAATGTGTTTATATTTTAGAGAATTACTTCAGCTAATTCATCTTTTTCTGAAATTTTGTACCAAATACCAATATTCAGCCTGAGAAAAAACTGTTTCTCCAATCAGTTAATAAGTGAATTTACCGATTAATGGATTCTTATACTGAATAAATCGCGAATAATAATTTCCATGACTACATCCTTAAACATTTAGTCTTTGGAAAACAATATGGTTAACTGCGCTACGATAGGTGGTGATACAGTATGCACCCTTTCAGCCAGTTACTGGACCTTCTTCTGATGAACCTATTGCACCTCATAGCAAACAAAAGTTAGTAAGCGGCTAACTACTGGTTGAATGATGAACGGTGAAAACAGTGACAACTCTACAGCTCTGTACTCTACGCTTTACTTTCAGTACTTTTACATCCACCCTATCCTTCATGTTATGGTGATATCCGAAGGCAGACGACAGCAGGCGCTGTTCAAATTCCGAAGGTAAAAGCCCGGCGTGGGAACTGGAGAGCTGACCAAGGGGTTCTGCCTCTACATTCCTGACGGCAGCAGCGTATTTAAACAATCTAAACCTGTTGACATTCAACCTGGCGCCCTAAATCCTTAATGCAAAATATGTCGAAGGGAATATCTTTCGTCTCCATATCTGTCTTTATTCTTCTCTTTGTCTGTAATCAGGACAGCGTGTGTGTGTGTGTGTGTGTGTGTGTGTGTGACCAGAGATAACTGTTAGCACTGTTAGCAGGGGTCGAAACCTTCCACAGACACTATCTTCATGATATTCACCTCTCTCCGGTGCCTTCTCTCTCTACCTCTTAGAGCTCTGTCTATCTCTCTGCAGTTAATCTCTATTACTATTCAAATGCTGACATTTAAAGCAACTTCACATGCTAGCTGGCTGACGGACTGACTGTCTTAAAAGATAAGGCAGGAGCAGAGCGGACAGGACAGGACAGGAGGGGAGGTGGGGGGGGGGGGGGGGGATGATAGAGAGAGACGGAGAGGAGAGCTTGTCGTTCACAAAGAAAAATTGGGAAATCCTCCTCACCTCTCCTTTACCTCCCTCCCTCTCCCTTCTTCCGTGAGGTCTGTGAATGAGTTTACCCACAACCCCCAGAGGGAGTCTGATTTCACTCCTTCTCGAGAAAGCTGAACCTCCCCTCTTCTTTTTGTGTGTTTGCTCACCCATTTACCTCTCCCCACACCCACTTCTCTGTTCGCTGTCTCCCTGTCCACCCCTTTCTTTCTGTCTCTGCCAGACAGAGTGACAATACAGTCTGGTACCAGAGGTGCCATTTTAACAATTCACTTTAAAATATAGTGTTGTGAGAGCACTGACACACTTCAGCTTTTTCGTCAAACTTGGCAGGCTGACTCTCTTTCTGTAGGGCTGTGCTGAAAAAGAAAGATAAGTTTAATGGTTGCAATTAAGTGTTAAGATGACTCTAGACATTGTTACCTCCTAGCGTCACCGAAACTCTAACCCATAAACCATCCACACCATCAGATCCCGTGTCAGTGTATGTCACTCTGAATGAGTCAGAGGGGAGTAATTATTGAGACCTTAGACGGCACTCAGCTTGCCTCACATCTGAGAGCACAGCTGGTATTTTCTTTAAAGTTAAATCCCCAAACAACAAGTCCCAACTGGCTGCTCTCCTCCATCCTTCATCGCACACTTGACCTCAAAAATGCTGACTGGCTGACTCACTTCAGACACTCAGCCCATGTAAACTTTAACTGGATAAGGAGTCAAAGTGGGAAAAATACAGGAAGCCATTAATATTTTATTGCAGATCTCTTCACCAAGCATGTAAATACCATTTGAGTGATCCGAGCACAGTCTCCCCCCCTCACTCTGAAGTAGGAGGAGCGGCTTGTAAAACGGTCTTTTGAAGATGTATGTTCCCCTTTTCTGAATGCTGTTCTCCAGATTATTGGTGTGGTATGAAGGGCAGAAAGTCTGTTCAGAGTGAAGGTTTGATGCAGTTGACTGGACATAGAAATGTTGGAAAATTGTCAAGGAGACCAGGAATGATTACCATTTGAAAATAAACTGACGTATTTTTGAAAGTGAGCTACCTTTTGAGTTACATTCCAGATGTTAAGCTTACCATTGTGAGGACTACATGCACATTTTAAAAAAATCAGTGCGGATAACAAAGTTTTGAAAAACAATTTAGCTATTGGGCCAACACTGATCCCTAGCTAGGACTTTTTTTTCAACCCAAAACATTTTCCTTAAAACTAACCAAATCATTTGTGTGCCTAAACATACAATTCTGCAACAGCTTTGCAACAATAAGCATTTCAATGCATGTTAAAAAATGGTCTTTAATGTTTCTTCGGAGGCTTTTTTGTGTTAATTGTTAAATAATACATCTAACCTGGCTTTTAATTTCAGAAAAACAACTTAAAAGAAAGCTTTAGTCTAAAAATCGAACACAGAGCTGCATTCATTTTTGCTTACTTTCCCACAGGCCCCTGCACGTGCCTTAAACTGACACTAGACTGGTATATAAATGGTCATAGTTTGAAGTTTAGGGACACAGACACTGCCACATTCAATGACGTGAGATAAATAAAATAATAATAATAATAAAAACGATACAGGTTTAATTATACTGCCCCCACAATGTGAATAAAGGTGGATGGACAGGTCTCATTGAGTCATACAAAAAAGGTGTCTGGACTGTAAAGGGATCAATACTGGACAGAATGGGGTCAGGATGATTGCTAGCGGTTGGTGGGCTGTATTTGGGCAGAGCGGTGAGCCCCACACCTGTGTGTACCCACACGCCACCGGAGACAGAAAGCTTCTTTACTCTGCGACACTGAACCATTCATCATGTTCCCTGATATCTAACTGATAAATTACCAGGAGAATACAATCAAATAATGCTCCAGCCGTTGGGGTGGGGGAGGGTGGGGGTGATTTGAATGGGCCAATAACAGAGCAGACAGGAGGCAGTTTGTTTCCGAGCCAATCGGGGCACAGTTGAGGTTTTGGACTGGAAAACAGGTCTGGTGTGGACGAGATAAGAGCAGAACAAACACACATTTAACACCAACCCCCTGAGACACAGACGCACACATTCTCAAAGAGACACACTAGGTAAGTGAGGCCAGATGGAGCAGCAGGAATAGGAAGAAAATTTACGGAAAACAAGAAGGAGGCAGAGGGAAGAAGAAAAAGAGAGTGTGAGTTTAGATTGGAAAAAAAAGAAATCGTGCCTGAGAGCTTTAAGCAGGTTAAATCTGAAGCAGCTCGCTTAGCAAGTCAGCACAGAGGCTGGTGACACGCTGAAATGCCCGGCTGACTCCTCCAATTGTCCAGCAAGCCGGTTCAAAGGCTGCCTGACTGATTTACTGACCATCCTACTGGCGGTTCGGATTTAGTCTATCCTGTTTGTGCAGCAGAAGCACTTCTGTTGTTCAGCCTGTCGGACAAAAAGCAGTTCTCCACACTGACACACAAAGAACAACCTGAAACAGCACTAATACTGGAGAGACCAACAGAGATGCAGAGAGAGAGAGAGAGAGAGAGAGAGAGAGAGAGAGAGAGAGAGAGAGATAGAGAGAGAGAGAGAGAGAGAGAAACAAATAAACACCAAAAAAGCCTATAAAACATCCACACTTCAAAGGAAGAAAAATGCCAAAAATAACAATTGGAAAATGTTTCTGGGACTTCTGAAACCAATAAAAATCAAATACAGAAAAAAAAAATCTCAAATAGAAAAAAAAAACAATGTGTCAAAGAAGCTCTTTTATCTGCAGTTGTGACACAGTTCTGTCGAACAACAAAAGATACCTAACGATAGCATTTACTGTCCTGGAGGAAATTTACTTTTCTCTGCCAGCACAGAAACGAGAGCACATTACGCAGCAGTGGAAACCATAGAGACCCAAACAAAGGAAATAACATACTACTGGGAATAACATGCAAGCGGGCCAGATAACAAGCACAGCACCTCGTACTGAGACTGTCTGCAGAGTTAAACATACATTACACATTCTGTTAGCCTGTCAGGAAGGTGGCTATGCTGAGGGGACATACTATGTCTGCAGTGATAACAGGCATAAATAAAGAGCATAGCTGGATGTCACAAGAGCAGAGACTCTTTGAGTAAATGTAAAAACAACATGAAACAGTGTTTACAGCTTTGCGTGCACCATGGTCAGAAGGTTTACTTCCCAAGGCAATTTTCTTTTAGAAGAGGAATTCTGTTTAATGCAACAACCTGGATGTTGTTTTGGTAGTTTGGGACGCCATTACTCATTACTTATAATAACATTGCTCTCATGAAGTTAATTCCAAACAACTGAAGCTGGTGACTTCAATGAAGAGGACAGATGTGAACATTTCATTATGGTGGTTCTAAACAAAACGTATTCAGAAAATATGTAAACTTCAAACTGTGAACTGTCCTATAAAAAGATGTTAATCACAATTTTTAGATCAACTACCTCAACTGTTTGATACGAGAAAAAAATGGTGACGTGCAATAACATTGTTCCATATTGGGATAAGGAAATGAAGGGAAGTAAATAAACAAAATGTAAAGAGTACATATTGAATAAAACTCACATTTTCTATTTTCATTTCTTTTTGTCTACAAGATGATTCCTCTGAATCCAGAAAAATCCCCAAAATTAGGTTTCTTGTTTTTTTTTACCACAAAATTGGAAACAATTAATCTAAGGGTAGCTGATAGGTTGATCTTCATTTGACTGCATGAAAATAGTTTGAAAGTATGTGCCATTATACCCCTGCTTTAATCCAACAGGTAAAATGTACACATGCTGAGTGAGACAGCATTGCTCGTTTTAATAATTTTGACAATTTAAGATTTTTGCGATGTGTTTATTGTGAAACTTCATATTGTGATCATGATGAATTTGCGATTAATATGACCTGTGATTAATACACAACCCCTCCTGTGTTGTAGACTGCATCAACAGCTTTATCCACTGTGAAAACTTACACCAATTCTGAATGTTTTCTTGAGTAACATTATACTGAAAAGAGAAACTAAATGTGTGTAAAGTTCATATTGCCAATGACGTGCAAAGACAAACCTGAAAAAGCACAAAAGTAATAAAGTAACCTTCAAGCACTGACATTTCAAGTATAGTCATGATAAGAAAAGGCAAATAAAGGAACATCACTAGATAAAAGATTGACATAAAAAGCTCTACAAGTCCAGATAGAAAACCAAAAATAAAAAACCCCAAATATCTCTTGATTTCCAACCAGCCCATTAATGTTTTTTCTGTCTGTTGGTTTGTGGTTTTCTTGCTACAAGCTCGCAATTTCTGTACGCAAATTGAATGTGACAAAACAAATAAAGTGTAGGCCTATCATTAATCCTTGGCCACAACTAACCAGGATGTAATGCATCTTCACGTGGTTATCTACTCTCTATTACGCTGCAGAGCCATGCATAATTGGCTGACAATGGCCAATCCTTCTTAAAACCAAACCCCGTCATGCATAACTTTTACTTATTGCACTTGCGGTAGTTCTGCATAAATATTTTTTTTGCTGTGCAATGAATGACAACAACTATGCCTCCGAGCACGACCGAAGAGAAACTGTAGGATTGTAACCACACGTCTACTTTCTCTGCTTTCTGTTTTTCCCCTCCCTCCTCCTCAAACACAATCAGACGCACCAGCCTGAGGACTGACTGGACCACATACCGCAGAGTGTGTATGGAGTGTGTATGTCGTCACCTTCAGCTGTAAAATGTAGTCAAACGTCACTTACGGGCTGGGAAAAAAGAGAGAGAATGAAGCGAGACAGGCGGAGAGAGAGATAGAAGAGAGGTTGAAATAAGTGGTACAGAAACCTCCACTCTCCTCCCTCCAAGTTCATAGTGCGTGCCTATAAGTGTGTGTGCGTCCGTGTGTGTATATGTGAGTGTGTGGTAAATGAGTTTTGGGAGTTGTCGTCTCTTTACGATAGCTGTAACTGGCCCGAGGACAGCTGTTATTACACTTTACAACAGGGAAATACTGTATGAGTGAGTGTGTGAGAGAGCCTGAGCGTGTCTGTGCAGAGATTTTAGAGGAGGAAATGGAGAAACATTACGGTCGTGTGCTACATACTTGTGTCCTTGTGTGAGTTTAATGATAAGGAAAATGAAAGATGTTTCGGACGTGGCTCATTTGGAACAACATTTTT
This sequence comes from Labrus bergylta, assembly GCF_963930695.1. Taxonomy (NCBI): domain Eukaryota; kingdom Metazoa; phylum Chordata; class Actinopteri; order Labriformes; family Labridae; genus Labrus; species Labrus bergylta. Next base: position 8,410,337 of record NC_089209.1, on the reverse strand, counting down.
TTTTGTGTGTGAATTATATTAATTCACCTTGATTCAATTATTCACAAAGTCATGTTGTACAAACTCTTACGTGTGTGTCTTGGAGCTAAGGAGTGGCTCAGGGGAGGGAGAGGCCAGTTACCTGCTGCAGGGGAGTGGACTTTTAATAGATACAGTATGTGTGTGTGCGATGTGTATGATGTGCGTTCATTGTTAAATGACAAAGCTCTGAGCAGGAAATCAGTCGAACCGGTTTCTGACTCACATTCAGGTTACAGCGCACTGCCTCAGGCTCACACACACACACACACACACATTCATGCACACACTACAAGACACCAGACACCATTGTTAAACGTGTCCTTTCTCCTTTGTTTCTTTTTTTCTGTATACACATAATGAGGTCAATAGACGAATATATGGGCTAGTTTAAGGTTTAATGGTCAGAAAAAATGACTGGAGGGTTGCTAGTTTGAGTTCTGCACACACAAAAACAGAATCACACATACACAGGGAGAGCACAAGAAAATAACCAGTGGCCTGTCTTTCAGACATTGAGTACCGAGCACTTGTCAGTGGTACTGAGCGAACACCATGAACCCTGGGTCACTAAAGTCCTGCCAGCGCTTCTTCAGAAAAAAAAAAACTCTCAGGCCTTGGATGTCATTGAAGAGAATTACATTTTGCTATTTTGGGTGCTGGACGAAAAAAAGGAAACTAGTTTAATCCAGGACGAACAGTATTTTTTGCACGTTTCTCAATCAACTAATTGATGCAAGTTGGCAGTTCTAAAAAAATAATAAATCTAACATTTTCGATAATTTATAACAATTATTGTACAGCCTGGGTCCGCGTACATTTTCCTCCAGTTTCCAGTAACCATGGGACCAGTGGGGACCATGTGAACCACATTGTCATTTCACTTACAGCAGACTCTGGCTGAAAAAAAGGATAGTCCTGCACAGTTAGTAGATGTACTTGTGTCTTGTCTGTTCAGTGCAGACATCACATTCCCTTTTACTCTGACTGACAGTACACACCGTCTCCTCTGAGCACAAAAAGACTCCTGACCTTGCCAGCAAGCCGGCCCATTGATTTTGGGACAGTGGTGCATGAATCAGTCTTTCTGAAAAAGGGTGATGTCAAAAGTACAAGAATGCACTTTTGACATGCTTACTAACAAATATCCCCTGAGAAAGACAAATATATATACTGCCCAGTCTTGACAACATTTTCTTTCCCTGCAAAGGCCGTTGAAACTGAATTAAAAGGACTGCTTTGCAAACCTTTCGTTCGAGTAGATCATGTCCTCAAATGTAAAAAGAAACGCCAAGATTTAAAAACTATTTCCTTAGGATGTCCGCCATGTAGCTGACCCTGAAATGTCCATCCCACGGGGAGTGTGTGCGCACATTTTGAGGAGATTTTGGCCTATTGCTCCAGGGCATCAGACCCTGTTTATCAAGCCAGGACTCACTAACACAGACCCTTTAATGTCAGCATCATTGGAGGAGATACAGATGAGGGCATCACTGAAGCATTCACACACACACACACACACACACACACACACATCATTCAATGACCTAAGAACCAGACACGAACACAACACAACAAAGGCAGTATTACAAGTCAGATCACAATGTGCTTTTCTTACTAGCATAGATTTCTTTCATTATATTTCCTTTATAGAGCACAGGAAGCTGTTGGTTCCCATTCAAAGACTCCTGTTGCTAGTTGTGAGTTGCGTACATTCCTGTTCTACCTCTTCTTAGCTAAATATTTGACAAGCAATCAAGTTTATCACTTTTTTTTGTGTAGATCTGCTCTTCAAATTATCATGAACGCAGGTTAGGAACAATTGAACTAATATTATTTGTATTAACCCGTGTGGCTTGTTTTATTATCTGTACATCTATCAAAGAGGATCACAGATCATCTACACACTCTGAGGTCTGGAGCTTAACAGTTTTGCATCGAGACCTAAATAAATAAAGAACCAGTTAGCCATACATGTTGTTGTATCTGGTGTTTTTCACTTGTCATGTTGTGGTGTTTAAGGTTATTTTGGGGTTCCTATGTTAACAGGTTTCCATGGAAAAGGCAAAAAAACAAATCCATCTATCCATTAAATTGATGTTATTAAATCACTAAACTAAACAAGCTTATGAGTCAAATGTCTCCAGTTTACCAGGAATTGTTTGTTGCAGTCTGAACTGGTTAGGTAGATTTACTGTATAATGAATCAAAGTCTGCTGACAGGGAAGTAGGTCTTTATCTGCAGCAGCCACAACAGTCTTGACATGATTGGACATTATAATATCTCTGTTGTGCATTTTGGACAATGTTTGATTGATATTTTCCAACATAATATATAATGTTACCTCCTAATAGCAGATTACAAAAACATTATCCACTCTAGTTGGAAAAAAATGTATCTGCGTATGACCCGTGTGTGTGAGTGCTGCCCTACATCTTCTGAACGTTCCCACAGTATAATTGTCCTTTCTGTCCTCCTCTCTTTCACACACAAAGGCTCTTCTCTTTTTGTTTCATATGTACACACACATTCACAAGTCCCACCGTGGCATGTACACATCAATGCGTGCCAAGTAATTAACGCTGTTTGTGTTTGTTCTCTGAGCAGTTTTGAACCTTGATAATGGAAAACGAGTTCAGACAGGCCGCATTTTTTGTTCATCCCCATCTAACCATATAACCGTGTCCATCTTTCCGTCCTCCTCTTTATCACTCATCCCTTCCACCATAGCCACTCAACACACATACACACACAAATACACATACTTCATAGCTTTACTTCTCGTCCTCCTTACATGTCAGTGTCAGAAAAGACTTAGTCCTCTCTGGTTTGTCGCACAAGGAAACCATTGGATGTTACACAACAAGCCAACAATCACTGCTCTGTTTGGTTGTTGACTTGTGTCTGGGCCATACAAACACACAAACACACACAAACTTGGTCACTCTGTATAGCGCACACACACGCACAAAATCCAGAGTGCAGTCTTTTTCTTGCTCACTTTAATGTAAGTAATCAAAGTGGACAGGGGGCTTTGTAATGCTGAGAGGGCGAGCGACACAGAGAGACGGAGAGAGAGAGAGAGGCAGAGAGAGGGATCATCTCCTTTAACTGTCCACTCTTCTCTGCCTCCTGTCCTGCAGGAGAGGGGGGAGGGAGCGAGGGAAGACAAGAGGAGACAAGGAAACTGATAGTGACACAGGCCAAGGGGAGAGATGTGATAAAAGGCAAGATAAGACCAGTACTCCCACTTAAGCAGCATTCATTCAGACGGATTTTGTGATCATTTTAGGATTTTACTTTCTTTCAGAAAAAAAGAAATCCCCTGGCGATGCACAATGTGGCCCATTTCCTGAACATTCACACAATAAAACCCCTGAGATGGGCTGCAATTTTACCAAATCACTGCACGATAATGCTGCAAAAAGCACAGACTCTGCATCCTTTGATTTCCTACAAATCCACGTACATCAGTGAAACTGCTGCTTCAAAATACTTCTACCATAACATCAGATGCAATTTGACAAAACATACACACACATTCACAGAATAATTGGACGGTGTAGTGTTTCTGGCAGGTGAGCTGGTCTGGTCTGGCTGCAGGTTTTGGACAGAACCTCTTACCATGGCTGCTGCTTCAAACAGAACTCGAAAATGTATACAAGTGTGTGTTTTTGTGGGACTTTGTGTGTTATAATGCCATGCCCAAAAGGGTAGAAGTCTATAAAATCAGGCCTAAAAATGTGCATGTGTGTTTGCACATATCTTTGTGTGTGCGTATGTGTGTGTGTGTGTAGGGGGGCTTGAAAATGTGTGAGTGTGTGTGATGTTGTGCCAACGGCGCTGTGTAAAATCCACTCAAACAAACAACTTGAAGAGTAAAAAACAGCTTCCTTGGACCGAATATGTAGCCATGGGCAATGTGGTCTGGTATAGTGTGTGTGTGTGCGTGTGTGTGTGTGTGTGTGTGTGAGAGAGAGATAGTGTGTGAGAGTGCGAATGTGCGCGTGTGTGTGTGTGTGTGTTGGCCCGAGGCAGTGTGTGTTTGTGTGTGTGTACGAGGAGTAGATTGCTTCATGCCTGGACAGACATAAAAGGTAGAAAGAGAGGGAGAGAGCATGCCCACACACACACACACACACACACACACACACACACACACACACACACACACACACACACTGGAAACAGGAAAAGCCCTTTGCCATAGTATTCATGTATGGATGCGTAAATAAACAGACAACTGAATGCACTCATCTCCTTCCAGTACAAACGCAGTAGACACACACGCACACACACACATTATCATTGTGAGCAGTGAAGTGAAAGGATACTTCTTATTTTATCCATTTGAACATCCTTGTTCTGTGGGTGATTTTAACATCATAAATGTAATCGGTGTAATCATCTCAATCATCATTTAAACATTAATGCTGATTATTCCTCAACACATAATACTGTGTAATATTAAGGCCTGTAACTAATGGTTGTTTTTTTAATTATCTACTTTAATTTTTTTACATTTATTGGTTTGTTGGTGATGGTCTATAAAACATCAAAAACCGGCAAAAAGATGACGCCTTTAAGCAGTATTTTGTGCTGGCAATAGTGAAAATCCAAAGACATTCAGTTTGTTCATTCTGTTGTACAAATGGAAAAGACAATTACAGTTGGATTGCAGTGATATGTTATAGATGTCATCCTTCATGATTGTAATACTCTGCTCATTATAAGCACAGTCTGCAAGAACGGTCTGGTTTAGATTCTGAAATTATCAGTGGATTTTGTGGGGAATGACATGAGGGAAAGGAGCCACAGGTCGGATTCAAAACCGAACCAGCCACTCGGCCAAGGAATATCATCTAGGGATGCGCCGATTGCATCAGTTAAACATCAGTAATGGCTGACATGGCCCTTCTGAAAACAATGTGGCATGCACCAATGTCAGCAGCCAATGTTGACACCACTTAACTATTTATTCAGAGAGTTCTATTATTGGGCAGAAGAAGTTATCATTTGGAAAAACTCTTGATTGTTTTCATGGTCAAACTCTAAAATAAAGTGTTGGCAGTATGGGAGTTTTACACCAAAAGATGTAATGTGAAAACATCGGTGTCGGAATTGTTCATCGGCCAAATTGTTATTCAAACATCGATATCTGGCCTGATTGTCACAATAGCTGCATCTCTACTAACATCATCTTAAAAGTAGCCACATCAGGACTTTTTTTATAATTCAAATTCCGCTTTTTGGCCTCCAATCAGGAGAGAGAAGTCAAACGGATACCCTTGTACAGAGACATGCAGAGAAGTCGGACTAAGCAGAAAATCTCAACAATGTTTCCAGTCCACAAAATGTGAACCTGGTATTTTTGCTAAGCTGTTAATGATAGTATATCCATGCTGACTTGTAAATAGTTGTCTCTCTTCACCGTCAGCGGAGTCTAACTTTGCATTTGAAGTAGGAGCACCCGGATGGTGGACGTGTATCTTCTCATACAGATCTTTAGAATATTAAACGGGTAAATCTGTCTGTAACTGCAGAAAGGCTGAATGGGGGAGCATATTCCTTGCACATACTGAAGCTGATTTCATTATAGATAAATCAGATTCATCTATTCAATCACTCTTTCTATCTATCCGTCTGCCCCTTTCCATTTCATCCCCTTTTTTCCTTTCTGTGTCTTTTCCTCATCTCCTCCCTTCTTTTAGACCCTTCTCTTTACTTGTTCACTCCGACTGTCTTTCTCAATTTCTGTCATTCCCTGTATCGGTCTCATTATCTTTGTCTTTTAATAAGTTTGCACTCAGAGGAGAGGAGGAATGAAGAGGGTTTGATGAATAAAAAAAACAGCGGATAGTAGAGAGAGCAACCAGGAGGAGAAAATAGAAAGAATATAAAAAAAGAAGTGCGCTCTTAAAAAGCTGAGTCCACCAGAGCAGTCACAACAAATTCATCTCTCTGCTCTCTCTTCCCAGTCTTTCGTTCCCTCGCTCGCCCTTCCTCTGATACAAGCTGGCCACAGTAATACAATAAAAGAACTGGGCTCAGCTCTGTGTGTCTGCATGCATGAGTGTGTGTGTGTATGTGTGTGTGCAAGGTAGACGACACCTCTTACTCCCTACTCTCTGTCTCATCATTGCAGCTGTTCCACAGAGGTGTGTTTCAATATATCACCCTGTCACACATACACACACACACACACACACACACACACACACACACTTCGTCCCACTGCTTAATAAGCAGTATTCAGAGCTCCTGGGTTCATAGGAGCTGAAACTGCACTCCTGCACAAAACTGGAGCCTCTCTTTCTTTTCTTGGTCCCTTTTCATTTCTTTTCTTTTTTATTCGTTTCCTTCAGCCTTTCTGCCATCTTCCCTTTCTTGCCATTTCTTTGCTCCTTTTATTCTGCCCTTCTTCCCTTTACTTCCAACCATCTTTACTTTCTTCATCCTCCAGAAAAAAACTCAGTAGAGTTACTGAGTTTTGTTTTAAAAATAAACTTGACCTTGTGTTGTTTCATTTAGAGACCATGGCTAGAACTAAAGCCTCAGAACCCTTAATGAAAGGAGCTTAAAAGTGTCTGAACATAATGGATAGAACTAGCATGTTTGCATGATCCTTAAATTTGACTTTCAATGACTTGAGTGTCACTTTTTATCAATTACAGTAGAATTAATGCATTATTAATTCTTATCCTGATGACTTTATGTAAATATCTAAAATAATGGCTTATCTTAGTTAACTTTAGATGAGAAGATTGATAAGCCTTGCACTTTGATATCGTTCAATAACTAAAGCCATTTCATGGTTTCATTTGTCCTTTCTTTCTTTATTAGTTTAAAGTATAGAACGAAAGCTTAGATTCTTAAATGACACGATTTAATGTGTAGATTAGTGAAGAGTTGCTGGTAAGAGGTAGGAACTTTGTATAGAGTCTAAGGGTGATGGCTTCTGGTTAATGTTACATAATTAAACTAACTCTCCGCTGGAAAGATGCTAAAGCGTGTTTAACAAAGAAATTTGACTCTTGCAGCTCAGGATACACTATGATATATATAATTCAACTGAACATGAACCGGCATCATAATCAGATCCAGCATAAAAACTGTAACCACTGTTATCCAGAGTGAAACCAACAAGGAGGCTTTTTAACATCTTTTTGTTCCCTACATATCCCGTACTTATTTCATTCTCTACTTTTTTTTTAAATCATCTCCGCTCTGACTTTTTATCCCACTGAATGTGAGGAATCTGTCTGTGGTCCAGTGATTTCTATCCATGAACAAACTAGGGGAAACTGGAGGAAAAAAGGGAGAAAAGACAGAAAGTGGACACCTGGATGAGTCCTGAGGCTCTGCAGGGAGGAGGGGACAACTCAAGGAGGAGGGAGGATGGGTAGAAGGGTGGGCAGCTTCCTTCAGCTGTTCCCTCATATGGGTGTGTGTGTGCCATTACAGTGAGTGTGTGTGTGCAGGGTCCATATGTGCATTAGTGCTGGAGGAGTTGAACAGGGGGTCATACCAGATGGACAAACACAGACACACACACACACAAATGACAGATTCCACCCACTAACCCTCGTGTAGCCACGATTCAGTGGCTCTCCTGATCGCACGTTACTCCACACTCAGTATTCTCACGTTTTTAAATCCGCAATTAAGCGGAAAGTGGGAAAAATAAGGGTGTCCGCCCAATTCTGCAAAATTACAAAAATGTAAATCTGACTCATTCTCTGAATAAAATCAGGTTCAATCGTTCAAACACAGACACTCGTTTGTTTCCAGCTGCAATAGAAAGCAGTAGTTCTTTCTTTGAGTGCAGATGGGAAACACCTGCTGAAACATGACTGACTGGGATGCAGCCACAGGTTGAACATAATATTTAAGAAGAGAGCAAAGTTATATATATACATGTATACAAAAGCATCATCTTAGAAAATGTGAAGATTTTTGTCCATTTCTCACTCACAGAGAAAGGCTGTAACTAGTGCTCACATTCATTATCTATCAATATTCCTTTTATTTTCACAATCAAATCATTTCATGGTTTTAAATGTAAGAAGATTTTACAGAAAAATCAACATTATAATGACCAAGATGCCACAGACATTTTTCATATTGCTCTCTCGGTGCAAGAAACAGCACCAACACACGTATTCAGTTTACTTTCATTAAAGACAAAAAAAGAGAAAATATTCACATTTGAGAAGCAGACAGCGTTGTATTTGGGGGATTTTGTCTAAATCAGTTTGTACTTGAATTAATTTATTACAATTCGATCTCATTAAGACTAACAAACGGCCCACTTACAGTCAAAATTCTGCGTGTAAACTCACTATAAAACATTACAAATGCCTGACATGAGTCACACGAGCAGTGTACATTGTAAGTCTGCTAAACATCAGGTGTACTCAGAACAATTAAGCTTAAGAGCGGATCCTGTAAAGCTCTCAAGAGATAAATTGTGTCCATTGACCCAGATCAACCTCTCACTCTCTACACACACACACATAAAGACTCATACAAACACACAAACACACTCCACTTAATATCCTCAGCACTCCACTGGCCACTCCATTCCTCATCCAGTAAACTAGCTTCTATGTGTGTGACTGTGTATGTGCGTTTAAACTGAGGTCAAAGGTTAAATGATGGTTATTAAGATTCATCTGAGTTCACAAACTTGCAAATCAAATACCCATCACACACACACACACACACACACACACACACACACACACACACACACACACACACACACACGATCAGATGAGGGTGGACTCTCTGTCAGAGTGAAGCAATTGTCCTTCCTCTTCTGTTTGTCTCTCGCCTGTCATTTAGACTCATTCAAATCGCTGACTGCATAATGAATCTGGTAATTGTAGCACTAAATCGGAGGTAAAAAAAACAGAGATCACAACAGATCAACCTCCTCATTTTGTTGTTTCCTCTCTCCTGCTCCACACTCGTGTTTCGTTAAGTGATTCTGCAAAGAGACAAATGGCACGTTTTATAACTCCTGAATAAATCATTTTCTGTACATAGACCGCGTGTCTGTGGATCTGTTGTGACATGCAGTTTACACATTTCTTAATATTTGCTTATTCCTGCCTCCTGCTGCCTACCAGGTTGACAAAAGAATAATGATTACGAGGGTTACAAATAGAGGGGACGAGGAGAGGGAAGAAATGAATGATGATTCAAGTCGTCTTCACACCTAAAGATTGGAAAAATCGCCAAAACATTTCTTATTTTTACTATGTTTATCACACATGAAGCCTGTTTGTGATTCTGTGCGTGTGTGTGAGTCTGTGTGTGTGTGTGTGTGTGTGTGTGTGTGTGCGCGCGCATGGATTTTTCTATGTGCTTCAGTCCTTACTGACTAACTGACTGCCTAACTAACAAGGAAGTTATTGGCTGACAGACAAACTGTCGAATTTTCTTCTTCGACCTTAACATACAAAAACACACACTCACACACACAGTACATACACACACAGCATGATGACTGAGTGGACCCTGTGTCAATCCCAGCAAGCCTCTACGCTCCGAGGCAGGAGATTCTGTCATCGCCGCAGCTACTGTCAGGCCGTATCATCAGTAGCCGTGGCAACTAATTAAGACCTGCCTGTCAGCCCGGTGGTCAGTGTGTGTGCGTGTGGAAACGTACAAAAGGGACAAACACATCCGTATAATTAACTACCTGTCATAAACACACATGCACATGCACACACACACACAGAACTCTTCCTTGCCAAAGCGACTGTGTCTGCCAGTATGCATCAGTATCCTCAGCGTTACTCACCACGACTCACCAGTCAGTGGTCCTGAACACACACACTGCACACACTAACCTAAAACCATGTGCACAGTAGATGTGAAATTAATGCTTTCATTTTACTTATTTCATTTCTGATACTTTTGTGTCGTCGTAAAGAGTAACAGTTTTACAGTTAATCACAGGGCTCGGTAGTGTTAAAGAATTCAGATCTTTAACCAATAATACCATTTAAAAAGCATTTTAATACAAGTTAAAGTCCTGCATTAACATGTTATTATGTAAAGGATAAGAAGTATAAGTAGAATGTATTTAATCAATAAAAATACATTTAAAAACCTGGCCTTGTATATGAAATCAAAGAAATGAATACAATATGAAAATAGTTATGAATTACACCCTTTAGATAATGATATGGAATCACATTTACAACATGATCATATTTCTTGTATATTTTAACATGCAAAATTCAAATTTTACCTCTTTACACTTTTCAGATAATTGAGTAAATTAAGTTAATCCCTCCATATTGTTGTGGAGAACAAAATAGGATTGCGTTAAATTTGTTCAGTTCAGAACTTTAGTAAATTGTATGAGTCACTTTCCTCCAATACTGTGCATGTTCTTGTTTTTTTTGTTTTAAATAGCTTATGATGAACATGCACTGTTTTTTCTGTCACTACAGCCTCATCTCAAGTCTCAAAATAAGCAGCTAATGTAGATCATCCAGTTAGCTGAACAACATAAAAATCATGTTTCAGCCAGTTGCTCTCTTCTGTATAGGACATCCGCCCTCACCACATTAAGCAGCGATGCAGGTTCACTGACTGAATAAGTGAGTGTGTGTGTGTGTGTGTGTATGTGTGTGTGTGGTCAGTAATGAGGTGTGACTAGTGTGTGTCAGTGAAAGTTGAGTGATCGGCGTAATGAGAAACAGATCATGAAGGAAGAGAATAGAGACAGGAGATGTACAGACAGAGAGGAAGGGGATGTATTAATATCTTTTTTTTTAGTAACGATTGATTGCACATCTGAAGGCAGTTTGTGTCGCTGCAAAATGTTTTTGATGCTGCTGGGTATTTGATGGGACAGACCAAAGACTGACTGTAAATATGAGAAAGTAATATTTCCTTCCTGTCTGAAAACAAGTTCAACATTGACTCTCTGGACTGATCTATTTCAGTTAATTTCTGTCACTTTTTTATTTCAAGGGACAGATATTTTGTAGTAGAAGAAGCCTGACATTAAAACTAGGGTTGCACAATATATGTCAGGATATTCATTTAAAAAAAATGGTTTTCTTAGAATGAGGTTGCTTAAAAAGGTTCTTGCTTCAAACTTCAAACGGTGTCTTGAAAAAGAAAAGAACATTTTGAATGGTTTGTGATTAATCGCATGTTGGCATTTTAAAATAAAGATTGTTAGGCTTTTATTTTAAAGTGTTTTACAGTCTTACGCGGAGATTACTTTACATGCAGTTTGAATTCAAACCTGCTTTTGTTTATAAAGTAAGGACGTTCTGGTAGAGAGAAGGTTCCGACATTAACTTAACCACAGAAAAAGGAAATCGGTACGGATCAAAAGCTAAAGGAAAACAGCTAAAGGGAACAGACACAAAATGAAAGGTTTGATATATAAGGTGGATATCTCTTTTGACTCGTCAGCTGAGCTGTCTGGGAGTTTTTTTTAAAGTGAAGTGAGACATCAGTCAAAGATGCAGCAGTGTCGTTCTTTTCCATCACTGTGACTTCGGCTTGCTTTGATCGGCTGCAGCCCCGGATGTTTCCAAGCAGACTGATTTACACGTCACTTAAGTCTTAATTAGCTAATGGTGCAACTTGATTTAGTAAAGCGTGGGAGTCAATCTAGTTAGCAGGTAAAATGAATGCAGGAAGACCTGTACAAACATACTTAGTGATGGGTTTACAAAGAGCTGGTTCAAGCCAATCCAGATGTCTAAATATCATGATTATTAAGGAGAGAAAGAACTTGACAAAAGAACATAAAGTGTTACCAATGTCAAAATGGTGCCACCTTCAAAATGTGGGTCACTTAAGGCAAAAAAAAGTTGGCCAACTGAGTGAGGTAAAGTTTTACCTTGTACTACATCCCCCTTGTTCAAACTGATCAGCTCCAGCCAAAAGCTGAAGAATGTGAAACAGAAACAGGCCCCTGCAAGACAAACACTCTGATTTCACAGCAGAAAATAATCACTCTCTGAATGGGAATCCAGCCTGTTAGCAAAGTAAACACACACTCATGAGACAAGGAACAAAGTCCAACCCCTCGCGTCTCTACCATCCCTTCTGTGTGAATCTGGGTTAACTGTTTGTGTTTGACCTCTTTCTGCTGGTCAAAGTGTAACCTCACTGCATCCACAAATCCCCTCTCCACAAGGCAGCAGTGAAGTATTAAAGCATTGAACCATAAACAGGTTGCAGACCGAATGAGAAAAACTCGCCCAAAAAAGACAAGATGAGACAAAAAGAAAAGCCATTCTCTGCATCCTATCACACCAGCATAACTTTCACTCCCTCCCCTCCCCCTGTCTGCTCCTCGGTTGTTATCAGTAGAAATAGAGGGGGGGGGGGGGGAGATTGAAAGAGTGCAGCTGTGAGAGTTTGTTGTGTCAGTTGGCTCAGTTCTGGCGTAGTTCCTTATCACACTTCAAACAGCTCTTGCTCCTTCTCCCACACACTTTTCTCTGCCCACTTTTATTCTGTATCATTTACTCTGAATTCTCCTTTTTTTGTGAAGGATTACAGCTCATGTTTGTTTTTATAGGATTGAGTCTGTACCATACATCCAAAAAGTGTCTTATTTTGGTTTTAAAGCAACTAAGTTCTTTCAGATCTTTTTTTGTTCCTTCTTAAAATAACTTTGTTCAGTTTTAGGTAGATGAAACTCAGCAAACAACTTTCTCATAGAGGATATAGCGGGAAATGTTTTGAAAAGAGATGAACCAATCTCTTCATCGCTGTTTTGAAGATCAAATCCCCCCAAAAAATGTATCTGTACATCTACTAGTCGAGCCAAATCACAAAAAATAATTATGTGTTCATCTACTAGCCAGGCCAGATTTGAATTATTATGTGCTGTAACTCAACATACAAACAAAAAAAAGGTCTGAAATGGCATCCTTGTGAAGCTGACAGCTATGAAAACAGTCTGTTCGTAAAGCTTTACTGGTTTTAAGCAGCGAGGTTCTGCTGAAACATCATCGCTGGATAGTATTTCCATTTTCAGGGCTCATGATTTTTTGTTGATTTGATTTGATTTGATACAGCTAGATCTCTGAATGCTGCCACCGTTCACGGTCAAATCTTAAAATAAATCAATGTCACTTTGGTCACAATCAGATTTAGCACTTTGTTCAAAATCCACACCATAATAGGCTAAAAAAAAATAATTTCATACAAAGATTTTCTGTTCTACAAACCAAACAAGGAGCAGATGTATTTGTAAAAGCAGAAAAAGCTTTCTGAATGAACACACTGAAAAAGCCAGAAAACGAAGACAAATGGCATCCTACTCCCAAGATACATTAAACTCAAGTTTTTTAAACCACGCTTCATTATGCTCTAATAACACGCTAAATTGATATCACAGCAGCCAGGAAAAATGATTTACAATTCACTTAAGAAGTCGGGACAGAGTGAGATAGTGAGACCAGCCACAGAGAGAAATAAACAAAACAGTGTTTTGTTAAGCCCACTCTTTGTTCTCGGTGTCGTTTAGAAGACGGTCGGCTTTCTCATTCTTTCTCACAAGTAGGAGGAGGCTTTGCACTGTTCAAGGATGTGTTGGTTGCCAGCAACAGTCGTTTTGATTTTTTCAGTGATTCTAAGAAAAACCAGGCGGTATCATGAACGTGACTCATGTTTGAGGAATCCCACAGGAGGAAGCTAAATGTTGACTCGTTTTTTCCTGGAGCAAAATCATCATTCAAGAAGCAGAGACCAAACTATAAATACTATCTTGACAAAGATGAGTATCCAGCTAACCCCGTATACCTTTTCAGTGAGAAGCTGATAAAATATTATTTTAAACTTACTCACAGACAATTTGAATGTTCCAATAATTATCAACCACTTTATAAATCAAATAAAATCTAAAAACAAGTATTTTGACAAAAAATATACAATATTTTCCATATTTTTTCTGTCTACAAATCGTGTTTTGTAACCACATCTTCTTTGCTCTGAGTTCTGAGTTAATCTGGAGGAAAACGGATCCTTAAATAAAAAACATTCAGTAAAAAGTAACAGAGAAGTGTCTGTCATACAGCGGCTGCTGTCAACAGACTGTTGTCATAGAGACGGGACGGACGTGCAGCACTTTTGTTCTCAGTGCACAAATGCTTGATGCAAACGCACAGCCAGCGCTTTTCTGCACGGGAAAAATGCAAGTTGGACAGGGGGCCAACCTGACATTTATATCCAGAACCAGGCTTCACTGTTGCTCCTTGGTGGTTTAGATTAATACATCTAATATTCAAACCCACTTCATTGAATTAAAAAATTCTCTTTTTTGTGCATCAGAGAATCCTGTTTCCCTAAATTTCACACTGAGATTTCTGGAGCTTTCAAAATGTTGGGATCTTTGCTAGAAATTGAAATAAAGTTATGTGGGTATGACCAATCTCTAGCTGCACAGCACGAGTTTGTAATGATGTAATATGCAGTCAAGACTAGATCTAATTAAAAGAACCACTTCAGGCGATATCATTCTTGATATTTCTCTGATTCTAAGACAACTTCATGTTGTGTGTTGTTTTAAAGACAGTCAGACAAACACTTTTATGTGTTGGATTTTTGTGTATAACTGCATGTTTTTGTGCTCATGAATTGGAGATGAAAAACCTTCATCAAAAGCTGTGAAAAAAATCTCAAAATCTTCACGTACTTACATAACAGTCACAGCTTTTAAGAACCAATACAACATAGCTCAGCTTGGTCCGACTTGAAAATCTCATTCTTAGTTTAACTCAAATAAAATGTAGCTACTTGGAAGAGAAAGAGCCAAGATAAGTGTCCATCTTCACAAGGTCATTTTTACTTCAGGATATTCAGGCTGAGCTCTTCGTGCTAAGGTAACAGCATAAACAGACGAGAAATATGAAGACTTTCGAATCAAGAATGGGGCAACAGATCATGTGAATCAAGTGAAATATTGTGGAAATGCAATAGAGGTTTGAAGACTTTCTTTGTCATTTTAACATGCATGAATGTTTCATACGACCACTTGTTATTGACCCATATAGGAGAAATAAAAAAGGGCAACAGGACAAATGCTGCAGAATAGATTATAGCCTATTATTAGCTGCGGAAGATAGATCCTCTAACTGCAGATTTGTTTGCTATAAGCCCTCGTGAAATCAAATCCCTGCAATGGTCTGGCCTGTTTTATTAAGTGCAAAGTGTAAAGCTTAAACATCACCAGCTCAACATCACCACCAGGAATGACGAAACAAATATGTTTAGGTCACACATACAGCTAAAAGTGAGTTCAAATGGGAAAAAAAAAAAACTGTAGTCAGTCTCTTTATCCTCCCTCACTCCCTCCTCTGCTGCCTCAATTAAAGTCCCCCCCCCCCTCTCCTCCTCCTTCAATCGCTCCTGCTCTCTTTGGACCACTAACCTTGATTCACTGTTCTACTTGACTCTGCCGCGGGCTGGGACATGCATCCACACACACAGAACACAGACACAGACACGGACAGACAGAAAGATTTACAAGCCGACACGCCGGCGTACGCAGAACTGTAGAAATACACATGTAAGTTGACCGTGGTGAAGTAGAAGCGGTTAGTTTGGGGCCTGTGTGAGGGGAAAGTGTGGCTAACCGAAACCACATGTGGCTCCCTCTCTCTCGCTCCATCCAGAGGTATGTAAGCCCTCTGGAGTGTGTGTGTGTGTGTGTGTGTGTGCACATGTGTGTGTGTGTGATGGTGCGTGGGAGTAAAGGGGGAGGTGTAGTAAAGGCACAGCCAGTTTCATGCTTCGACTTTAACCTTATATTATCCAGGGAGTCATTGTGTTGCTGTTTGTAGCCGCTCTTCCATACATTCACAAGGTTACCACGATGTAACTACAGTTTTCTACTGGTGGCCGCTGCAGCAGTGCCAGTGGATCGGCCTGAGGTTAAGTGGTTTGTACAAGGGTAAAGTAACAAATTACAAGTTACTGAAGCCAAAGCATACATTAGAACTGTTGTTTATGTGTTAAATAGGACAACATCTATTATAGGGTTTTCAGAATGTTTCAAATCTAAGTGTTTGTAACAGAATGTGTTTCCTCTCGTCCCCCTCTTTTAGGTTCAGTCCAGCCAAATACAACAAATGTAAAAAAAGTGATTAATGTGTAGGTCACAAATGGTATCTCTTAAAAGCAAATGGTGAATCTTGAGCAGCTGCTTGACCAAACAGACCCTCGATCAGATCATAGTTTTTTCCCGATGTAGCTTTCATCTAAGGGGGAAAAGGACCACCGAGTTTTTTTAACAGCGTGCGAGAGAAACGATGCAGTTCAAAGGTTGAATAAAGACTTCTACATTTTCCAACACAATGCACTACTTGTGTTTCCACAGGCTGACCATGCATATTTAATGAAATCGATCAACTCTGAACATCAAGACCAACAATGTTCATCAGACAAGAGTTCACACCGAAAGAGGAAACACATCCTTGACAAACATTCAGAAATTGGGTGAATATTTGCCACAATTGTTGATTATGTGACTGAACCTTATACTGGTGCCATTTTCTTTTCATAAGACCTAATTTTGAAGAAACAAGCCAGCTAGTGATGAATTGAATAAGCTGTCTTTAAAAATGTATCCAAAAAGCTTTTCCTTGGTCTCGCCTACTGTTTAGAGGTTTTATACACTTCACAAAAGGTACATTGCATTGCAAATTGAAGCTCAGTCATTAAGGTCTCAACTAAAACGAGAGAGAAGCTTTGCATAGAAACAGAGGATAACATTACTTTTGATGCTACACCAAAGGTTTATGTACATATGTTTACCCTTCTGGGGCTGTAATTATCTCTGTTGGCTATGTGTTGCCATAATTCCTGATGCACCACAGAATACAGCAGCAAAAAGAAAATGTGACACACCTGGATAAACAGAAATTACATATCTATCTTTTTTTTCAGTTTTCTAAATAGAGTGATAGAAAGACTTCCACAAGGTTTCCATTTTGCACTTAATATACATGACCTTAAATCAGGGCATGACAGCATGTGGGCAACAGTTTTGAACGTGCGCCCCATGTACATATAGGCTGGGTTGGAGTCCGACCTGTGGCTCCTTTCCCCGCTCTATCTGTCCCCAGTTTCTGTCTCTACAATGAAGGCATACAAAGCCAAAAGATAAATCTGTTAAAATTGAGGGAAATATATAGATTGGCACTCATTAATCTAGAAAACCTTAATCAACCACAAAAATGTGCAGTACCTCACACATGTTCACAGGCTGCAGCAGTTCTGTTTCAAACATGTACTTAACTTCTTAAAGCTGACTTTGTACTGAGGGACTAACCCTACAAGACAGAGCGACGCTGTGTGTTAAGGTAGTATTGTATGAGTGTGTGCGTCTGTGTGTGTGTGAGGTTGAGTGTAAGAGACAGTTTGTGTCATGTGGAGGTAGAGCTGTATCTGCTAACCGTTACTCCGACAAGACAGCTCGCTTTGCTCACCCATACACACAACACACAAACACAACGAACACACATACATGAGATGCACACACAGACACTTTATTTACCTTTGGCCGATACAGACATCGTGACAGTTAACCAAGCCACTTAATACAAAGAGACAGTTTCTTCTACAAAGGTTTAAATTCAGAGGGGGGGGTGTAGTGTGTCGTGTGTGTGAGTCAGAGTAAATCTGGCTGAACTGAAAACAGAGTGACAAAACACTAACAAAAGCATTCCAGAAAGTGGGTAGGAGAGATAGCAGGACAGAGGGGAGAGAGAGAGAGAGAGAGAGAAACCTTGACATGATACAGGAGAGGGGGGGAATGAGTTGGAGACGAAGGAGTGAGGATGTTTTGTGCCAGCGTGACACCGAAGAGGAGAATTTGTTCTTAAGATTTTAAGCTATCAGATAAAAACATGCAAGTGTTTTCGCTTGGGAGATATGATTGATACACTCAAGAAATAACAGCAACTTGTGTAACTTTGACAAAAAAAAATCAAAGTTTAAAAAGCAGAAATGCCGAAACTTACTGGTTCTATCGTCTCAATTGTGAGGATTTTCTGCTTTTATCGGTTTCTTTTTAGTTGAAATTCTTTTGGTTCTGGAGTTTGGTTGCACAAGGCAAAGAATAAGAAATGCCTCAGTGGAAATTTGACAAATGTGGAGGCCTCTTTTATTACCAAACTAAAACTTTAACAAGGACGAAAACAGATTATTTTAGAATGACACTTAACTGGGGGGACAGGTCATTTTTGACGAATTAACTTGAAGGACTGCGGGTTACAATCCTAGAGGTTAGCTGGACTTTTAAGTCAATTGCATTTTTCCTTTACAGTGCAGAAGTCCTTTTGTAATAGCAGATTGGTTATTCTAACCTCAGGTCAGGAGGCACGACGAGATGTAGCTCTACATTTAGGACAGTAAAGAAAACCTAATGTTTTTTTATTCTAAAGTTTCATTAGCCTTCTTAAATAAGAGACGGTGCTTTGAATAATACCAACTTCATTCAGTTTACAGTTATTTCTTACTGCACTGCTGTGTTGCTCCCATGGATATCTTAAATTACAATTTCCACCTTAAGCAGACTCCACACACTTTATCCCTGTAATTCAACACCATTAAGTCTGGAATTGAGCGAACAAAATCCCACCCTTGATCTTGTTTTGGGTGTTTGGAAAGGGAAACACAAAAACAGGGGGGAAATGGAGACGAGAAGGTGGGCTGAAGAGGGGGAGAAAAGGGGCATTAGTGGAGGGTATGTAGAAGCAAAGAGGGGGGGGGGGGGGAGGAGTACATGAGAATGGGGGATGGTTTGATAAACATTGTGTTGCTTTGTTTGGGTTAGTGGGCCATAAATTCCAAAGAAAAGGAGTGGAGAAGGGGGAATGGATGTAAAATAAACGTTAGAGAAGGTTGTAAGGGAGTTAAAAGAGTGATCATCAGAAATGTTTGGAGGAATCAGAGGAAGTAGGGAAGGTAGAGTAGAGGACAGGGGAGGAGAGGAGAGTGTGTTTGACTAAACTGACTGATTTTGCTCGACTCCACCAGACACCGTGGAGTCTGCATAGTGTCAACAACGCAAAGGAGTGTGTTTGTGTGTGTGTGTGTGTGTGTGTGTGTGTGTGTGATGTGCTGCTCAAGTGAGTATCATAAAATAAATCAAATACCTTCACAATAAGAATCTCACAGCTACCTGCCAACGAAAACCTTGCATATCCTATTTTGGTGTTTTTCTTGGTTCTCATGTTGCTCTGCAGCTGGGACTTCCCTTGGGAATTTTTTCTGCTTCTTATCACTTCTAGGGGAACGGACACACAATTTGCACCATTTTAAAAACTTTGTAGTTACTGTAATCTGGGTGGAAGAACTCTTGCTCAGTGTTTCCCACAAGGATTTATGCGCTCACTTTAAAACAGAAAATGCCTTGGGGAAATACGGCCTCAGTAGGTGTCCACACCCTTAAATCTATTGAAACCCTGGAAAAAAACAACTATTGTTTAGTCCCATGAATGCAGGGAAATAAATCCAAGCACTTCAGTGTTTTCGAGGTATAAAGTTACTGGAAGCCCAGCGAGGCACCTCTCTCAGTTAATCTGTTTGCGGTGCTAAATATTTAAATTCTGATGTAGGCTAGCAACACACTGCTCTGTTTACACATCATTTGTGACCTAATTTGAATCCCCAAGAAGTGTGCTTTTCAGATGGAATCCCCCATTTGAGACAAACAGGCAGTAGTACAGTAAAATACAGCTTTCCTCATGTTTTAAACTAAACTATATTCAAGCTGATGCTGGCTATGAACATTAAAGCGTAACTCTAGTGGAAGTGGAAGTTTGTGAAGGGTGAAGGGATAGTAACTTTGTACTATAAAGCAGTATTCACATGTGAATCCTGAAAATGTCTACAGAATTTCAGGAGGGCAGCCCCTGAAATCCTCCTGATATGGTTGTTCACACATGTACCTCACAGCAGGGGACGACTCAACCTGTCAGGCAGGATGGGGAGGCATGACATGACGTAAATAGAAGTTGAAGTGGGGGTCTTCTTTGGCTAGTTTGGGTTTGTCACATGGTTACTGTAATTGTTACCTCTAGCCAACGTACATGAAAATGTTTACAACATTCTTCGGATATAATATAAATCTATTGAAACCAAAGAGTCTAAATTTAAACAAAATGTAACAAATCAAATAACTTATTTGTTCTTACACAATTTTCTACTGACAACTTGTAGGGCTTTCACACTTGCAGAAACTCCAGGAGGAGCTGTAGGTGTGAACGCAAATAGCATTTTCTCCCGCCAGCCCCCCTAGTATTTTGTACTGCACAAAGTCTTAAACCCTTTTCACACATACGGAAATCTCCTGAAAAACTCCAGAGATTTCCAGGAGGAGCTGTATGTGTGAACGCAACAGCCGATATTACCCAGAGTTTATCCGGCCAGACCCCTAGTATTTTTTCCCGCAGATAATCCGGAGGAGCTGATGTCTGAACGCGGCCGAATGTACTCCGGAGATTTTCAATTTGAGCCAATAGGAAGAAAATGACGTTGATATAGTGACGGCCTAAAGTGTCTGCCCGCGACCACTACGATCTCCGTGCACGTAATTAAACGGCTGCATTATGTTTTCTGTTCGTCAGTATGTTGTGCTCCGCTCTTTTGTAGATGTTGTCATTCCATTGGATTACACATAGCATTGATATAAAGGCAAATATTGTCATTATAACGTCCTGTAGCGGACTTTGTTGCTACGGCCGCTACTTCCACGTTGTTTATTTACGTCACGTCTTACGTCGGGAAATCTGTAGTCTCCAGCTGGGAGGAGCAAGTGTGAACAGCCAAGTCAGGAGAATATCTGGAGTAGTCCTCCTGAAATGATCTAGATATTTTCAGGAGTGCATATGTGAAACCGGCTTTAGTTCATTTGCAAAGAAAGCTTTCCCTTGGAGCAATATTTAAAAAAAAATGTTATTTTTGCAAAGTGGTGAACATTATTAATTTATTGGCAAACAAGTTAAGCTAGTCCAACTATTGCCTGCTCATTTTCTTTCAAATGTTCTCTTGGATATCTTTTAACTTAGTAATCATAATAATTCAGAAGCAGTTATTTGGAGGTAAAATCTTAATGAGTGTACATAATGTTGCTTTAACGTGTTTAACAAGCTACATATAGAGCTGAGAGTGTCTCAGCAGGAACGACCAGAAAAGTGACAGACAGATGTTCAACACTCAAATGTCTGTCTGCAGACTCCCACACGCAGCCTGTCTGTTAGAGTGATTGACTGAAGGTGCTCAACACGTGCACGCCATGCTGTCAGACTGACCGTGTGTCTGCAGTCATGTAGTCATTTGCTAACAGAAGGGACACACACACACACACACACACACACACACGAATGAAAGACAGACAGACAGACAAAACGAGCGATTACTATGGAGGACAGATTGAAAAAGAAACTGTGCAACATCAATTAGAGGAAAAAGATAACTATGGGATATCTGCTGGAAGATTTAAATCTCTGCTTACACAGAGCAGGAGCGCAGTAATGTGAAGATACACGGTCGGGGGATGGAGATGATAATCTTAATGGACTGGTCATCTGTCTGTGAGCCCCTGATTCACACACACACACATAGAAAAGGGGTTTATATCTTGAAAGCTTTCTGCTGCTTTCTACTGAAATCAGCTTAAAGAGCAGAGGAGAGTTATTAGAAAGGTCTATAAGAACTGTAAAAATACTGTCCTTTTTGCTATCAGGATGTACATACTGTGGCTGTAAGTCCTCTGGGGTTTTAACACGTGGCCACACACAGAGATCAGGATGAGACTTGCTATGGTATACTGCACAGGGATTGCTTATGGCTATGGCTACTTTTGTGTGTTTGTGTGTGTGTGGTGCAGCTTTATGACAGATGTCTTCTTAACTGGACTAATGGAAAACACTTCAGCCACTGCCCATAGCTGCATGCACACACACACACACACACACACACACACACACACACACACAACAGCCCTTTGGCCCTGACTATAAACCCAATTCCACCTGAAGGCTAACATAAAGAGGCTCCATCTCACATATATACACCGTTTTTTTGTCAAGTTTACTCACATACAGACAAAAGAACAAAGAACAACCTCCTTTTATGGACAGCTTTTTTTCTGTCTTGAACAAATTCCAATGTAGCCTGTCACTTCAGAGACACTTCCTTATCTTGATTTGTCTAAAGTGTCTCTTAAGGAGCTTTGAGTTCGACTAAAATAGCCTCAGCAAGGACACTAAGGCACATGTCCCTGAAAAGTCCAAACGTATGATTCCCACTGAAATTCTCCTGTTCTAAGATAATCTTTTGGACTGCTAAGAAAGACGATCGTGTGATCATGTGGCACACTTCCCAGCTCATATTTGAAGCGAGGCTGCATGGTTAAGCAACAAGAGTTCCCAAAAACTTGTGTATTTTAGTCTTCAGTGGTTTGGCTAGACCCCCAGTGTTGGCAAACATTTGCTAAACATGC
Source organism: Labrus bergylta (assembly GCF_963930695.1). Taxonomy (NCBI): domain Eukaryota; kingdom Metazoa; phylum Chordata; class Actinopteri; order Labriformes; family Labridae; genus Labrus; species Labrus bergylta. The sequence continues at coordinate 8,387,814 of NC_089209.1, read as the reverse complement.
AGGGCAATGGCAGGGCTCGGTTACAGAAACAGCAGAGAAACAGGAGATTTACAGTAAGGGTTTGGCCCCACGCTGACACTTTATCAGCTTTGGGATGAGCTCTCTACTCGAGGTTCTTGAATGTGACCTTCAACAGTATTTGATGCAATCATGTTAACACTCATTTGTTCAACTTATCAAAAGATGATTCCAGTTGTATCAGACAGCTGTATTTCCAATAAACCTAGCTCTAGTCATCTTTTCTGACTTCATACTCGCTACATCCTTTAGACAGTAGATAACTCATGTTACTATTGGAGCAGAAATTAAGTTGAGAATAGTATGTGCTTTGATAAGTATTGTACAAAGATGTTTTTTGTGAGAAAATAAGGCCTTGATATTTCAAAACGTTTCCCTTTTGAGAAAGGCTCAGTGGAATTTGATGGAAATAGAAAACTTGACTGTACAACTATGGGTTTTAGTTTCTATTCAAAACAGAAGACCAGCACTATAGCCCTCTTTGTAGTTATGGATTATTCAAAATAGAACAAGAACATTATTGAAAACAGTCTTTTTATGTTTGATTCTGTGCCTGTAAATTAGAAATAAAGTTAGATATAAAGTCAATCCGCCAACAACCAAATCCTAACTAACATGAAACCTACATACATCTTTATTCAGTTTTACTTCACCTTCAAATTACAGCAAACTCATGAAGCACTGGAGGTTGTTTCACTCACAAACACATCTTATCTCAGGGACCGAGTTGAGCGTTTTTACTGAGACACGTTGCGGCTGAGGTGGAAGCTGCCAAAACTGTTTTCAAGAATCTGTCCTGCTTAATATGAACTGACAGTGTTTCTGCCCTGCTGGGCTTTCGTTATGTATCTATTATTTTTGCATCAAATAATGTGTGTTTTGGAGCATAGCACTTCAAATCCTGTGTTAGACTTACACATGTTTATAAGGGGGGGGGGGGGGGAATCAAGCATTTTTTGTGGTTTGGGGACTTGTCTAAATCAACTGTGGATTTTTGTAAATAAACATAAAGATGATTTTTGCTTTGATTTTGTCAGAGCAAAGCAAAGCCTTGTGGGATACCAAACTCAACACAACTCAGTTAGACTCTGCATTGTGCAGTGTCTGCAGCGTCTATTTTACTAACCTGTCACTTTCACACAAAAACACCAGTCCCTCATTAACACCACTCCCACATTGAGTGTCTGTGTGTGAAGGAGAGACAGGCGGAGGCAGGAGAGTTAGAGGATAGGTGTGAGACGGAGTGAGAGGATGTGAGGTAGCTAAAATGGACAGTTATGAGAAGAGAAGACGAAGAGGTGTGTTCAGGGACTGCAGGGACAAAGTTACTTTGAAAAATCCTTCAATAAAAACATGACTCAACTAAACAAACAGCAGCGGGAACCTTTAAACCTGCCGACAGCTGTCTAACTACACACAGGCAGACAGACAGAGACAAAGTAGGGCGGAGAGGTACACACACAGACAGACAAATGGCAAATAGATCAACTGGCAGCCAGGCTGGCAGAGTCACAAACACAGACTACAGTAAACCAGTGCCGCAGTGTTTCAGAAAACTTTTTCAGTGAATTCAAAACACTTCCATTATAACAGATGCAGATTTGACCTTGAAAATATGACGCTTTACAAAAATTTCACGATTGAACCTTCAATTTGCAGAAAATCAAGTAGGCTCGTGACTCTATACTAAATGTTATCACAATGTGACTTTAGGAGGTGAAAGAAAATACTGATACACTTAAGAGTCCCGATATTAAAATATGTGATACAAGATCAATTCTCCATTAAAATACTGTGTAGGTTTTTATTGCTATTTTACATACAATGATCATTTTTTTTTACTGATATCAGTAGCTATTATCTTTGTTGGGATGCATGAAAAGATACTGAAATGTTGAGTCAGCGCAAGATTTCTTATAATAGCAAAGAACAGAACACCCACGAATGATCATTTTATCAAAATGTGATGGTTAATGAGGACGTGCTGGCTTAAAGATGACGTTGTGTTTCTTTCACATGCGCATACCTGATGTCTCATCTTTGAAAAGGGAACTTTAGGTGACAGTTAAGGTGAACACTATGGGTTAATGACGACAACACCAAACACTCTAGGTTATGATGATGACTATGAAGCTCAGCTCTTAGCTGGCCACTTGTAACTCACCCTTCTCAGCGCGCCCCATGTGAGCTGCGTGCAACAGAAGAAAAGCAAAGAAGAAGAATCAGATTAGACTGCATGCAAAGTTGTAGAGTCACACACACACGAGAAGTTTTAAGATGCATTCACATCTTCATCTCACAGCACACAACACTTATTCAGACTGAACAATCATTTGTCCAATGTAAGGCAGCAGCTTACAACGGGCCAAAAATGTTCCCTTGAAACCACAACCCAGCCCAAAAGAGTTGTCCAGTACCAGGAGCCAACACAATAGCTTTCATTTGATTCCTTCTTTCCTTGTACTGTTTCTGACCACGACTGATAACAAATCTGCTCAGCAGCAACCAAATTATCCCACAGCTTCAGACACCATTGTTAGAAAAAGGCAAAAGAAAGAATAGATATTTTCAAAGTTGACGTGATACACAAATCTGTGGTGAGACCAATCTGTCGGCTTGCACATGTTCTTAAACACGGACTCTTAGGCCAACAGATGCCTGATCACAACCTTTCCCCTCTGCTTCACCTCACCCTCATGGTAACCCTTAAAATAATCCTTTTCCCAAGATTGTCATCACCTGTCGCCACTTGTCCCAACCTCCCCCGCCCTTACACACACACACACCAGACACATCTCCATTACACATTTTATCACCACACTAGACTACACAACTGGTACTGAAGCTGCCCACGTCTGTGTATGTATGGGTGTGTGTGTGTGTGTGTGTGTGTGTGTGTGTGTGTGTGTGAACTGTAACGTAATTAATCAGCTGAGAGTGTTGATTACTTAATCTGTCATTAGGCAACCGTGTGTATGTGCGTGTGATTGTGTGAGAGAAAGGCAGCAGGGTGTTTCAAGGCCCCCTTGTACTGACAGCTGTGACCAGAGCCAAACGGGGCCGAGCTGAGATTGATGATACTGGACTAATAACCATCATTCATCAGGGATGTGATATTTTAGGGATTCAGGATTTGTTGTGGATGTGCCGCTTTCCTTCATTTCCTTCATTGAGACTTAAACATGTTCATGGATCACTTCATGCTTTGCGTGGCTGATGATCTAAACCCATCATGTTCCAGTGCCTGAAGGTTAATCCTGATCCTGACTTTAACGTTCAGAACATTTTTATCTGCATTTTTGTCCCCATCTCATTTTTGCAGGAAACAAAAGAGTGGAAACGCTATGAAATAATATAGACAATGTTAAAAATTGTCTAAAAAGTTTTCTTGAGGAAAAATGTTGTAGAATCAGAAAAAATACGACAAATGGTAACAGGATTTTGTAAAACATTGGTTTCTGATTTCATCCGCTTTAAACAAATCTTCCATGTCCATGTTAACTTCCTCTGGATACATTTATAATCAGGAGAGTGTTGTGTCCAATCTCAATCACCATTGTGGCTTAACAATTTAAGTCGGGGGCTACACATTCCAAATCGCAAGTTTTATAAAAACATAAACTCAAAAAATAATTTGATTACATTCTCCAAAATTGGATGATTGGATGCCACTTGTACATGTTTTCTAAGACTGTTAAATTAATCTTTGGACTTTTGAACAGTTGGTTGCCCAAAAGTAGACTTTTTAAAAAGTTACCTTGGTCTTTTGGAAAAATGTTTCAGAATTTTTGTAATGGAGAGCATAGAGTCCAACTTTGCCTAGTGGCCACTTATGGAATTGCAGCCACACACAAAAAAAAAAAAAATCAACCTGCGTTTTTTCCATGGATGTTTTTAAGTTAGTAGAGATTTTCTTCTGAGAAAGTAGAAAGTAAAAATATGGGATGTCACTGATAAAGATCTATGGGTTGGTGACAACTTCTGGAAGTAAACTTGTCAATAAGTCCTTTTTTGCTGTATAGGTCGGTTCATCAGTTCTTGTTTTACTGAATATTTTTGGGCTTATTATCCAGGTGTTGGAATTTCCTCCATGCTCATACAGACTAAGGCTGCAACTTAGAAGGATTTTTAATGTTAAACATTTTGCTCCCTCCTGCCAATCATTATGTTTTGTCAGCAGGCAAATTACAAGCAATAACTGGATGCTGGGAACGTGTGCTGATTGACATATTCTCAAAAGCTCAAAATCAGCTTGAAATTTACTTAAATCAAAAATGTTCCTGTGATTAGTCATGCAACCTGTTGTAGAACATCGCTTTGCACTGCATGGAGTATGAAAAACCTGAACCACAACCTGTGTCAGTCCTGTCATGTTCTCACTCCCCCTCTCACTTAACTCTCTGGCAACAGTGCGAGGATAAGAGGTTGCACCGTCGCTGTGTGTTGCTAATCCATATTTCAGCACAAACCCTCCAAATCATTCTTACACACACACACATGCACACAAAGTCTAATGAGGGATTAGCTAATGAATTCTCTCAACAGATTAATTACATTTCACACACACACGCTTGTGTGCACGCAGACTTCATCCCTAAACGCAGGAGAAATGAGCCAGTTACTTTCAAAGAGATGGATTTCTCAAATCTATCACAAAATTGAAATCCATGGAAACAGTTTGGCTCTGAGCAAAGCGGCGTTTGATTTGAAGAGAAGACATTAGGATGGATCTGAAAGACGGCAGACCAAGGCATTACTTTTAATGAGAAAATAAATAAAAAAGGCCTTTTGATTTGGCGCCATTTTACATGGCACGAGTAGAATGATGAGGCATTTTCACATGAGACTAAATGAGAGGCAAACATCTTTGTACCACTGTACTCTGCAGGGCTTAAAAGCATCGGCCTCCCTCTTTCTCTTCAAGTGACAGCAACACACATGACACACAGACACACACACACACACACACACACACACACACAAGACATGACAGCGAAGCACACACAAACACACTCCCCCTCCTGCCGTTTTCACAGTCTCTTGAGTGGAGGAGATGCCCACGGCCAAAAACCAATGGTTGCATTTCTTGTTTTTCTTCTCCTCTTTCTCACTTTCAATTCTTTTTCTCTCTGGAAAAACACATTTTAATTTCATCTTTCAAGTTGAGCAGAAAAGTAATTATAATTAAACCAACTTGGTTCTAATGTTCAAAATACTAAAATAATTCAAAATTGTAATTAAACCAGCTCAGATGGGGTGTTTGGTGGCAGCGGCAGCCTCTTAATTTGTCTGCAGACGCTGATGGAAAACAATTATTTCACTTCATTAAGATTAAAGACGCCTGGAATGTGTGTCAAAGCTCGATCAGCGAGGAGACAGATTTAGAAAGTTGTCAAATTAACAAAAGCTCACTTACTGTCTTCGTACAGTCGACGAGACGCACATTTATTACACTGACTTTGAAAGTGATAGGCCAAAACCATTCTGATAAGACGAGACAAATTCACAGAAATGCTAAAATTTATAGTTTGACTTTCTAAATGGGAAACTGGGAGATAAAAGCGAGAAATGAGACAGTTTGAGAGAAAAGACGCATTAACACAAACTCAAAGTGACTTTGTTACAATATGACGGACACATTTTAAATCCTCTGCCATCGATTTTTCCCCGTCCTTGTCTCTGATTTCAGGGCTTGACTGCTGGCGGCGGATGCTGCAGCACAAAACACACGTGATTGTCTTCACTACTGACTTCTGTTTAAATAATCACCACTTTTTCTTACAAGGCTGGCAGCATTTATGTCGTGCTCATTAACCCTATCAGCCTCGGCAGTTAAACATAAAACTTCTGGGATCATATTAGAGTAATAAAAAAATGTTTGCACTCCTTTAGCAATACATGCAAGGTCTTGCTTTGTGTGCAATACATATATACACGTCGTGTCTCCATGAATTAAGATTCACAGTGAGCATTGAAAAGGGACAAAGCAATTAACTCATTATCCCGAGAAATTTCATTGTTTCATTGCAATTAAAGAAACCTTTCCCTTGATCTGATTAAATTAAATTACTGCTGATTGACTTTATCTTAAACAGAAATATATTATTTTCTTCTGCAAGACAACTAACTGCAAGTCCTCTTTTTTAAGCCCCTCTCCTCATTAATGATAGCCCACCTCCCACCCTGTGCAAAGAGGCCTCTGGTCACTAGTATTTACTTGCAAATTAACAGCACTCAGATTCCCAAAGAGGCCTCAAAGAAATTCCACACATTTGTTACCCCAGAGGGCCAAATGGCTACACGGGAGGGGGAGGGGGGAGTTACAGAATATGGGGAGGGGGGGGGGGGGGCAATAAAACGTTCACAGATGAAGTGGTAATTAATGTGTAATTTCAATGCAAATCATTAACAGACAAAGGGGAATTCTGCAGCAGAAAGCGACGTTTTATATCCCGCTTCAGGTCGTGTCCAGCGCTTCAAATGCGCTTTACTTGTCCTTTGTTACAGCCTCTGTGGTGTTAGTGTAACTTCAGAGGTCAGCTGTCTAACAGCTGTGGAAGTGTCTGTCTTTCTCTCTCTGTCTGAGTTAAGAGTGCAGACACTAACAACTGCTGAATGCGGAAATAAAGCGCACAAAAGCCAATCCACGCACAAAGGCACAGGTAGAGAGAGAGTTTGCTTGCGCGGAGTATAAGAGCTGCAGAGAATCTTGGAAGACGTCCGATCTGCCCTGCACCGACAGCAAACACATCGTATACAGGATATAACCCCCTAATGTAGTTTATTACGCGGACTTTTGCATCCCGCAAGAAGAACTGATCCAGCGTTTTGCCCTCCCTGTAGCACAGTTGCTTTTCTGCACACCACACGGACGAAACGGGAGCAAACCAAGCACACTTTGCAATGCATCCTTCGCTTTAAACCGGGCTCCAAGGGCATCCTGAAGTCAGGGAAACGGGCTTTGCATGCATCACCGGACAAATTAGAAAGAGTTTAATAAACAAATGTCATGCGCAGAGACTCGGGCTTCAACTATGAATGCGTCATGTTGAAGTTTCATCCTCTCTGTCATGCAGGTGTAGTATTTCAAATCACATGTAACACCATAAAGAGTAAAACCTTCACAAATTCACTTAAAGCCAGGTTATCTACGTAAGAGTGGACGACCCTGTCCTTCCTCTTCTGTCTCCTGTTAGTTAAATCACTGTGCAAGAACATCGTTCACTTCATCAAACAGGAGATCAGCGTACAGACTATAATCCTAACCATTAGGTTTTACTGCATGCAGCGCGAATAAAGTTGAAGCAGATGAGGTTCATTCGGTTTGCGTAATGAGAAAGACTCATTTAAACGACTTAGAGTTGTCCTAAAACATCGCAGACTACACAGGACACTCGATAGATAACATTATAGCTAAAAAAAAAAACCCCCACGAAGACAGAAATGATCGCTTAACGCCGTAGATACAATAATGATCACACCGTAACGTCACAGAGCACTAGATTGCAGTATAAACTAGAAAAAATATAAATAATTCCAGTGATTCGGAGGGAATATTATAGTTATCAAGGGGAGATTTTAGTGCACACCTTAACTTTTTCTCCATTCACGCGTTGTCCGTGAGGCTGCACGGCGAACAGGAGGGGGGGGGGGGCGATGTTTCTCTACACACACACACCATCATGAAATCTCTATCCCTTCAACCTAACACGAGCTTTTAACAGGTAGCCCCGTGCAAAAGGTGCAAATGTCTGCCACTGTAGCTCGTTTGCAAGCTCATGATGATGATGATGTGCAGCATATTTCTGACTTTTGATTCTAAATTTAAAAACCCGTAGTTTTGTAGGCTGCAGAAAAATCAGTCCCGGAGTTCCGAGTCTGAATAAATATGTCAACTTTGTTTAAAACTCCGACATTTCAGTGACCAACCCAAGCATGCATCCGTTTTAGTCATTCGTGCAAACTGAGCACCCGACTCGGCAAACAGACCAAGTTCAAACAAGAGCCGACAGTTTCACACAGGCTCGAACAGCCCAGGATGAAACATTTTACACTTCACACAGGGACAAAAAGCCCACTTTGACGTGCGTAGATAACCTACCTGTGCTGCTGAACAGTAGCCTACAAAAGCACTAAAATAGTCACAACAGTATAGGCTACAACATGAACACGGTGGCTAACTTTTCTACAACACCTAAACACACCTGTCAGGAATTCAAACGTAAGCACAGACGGGGAGGGAAAAACGTCCAAACTTTCATTTCACAGCACGGGAGGAAACCCCCATGAACTGTCTGTTTTATTCCGTTTTTGTACTCACCTGTCGGTATCTGACCGGAGACTTTCCCAACAGTCGAGAGGAGAAACAGGAGTCCCGGGAGTGCAGAGAAAAGTGTATCCATGTTTTAAAACGTGGCCGTCGGATGAGTCCGGAACAGTTTTCTCCCCTCCGTAAAAAAAAAGTTTTTTTTCCCCCTTCGTGTTTCTCCGTCTTCTATGTATTGTATCTTTTTCGTTGCGTTATTATTCCTCCTGCTGTGGTGAATTCAGCCGCCCCATTCTCTCCTTTCTCCGGTTTCTCTCTTTTCGCTTCCTACGGGCTCTCGCGGACTCTACACTTTGTTGAGTGAGGGAGCGCGAGCGACACAGAGAGGGAGGGAGCGCGAGGAGCGCAGCAGAGAGAGTGCGTGACGTCACGAGGTAGGAGTTAATTGAAAGGGGAATTAAAAAAATAAATAAAAAATCAAAACCTGTATTTTTGTACAGGCCTTCTTCAGTTAAAAAAACATTAGTAATGATGTTTTTGTCATAGTTTTCCTCATTAGTGTAATCACCACCATTAATCCAAACTTTTACAATAAAGTTCAGTTAAATATGGGAGCAGAGAGTATGCTATATAAACTATATTGAAGCCTTTTAACCTAAATAAATGATTGCCTCACATTTCCTTTTTTTTTTAATTTCCCTGTCATCAGTAGGCCTTTACATTTTTAAAAAAACTAGTTTTGTATTTAGCTACTTGACTCAAAGGCTCTGGCTTTCCATTTTACAACATTTTTACATTTGTTTTTTTAATTAAGAGATTTTTTTAATAGACTACATTTTAACCTAATTATTGTATTTGACTGTTATAGTCACTGCAGGTTGAAATATGATTTAACATACGTTAGCCACTCATTAAATTAGTGCTGGTTTGTATTTCATAGAAAATAGTGTGTCCACTATAGTAAATATAAAGTCATACATTCCTGCATGGATAATGCTGATCTCCTAATTATGAGTATCAAACAATTAAATGTAATTGATTATTTATATTCAAACAGAATAAGCCGGCACACATGTTCTTTCCGACAGACCTTTGTATGAACTATCATGATTTTAGTTCATATGTGCAACTCTAACTTTGACAACCTCAGAGCAGAAAAAGCCTTGAGCCCTACATGAGATCTTTGGTGCGCCTCCTAGGGGTGCCCAGACCACAGGTTGTGAACCAATGCCCAACACCTTTCAGCCTGAATATAATATCCTCTGTAGATGAGACAGTAGAAGAAACACACACAACAAACCTCCACTATTTTTAGAACTATAATTATGTTCCATCAAAGGATGATGTTTGAGTTTATATCAATGTCTATAAATTGTGCTTATTTGAAAACTTGGATAAAGATAAAACAGAGATACAAAAGTTCTGAAGGACAAAATCAAACTGTTTCAAAGACACAAACCAGAGCAGCGTCAGGATGTGCAGCGTCATCAAGATGTACAGCCAGGAGGTGCTTCCTTTTGATTTACAGCAGACCTTGTGGACAGTTGCTGGACTGTGAACTTCACTTTATTTTTTATTTGTTGAAAGAACCTTTCTGTCAAAAAATGAATTTAATCACTTTAGCATGTGGTTCAAGGTTGACCTTTACATCCTTGGTTTTAGATCATAAAATAAATCACTGCAGTTAGTACATTTAACACATTTTCTGCAGCGTATGTGAGTAATGGTGCAATATACAGTAGCTAACCATGTTCTTGTGTTCGTGCTGGTTTCTGTATGCTTGTAGTAGAATTCAAAACAAATCATTTGCCCACATTTCACCATCTGCCATCGATGATGACAGCCGTGCGTGTCAAGCTGAGGCTAGATGACATCATGAAAGGCCTGCCAAAAAGACAAAATTGGTGTTTTGACTTGATGCACAGCTGGGCTAAAAATATGTGGTGTGGCTAGAAAAGGACGAGCAGGGAACCACATGTGTGTTGTCTCTCTTTTAGTGCCACTTTATTTTGTCATAAAAGGCATGAAAAATATCTTCTTTCAAGTGCCTGGCTTAGGAAGATAGGGATATTCACATGTGAAAACTTTTGTTCTGTTGGTGCTGGATGGGAGTGCTTGTAATCATAAGTGTTTCTTTCTGCTCTAACAGCAAATCTAACTGTCTGGTTTGGATCTGTAGGTGTCCTCAAAATAAAACCTGGGTGTCCTGTCATCATAAAATCTCTCTGTTGCTACGACTCTCCTTCAAAATGTGAATTCGCTTTGGTAAAACAGCGCTTGTACCCTGCTATTATAGTCAGCAGTGTGTTTTTACCGTTGTGTTTGCTGAAGTTGCACGTTCCAGGTTGTTATTTGAAGCTATTTTCTCGTACACACAGCTGTCATGCCACACTTTTGTATGCAATGATGCAGGCAGCCTCCTATCTTTGCAGGTTTGTTTACAGAGGGCTGAAATCATCTGAGCATACCTGTACTTTAAACTCAGATTTTGCATGGGTATAGTGTTTGTGGGATACAACTGTATATGCAGGCATGGACGTCTGTGAGGTTCTGTCAAGCATGAGAATCAGAGATGCAAATTTCAAAGATAAAATTTATAGTTGAGAATATTCACAATTACAAAAGGAGATTGCAATAATATAAATGCAAATGGCCTATCCTCCACCAATCCGTGTGGAAACATCAATCATAATTATTAGAAAATCTACTCTGAAAACACCTTGATTTGCTGTTAAGGCCATTATTCAAATCACAATTTTATTGTCGCTATCTCGGCTCTGCACACAACAATTGTGCACATGACACTTTGAGTAGTGAAGCTCTGAACTATTGTTTTGAGTCATCAGAATCAGAATTAGAGGATATCAGAAGGACTGCCGACTGAAAATCATCAACGTCACCACCCATTGGTTTCTGAAGAGGTATTTTGATGCCCATCGATTGCAGTTGTCATGTTGGAAACGCTATCTCAACCTAACTGTCAATCAATCTAGAAACAGACAAAGAGGTGGAGCTTAGGCAGGAATTAAGCCTCCTGGCAAACAGCTACAGCACGTCCACTTGTCAGTCATCTCAAGCACTCCTAATTATGCAGATTTATTAATATCTCTTAGGCTTAATTAAATTAAAGCAAATTAGTTATAAACCCCTCCCTCCTCCAATTTAGTGCGAACCAGTAATGACAAAAGCTATTCATACCATAAACATTTTTGTGACTGTGGTGAACTCTGGCAGCCAAGAAAGGGACAACTGCTGTCCACACTGAAAGTCAGGGGCCATCAGTGTAACAACACCACAGGCAACTGAACCCAAAAGCAGGACTCACAACGCAGTCTTTGATTGGGGGGAAAAAAACAGTCTTTACTCTTTAAGACGACACAATCCAAAAAAGTGATCAAAGAGGAAACAAAAGGCTTGAACACTTCTTACAGGGGTCAAAAACGAACTGGCATAGAAGGAAGGGAAGCTACAGACTAAATACTAGGGTGAGGGGGAAGACAACGAGATGCAGCTGGGAACAATCAGGGCGGGGCAGACAATCACACAGGTGGGAAACACATGAGGGCAGGAAGTGAAGGATCTGAAACGAGAGGAGACGTTAGTGACCCAAACCAGGAAATAATACAAGATAGAAATTAAAACAACCTAAGACACTGAGCTGGACATGACAATCAGTACTTGGATCAAGGACGCCACTAACACTCAGTTCAAAAGGCTGTGGTGTGAAGTTTTCCTGTATTTTATTTTTTTTAATTTGTAATAAATAAAAAGGCCTAAACATGCCCAGGTCAAACACATTATAAGGATAGTTTTCAAAATGTTCAGCTTTGGATTTAGGCTAATTTTCTTATTAGTTTTTATTGGCTCTCTCTTTCATTAGACCAGCTGAGGAGAGACAGTAAATGTAAAGAGGGAGTCAGGATGACAAGCACCAAGTGGTTGCAAGTCACCAGTGCATCAAGGATTTAGCCTCTGGAAATGATACTTGAGCTTGTATAGGACTTTTCTAGTCTTCTGACTACTCAAAGCACTTATACACTGCAGGTCACACCTACACATTCACACACTGATGTCAGAGGCTGCTATGTAAAGTGGCCATCCGTATTAGCAGAAGCAGCAGGAGCAACTTGGGGCTAAGTGTCTTGCCCAAGGACACAACGGTTATGAGGCTGCAGGAGCTGGGGATCAAACCATCAACTCTACCACTGAGTCCAGCTTTAATGGGGAACCTGCTCCACTGATTTATCTAAACCAACGCCCCTGAAACTGTTTCAGAATCATTTTTTGGATGGAGACTTTTTTGTACAATAACCCTAAATCAAATAGTGTGGCGGTTAGAGTGAATTTCGACTCACTGACTTGAGATGTATAGATCTTCAATCTACTGTAAAATTCTGAAAGTCAGACATGTGGTGGAGTATTTAAAAAAAAAAAAAAAAAAGACTTGTTGCTTGAATTTTCATGTGGAGCCATGAAAGCATTTTCTCTGCCTATTGTATTTTTTTTGACAGCCTTTAAACCATTTAGACATTGTCTTTCCCAGTGTGGATTTCTGGTCTTTAGTGATTTGAAGAGGGTTTTTTTTTAACCCCTGTTGTTTTTTTTTTACCCCTCACATCAAACAAAAACTATCATGTTGCAACTCTTATCTGGCTTCAGGTGGCAAAAGCCGGTAAAGAACATCACGGCAGGTAGTCATCACTGTGTAATAACAGACTGAAAGTTAGTCTACCTGGAAGAATATCTGCGCTGGAAATGGACTGCAAGCATAAAAAACATTTATCTTTTTTTGACCTTGTTTTGAACCCGACGCAGGAACATTGTTCCTGTGCAGGCAATTTGCAGCAATCTTACCTGTCACAGCACTCACTGGAGCTCACCTGTAGCTCAATGCAATTTAGAGAACAAATGTTTCATCTTGAGTCTGGTTTGTGATGGACGGCTGACGAGGCTACTGTGTTTTTGGGAAACTTAAAGTGTAAATGTTGGATGATTCTGTTTAGTAGCAATGCTCCTTTTAAGTCCTCTGTGCTGGTGACAGCTGCGGCCTGGGGCGTTATATTCATATATCGTGGGCCTGTCCTACTATAGTGATTGAAACAACTCTTTTTTTAACCCAAGGATGAGGAAAGATTAGATTTTGGTTATGAAAGGTCAAAGGTCAAAAGTTGAGATGCTGTGATAGCTAAAAGAAATGTTTGGCCATAACTTAAGTATTCATGAACTATGGAATATTAGTTTACACAAATGTTAGTTAGGTAGAGGCACTGCTTTTCAACAGGCAAGGCAGGCTACTGCTCGGGAGGTCCCAGGCCAGTAGGGGGCCCCTGTGTGTGTTGTGTAAGCCTGATTTGACAAATCATGTGATAGAAATGTAGTTTAGATTTTAATAGATTGATTATCACCAGATTTATGGAGCACCATTTGTTATCTTCCCATTTGTCTTTTCCATTGTTATTTGTTTCTTCATTCGTTAAGTTTTGTATTATGTTAGGAAAGAATACAGCTGGCTTCCATGATTTTTGTTGTATTTCTCATCTCTGAAGCGTATAAAACTGCTGCTTTGAATCCGAATTAAACCGTTCCTCCGGCCTTTCTTTGGAGTAGGAATATTGGGACTGACACAACATTTTGTAGTTTCCTTAAAAACTCGGGACGTAACAATGTCAAAATAGGGATCACTTCCATTTTGACAATAAAGAAACTGAATACTTTTTATCAAATGTCTTAAAAGTTATCTTTATGGTGGTGTCGGTAGCCTAGTGGTAGTGTGCAGAGACCATAATCCTGCAAGCGGGCGGCCCGGGTTTGAATCCGACCTGTGGCTAATTTCCTGAATGTCATTCCCCTCTCTTTAAAACACGATTTCTAACACGGTCCAATACCCTATCACTAAATAAAAAAAATTATAATAATAAACTTAAAATTAAAAAATTATCTCCCTGTATATCCCAGATGTGTGGTTAGTCATTGATCTTAAGTGCAACTTAAATGATTTGGGATACAACTGTGCAGTTAGCTCTCAATTGTACATTTCAGGCACACAATAGCACGATATAGAAAATGTTAGTCTGCTTCCTGGCATGAAGTTTAGTGCAGAAATTCATGCTTCCCAGAAAATGAATCCAGTCACTCTCACTATGTCACAAATCTTGTTTCATCATCGGGTCAAAGTTTTAAAAATTTCTGTCAACATCTCAACTGATAACTCCATATCCACTTGTTGGATTGGTACGAAATGTTTGACAGATATTCATGAGAAGGTGAACCACACTGACTTTCATGACAACTCCATGAATTTTCCCTGTTGTACCAACATGTGGCTTAACTTTGGGTCATCTGATAGGAAAAACTTGACCACTGTATGGATTGCCATAAAATTAGGTTTAGATGTCAGTGTCTCCTTGTTGTCATGTAGTTAAAAAATTCCATCAACTTGAATAATTTGGTTATTCATCAAATACCTGTTACACTGTTGCCCTTTCTATCAGCTTCAGCTCGTCTCAGACACAGGTGATGTCACGCATACATCCAGCTTTCTGTCTCTCCTTGTCCTTCTGCCTGATTGACAGCTCTGTGACTCTCATGTTATCTTATTCCCACCTGCTACAACAGAACAACTTATTCCTCCTCCACTGTCTGTCTGTCACATTCTCTATGTGAAGGCAGACGCAAAAAAAAGCCAAGACTCACTTCGTCCCCTTGGTTTGAGTACTTTGAGAAAGCTGATTTTTTGCAGGGTAAAAAGAGATAAGTGTAAAAACCAGCAGGCTCTATCTAACACGTCATGCTGTTCGGATAAGGCCTTGGATTTTCATGTCACTGTGATATGTATAAAAAAAGGTTTTGGCAATGATTACTGGAAACTGAAGATTTAACCGTTAATTTTGTTCCCATGAGTTTGGCTGTAACTGTGACATGTGTCAAGTCTCACAGAAGCTAACTGATTAAAATAGTCAAGTAGCTTCACATTTTTAGTGTCAATAGAATATTTCATCGAGAGCAGGAAAAAAAATTGGCTGCTTTGAAGGGGACAAATGAGACAATAAAAGAGGAGAGACCCGAAGAGAACTCGAGGTCAGCTCCTTTGATTTTGGTTTCAATTTATTCACAGTCTGAATAGAAACATCAATTTGAATTTACAAAAGTGCAACCTTCACTCGGTTGTGATGAACACGGCATCCTTTCAATGCAAGAACTCTTTAAATATTTTAATCAGCATATTAAAAAAAACTCACTGAATTAAGATGTTACAAAGAAAACTTGACACCGGCTGAATTTGAGATTTCACCCTCATTTATGACAACTGTCAAAATGTATTAGTTAATATTGATATACTGATGTTGCTTTAAATAAAGGTCAGAGATTTTAATGACTTCTGGATGTGTTTTTTTGTGGTGTTGAGTTTAATCATCAATTAATGTCCATCACTGAGAGATGAAATTCACCTCAGGCTCCACATTGGACCTAAAAATTATTTTTAGAAGAGGCCCCAGTGACCTTGTACGAGTAGCCACTTTATGAGCTGTAGCCAGTGCTCTTTAAAGATGGAAAAGATTTGTGAAATGAAATAATTCACCATTGAGACAATCCAACGAAGGATGAGTATAAATGCCTATTCTCTGTCATACTGTCACAGAGGAAGGCAGATAGATTACGCACTGATTAGATACTGTCAGTCATGTCTTATCGAGGAAAGCACGGGAGCCGATCGGGGTGATTCTGCAACTAATTATTAGTCCAAATAAACCTCAAGTGTGCTGTGTCAATTAGATTATTTCATTGCACCCAATTGAGGTAGAGCCTCCCTTATCACGAGTTTCAGATCGGCTGCCTCCAACAGAGCACCTGCACTAGCCAAAGAGAGTGAGCAGGCTGAGGAAGCATCACCAATTGCGTACTTCTACAGCTCACAAACATGGCAGTGAACATAAACACAACACAAGTGCAGACCCTTTATAATAGACAGCCAGCTGACAATGACGATCGTCCGCAATACTTGTTTTTTCTTAAGTCACGTTTGATCACTCAAGTTTATGAGATCTCTTGTCTCAATCTTTAATCTTCATTGAAATAGCCGCCAAGCGTCGTTGTGAGATGCAAGTCAAGTCTCAGATCTTTATGTTTGAGACCTGTTTCTGACATATACATTCAATTTGTAGATCTGCAGCTCTTTTCAAAGTTACAGTCACGACAATGTTCATTATTTATTCAGCTGAAATTGCTATTTTTCCAGCTCTTCTTGCTTATAAATATTACACTTTTGTATGAGGAGAGGAGAGAGTAATCTACCTTGTACACAGAGTTGGCAGTGCACACACACACACACACACACACACACACACACACACACACACACACACGCGCACACACTACTTAAACCATTTGGGGCCTGTGTGTGAGAGATATGCATGTTCAGTCTCAAGGTCGCAGCTACAGTATGAATCTGCTCTGTGTGTGTTTGGATGTGTGTATGTATGTGTGTGTGTTTGGATGTGTGTGTGTGTGTGTGTGTGTGTGTGTGTGTGTGTTTGTTTATTTTTTTAAAGACAGATAGAGAAAGTTGTGTGTGTTATTTTTCTCATGCATACTCAAGTCTGAGGTATGCAACCTGGTGTGGGAGTGTGTGAGCACACATTTGCTCAAGTAAGCACGTCTGCATACTCTGCACACACACACATACACACACACACACACACACACGCACACACACACACACACACACACACACACACACACACACACACACACACACACACACACACACACACACACACTCACTCACTCATCCAGAAACATACTTGAAGCCAGTTTTACTGCTCATCCTTCAACATGTTTGGTTTTTTGTTCACAGGTGAAGACAGATGTTGCAGTTGTCAAACAACAAGCCAAATGAAACTTACATGTGAAATGTGAATGTAGCCTGACTAGTTATCATTTGCACAATCTTGACATTCAAAAGATGGTTCCCAAAGATTAAAAAAAAACAAAAAAAACTGAGATGATCAATGAATGTACTCTTACTGTTTGTTTGCCTGTCTTTCATTCACTCAACTTTTATAAACTTGAATCAAAAGGACAATTGAGCAAGGAGGAGATTTTCTCCACAAAGTTCTGCTTTAAAATCACAGTTCTGTTCCACTTACCAGAATACATTTAATATCACACCATGTTCAGCCCCAGAGGATTAAATCTGCACCTCATACTGTATGTGTGCCTGCAGCATACTTTCAGAAAATCGAACCACATTCAAACACGTACCAATCAAAAATGCACTTATAAGAAACATGAAAAGGCTTTGTATGTTTGGTCTGCTTGCGTCACACTGGAGCCTCATATAGGAAGAAATATAGAAATGAATTCCAACAACCAACACAAACGCATGACAACCTTGAGATGGTCCCACACTGCAGTTTGGACTTGTAGGAAGCAGATTCATATTCATTTTGCATCAAGTTTCTCTTCCAAATCTATTATTCTCTGCCACTCTGCCAATGTATCTGCATGCCTAAAGAAGCAATTTGACTGAAAACATGGCCAAGAATGTCTCATTTAACCAGGAGTAAAATGTAAGTAATGAGTGGTTTTCTAAAGGTGAATTACTTTCATATATATATGTTGTGTGATGCTGTCCAAATGCCCAACTTCTTAATCACTTTGTCTAATATCTTGGACACTTCACTTGACTATTCCCCACACTCAATGCAATGCTGTCCACTGAGCCAAGAGGAGGAAGGGTTAGTCCAAACTCCAACTGGAGCCAGTCTTTCCCCACAGTGCTCACTGATTCAGCCAAGGCGGACTTGGTTGGCTCTTCTGTTTGTCCAGTCCCTGCTGTGGACATGATTTAAAGTAATGAACATGGTAAAATTGAGTTTTGTTCTTTTGCTTTCACTTTTGAGGATTCTTCCAGTTTAAGAACTTACTGTATATAAATTTAAAGCACAGTGGGATGTTCACTCTTTTGTTATGTTGACTTTTGAAGCCTCAAATTCAGCATTTTGGCCATGTTGATTTTTTTGGAACCAGAAGTGACTTTATTCGGATGATTGGATGGAGCTGGAAAAGGGTGAGGGATTGGTAGAAATGAAATGATGAAATGAATATGATGATGTTATAAAGCTAATTCAGGTGATGTCTACTTAGCTTGTTAACCATCATGTCTCCTGACTTCTGCACATCTCTGTTGGGAGAGTAAGCTGTGGCTGATCAACTATGTAACTTTAAAGAACCAATTGCCCATAATACAATGCAGATGTTCCAAAAAAGCACAAAAAGGCAGCTACATGGAGCTATTGTTGTTGCAAATCCCTAAATGCCTGTTTTTTATTGTCTTGTGCCTTTGTCCAGTCGTACTGTTTACCACTTGCACGTGTTTTCCAATGTGGTTTTATACTGCAAATGGCAATAAACTGAACCAAAACTAGCCACAATTAGGAGTCATTTTTAAATATGTACAAAGTGAATAATTGCTGAAAAGTTTAAGTGTTTTATCTATTAACTGCATTTATGGGACTATACACATTTACAAATAGTTTGCAACAATAATAGCTTCATGT
Source organism: Labrus bergylta (assembly GCF_963930695.1). Taxonomy (NCBI): domain Eukaryota; kingdom Metazoa; phylum Chordata; class Actinopteri; order Labriformes; family Labridae; genus Labrus; species Labrus bergylta. The sequence continues at coordinate 8,368,971 of NC_089209.1, read as the reverse complement.
GGCCAAGCAGCACCCACCTGAGATATACTCATGCTCCTAATATGCAGAAATTCAAGCCACTATAACTTCAATAATTGAGTTAAATGGAAAAAAATGACCCTTGTACAACTGTGTATAAGAGAAAGATTAACTATCCAGACCACATGCATTATTTTTACATATCTGTATTCATGTTTAATTCTATTGTAAAGTAGGGCAGTTTAATATGGAGCTAAATGGGAATTAACTCACTTGTGGAGGCAGCCTCAAGTGGCCATTTAAGGAACTTCAGTTTTTGTGCCCTGCATGTTTGGCTTAACTTTACAGAACCACAAGCCGCTGCTTTGTTAAGAAACACACTGACTGTTTAGAATAGTAGAAACATAAATTCAAAGCCTGAACTGGCAGGTTAATGTGAAATACTGATGTTTTTTTTCTTCTCATTCATTTTTTATTGAAAAACCATCATATTACAGACAGTACAACAGCCTAGCAAATGTATTTAATGTTAAACCGAGCTATCCCTCTAACCCCACACCCCCACCCCCTCCCCCCTCGTGAAACACTGATGTTGAATATTAGAGATATAAAGTGACAGATCTGACACAGACTGACATCTGATTGTCAGTGATTACTACTATGAAATGTGTTTTTCTGATGTGTGGCTGTTGAATCAGGATTACAAAGCAGCATTGTGTGTGTGTGTGTGTGTGTGTGTGTGTGTGTGTGTGTTCGTGAATGTGTATGTGTTTAAGTGTGTGTGTGTGTGTCTGCTCCTGGTCCAGTTGGCCTATAAGGCTGGCACTACCCACTTGTCTGTTCTGCTGTTACCATGACAATGCCCACCATGACAGGCCAACACCATATGGTTGCTATGGTAACGCTCCATTTTATTTGGCGGATGTCGTTGAACCAGGTGTATCTGCCAGCTGGTGACGACAGGTGGATGATGGGAGTGGGTGTGTGTATGTGTGTGTGGTTTTTTTTGCTTCTTTGAAAGCAGATACACCAAAAACATGGAGCCTCAAGGAGACAGAATAAACCAAAAAAAGAAGAATGTACTGAAGACTAATTCTACATGACTGATGATTAGAAGTATGATTCAAGGGCTGTGAGTCCCAGACTCATGAAGAAAATGCTGAAGAGCCCCGACACACTCAGCCAACAGTTGGCCATCGGGCTGCGTCTGACCATCGACTGCCTGTGAGTCCAGCACCATCAGGTTGGCCTGTGGAAGCTTCTGCTCTGCCAAATCAGCATTTTGAAGCAAGGACGCTGAGACTATGTGAGGGTGACGGATCTGAGTGGTTCTTCAGTAGTTATAAGTTGCACTTTTTAGAGAAATTGGCCACTTATACTACAAATTAGACAGAACTGTAGAGACAAAATACTTAAATTACTTACTAAAATGTGAAGAAATGCATCGATCTATTAACGCAGGTTACATGTTATTTTACCATTTTAATTGTGCTTTGTCCTACAACTTTCTTTAGTGTTTGTTCACTAACATCTTTAATCTGCTTTCCTTGATTTCCTTCAGTACAAACTGACTTGTCCTGACCCTCCTGCTTCTGGTTGTTCCCCCCTTCTATGTGTCTGCCTCCTTCAATTTATTCATCTGCAGAACGTTTTCTTAAGTCACCCAATGAAACAGAACTTGATTTTGAAACTTTTAATCATAACTGTATTCTCACAAACAGTTGAGATGATTATGAAGGTAGTTTGTTGTTAACAACATAGTGTACCGAAACAATCCAAAACTAAGATCTAAGATGGAGGATGACTCCCTCACGCTCTCTGATATCTGCAGAGCATAACGGGGAGACACAACTTCTTCTTCTAGTTTATTGAAAGTTGCAATCTTATACTAGTAAAATAAGAAAAATGCAAAAAACTCTTTGATACCATGTTTTTTTAAAACAATACAATCCCCATATATTTTGGCTTTGATATTATTGAAAAAGTTTTTCTTTTGTTAACTCTTACTTAAGTTTACAATTCTGGTTTCTTAAACTCCCTAGTTCATTTATTGCATTACCGCCCCCTGCGGTCAATTAGAGGAAAAAACGTGAAAGAGTCTACCCAAGGGCGAGAGGCAGAGTACACCCTGGACCTATGGCCAGTCGATCCCTGACACACAGAGACAAACAACCAGTCAAAATGACATCCACAGCTATGGATAATGTAGAGTCACCAATTAACCTGGCAAGCATGTCTTTGGACTGTGGGAGGAACACAGAGTACCTGCACGCATGCATGGTGAAACATGCAAACTCCACAAAGAAAGGCCCTGTCCAGCAGGGACTCAAATCAGAAGCCTTCTTACTGTGAGGCGACAGTGCTAACAACTTGTTACGGCCCCACCCACACCCCCTCTCCTGTGTGTCTTTGTGTGTGTGTGTGTGTGTGTGTGTGCGTTGGTGAATGTATTCTCCTGGCCAGATACCGTTCACCTGTGCTGCCTGCTGGAAAAGCTGCAGAATGCAATTAACCAATCAGAGGACAGCCCCTGCCTGCCCATTCCTTTAAGAAGCTTGGTCAACCAGCAGTCTGGGCGCAGCTTCGTTTGTTCTCAGCTCGCCACTGTGCCTCTCGTTGGCTTTCATCTTTATGTGTAGAAATGTTCTTAAAACTCATTTTACTGTTTGGACTGAATCAGGTATTAGTTTTGCTTCATAGCTCCATAGTGCTATCATAATTATAGCCATATTATAGCCAGCTACAGAGGTGATACTTGCACAATACAAAAACAAGCAACAAGGTATTTGACTAACAATGATGGACTTCCTTTTATCGCTTGTCTTAGACTGTTTGGCAGCTACTTCAGGGTGTGTTCAGTTGTCAGAAAGTATCAGACGCCAGAGTCAACAGATTCCAACATCTAACTGTCTGCATAACTACAATAGCTTTGCTCTGATTCAGCTGTGTGTGTGTGTGTGTGTGTGTGTGTGTATGAAATGAATGCTACACTGTAAAAAAAAAAAAATTAAAGGACCAGAGTGAGGCTCTATGACATTTATTATAGTTGGTGTACAAGAAATCACTGTACTTTGTTTGGGAACATTTGGCCCTAACAGGAAATGACTTGTTCTACTGGACATGAAGATATTACCTTTGAACATAAATGCTGTCATAAAATATGACTTGCTCTCTAAATTTACTGGGAGGAATTTTTTTTACAGAACTCAAAATAGTTTCTTATGTCATTCTTTTAATAAGGTGACTGTTCTTTTGTAAAATTCATAAAATACTTGCAGTTTTGGGACATTTTAGTTTTTACTTTGCGGGACAACATGTATGTGAGTCAGCGCTTTATCTTCATCTCAAAAACAGTTTGTACATTGAGAAAGTTGTCCCTCTGACTACTATCAATTGATTTAAAAATATGCAGCACCCTTGAAAAAGAATAGTACCACATAAATTTTGATTCATTCTGTTTTTTACATGTTTAATTTGGCTCCTTGGCACCGATATTGAGCATAAGAGAAGCCAGAAGACAAACAGTTTGCGCAGCCAATAGATTGTCTTTTATTAGCGCTTCCCAGTCACTCACAGTTATTGTGCATTGTGTTACAAAATAAGAAAGAAAAAATCGAAACACAACAACTTGCATTCCAACTTTAAAAAAAAAAAAAAAATCTTCAAAATTAAGGCATTTCAAGGTTGCAACACTCACAGAATCCAAGAAGTGTTTTTTTTTTTAGCACCACAAATCCATCCATCCACAAATTTTGCAACAATTTTTTGACCAGGGTTTGTCCCTCTGTGGATCATACTGAGTCTGAAGAATGGGTACGTTTTAAACTTGGGGTCACAGAGTTTATAACTGACATCCACAGCAGGCCAGAAAGGGCAGGCAACATGAGAAATGACATCAAGCTCAGGAAACTGTGCAAGAGTTTGCTCTTGCCAGAGGAGAGATGTGTGTGTGTGTGAGTCTTTGCTTTTCCCCGTGCATGTGTCTCAATGCACGCTGTAACTGTGTGCTGAGCTGTACACTATGAATATCTTTGTGTTTGTGTGTCTTTGCCTGTGGAGAGGAGACGAGGTAAATTCATATCAGACTGTTTTTGCTACAGGGCTGTAATTATGGCACTTTTTAATAACTATGCTTTATAATCATTTAGCACTGATGATACACACACACACACACACACACAGACAAACACACACACACACCTCTTGAGGCACTAATGAATTTAGATGTGATAGGCACCGAAGCTGAACTTAAGGGAGGTGGGGCAGAGAGAGATGGATGGATAAAGAGCGAGGAAGGCCAAGAGACAGAAAGGAAGGGAAACTTTGTTTTTAAGGGAACAAAATAACCAATTATGCATGACAATGTAATGTGGCAATGATCGTTTTTCATCACCGTGTTAGGGGAAAAAACTGATCAAGGCTCAATTAATGTGAACCCATTCTGATTTCTTGGAAAAGCAGAGAAAAAAATGTTTTTATTTCAATATCAGAGCTTGGCGGAACAAAGATATAATAGAAAAAAATCCTGCAACAAAGGTAATTATAATATTTCTTCCAGATTATTTTGCCTATTCTAGTTCTAAGTCTACGTCTAGGGTAAACAAACAAAATGTTAATTTGTGAGATTCTTCATCATCATCAGCATCAGAGAAAATGGATGCTTTGCTACTTGTTTATTCCCTTTAAAATGTCACTTATCTTTTTTTTGTTTTTAACTTATATCAGACAATTTAAAAGATTGAGAGAGAAAATGTTTTTTTTTTTTTTTTTGCTAAACTGTTGATTGGTCACAGTAGGGATGAGAATCGCAGGGTAACTCACAATCGGTAAGATAACTGACACGTGGCCAATGATAACCATATCATGATGCAGCCATTCTGTGATCATCAATACACTATATGGTAATACATCACGATATCAGACTGACTGAAGAATATCAAATGCCTCCAAAAGGTAAAGTGTAGGATTACTGTATTTAATCACTGCAATTTGTTGTCAGTTTCACTTCTTTTCACACTTCAACCATTCATTTTTTCACCACCGTTGGACATTATCCCATTGACTTCTTCTTATTATTATTATTATTATTATTCAGGCCCGCTAGAGCTTCTTCTTTGGCCTATTAAGATCTGTTCACATTACCCTCATTCATGTCATATGTCTCATGTTCCAGACTTATGCCTGCTGGGTTTACACATCTGCTCACTTGGACTTTGGCATGACTTTTCAGCGTCCGGTTAAAGACAGGGAAAGAAGCTGGACATTCATATTCAGATATGCACTCCTCAGGATGATGTCGGGAAGATTTCAGGAGAGCAGAGCATGTGTGGAAGGGTCTTTAGATGGCTCAGGTGTAGGGAGTCTCTTATGCTGCATATAAAACATGGTAGTATCTCAGTTCTGTCACCAATTGGTTTCTGAAGAGGTTTTATGAAAACCAACAATGGCTGTCCTCACATTGAGAATACACACTCCGACTAACTTCCGGCTAATCCAGAAGCGGGAAAAGATTCGGAGTTGAAGCAGGCTGAATGAATCTCATGTTTGCTGAAACACACACGTCTAGCTCGTTTAGCTGCTCATCTAGCTAGCATATGATGAAAACAAAACTTTTTGCACATTCGAATTGGCTTCATTTTCAACACTGGAGGTTTTCACTTGGTCACTATCCAAAAGGCTGGGATAATATAGCAGATAATGTTAATCAGTCTGATGAAGGTCTCAGGATGCTTAAAACCAAGCACTTGCCATAACATGTAACAGCATTGGTTAACCAATGCTTTTGCTGTCAAGACCGCTTTTTATGAGGTCTGCAGACGTCCGACGTCCACTGTATATGTGTACAACTGAATGCCCACAAAAGAGATTTAAGCCTTGAGTTTAAGGGGGGGAAGGGGAAAGGTTTTTAGATAAATTAACCATCCTGCTCTCCTCTCCTCTCTGCTCCTCTCCTCATACCTCATAGGTTTCGACAGGTACTGAGTGTGGCAGAGCTGAGTGAATTGGTTGCTGAGATGGGTCATTAGCTTTTCGCCCTTGCCATCGATCTGAGGCAGAGGAGATGGGGGAGAAAGAGAAAGAGAGGGACAGAGAGAGCGAGAGAGAGAGGGAGAGAGAGAGAGAGAGAAAGGAGCATGGCTGCGCTTTTAAATTGAGACGATTGAAGAGAATCAAACAGTGAATGGAGTGCCTGCAACAGGATTGGCCAGGTTAAATGGATTAAACTGTCTAGAATGCTTTGTTTTAACTTAATGTCACAGGTCCAGTAAGTGAGTCTGAAAAGACGGCCATTTTGTGCCCCATCGTGTGCATTGTATTTGCTTTATTTGGAAGCAGAAAATGGCATGAGTAAATCCATAAAAGCAGCTAAGAGGATTACTTTGGTCCCAGTTATCCAGACCAGCTAATCTACTGACAGCATTAATGAAGTTATTCTAAAGAGAAAGCAGTCTGAATGATCTTTTAATTAAGGAGTAGAACTGCTGTAATGTTCTCGCTGGAACATGATTGTAAAATTTCTCAAACTACGTGTAAGACTAATAGAGGCATTTCAAAGTTGAGATAAGGGTGATTCCCTTGATCCCCCTTCTGGCCTCAAACCATTTCTCCAATTGTCTTTTTGATGTGTAGTGAAATATCTTGACAACTGTTGGATGGATTGCCTTGAAATTGGGTACAGATTACTGTGTTCCATAGAGGATATCTTCAATGACTTTGTTGATTAAAATGAATATTCCCATTAAGCCAAGAGTCAATCAATGCTTCGACGTATTCTGTGAAATATCTCAACATCTACTGGAAGGCTTGGCACAATTGTTTGTCCAAAGGAAGACTGCTAGTGACTTCTACAATCGGCAGATTTTTCCAAACGGAGGGACCAATGGGTTGAAATGTTGTGAAATATTACGTAAACGCTGCATGATGGTGCAGTTGTTACTGTAGTTTCCCCGCAAGAAGGTTGCTGGTTTGAATTCCTGCATTGCTGGGCTCCCTCAGGATACTTTCAATACATCCAAAAGTCCAAAGTTAATTCTGTTTATTGGTAACGCTAAATTACCTGCAGCGGTGAATGTGTGAGCATATGGAGGCCTGTGAATCAGGCTTACAGCTTTAGAAGCGTTGATACTTGTGCTGATGGTGGGGCTTTGCTGCCAGCCTTTTGAGTGACTTCTTGTTAAACATCAAATATACCTACTAGAACTTAACGTATCATATTGGAGTTGGAGCTAATACATGTCTAACAACTGGTACTTTGACTGAAATAACTGCAACACAGAACAAAATCGCTCACAATACTTCATAGTTATGAAACTGTCAATCATTGAGTCGCAGTTAACCACAATGCTTGTATTGAGAGAAAGGTCTCTGTAGATTCGTCATAAAGCGAACAAGCAGGCAATAATGTTGCGCCCAGCCCTACCCAACCCCCACAGTTGCTTTTTTTGGGGAGGTGGGTTGGTTTAAGCACATGCTATGTACTCTGAGTGGAAAGGTTCAACATACCTTTGGTGAACCTACATCGCACATTCATTACATTCTTCAAAGCTAAGCTTAAAGTGGATGCAGTGCGATCAATTTAAAAGCTAATTTTTACATTCAGTATTTAGTCTACACAGGTACACAGAGGCCAACTTTAAACACAAACATTGATTTTACACATTACGAGACTGAGTCCATCAACTTCTGCTGTATGTTTAGTCTAGCCCAAGGAATGACGAATATTTGTTTTTACTTGTAGCAAGTAGGTCAGTGCAGTTGTTTGTCAGCCAGAACTGAGCAATACATTTTATGAATATTGTGAAAAATTCTGGCTGGACTTTGGGCCCATTAAGCTAACTACAATTTTGGAGTGAAGCAGTTTCCTACTCGATAAAATTTAATGAAAGTGAATTCCAGTCAAAAACAGACAATATTACCCAAATTGTAACACTGGTGTAAACAGCAAACTGAATAATATGGTTCATCCTTAACAAACAAAAATCATACAGTTAAAAAACAAATTATGTCTTGGACTATTTCTGCCCTCTTGGAGTGCATTTAAAGTCAGCGTTATCGTCAAGGGCATATTTGCATTAAGCTCAAAGAACTGCAGTGCCTAATGTTTTACAGAGCCACCAGACTTGATATAATTTTTTCAGTCTGTGCTGATTTCCCCAAACAGCCATTGTACCAACTGTTCGGCTGTTAGCAGTTAGCTAGCAAGCAACTCAAGCACCAACCATGTCTGTTAATGTGTGCCTGTTTGTGTTTTTTTGTGGCAGCTCAGCCTTTGACTGATCTCTAACCACAAATTCCATCTCTCTCTGTAATTTGCCTCCGGTTTCGCTCCTTTTTTCCTCTTGTCTCTGTGTGTTTATGGAGTTTTTTCATAAAGCCCTGGGATAAGCAGAAATTTGCTTTGTGTTCAGTCTGAATACACAGTTAGCCTTGGTTTCTCCTACACTCTCATCCTCCTTTTGTCTTCTCTCCTCCTATCAAGCGTTTCCCTTCACTTTGCCAACACCCTGTAATTATCCTGAAAGATGTGCTGTGTTTGTGTTTTCCCCTTTTCACCGTTCTTACATCCAGCCTCACATATCTGTTAGGCGCGTGGGTTGAGCTGCCTCGGATTCGACTACACGGTAAAACACCTCGATCCACTCTGCTCATCCCTTCCACCATCTTTGAAATCTTAACGAGCTGTGACATCACTGCCTCGCCGTTCTAACGGACTGTGACATCACTGCGGTTGTGTTTATTGATTAAAACGCTGGCAGCCTTCAGGAAGTTGAAATAAGATCCCAATCCAATCACGGCTCGACTTAATGGCATTAGTAGCTGCCATTGGCTGGCTGGTTGCTCGGTAACATGATTAGCGCTAAAGCAGTTTGATGTTAATGAGATTTGCTCTTATTGGTGTCTTATCAAATCACATCAGGGATTGCGCGTGCACGGACACATACTCACACTCACGCACACGCACACACCTTAAATTGCGAGAGGAGACACACAAATACAATCTACAGGTATTACTGCACACATCAGTGAAAGTGCTCGCTGAAAATTGCATACGATACAAACACGTGTATCTGATTTACACATAAAAATACACACAAAACGTACGATGACTTTTCTGCATAAAAAAGCAAATACGGTGTTCCAAAAAAACAGATCAAAAAACGTTGGTAGAAAAAAGGCTTCAGAGTACAGGAAGAGAGTAAAATACAAAACAGAACGATGAGCACAACTTGGTTTTGCCCCCAAGATGAGTCACAGGATGTTTACGATCCCCGACGAAAATGATTCTGTTAAAGCTGCAGATTTTGAAGTACAACAACAAACTGGAACACAGAGATAGAAGCGAGGAGATTTAGGTCTCCCCAGAATCCAACTTCTGCAGCAACATCGACAGCATCAATCTGCAGAGAAAAACCCCATCAATCCTCTGGAATTGATCCACTCAGAAAGCTGGAGCTAAGAGGTAAAACAGCCCCGTCGGGGTTATACAGTCATCCTGCGCTTTGAGATTCCCACCCGAGCAGCGTAGGCCGTTTTTTTTTCTTTCTTTTTTTAAACATCAACAGTTTAACGCGCTCAACATCTGCTTTGAATTTTTGTCAAGGGCTTATAATGTCAGATAAGTGGGGCTCAGAAATATTTGACAGTATCTTCTAGCTGCAAGTGTTGAGCATTTTATATCAACAGACTGCAAACCATGTCAGACATACCTATGAGACTGTAATAACAGCATGAATCCTAAAAAGTAGGAAATATCTACAGGCAAGGGTATTTGGATTTTTTTCCACCCAAACTGACACCAATCAATATTGGAGCATGAAGGTTTGAAGACTTTCACTACTCAAACACGCGGAGTCCTCTTAATGCAATGCTATGATCATTAACTTTTGGTTTTGGTGACTGGCTTCACAAATGGAGCAGCTCATAACAAACTGCCAACAGGCCTGGACCTGGTTATGAATATTCATGACCAACATACCGCAGAGACTTTATGTCCACTTGGAGCCAGCTAAATTTGTACTTGCATCTTTTCCTCACAGTGTACTTCTGTCAATGATAAACTTGTATTTTCCAAAAATGTCTGTTCAGAGACCTCCTCCAGAATAGATTGTTTTTGAAAGACTTTTGGGTTTAAAGTTCTTCTCCTTAAAAAATAAAAAATAAGTAGAAAAGTAGGGAAAAGTAGGGATCGATAAAAAATATATTACCCATTTAATGTTGACATTTTGCAAACCTAATAAAGTGTACTTCAGTCACTAAACATATCAAACATACGTTTGCCATGATGCCAGGTACAGACAGGATATGACTTTGGGCTCTCTCACATGAAAGATGATCAAAACGATTGATCATCTTGGCTGGTTCAAAACGGTCGTCCTACGGCGCACTGAGGAGCAAAGATGACTGATCTCCTCTTAAATTTGTCATCCTCTTAATTTTATACATTTCCATTGTCATTTCCATCCATGCATTAAAGGCTGGGCTCTCAAAATGAAAATCTTTTTCTGGCATGTTAAAAAAATGTCCTGCCCCAAAGTGTCACTTTTTCAGGTCGATTTTTGTGACAAATCACGACAATTTCAACTCCTCATTTAAAAAAAAATGTTTGGCTGTATCCCAAGCTGTCTAAATAAAAATGTCCAAAAACACAAAAATGATTATGTCGGATAGAAAACAAATGGTGGCAAACATATCTTACCACTTGACAGCATTTTTATGGACTTTTGATTTCTGGTTAATGTAGTTTTATTTCACTGTCAGGCTGTTGAATGATAATGAAACTGAGCATCACAAGGTTCTGTTTCAGATTTGAAATGTTCCTAAGTAAAGACTTCAAAATCCTGCAGGTGTTGGTTTGTATCTGCTTTAAGCCAAAGGCAGCAGTTACAGAGAGCCTGCTTTCTGTGTGTGTGTGTGTGTGTGTGTGTGTGTGTGTGTGTGTGTGTAGGTGCAGGGCTCCACTCTCTTTGTAGGCTGAAAATGCCAACTCCTCTTTTCACTCTTACTGATTCCCTTATAATTAATCAGCCATGCAATTATACTGCAGAATAGAGGGAGAGAACAAGAGAGAGAGAGAGAGAGAGGCAGAGAGAAACTGGGGAGAAGTAGAAAAAGAGAGAGAATCAAAAAAAAAACTTCTTTTTGAATCTATTGTGGGGGAGAAGTAGAAAAAAAAGTACGTAGACATAAAAAGAAAGAGAGATGGAGAAAGGGAGGGTTTCTCTTGAAAGGTGATAATAAGGAGCCCTTAAAAGAACAAATGAAAATGTCATTTCTCCCCTCCCCTTCCCCCTTTCACCCCCCCCCCCCCTTCTGTCCTGTGGAGGGATAATGAGGGGGAAAGGGAGAAAGTGAGGTGTTTCTCGACATGAAACCTTTTGTCGAAACATCTCTTGGTTCGTTCCTTCCCTTCCTCTCTTTTTCCTCGCACCCTGACATCTTTTCCTCCTCACCATCCACCTTTTTCTCCAGCCTCCCGCTTGGCACCCTTTGCCTTTTGTTGAGCTTTCCTTTTTTTTTGTCCCCCACCCTCTCTCGAGTCTGAAGACGTGTCTTCAACCACCCACGCCACCCCCCCCCCCCCTCCCCGTCCGCCTTCCTTTTTTCTCCCTTTCCAGCTCCATTATGCTGGACATTAATTCCAGGTTGTTATCAAGACGATAGGTTCGGATTGGGCCAGAGCTGAGACTATGTCCCTGATCTCAGCCAATGGAAAGGTCAGCTATTATGCTAATAGGACACAGTTTGATATTAGAACCGCTCTCTTTGTTCCACACAAGTTTCATTACTCTGGAGAAGCTCTCATTACAGAGAGCAACGCCTCACTCCAGCTCTCTTTTGTTGAGAGTATAATACACGAGGCGGATGAATGGAGGAACTCTGTCTCCTCACTTTAAATACGCTGCTGAGGTGTCCTTGAGCAACATAATTAACATGCGACTTCTCAGCCGGTTCTTGATTCCAAGTCGTCCAATATGACAGCTTGATCGGTGGCCCAACAGGTCAACATATGATGTTGTAGGTAACCCTCTAGCTGTCCTGTATCTCATTGCCTTGGTGTGGTGCAAAAAGTCAGATGAAGCAGTATGAAGAACATTAAAGTCTGTTAGTAATGGTCATTGAGAGCAATGGATGGGTCAAAGAAACACAGGACTATCATCCAGGGCACAGAGGGTAGACCTTCTTTAAGATGTGGATAGCCTGTTAAGTTACATTACTGTTGATTGTTAGTTTATAAGAACATATTTGTCAGACAGCTTTATTTTTAAAAATCTACTGGGATTTGTCTCTTGTACTTTATTGCTAACTTGAATCCATCCATCCATTTTCTTCTCCTTATCCGAGGTCAAGTCGCAGTGGCATCAAGGGAAGTAAGTCAACCCGGAAATCCCTCTTTTTTTCCAGCTCCACCTGAGAGGAGCCAAGATGTCTCCAGGCCAGACAGGATATATAACCCTCCAGTGAGCTCTGGGTCTGCTATGGGTTTACTCCCAGTGGGAGGCGTGCCCAGAAAACCTTAATAATAAAGCCCTGTTTCCACCAAGCAGTCCGGTTCAGTTCGGTAATGTACGGTACGGTACCCATTTATTGGCGTTTCCACCGTCAAAAGTTGGGAATGGTACCAAACTAAGGGATCCATTTTTTGGTACCCTACTGTCGGGGTGCCAAGGGTACCAATTTGACCCTAAGTGGTCCCTTTTGTTAACTGTGTCCTGTTCTTCTTCTTCGTTGAACTTAATTAATAGCGGGCTACACTGTGTTGAGCTGCTGTGATGTCACACTATTACGTAGCTGCATGGCTATCTCCATCTGGCTTACACTCCGCTTACCAAATAAGGATATGGTTGGCTGTGGAAACGCAAGCAAGATCAGGGTTTACTGTAGCGAACTGAACCAAACTGCACTGAACCAAACTGGACCGCTTGGTGGAAACGGGGCTAAAAAAAGGGAGGCGTCCAGGAGGCATCAAACCCCCTCAACTGGCTCCTTTTAATGTGAAGAAGTAGCAGTTCTACTCCGAGCTTCCCCTTAATGTTTAAACTCTTCAATATATCTCTGAGGCTGAGCCCAGCCACCCTCCAGTGGAAACTTATTTCGGCTGCTTGTATCCCAGTCTTATTCTTTCAGTCACTACCTATAGTTCATAACCACAGGTGAGGGTTGGAACGAAGACCCACCGGTAAATCGAGAGCTATAGACAGTTAATAAGAGTAGTTTCCTCATTTACACATCGGGTACAAATGTCTGGAATATTAGCAGACACATGATGACGTTTTACATGAGTTAAGGACATTCTCATCAACCATTTATATTGAAGTAATTTACATCTTGAATTTATGGTCTGCTTTTGTGCCTTTAAAAAACATGCCTCATCCCTAATCTGCCTGTAATCAGTCTTCTAAGGGTTCAGTTTGTCTAATGTTGAATCTTTAGTATTACTCATTTATATGTTGTAGAATTTAGAAAGATGGCCCTTCCCTTCCAAATTATGGGATATTTATTCAAGTTTTGATACAGGTGGTTGTTGTCTTCATGCAGCCCTTCTCTAGAATGTCTGGAAATTTTCGGGAGCTTTCTGCTCTTGTGAAAGGGCTAAGGAGGGCTATGAAAACCGCACATTCAGACAAAAAGACATCCAAAGGACTAAATTGTTATTGTGCCTCAAGAAAAAAATCCATTTTCATCCATATCAGAAGTGAGGTTATCGAGCACTGAGAAATCTGTCATTTTCAGTGAAAAGTGAGAGCAGGTCTGTGGGCAGCATGGCAGGCGAAGCAGGGAACAGGCTTGGTCTCATAGAAACAGCTGTGAAACTGCAGGTGAGTCATGTTGAGCTATTTGAGGCCGTCTGAGCACACTGTGCTTGACCAGTGACATGACAGCTCTGATTCTTCTGTCAGAGAAGAAAAGGTAACGCATGCTGTGTGTGGTTTTAGTCTGATGTGTGTGCTGTACCTGAGATGTCTGAACAATGGGCGCCAACGGGTGCAGCTCTTTATAGTCGGCACATAATGCTGGACAGTTTCCATATTTCTCTCTCTGTGCACAGAGTATACTATGACTTTATTCATAAAAATAACTACTAGTAGTAGTAATGATGATATATGTATGATTATAATTGTAATAGTTGAAGTCAACAGCTCATATATTTACCTCATAAATTTCAATCTTTTGAAAGTTACAATTTTTTTTTAGCAGTGGTGGAGAACTCAAAACTCAAAAGCAATACAGCATCCCAATATCACTTGTCACAGCTTCTCAATGTGGACCTTATTAAAGTATAACTTCTTGATATACGGCTTACGGCATCTATCCAATGAACACATCGTAGCTAACGTTATTTTGCTCTGTAATCATATTATCCCATGCTAAGTTGATAACAGAGCGTCCAATTAAGCCATTGACATTAGAGTTCAATGGTTTGCTCCAAATTATAATCTTTAAAAAAATGCTAAAGAAAATCCAGAAACAGGAATACAGTACACCAGTAAAGTTCAATAACGTCATCATGATATCAGCACTTGAAGTTCAGTATTTAAGTAAATGTACTTAGTTACTTTCAGATTTGTTATGATATTGTATTATTGACATATGTTGGCTGGTGATTTTTTTTCTTGGCTTACTGTCAATTGGCAGATATACAAAATAGTTAATTTCTGTTCTCCAGAGAAATGTTTACGTTAATAGAGACTAAAAGGAAGATGAACTAAACATTTGATTTCTACTGTTAAAGATACAGTTGATGAACAGCATCAAATTATAGAGCAATATGTTCCTTATTAGGACGTCATCAAACATGGTGGCAAAACTTTTAAAAAAAGTTAAGCATTTTTTTTGTTTTAGAACTTTAACACTGAAAATAAAATGTAATTGCCAATTAGGGCCTGAGAAACGAAGACCGAGTTGAAACGAAGACCTAGTTGAAACTCTGCTCCTCTCCTCGTCTCCGTGTTCCCGCAGAGAAACAAGGACGTCGCAGAGAGGCTGCGTGGGTCTGCAGGCGACACACTGCTTATCGTCAGGGAGAGACTTCAGGAGGATTCTGTTACGGAGCGGCGGGGAGGCTGAGGCCAGCTGGACCAGACTGATCAGAGAGCCACGAAACACACCGAGGAATCAGACCAGACTATTAACAAAAGATGGAGGGCCTTTGAACGTGTGTGTGTGTGTGTGTGTGTGTGTGTCTCTGTATCGGTCTCATTTCTCCCTCCGTCTAAAATTGTGTGTGTGTGTGTGTGTGTGTGGAGAGACCAGATGGGAGGTTGAGGAATCAGTAAATTAATCCTCAACACATCGCAGAGCACTAATTACTGATTAATAACCACTGGACTGCTCTGTGTGTGTGTGTCTATTTTTGTTCTCATACAAACACTTACACACAAATACAGGTATATGGGGTTATTTTTAGTTTGGATGTATCTAGAATAATAAGGAAGAAGAGGGGAGAGGTAGGTCAAAAGAACTCAAATCGGATAAAGGAAAACGATAAAACGAGAGAGAGAGAGAGAGAGAGAGAGAGAGAGAGAGAGAGAGAGAGAGAGAATGAGAGATGGGGTGGGATGTGGCGATGCAGAGGGAATGCAAGTCTATTGTCTTTTCATCACAGAGCGCTCATTGTTTCTAATCCACTTACGCACACAGGGGTAACTGACACACACACACACACACACTACACACACACACATACACTGTTTCAATTTAGGCATTTAGCTGGCAACATACAAACAGTGTGGACATACACACACTACACAAAAACAAATCCCTTACCAGGCTTAGTCTAATTGTTTCATTGTCTGTTGTTACACTGGAGAGGAGTCATATTCATCTCTGCATAAATACTGTCAGCCGGTTCTCATTCCAATGTAAATAAGCAGCTCAGACTGCAGCCCTGTAATTCAAACTATGACACACTACTAACCAGATGTGGGAGAAAATATTGATACGGCGACATATCATGGTCCTGCCTTGTTGTGATACAATTATTGTATATCACTGTTGCCAAATGTTGGTATTTATATACATGAAGCAATCAAAACAAAGTTCCCTGGCAATTTGAATCATCCCCGTCGCTACTTCGCTACTAAAGGCGACGCTTATGAACGAGGGTAACGTGAACCGAAGTTGATTGACCACAGAAGAAGTCGAAATTAAAAATTAGAAGACAGCAGGGTCAAAAAGATGTAAAGAGATGAAACATGATCAGAGGTGAAACCTACACCAAACTTCAGTGGATAAGTATGTGATGTGGATTTCCTTGTTGTTGATATGTTTGATGATGAAGAAATTCGCTGTTGAGACTGACTTGCTTTCAAAGAGTATCATTTTATTTAAGCAAGAAACAGAGTCACTGGTCGCGTCTGACCAGGAGGATCAAGAAGCCAAATAATGATCTCTCGCGAACATACAGAGACAATTTGCCTGTATGCATCTAAACATCTGCTTTTCGTCATGGGTCATAAAAAACATCATGTAACACATCCATATTTGGCAATACTCTTACACAACACCTCAATGTAAACATTCAACTTGAGGGGACTCCTAAATCTCCTTCAGATACAAACTCTCTCCAGATGTACACGTTATTAACTTAAAGGAGCAGTATATTATCTCTGTCCTAGTTCCGTCAGACACTTCATATGTTAATGCTACTCGTTACCTTATAGGGACATTTTATACTCTTCAGTTAATCATATATCCTGATGTATTATTATATAGTTTTCTTGCTCTATATCGATTATCACAGAATCATTACATTTTGACATTATTGTTACCATGGGCCACATATCAGGTATTGTATTGTAATGTGATCTACTATTCCATCTCTACTATGGACTACTACTACTATTCCATCTCCTGGGACTAACCCCATTCATTTCGAATATGTTATTTATTAATGTTCTCATGGAGTCAGGTGACTTAGAATAAAGAGCAGTTAGCGTTAATACTCTACATTAGATACGCATGCAGATTTAGACAAAGCTGTAAGCCCGCCTACCCGTATCCCTGCGACATGATTGGCTGTTCTTCGTCTTTTACTTCTTCTCTTTAATGTCGGATGGTGTCTACAGTTATAGACACATTAGCGCCCCCCTCTGTCCCAGTGTTTGTGTGGTGTAATTACAAGTTTAATTTATCAAACTTTTATTTAACATTTGTCATATTTATGTTCAGAAAAATTAAAATCGCGATAATTATCGTAGATATCTGTTTATTGAGATATACAAATCGCTGTCCGATGACTGCCGATAGGAGCTAGGATGTCAATATGGCGGATGGCATTCTGCCTGTTTTTGCTCTCCATCCAGACTGTTTTTCCTGCATACACTAAAGCCTGGTAGTACCTTAGACTGTCAATATTAATGGACGATGGTGAGTCTGTGTATTGTGTTTTATTTTAAAAATCGACTGGACACTCTGTGCGTTTCCCTTTCTCACTTCTAGTCCAGCTCGCTCTATTATGTCCAGCTTGACGTGTGCTTGCAGCGAGCTCAGTAGAAAATAGATTTGCAGCATATTTGTAAACGGAGCAGTGCGTAGTGGTGCTGCTGGTGTGTGTAAATTGGCAGTAAGAGCTGAAGCTGACGCAGGTTTTAAGCCTCTTGATAAACAGTTACATCGTGCCTGCTTGTCAGTCAGGTCAGCTAGGCGCACTGTTGAGAAGACTGCATATCCTTCATAAAATCAAAACAGAAGAGTTATCACAAATATTCTCCATCCGTACAGTGTTTGCAGAAAGCGACATGAGCTGATAAGACCAACGTCATTTTTTTTAACCAGGCTGTAAACATGTTAAATTCTGTTGCAAAAATGGCTTTTTTGAATGCGTGTGTATATGACTTCCTGTGCTTCTGCAGCCAGCCTCAAGCGGACGCTCGACAAACTGCAGGATCTTGCACTTCTGCATCGGCTTCATTTTTAAATAACAGCCGCTTGTCCGTACATGATTGTTCCAAACTATTCACACTACAAATAAAAGCTAGAACGCTAAACCATCCAGAGCCCCAAGTGCATGTCCTGCATTTTTACACAGAATCTGTAAAAAGAGAGTAACGTCAAACAGACTGTCAGCATGGTCACCTGGATCTCGCTGTGTCCCTTTAAGAGGGACAGTGAGAGTTGGACGGTCTGAAAACTCTGCACTCATAACTCAACATAATGGACAGACAGAGAGAGAGGGGGAGGAAGATGGAGGAAGACACAGAGAGTGTGAGTGAATGTGTCCCACACTTGATCATGCAATATTACCGCTCTAATAGATAAAGTAAAAAATGCTGAGTTGTAGTTTTCCCACCTCTCTGCTGGACCATCTATCTCACTAACTGCGGCAGCCTGAAGAAGCTGCTATTTCTACAGGAAATTACCATAGAGTCTTTACTTCCCTTTGGAATGACCACATTAGCCTTATCTCCAGCAGAAAAAGACTTCAGAGCTATTCCCACTGAAGCTCTCAGATGGACACTATATTCCCACTGTGGCTTTTCATTTGCACAAAATAAAAGTTTAATTGAAAAGTTACTAAGTGTTTTGTGTGATGTTTAAATCAAGTGACCCCTGTGAGACCCTAGAACCCAAGAAACTCATTTACGTGTATATAAATGTAGATTTCTGGCATTCGTTCATTATACGTTCCCATTGATAAGGGATTATTAAAAAATCCTTCACCAATCCATTTTGAACATAGACTTTTTTCTCACCAGCAGAAAAAAAGATGGTCCACTTTTTAAAAAAAACCCACTTTAGGGGTTATGACCCTCAACAACATTTCACGATCTCCTCATTTCAACCGGGAAGCTGAGAGCAGCAATAAATTACATTATTATGGCGGTAATTCAGTGGGGAATAATATTTTTAATGTCCCCTCTATATTCTGCCATTCATTTCATTCAGGTTTTTATTGTATAGAACTATTTTAAAATATCCTCCCCAAAGGAAATACCATCTTATCATCATCTGACTCTTGTAAAAAAAAACGTGTTTTACCGTAAAAGTCATACTCAAGCCTAACTCGGAGAAAGCAAGTCGAGCAAAGACTTGTGAAACTACCAAATAAAAATGAGAAAACAAGGAAATTCAAAAATAAATGTATCGCCATGAAAGTTGGCAAACTTGATCTGCAGATTACTTTCATGAGCTATGATAGTAAAGAACTAAAGCAGCCAATAAATGAACCTCGAGTTGAGATTGTTTAATTAACTATATATACTATATTTTCTGTTGAAGGTAAAATACAAGAGAATAAAATCGTAGTTTTTCAAAATAAAAACTTTTTTGTAGAATGTTAATATATTTGATGTGAAATAGTTGTTTCCATATTCTCTGTTTAAGGTAATATTTCTGCATTTAGTTGCTGAATAAAGTATTAGAAGCCCTTCATTTGAGACTCACAGTTGAGGTTGTCAATGGCTTACACAACATAACACAACATTGGTTGATTCAGTTATAAGGCCCCTCTTCTTTGGAATCATCTACCAGTCAGGGTCCAGCAGGCAGACACACTCTCTTTTGAAGAATTGACTAAAATCTTTCCTTTTTGATAAAGCTTATAGTAAGGGCTGGTGCAGGTATGGAACAGCTCTGAGTTATGCTGCTATAGGCTTAGACTGCCGGGGGGGGGGGGGGGGGGGGGGCTAGCACCTTGAGCTCCTCTCTCTCTCTCTCTCTCTCTCTCTCTCTCTCTCTCTCTGTGCGTTCACATCATATTACTGCATGTCACTATCTGTAAATCTTCATGTACTGTAAGTTACTGAGCACATACTTAGAGGAGCTCTTAGAATTTGACAAAGTACTGTGATACAATTCTAAAAAAAAAAAAATGGATTAGAGGATTCTACTTTTTTCACCTCGTTCACACACACACACACACACACACACACACACACACACACACACACACACACACACAAGGATCATCCAGTATCCTGCTGTTGAACCAAAACAGACCAACAGCTGCTGAGCTCCAATATCACTAATGACTGGCCTCATAATATACACCACAGTTTGACATACACACTAGACCTGGCTTATAATCAGCGCAACATGTGTGCTGTGTATTATACACTATATGTGTGTGTGTGTGTGTGTGTGTGTGTGTGTGTGTGTGTGTGTGTGTGTGTGTGTGTGTGTGTGTGTGTGTGTGTGTGTGTGTGTGTGTCTCAGATGTGGGTCATTGTGTGTGCGATCTGTGTCTGATGACATTAATTTTTTTATCATCATCTGTCTGTCAACACCACAGCTGCTACAGCATAGAACCAGAAAAACTAGACTGGGAATTAAAAAATATATCTGTTACTCAGCTTTATACATGTGTCCCAGCATCAATGAAAACATGAACCTTTGAGAGAACCCCTCCATTAGGACACAAGCTGTATTTCTGAATGGGGTTAAAATAAGGACATTCATTTTACACCACAGTTCTCAATAATTGAATAAAAACAGAGAAAGAGGAAAGGGATAAATGTATTCCTCCAGTAGCCACCCATGACTAATGAGTGCTAAAGTGCTCCTTAAGTAGGTTTCAAGTATGTTGCTGTTGCTGAGGATGGGTAATTTTTTACACTGTGCATTGTGAAATTCAGTGCTGAGAAGCTCTGCGGAGACAAAAGCAGACACTGATGCAGAGTTTGAGGTCATGCAAAGTTCAGAAAATGGGGTACGGCTTCATGATTGTGGTTAAAATAACCATATCATAAAATTCCTTTTTATGTAGTTCATGAATACATTCCCTATTCTTACATCTTCAGGGAAACAAATGCAGCAGAGGAAGCTGATTTACTCACTGTAATGTCAAATATGTGTAACAGGCTGTCTGTACACCGGTAACTTTGTGGCCACTTGGGGGCAGCAGAAACAAGCTGTGATAATTTCGACATATTATCAACTTTAAAACCGATATGGTGAACAGTTGCTTTCTCAATCAGCAGCTTTGGACCAACATGTTTATTCACAATCATGTTTTTGCCTTTTAGAAAGTTATAGTCCGAGTCTAATGCTCTTTTTTTTTTTAAATCGCTCGGTTTTTGGTCATCACCATCCAGGAAATATTTGTCTCTTGTATTGTGTGATGTGTTCCGCAGACAGCTCTTTTTCAGAAACAAATCTGCATGCTGCAAAAAAAACAAACTATGAGGGGCTAAAGGGAAGTCAAGTTGTGGGCCAGAGACTCTAAAAATTCAGTGGAACTTGTTGTCCACAGCTTTTATAGGATTTTACAAAGATGAGTGGCTTTAAGTGTCATATTGTCCCGTACCCCCAGAGATTTTACCGACTTGTGTTGTCTGCTACTGTACTTCTTTACTGCTGCTACCTGCTTTCAACAACATACATGCAGCATACTCACATTATTAACTATACAAAGAGATACTACTGCCCTCAACAACACCATGTATTCAACTCATTCATTCATGGTTTAGAGAAATATACATGACATGTGATATATTTTCAAATTGAATTGAGTTGAAATAAAAAACTGGAATTGTGTTGAACTATCACATGATATGCAAACACTATTTATTGCCTGTAAGTTACACTCATGTGCAGAGTTTGCATGTAAAACTTTTCAAACAGCATGTTATAATAGTTGCTTTAAGCCAAATTTGATATAATGGAGACAGCTGGCATACTTTACCCATTCAGTTACTGCCCAATTGTATTACCAACAAGTGTCTCCTCCAAAGTGTGATTCATTCCCTTAACCCTCTCTCTCTCTCTCTCTCTCTCTCTCTCTCTCTCTCTCAAATCTATTGTTTCAAATTTTTACTCATATTTTTTTGTTTACTGAGTCAGCCTCAGGAACGTTAGTATATTTGGTAACACGTAGCCGTTATATCTTGCTGATATATTGATGTTGCACAACACACGTCACTGCCCGAACACATTATTAAGAACTTGAGAACACAATTTTGATCAAAATGGCAACATTTTAGGACAAGACCAGACAATCCAGGAAATTAAAACTGTGATTAATGAGTTCATTAGAAAATGCCTCAAACTAGAAATGTTTGAATATATGTTGCATTTAAAAAATGGGTCATTTACTTGGCCTAAGGGAATATAAATCACCTTATTAAGGACACAATATAGTCACTGTTCATCCTACAGTTGTGTTCATACTATGTGAGTGTCATTTCTATCCACATCTGCTGACCTCCAGCTCAGAGAGATTAAATGTGACCCAGCCTTATTAGGGTGTTTAATCATCATAATGCTCTCATTATGCTGCTTACCGCCAGTGATGCAACAGCATTATTTCATTCTTTATGTTTGTTTAACCTTGTGTGTTAGCTGTGCATCAATTCTGATCTGCAGTGACAGTGGAGCTGGAGGCAGCGCTGCCATGGGTTCAGAAAGGAAAAGAAATCGAGAAATCGTCTGGCTTGTGATGGAATCCAGTAGAACATGCAACATTCAAAGCACACGATGTAGAAACAGATGAAAAAAACACTCCTCTGTGGTTTAGAAATGTAAGAAAGACAGCAGGTGCAGGAAGCACAGTGTTTTGACGAGCCTATTTTTAAAGGACATTGCTTGGATGAAAAGATCAATTTTGGGGATTTTTGGAACTCATTGCTGTTGCTGGCAGACGCGCAGTGGAGTGGGTTACAGCCAAAGGAGGTGCGAGCTTAGGGGGAGGAGGAGGAGGAAGGGGAAATTGCTAGAGCCGGTGGAGATGTGGACTGGTGAGCGCAGATAAAGTGGAGTGTTGCCAGAGCTGGATTTGCAGATGAGTTGGTCTGATGAATGAACGAGTACAGCGCTGATAGACTTGTAGGAGTGCCTGTAACTCGTTAATATTTATGACAGCAGAGGCCGACCAAAAGTGTTTTTTATGAGAGAACGTGCAGGACAGGTTGAGTGCTCAGAGAGACCAACCTAGCATGCTCCAGTAGACCCATTTGGTTTAATATATTCCCCACTGAAGCAACAGGTTTTCTACAGTAGTGTGAGATATATACCGTAAAATAGCAAAACATTTCAAGATAGTGAGTTTAGTAAAGAGTGTAAACACTTTGCATCATAGATTAAGGAAAAAATAGTGTAAAAAGTAGGGCTTTTTTTCAGTTCAGGGCTAAACAAAGCTCCTTTATCATCCCACTGTAAACGGTTTGTGTCTCTTGTTTTACCTGCAGCACAAAGTTTATCAGATTTTCTATAACCACTAGCTCTTTACAGGACAATAAAACATTTCCAACAGACTACTTTCTAAGCATTTCAAAGCAAGGATCCATTATTTTCCAAAAAAATCATTTAAAGGGATAAAAAAAATGTTTTCAGAAAATGTATCAGTAGCTGAAACTGCTTTTAGAATCAACTGTTCCATTTGTTTTTCAGCAGAAGCAGATGACCTAAGATGAAAATATGACCCCTGCTTAAAAAAATTGCATCCATAAAAAACTAAGTGAGCAGCTTAGCTCAGCCCTCGTAACTCCTTTCCTTTGTCTGCCACAGAATGTTAGAGAGACATTTTATTTATTTATTTACATATAAACTGCTTTATTTTTGTTTAAACACCTTAAAATATCTGGTTCCTTTCTTTTGCAGAGAAGTAAATCTTTGTGGATAACTTTGCTCCTGGTGAAAACCTTTGTGAAAAAATAAGAAAGAAATAACTGAGATACTGGTTTTGTTAACTTAACATTCTGCCATGTTGTTTCTGAATTGCTCCGTCTGCAAGGACCCAGCTAAAAGAAGAAAACTGCAGATATTTGAAAAACAAAACACCAGTCCACTGATGGCTCCTAATTAACTTATTGTGGCAACCATAATTAAAAGTGATGTAAAACAAAAGTGTAAATAGATAAAACGTGTTACAGCATGAGAAATAAGTTCCTAGCGGTTAGGTCGCGCCCCATGTATGAAGGCTTTAGTCCTCCAAGCCAACAGCCCCGGTTCAAGTCTGACCTGTGGCTCCTTTCCCGCATGTCCTCCCCCCTTCTACCAATTTCCTACTCCATCCACTGTCCTATCAAATAAAGGCAAAAGCCCAAAAAGAAATCTTAAAAAAAAAAGAAGAAATACATTCTTATTTCACCCTTAACATATATTTAAGCCACAATTTTTGGAAAGAAAGAAAATGTTTCATATTATTCTAATAAAAACTAGTTCCCATTACAGATCTGACCTGAATTCACCAAGCTGTTACCTCAGTTAAATTCACAGCAGCTGGAAGGAGAGCGTGAGCTGTAAAAGATGACCACATGGCCCTGTCCTGACCCCCTTGCATTTGCTCCAATTTCAAGGTCCTCCAGCTGACATAACATTTCATGGACTTGCACCATCTGAAAACCTGTCAGAACCCACAATGCAAAGCTGCTGGCTATTCAGGAAATTAACAAAAGAAAAATCTGCTTCTTTCTCCAACAGAACAACCTTTGGTGTCTGGAGTAATTTCTTCTTGCTTTTGAAAAGGGAACTTTGGAAACAGAACAAACCTGTTATCACAATGTGTCCTCATAAAGGTAACCTCTTATTACTGGCATGTTTATTCCTTGAATTATATTTGATCATTTCTGTACACATTATTTCTCAGCATGTAACCTAATGAATTAAACTTCTGGGGAACTCATTGTCAATCGTTTTACAAGACTCAAGGCCTTGGCCAACTTTTAGCTTCCTCTCTCTGATATTTCAGCTTGATTTTTCAACAATGCGCCATCTAACAAAAACTGAAAAGTAAAAAAAAAAACTTAAAAAAATATTTTCTTTGGATTTACAACCTTTTCATCCAACAATACAGGGGGAAAAAAGTCTAAAAAAGACGTAGTGTTTTTATCGGAGAGAAACAATTCACCAAACTAAGCCAATAAAGCTCCAGAGGGACGGCTGGCTGGGTTTCAGCTTCAACATCATATCGCTCTGAAAGCAGCTCGAAGCTGTGGGAGGCACTCGCATATACCGACACGCACACTCACACACATTTACTGTATGACTTACACATGCATACATTCACATGCACACACCCGCTGAGAATATATGGACCTGTGTATGGCTGTTTGAGCCGAGCCAAACTGATATGCAGACTTTCACACGCGCAGATCCAACCCCACACACATGCACACTGCCCTACAATCGCACTCCCACACACACACACACACACACACACACACACACACACACGTATATATAGTTTCCTCGCCAGCCAGATGCGAGAAGGATTAGCAAAGTTGGCAGTCAGCACAGAGCTCTTTATCCACTGAAGCTAATTCACTTTACCAGGCTACCTCTCCCTCTCTTTCTCACCGTCCATCTTTGTCTCCATCTTCACCTCATGAGCTCTCTATCCTTCTTTCTCTCACTTCAATCTTCACAGACGTCTCCCCTTTTTCTCACCCCCAGCTCTCTTTCTTTTGGTTCCAGATTTGCTTTGTCAGGCAGGTGAAGTTGTCTTGGAAAGCGCCCCCTTGCCTCTGGTGGTGCTGCTGATAAAGATGTAGCTCAGATGGATGACGCTATGGAAATTGATAACAGCCGTGTGTCAATGTGACCCAAATATTTGAAGCTATTTTGACTTATCTGACCCGCAGAAAGAAGGTCAGAGGTTTGGATTTAGATAAACCTGATAAATGAGGATTTATAGCGGTAGATCTTTGTTGTTAGTTTGACCTCGGATCCTGTCAATTTCAGCAAGATGATATCCACAAACATCGTCCCAGAAAGTGACACTGATTACTTCACTTATTCTTCTTACAGAACATGATCCTAGGATACCCGATGCTATTGCGGTTTGTCCGTTTCAAACTCAGTGTCCCGAGTCCAGAAGACTATCTGTAAATGTCCTCGTTTTCAGCAAAAATTGCCAAATTGTCATGTTTTTTAAGTTTTTCT
This sequence comes from Labrus bergylta, assembly GCF_963930695.1. Lineage (NCBI taxonomy): Eukaryota > Metazoa > Chordata > Actinopteri > Labriformes > Labridae > Labrus > Labrus bergylta. The sequence continues at coordinate 8,343,195 of NC_089209.1, read as the reverse complement.
GCCCCACTAATAATTCCAATGTAAAAACATAAATCAATAAAAAATGCTTCTAAATTCAACACCATGATCTGTTTGTCAGTCAGTCAATTTGTCATTGTCAATAATGTTGCCATACTAATAATATACTGATTTTGTTGTTTCTGTTATCATGCTAAAGAGAGAGTAAATAATGTCTTACCCTAAAAAGTACACAACAAATACACTCAATAGCGATATATTGTGATGCATTTTAGCCTCAGTAACCTCGGTGAGCTAACCTCAGAAATGTTTTTATCCTGTCCTGACAAAAACACCAATATTGTGAAGCCTACATAAATTACAAACAGACATGTGTGAGTATTTTAAACCTGGAGACATGTTGGTAATAGATATTACTCACTGGGTTATTTGGTAAACTACTGAAAGGAAAGGCTACACTTGATCACCACAGGGGTTTAAACCTAGGTCACACAATGACAGGACCGAAAGTGATCGCCATATGTCACATAGTGTTCATTATTGTCAAACAACTCACATTGTGTTGAGTGCATCTTGTGCATAATTGGCTCCAGTGGGAAAGACTGAAGTAACCTTTTATCCTGACCCCAAATGACCTGGCACAAGCTAACCCACTCTCTGTCAAATCACAGCCAATAAGGTCTGAAAACACAGTATAGCCTATCAGATAACTTAAAGGACAAATCACTGAACTTCACAGGAAAACATGAGTTAAAGAGGACTTTCCTGCAAAGTAATGATATGCATAGACTATAGCGTGCTCTCTTCTAAGGTGTAAGTGCTATAACGGCAATTCACAAAAGCATTAGAAACTGTATGGCAAAAGTCCGCCAGATAAATAGCATCATTTATCACAGAAAAGTAAAATTCCAGGTATACCTATAACCTATTGGGCTAAATGTTTGTTTTTTTTACAGTCGCAGCAATGAAAGGTACATAGTAAGTACTGCTTAATGATAAATCATTTGCCCCAGAAGCAGAGGTTGAGAGAGTAGGGTACAATGGAGTAAAAATATAGCTATACTTTAAAATGAATGTAACACAAACATTTGTAAACATCACAGAAGATTCATCATCACAGAAAAATACAGCTAGCTTATATGTTGTTGTTTTTTCAGTTCCACGTTTTAGTCTTTGAAGCTACTCACCTGCGTGGACGTTTTGCACAGTGGAGTAAAAGTCTGCTGTTTGTACAACTTCTTTGTCGTTAAATATAAGTCCACTTTCTTTGTCTTTAAATTATAAGTCCACTTTCTTTGTCGTTAAATTATAAGTCCACTTTCTTTGTCGTTAAATATAAGTCTACTTTCTTTGTCGTTAAATTATAAGTCCACTTCTCTCTTTGTCACACAGTGACCAGTCCTCTTCTCCGTCGACATTTTGAGCTGATGGCTGAATCTAAGCTGTGACAGAAGCTATGAATCACAACAGAAACAACCCAAACACCTCACTGGAGGTAGATGTTCAAAAGCAACGCAGGAAGATCCACTGTTTTGTTTTGTTTTGTTTTGTTTTGTTTTGTTTTGTTTTGTTTTGTTTTTGATTTGTAGCCTATTTTAGCAAGTATGGATCCAGCACCTGTTGGTCACGAAACATCTCAGGTGTGTTTGATTTGTTTCACTCAGCGTGCTGATTAAGGACTAGGCCTATATGAAAATGAATTAAACTTCTTATTTTAAAACACACACAAATGAAAAATAATTTCAGTCTCACAAAAAAGAGAGTAGCTAGGCCTAAATATATATTTATTTACCAAGAGATCAATGTGCTTATTCATTGTCTGGTGTTGTTGTTTCTTTTTAAAATCTAACCTACTCAGTTATGATTAAAGAACAGTAGCAAGAGAAAATGTGTGCTGTCACTGCCAAACACACATTTTCCAAGTCGAAGCTGTCTTCTCACACAATAGAACACGACTCTCATGTGCGAATAGTTTTAAGATCACTGCATCCTTAAGGTCTACAACTCAAGTCGAAATGGAAAACATTTTCAGACATGTTTTATCTTATAGTTGTTTCTCCCTTCTTCCTGACAGAAGTTTTCTGATAAATGGATGGATATAAAAAGGACATCATTTACACTTTTTTTTTTCCAACTTTTTTTTAATTGAACACAGCATTTTATTTCACCGTGAGAAGGTACATTTAAAACAGATGATAAGAAATGTGGATATAAGGAGAGAATGAGACATAACATGATCATTGCCGGACTTGAATCAATGACTGGTGCATGGTCAATATCTTGAACCGCACAGCCACTTAGCCTATAGCATGTTAAACTCAGTCAATACACCAGTGGTGTCTAAACTAACCAATATATTACATATCGTTTCGTACATATTCTCCTTATTGAATCTATTTAGCAGAACGCAAACTGTCTTGGTTGCTTGTGTTTTACATGTATTGTGTCTTATCTGTAAAACCTGTCTCAGTTCAGGCAAAATTCATCCAACAAAGGCAGTGTGCTCATTCATGTCAAACTTCAGTCTAAAACTGGGATTTTCAAAATGCATGTAAACATGTTAGTGTGACTGAAATCATACTTAGTGAAAAAGTCAAACTGACACACCTATGTTATGCGCTCTGGTTTTATACAGACATTTTAGAAAACTTTATTTAAGAAGACAAAAATGAAAGAAGGGAATGAAACAATATAAAAAGACAACAAAAGTGGAAGGAAGACTTATGTAGAAACGTCATCCTTTTCCCCACTAACAACACATCCTAATACCTAATGACAGAATCGGTGGGTTGTCAGTGACCTTCAAAAGAACTTGTGTGGCTGTAATACTCCTTTGTTCCTGTCATATAATAAATCCAGCCTCTAGTGGATGTTGCTCTTACAATTAGTGATGTGTAATTCGTGAACGATTCGTTCAAAACGAACAAATCATCTGGGTGAACGAACTGAACTGAATCACTGAAAAGAGTCGTTCATTTCTCCACTTCAGTTGCGCTCTCCTCTCTCCCGTCTCGTGTCTCTCTCTCCAGACTGTAAGAGTCGCTCCCGCCCTCCCTCTTCCTTTCATGTCAGTGATACATACTGACTGAACCAACAGGACGGAGTCGGTCGGTCGGGAGCTCTGTGTCACTAAAGCCCGCCCCTACTTCTCCCTCTCATGTCTCCAAAATTGAGGAAGTAGAAAATATATTATTTAACATTTAGGTGTCGCGAAAATGTATGTGCTTTTTATAGCTGCTGTCAGTTTACAAACGGCTTTTATATCCAACTCAATTTCACTCAGCTGACTGTTTTAACATCCACTAACGATCGTGTTTCAGTCAGTACAGTGTGTGTGTGTGTGTGTGTGTGTGTGTGTGTGTGTGTGTGTGTGTGTGTGACTGAGGCTGGTGACTTGCAGTCTCGCTCGTTCACGTTCAGTCAGTGGTTCGTTCACTGAACATACTGAGAGGAAGAGAGTGACTCGGAGGCGGAGCTCTCGTTCAGTTCGTTCACAGAACGAGAGCTCCGTCTCCGAGTCACTCTCTTCCTCTTCTTGTACTGAACAGAACGGTCGAGGAAAATAAATGTGATTGTTTTAGCAGCTTTCAGTTTGCAAAACTGTAGCTTTATCCAACTAAATTCTCAGCTCATTGGCTTATTATTCACCACCGGCTGTTCTCAGTACGATCGTGAGCAGAACTAAACGTTCAGCCGTGTTTCAGCTTATTAAAATCTGATTCACAGACAGAGCTGCGGAGAAGTACTGAACGATTCAGTGAACGAATCTTTTGAACGGATCACTTGACTGAACTGATTCTACTGATTCAGTACACTGAAAAGAACTGCTTTTCCCATCACTACTTACAATGAAGATGAAAAAAAAGGGTCATATTAATGTGCTAGCATAATAGACATATGTGGCTTAATCCTTCATTGACTAAGAGCAAATTGATTTTGTGAAGTTTCTTGTTGTTTCATGCTGTGTTCACTGCCTTCTTCCCCCTTATAGTTTTCTTTTCTTTTCCAAAAATAAAACTATATCAACTTCAGGGTTGCTTGTTGTGGTGTGTGTGCAAATGTGTTTCTGCATGTGTGTGTTTTTAAATTTCTAATGAGTGACTAACCAAGCTTTCCCACACATGCCTGAATCATCTGTAATCGCATCAAAGCCTCGCAATTGAGAACTTTCATTTTCTCTTCTCCCACTTTCTTTCTTTGTTTCTGTTGACCTTCTTTTACTCAACTGTGATTCACTTTTCTTGTGTTTGTCCTTCCTCGGTCTTATCTTTTTCCTGCTCATTTTTCTTTCCTTGTTGAGAAGATATTTTCAACAGAGTGAAAAATGAGACAATTTAAGCCTTCTCTATATACTTCCCTTTTTTTGTCTTTGTCTTTTCCTTTACTTTGTCTTTTATCTTCTTTCACAGTTAAACCCACTTCCATAATGCGTTGGAAGCACATAACAGCAGCAGAACTAAAGCCAAGTTTACTCTTACTTTCCAATATTCAAAACCACACACACACACACACACACACACACACGCACACACACACACACACACACACACACACACACACACACACACACACACACACACACACACACACACACACACACACAGTCCCTTGGTACATATGCTAACATCCCAAATTAAGACATGTGATAAGTAAACATTAGTCAGTGTTCTTCAGGCCAAAGGACAAGTAGATAAGTTAATGTTTATTTCACCCCAAGACTAATAAGAACATATATTATCTAATTTTTTTTCCCAGTATGCTCAACTCATAAACATAATTACAAGTGTTGTTAAATCACTTAAACAAAAGCCTTTGTCAAGGTGTGTACCAACTTTTGGACAATGTACCAACAAAAAAGATAAATGAAATAACGCCGCTCATTTCTTCTGTTTACAATGGCGACAGCATGAGAAATTAGATTTGAAATGTTGCTTTGTCATCCTCAGAGGTGAGAGGTGAAATAATGTGAAAAAACATATGGCTGATGCATCGATTTTTTTTGTTGTTGTTGTTGATTAATTCCGGCCTCACTTGTCACAATATGTAGTTACATTGTAGCCTATGGAATAAAGAAGAATTAGCAATACCTTATGTATTATTAAAACGATCAAAATAGAGACACTGAAAGATCCATCCATACATCACTTTCCATAAGTATCAATCCATCCATCCATCCATTTGTTGATCCATAATCCATTCATCTGTTGATCCATCCATTCATCTGTTGATCCATTCATCAATCCATCTATCCCTTTCCATAAGTATCAATCCATCATCCATCATCCATCATCCATCATCCATCATCCATCCATCCATCATCCATCATCCATCATCCATCATCCATCATCCATCCATCCATCATCCATCCATCCATCATCCATCCATCATCCATCATCCATCATCCATCATCCATCATCCATCATCCATCCATCCATCACCCATCATCCATCATCCATCCATCCATCCATCCATTCATCTGTTGATCCATCCATCTATTTATCTGTTGATCCATTCATCAATCCATCTATCCCTTTCCATAAGTATCAATCAATCAATCCATCCATCCATCCATCCATCCATCTGTTGATCCACCCATCCATCCATCCATGTCATTCAATCTGTCCATCCAACCATCTATCATTAGTCTGTTCATCCAGCTGTACGCTTATCTGTCCACCAATCAGTGCATTCATCTACTAATCCATCTACCATCCACCCAACAAGCCATTAGTCAGTCAATCGATGCATCCATCCATCCTTCCTATAACTCTTCCAGAAGTCTTTTCAGTGAACAGATCATACCAGATACACTACAGACGACCCCTACACTCAGTATACAAACATCCACCATCCTCTCTATCGCAGTGAGGCTGCTCCACTGCAGTCTGAGGTGAAACAGGCATGGCAGGATGAGTGTCATGGCCGCCCCGGTCACGCTGCCTGTCAAACCCATCAGCAAGGAGAAACTGGGGACTAACAGGGCCAGCAGATATGATGTCATCAACAAAGCTCCACGGATCAACAGGGCCAGATGAGACATGCGTCGACCTCCATGTTTAGAGTAGGAAAAGATGACATCATCTGCAAAAAACATTAGAGAAGAGATGTGGAAAGGTTCCACAGGAGATTTATCAGTAGGATTTGTTGACAATGTTACCAACTTCTGTTTATAGGTTGCTCTGTTGTTCATGATAAAATCATTTTGATGAGGAAACAGAAATAACTTATAGACATTACTTATTGCAAGAGTTGGAAATTGTGTTTAAAATAAAAGCTGTAGAAGACATGAAAGCTTTAAATGACATAATTGGGGTTACCTATGCATACTATTCTGTTATTTAATCCTTTTTAAACTTTTAATTTTCAATCTAATTTGCACTCTAAATATCCAATGGGTTTACTTGATACTGTATAATGCTCTCACATGCATTTATTTTACCTATTATAAAGCTCTTTTAGAATCATTTAAACTTAGTGGAACATGTGTACTGCAGCTACATTTGTTCAGTTCTATTATTGAATTTGCTGTCTGCTTTAACCTGTCTGATTCATTTAATCTTGTTCGAATTACAGGGACTTTTTGTAGTGTTAATCAAGGAGTGAAAATATAGAGAGGTTCCTTTGATTAGGTAGCTTTGTTTCACATACAGTATATTTTCTATACAGGCTTTATTGATAATACTTAACCTTTAATAAAATCATAATAAAGGTAATTCATGAGTCTCGGGTGTGGATGCCAGCCTGTTACATAGGTGGTGATTACAAAGAAAATACTGAAACACCTACAGAGATTTTCACCTGGAGGCTGCAAAGATGAGCACAATCTACTCCTGGTGACCTCTGGAGCAATTAAATGTCATGCTCAAGGAAATCTTGGTCGTATGGCAGAGTGAAAATGACCCTGATTAACCTTTTTTTTCTTCAATGCAGCTGGGATTTGAAACCTCCAGTCTGCAGGCCAGTTTCTCCAGGCTTCTGTTCCATCTAGAAATGTGTAATGGAAATGATAGCTTCCCTTAGCCCTGTGCAATCTACATATCAGTCAATATAACTTGTAAATAGTTGATCTACAGTCAGTCTTTATCATTAAACCTTGGATTTATTTCATGGGAACAAATTGACATTTTTTAAATAACTAGCCTGAAGGAACTCTTGCTTTATGTATGAAGACAATACAAGACAAGGTCAGGTGTTTGAATATAAAACAGATCTGTTAGTAACGTTCACCTCCAAGCAGACAGGTTTGCAGTATTTCTGCAGCAGAGTAGAATGGCAGAGGGTACGACAGCAGGGCTTTAGCCAGCAGACACAGGTTGATGAGAGGTCGCAGATCAGAGGGTAGGTTGTCTGTGATGACCTCACTGGTCTGTGTCCCCCAGGTCAGCACGGCCTAATGATGGAAGAAAACAATCAATGATGGCATAATGGAGTGATCAGTCAATCAATCACTCCATTAACTTGTCACATCTTCCATCCCTTCATCGGAGTCAATGCTTTGGCTAGATGTTGGGTTGAGTCAGGCCCTATGTAGAATTCAACAACAATATACAGAGTACATTACTTTTACAGCTACGTAGTTAACTGAGTGTTATTTGACCACATCATGTAAAAAAAACTATAGTATGGTTATTGACATTTTCTGCTGCTTGTCGGCTGGCTGGCGAGCTTCACCGTTGATATAAACTGTCATTGAATTCAAAATGATATTTACTTTCACTAACCAGTACAGAAAACATTGTTTTCATGATGCAGGCAGCACCGTGGGTCCAACCAAGCATGGTGTTAAACTTCCATCTGTTCTCCATACTGCCCTCTAGAGGAGGGAGGAAGATCTGTGAGGTGTATGAGAAGATGATGACGCCCACGGAGACGAGGAAGTCCTCCGGGTCCACAGACAGAGACAGAGAGGTCCATGACCAGCTGCTGGCTCGACTCAGACAGTACAGCATGACCAAAAGGCTGTCACAGGGTCAGAGATGACAGGAGAGAAGTTAGCGGAAGAAATATTTTATGACAGGAATTAAGACACTAAAGGGAATGTATTGACAATCTACTTTGATTTAGTTATCAAAAGTCCACTTCAGAAATCAGTGGGTGACGTCACTGACACTACGTCCATATTTTATACAGTCTATGGCAACACCTGGCATGAGAAATAAATCAAACACACAGTAACCTCGATGTGTAGCAGGTGAGCGCAGACAGCAAACACAGCAGCAGCTAAACAGCGACCACATGACTGAGAATGAGAGCAGATGACAGAGACCGCTTTTCTGTACAGATTTAATATCGGAGGTAAGTGTGTCCACTGATCCTCCAAGATTTCTAAATTGGCCACTCTAAGAACAAACGTAAAGTCACTTCTGTTCAGTCACCTAATCAGTATGTGAGCCAGGGAGCACAGCAGGCTGAAGGTGGAGACTGGTCTTAGATCAGTCAGCATCAGGCAGGGCAGGAGGAAGATCAGAGACACTAGAGAACACACTGATCGAGGAGCCGTAATCCATGAGAGACTGTCGGACATGAGGCTGGTGGAGACGACGAGATACAGCGTGCACGTCATCAACAGTTCAACCACCTGGAGAAATAAACAGGATGCAAAAAGAGAAAACAAAGCTGTCACAGGACCATTTGAAAGCATCAAACTGGTGATGAATTGTAAGTGATCTGCATCTTAAACAGCGCAGGATTAGTCCCTGAAAGATTAGTTTTCTATATGCCAGTATTGTGACATTAGCCTGCTTGCTTTAGACTCTGGAAGACTCTGCCATGCACACAACTGCATTTAAATCACACCAGACAAACATCAAATGACCCAGAGAGCATGCAGGTAGACAGGCAGGTAATCATCTATTGATTGCTGTCTGGATGTGAAGAGAATTTCATCAAATATAACAGAGTGCCTCCCAAACAAATTGCCAACCTCACCTTTAACTCCACTATTAAGTTTCCAATCAAGATTCTTTCTACTCTACTCTTTGCAAGAAACAGGGAGGTTAGTTTCAATAGTTTCAAAGAAAAGTTTCAAGACTTCAAGATGTGCAGACAAATATTTTCAGAGAAGAATCCTGTCTTTGTTGGTTTTTATACCTGAGATTACATTAAAGAAGTGGACATAAATTCTTAAAAAGATAGGAGGTTTTTTTGTGGAGTTGTATGAGGCACTTTTCTATATTAATTGTATGAGCTATAGGAGATGGCAGTCAGCATGGCCCCTTTATTGAGACTAAATGTAGTCTTTCTTTAAATTGGCTTAATTACATGATACAAGTGGCCCTGTTTGCAGCAGTGTATAGCCTAGCATCTGTGCCAACTCTGGCTGGTTTATCAGTAAAGGGCCCATGCTGACATGAGTCTCATATTTCTACTGACTAACACTTTTGCAACCTCGCCACAAAACAGAGAACTATCCATTTAAAGTGAAGCCAAATTTGAAGTCCCATAATCTTAAATGCTTTTAAAGCCAACACAGGGCAACTCCTCTGGTCCACTCAAAAAGAAGTCAGAATATGGAGTAGGAAAATAAATATTTTTCTTACTTTTATCACATCAGAACATATCTTATTAATCAGTTTATAATCTCAATCGCAAATTTCAAGTCTTCTTCAATACAGAATTATGTTTATTTTGTGAATTATCATCCCATTTAGGCTAAATTTACCGTATTTGGTGTGGTGTAATTCACAGATTGGCTACTCTGTGATTGACAAGTCAGTATGACAGCAACCTATCACTCAATTTAGAGTTAGAGTTATTATTATTCTGGATCCAAATAGGTGGCGATATAGTGTCCAACTTTCAATGATTGGTATTCATGTTTGTGTTACCTGAGCTACATTAACCATCCATCCCCAGAGTCCAGGCCAGTTGGAACACAGTCCTTTACAGCAGGCCTCCACTATGTCCTGGTAGCTGTGTCGGACTCGGACTTTTGACCCGGAGCCAGATCCTCCACTGAAAGATACAAACATCTTCTTACTGTGATAGATGTGTCTCGAGCATACAAGGAAAATATATTTTAAAAAAAGTAAGCTAAGCAAACTCCCCATCCCTCCAAAACTGTAAGCTGTGTTAAAGCTTGTATTATAATGTTTCAAGTCTTCTCAAGGTGTTTTTTCCCCCACAAATGGCAAAGAATATTCAAAATGAACCCAGCTCAATTGAACTAAATTAAATCTGAATTAAATTGGACTGCACCCTGCAAAAAACGAAGGAAAAGTTTAACCACAGTTTTACCAAACAACATATTAACACTCCTTTTAGCCGTGGTAATACTTTATAGTAGTGCACTGCGATAGACAAACATGTTTATTTTGGACCAAAAACCCCTTCTTCTCTGTATTCATGTCATACATCAAATGTGTTAAGATTCATAGGAGGAGTCTGAAAAGAGAATGGGGAACAAATATGAGTCAGAAATAATAATGGCATTGTTGAAAATTCATAGAGGACAGCATCAACTTCAGATTTAATCAACAACAACTGCAAAAAAAAAACCCATCTGTCAGCTCATTGACAGGTGCTCTGTGGGAAGTAGTGATGAGAAATGCGACAGCAATGCTAAAACAAAGTTAAGAGGAGAAGTTACCTATTTAGATGCTTTAGACTTATTTATAAAATCAATGGGACATATTGGAACCCCTACCTTTGTTCCTCTTCATACAGACAGGACACTAGAATCCTCCCCGTGTGGTTGCAGACCCAGGCCGACAGAACCAGCACAAAGAGACCCATGTACCCGGACCGGACCAGAGCAAAGGGTAAACCCAACACAAAGATACCCTGAGAGACAGGAAGAGCATGGAGTGGTAAATTCAAGACAAACGATAGGATACAATTTGAAAGGAAACAGTACGTTATGAGAATACCTGACACGATACAACGTGACATGACATGACACAACATACAGTACAATAGGACACAATACAGACCATACAATACGATACAATATGATACAATACAATACAATACAATACAATACTATACGATATAACATGACCCAACACAACATGACAAGACATACAATAGGATACAAAATAAAACGATACACTTTATTATCCTGTTGGGTACATTTATGTTGGACAAATTTACCTAAGTTAAAAATGTAATCAAAGTCACAATTGTATAATTTTAATTTAACCAAATTATAAAAACAAAGTAGGCAGAGGAATTGGTCAAAATGTTTTTAAAATTTGAGAAATATGAATCAAATACTACCTTTATTGCAATTTCTGGGGGGTAAATTAGTTCCGGTAAATTAAGAGTCTTATAAATTCAACCTCTAAATAAAATCCTTACATTCTGCATGATGCTCGTTTAGCACACTTAACTTCTCTTCATAAGAGATAATCCCTGAAAAGCACTTAATCATGAAAAGTCTAAATCTTATGTGGGAAAAGAACATGGGAGGACTGCTGAAGAGGAAATGAGGAGGAAAGAGAATAAAGGAGCGCTCATGGTTGGAAGATGAGGAGGCGCGAGGAGAGCTTTGGCCTGATGCCTGGAGAGTTTGAGGATGCAGGAGACCAGCAGAGGCAGAAGGAGGCAGAGAGCCGAGCTTTGGCCCTTCACCAAGGGAGAACTGAGGCGACTGCCAGAGGGAGGAGGAGAGGAGGAGAGGTGGAAGAAGGCAAGAAAAGAGGAAGACGGCTGAGGAGCAGGAGAAGGAGAAGTGCGGAGAGAGAGCAGGAGGTTGAAGGAGGAAGAGGACGATGATGAGGCGAGATCAGAGGAGACATGGAGCTGCTTTGATGGAGCTGCTGTGTTAGGGATGTAGAAACACGGATACACAGTTATAGGAGCACATATTGTGGATGCATAAACAGACACATTCTCTCGCTTTCAAGTCGTTATTTTGTAACTGGTGTCTGTCAGGCATATGCTGATAAAGCTTTGATGTTGAAATGGAGCTGCTGGCGATGAAAGCAGTTTGAGAGGAATCTGAGGCTCCAGTATCTGATTCCATCTCCCGTCTCAGTCTTTTTTTCTGTGGGGTTTTTGCCGGCTAATTCCTGAAGCAATCACAAACAGGTAGAATAAAGGAAGGGGAAAAAAATCCCTGATGATTCCTTCCAGCTCTATCCTGCCATAATCTGACACTTCGATAATCTGTTCATTCAGGGAATGTTGACCCGCAGCATATATGCCCTTTTTTTCATACTCGATATAAGCCAGGAGGCAACGCTGGTATTTCAGTGACATATGCTGAGAAAATGTTACACTCTCACCGCTTCTGTCTGGACTTTCCAGGTGTAAGATTTCAACCGCTGTCCTGCAGGTCATGCACAATATCTTAATGCAAGCACATGCCCTGGGCACAAACAGTAATGGAGAAATGTCTCCCCACACCACGAGGGAATACAAGTGGAACAAGAAACAGAAAGGTTGACATTTAAGTGAGTGGAAGAGACACTTTTTGAAACCATAACAAAAGCTGGACCTCTAATTCATGTTGTCTTTTATTTAAGTGGGAAAAAAAATCTAAAATTGTGGGTTCAGTTTGTGCCTTTTGACTCTATATTTTATGCAGCACAAATGATTTTCATACATAACTAAAACATTCATGTTAGAGATTAGAAATCGTCAGAAAAAGATTGTTTATCATTACAATGAAAGGTTCAGAGTGAAGCAGACATCGACGATAGAACACTGTTAATTGATAGGTTAGTTAATCACCCAAAAACAAACTGGGCAATGTTCTGATAAATGGACTCATAAATGCTGTCGGATCCATCCTTGAATGGCAGACTTGTTTGCTTTTGTTTGTCATCTTTTATGGCTTATTTCTTTATTGGTACAAACTGTAAGAGGGTGATGTTTTTTCATTTTAAGATCTTTTTTGGGGGCTTTTTATACCGTAGAGTGACAATGCAGTTCATAGAGTCGGAATTGAGAGAGAGAGAGAGAGAGAGAGAGAGAGAGAGAGAGAGAGAGAGAGAGAGAGAGAGAGAGCGGGGAAAGACATGCAGCAAAGGAGCCGCGGGTTGGACTCAAATCCTGCTTTGAGGACTGTAGCCTCTGTACATGGGGCGTGCTAACTAACCACTTTTCCACCAGGGATTTTCTTTAACACATCTGTTTTCATTATATAGGATAAGACTAATGCATACACATTTGCATAAAAGGGTCGTGATTGAGTTGACTGACAGGCGAGTGCATTGTAGCTGTTTGCTAAGAGGCTACAGGCCCGCCTCAACTCCTCCTATTTGCCTTTTAGTAGTCCGACCAAAAGTTTGGTGAAGATAGCATTTCCAATTTTGCAACCAGCATTGAATGGCTCCAGAAAGCCTTTTCACAAACCAATGGTCGACATCACTGAGACTGCGCCCAAATGTTATACTGTCTATAATATATGACTTCTTTGGAATGAGAATGGGCTAACCTGTCAAACTCCAATTTGGTATGCACTCTTCCTGTGAAAAAGGATCATCGTTGTACTAAGGCTTCGATGACCCTGATGTCATCGCAGTGACATCATCAGGGAACCCTCTGGGGACATTTCTAACGAAGATGATAATAGCAATTACAAAGATGGGAATAAAGATGATGATAGTCATGGAAATGAAAAAAAATCTAGAACATTTCTGGTGTGAGATGAAACTCAAGCCGCTCTGACCTGCAGCTTTTATTCAGCCTCCCTTTTCTCTGCAGGGTCTTGGGATGTATTTGGCAGCATGATGAACCAAATAACTTCTAACAGCAATCTTTCCCATACAAAATGGGAACGGTCTTCATTTCCCTACGGCTAGAGATTGGATTTAAAAAACCCAATTTAGAACTTGGATCTTGAATTTTCATCTCAGTTTAAGATAAAATGTCACTCTAAAAAAACAGCTTATTATAGCCAGATATCTAACATCCGTTTTTCTCAGGAACAAAAGCTCCACATCTCTAATCTGTGGTGAAGATAAACAAAGTGAAGCTGCCTCATTACCAGCCAGGTTTGAATTAAAAACTGAGTTTCATCATATTCCCAAGTCGAGACACTTGAGAGCTGGAGCTCTTTTTTTTGTATTTTTGGCAGCTTACTTGGTCTCTAATAAAAACTGTATTAGGCTGGCAGACAGTCAGTTATTTTGGCATCAATAAACAACCACCGGAAAATACATATTTTCTTTTTCAGCCTTGATAGGAGATATCACTGATGTTCTTTTGTTCATTAGCGGGACATCTGTTATTGCCCCGTTACTAATGGCTCTGTCATCATTGCACTGACTGGTGTTCATGTATCTGATTATCAGTCTGCATCCTTTATCTTTTCTTTGCGTTATCCATTTCTGCGGGAGATTTACACTACAAGGTGAGCCATAACCTTGAAAAAAACCTCTGTTTAGTCACCATGAAGTCACTATAACTTAACCTTTCCGTAACCTCAAATTCAGGGATTAATGAGCAATCCATTTGGTGAAGGTTGCTGATTACAGTGCTGCAGGTAATGAATAACCTACAAAAAATGTACCAACTAAGAGCGCCAGAAATACTATTGTAGCAGAGTAAAGAAATGCATGCTGCAGAAAAAACTATATATACATAGTGCTCTTTGGGGACAGCTAATTCAAAAATAGCTGAAGTATTGAGACATAAAAACTGTTTATGTGATAAGGGAATTTCAATCAGTTGTATGGAATATATTGAAGTCCAAGTTTTCATCAGAGACAGTCTCTGGCACACATACTTGGTCTCCAATGACACTTGAAAAAATAAAAATCTGGCACCCAAATAGATAGACTAGCATCAATAAACAAAGAACACAAAACACTTGCTTATCCATTAAATATCATGTGCTATGTGTCATGTGCATAAGTATATATTTTATGCACTGAAAACAGTGCTAATGTGGATTAAAACCCCTGTGTGTTTGCAGACATCTCATTCAAAATCATTTGATGTGACTCCCACAGGAACGTGTTTGCATGCATGTGTCTTCATATAGGCTCCGTGCGTGTGTTCATGCATCCACCGTAATAATGCCCTAATGACATAATGTTCTCCACGGACCCAATGATGCCGTTCAATTACACTACAGTGAAAGAACACATTTACATATGTGCAGTAGTTGAATACAGCCTTGCGTTTACAGCATAATAAGATATTAGCATTAGCGCCACAAGAACACACTGTGACTGGGAGTTTTTCTTTTCATATAAAACAAATTGGATTCACACTTTATTGGATTATGAGGACTGGGAGTGCCTGACAAACTGCCTGCACAGCCATAGAGCATTGTTTAGAATTATTAGAAGACAATGGGAGCACATTAAAATGTCTGCAAGGTGTAGTGCTTTTGGAATGAAGCTTGGGGCATAAACTGTTGGTATTCACTTTGTGCATTTTCTTCTCTAATAGGAAAACAGAGAAATAATGTTCTGGTAAAAAAAAAGAGGAGGGATACAGTGCTGGAAATAAACAACAGAAATGATTATTCAAAGTTTGCAGCTGCTCTCAGGGCACTCTGGTCTCGGGTATGTCTTGGTCTCAGACTACAACACTACTAAAGTGTATAAAGTATTTGGTCTCTGACAGGTTTTCTTCTATCGTTGCCCATACTTGTGCTTTCACCTGTTTTGTTTGGCCTTGTGACTTGTCATGTTTAAGTCCATGCACTCCAGAAATGGACAACCATAAGCCTTTTGTGTTTTTGATTTTTAATTACATCTTGATGATGCTTTTTGGTCCGTTTTCTTTGTGTCTCATACCAAACATGATGCTAACAGCAGATCAAAAGTGGGCGTGTTTGTCTAGTGTTATTAATAAGTCAGCAGCCATGTCTACCAAGACAGGCAGAACATTACTGCACCGTCGTCTTCATTGTAACAATCATAAACACCAGCTAAATTGTAAACAGTAGCACATTGATAAGCATATAGGTGCCAAATTCTGTAAGATCTAGGACAACATTTAATTCTTCAAAGAAGCTATAAAATCAGAAGGTAAAATCATAAAGATAAAGATAAACTTTATTGATCCCCCGTAGGGGAAATTTGTGCATTACAGCAGCTACAGAAAACAGGGGACAGGAATATAATTATTAAAAAATAAAAATAGAAGTTAAAATCAAATCAAACATATTTACATTCAGTTAAATAAAAAAATACAATAATGTAAAATTACACAGTAACTACACAGGAAAGGGTTTTGTTCTTAAAAAAAACACACACACAGTGTGTAGCATGAGGTGGTGATGCTGTTAAACAGTCTGATTAAACAGTCTGATGAACGACCTGCGGTAGCGCTCAGTCTTGCAGGGTGGGTGTCTGAGTCTGCTGCTGAAGGAGCTGCTCAGGGCCCCCACAGTGTCATGCAGGGGGTGAGAGGGGTTGTCCATGATGGATGTCAGCTTACATGTAAGGCATGTTTTGTATTTGATAATACTTGAAGCTAATGTGACGACTTTTTTTTTTTATCAGGATGTCATCTTTATGATCCTCCTAAACAAAAAGAGACCATGAGTAAGGAAATGAATTATTATATAATTATTTCTCTACAGCTATTTTTAAGCCCTGTCAACACTACCGCTGAGTACTGTAGGAGTCAGACGAGGTAAAACAGCCTTTTTTTCTACATTGTTCACAACAAAGTTTCTGAGAAACTGGTTGACTGTTATGAGGAAGCAAGATTGGAATTTTCTCAGAAAGACCTACGCACACCTGTACGTCCACAAAGGGATAAAAGGCATCGATTGGTCAACAGCGACACCAAAATGATGTTCTTTGGGCACATCAGGAGCTATTAGGGCATGTGATTTGCAATGGAAATGGGATCACAAAAGGGATCCCCTAAGTGAAACAACACAGTAGCCTTTAAAGTAGAGAATTGCTGTATAGTTCAACGGGGTCAACGGGGTCAACGGGGTCAACGAGATTAAACATTAAAAAGCCTTTGTGTTGATCCTTTGATATAAAACAGTTACATTTTTAGCATTGATTAGTGCTAATCTGTCATGCATCACTCAGTACTCTTCGATTGCACTTTGGATGTGATGCTTGTGTGAGTGTGTGTGTGTGTGTGTGTGTGTGTGTGTGTGTGTGGTTTGTTTTTGTGTTGCGCTGTCATTCATGTGAGCTGTGTGCACACTGATGCTTTTTACACAACTGAAGTTCCTAACGAATAAATGAAGTTATTTGAATTTGAAAATCACAAAATCTGTTATATTCTAATGTCTTGTTTCTATTTTCTTTTACCTGGAAACATTTTCAGGACATGCGTGTTCAGCTATACAGTAAAAAAAAACAAAAAACAGTACCTGTATAGCATTTGTGACGTTCCAGCCGGCCTCCCAGGCAGTGATGGTGGGGGCAGGTTTCAGATAAGAGGTGAGAGTACTGGAGCTCTGCACTGGATTAGACAAACTCATCCTTGGTCTCTCTTCTTCAAGGCTGGTACAGCACTGATTAGTCCCCTGCGCAGTTTCCTCACTCGCCTTCTCCTCTGAATCTTCAGAAAGCACCTTTGCCTTCCTGTAGAATCCCCTCTTGTCACCCTGGTTCTGGGTGAAACCCTGGGTCTCCTCTCTGTTGCTTGCAATCTCTTCATCTTGGGACCTTTTTCTTTTGCCATAACTACTGTTGCTTTTATACTTAACAGAGTCTGCAGAGGAAACAGCTGAAGTCACAGTGATGGTTCTGGGTCCAGAGGCGATCACAGTCGCTCTGGTTTCTTTAAAAGCTGGACTCTCCTGCTGTACGGTTCTGGAGGATGCGCTAAAGTGAGGATCTGATCGCTCCCTCATAGGAGGATTGTCTTGCTCAATAAGAGACGAGCGGTTTGGTTTTAATGATGATCTGGTCCTTCGGGTATCATCGAGGATTGTATTACTTTGGTTAATTATGTCAAGAGGCCTGCTGCTGTCCTCACTGTAGGTTCTGTTCAACTCATCACAGTGGGTCAGAATCAGCATCTCTTCATCCTGGTGGAAGAACCTGTGGATCAAAAATAATTGACTTCATTTTAAGCCAATAGTTTCTACCCTAATCCAGTATGTGAAACAACATTTTATTACACCAATAGGATGAAAACTAAGACGATTTAGACGGTTAAAATTAATGCAATTTCTTAATGATATTGCTTATCTTTCATATGTAATATGACATAATGACTGAGGCACTTTAAGGTACTTTCACTTCTTAGAGATCCATTGTTGAAATATAGTGGAGTTTAATTGGAAAACAACAATTATGATTTATTTGAAAAACATTTATTTTGTGATAAAAATAATGATTAAATCACATTTGAATGAATGTCTCTGTTTTTTTTTATCAGTAGTACAAGACATCAATAAATGAATATATCCAATGATGTGACTCACCTTGTTGTCCACTCCAGCTGTAGCCTTGACACCGCCCATCCCCACAGAGATCCAGCAGCACTCCAGGCCTGTCCAGTGCTCCGATCCCAGAGAGGAGAGCCCATCTTCAGCTTCGCTGTCCGCGCAGTCAGCCTCTATGCCTCCGGAGGTCTGAGGGTCTCCGGGAGCTTGACTTTGCTGACACTGGACATATGAACGAATGGATACACGGATTCTCCTCGGAACACACTCACAACGTCTGCATATAATGTATAAACTCTACAGCCATACACAAAAGTTACACAACACACTCCCACAAAGGTAAGACGTGATTGACAAGTCAGTGGGCTGTAACATTATAATAAACCAGTGTTTTCAACAGTGAAGTAAACAGTATAGTCAGGCAAACACTAGAAGTTTTTTTTTTTAAGTTTGGATGACTATAAGTCTATATTTAGCCACCTTTTATCACTGCATATTGGATACTGCAGTAGAAATATTAGGTTTTACATTTCACTTTTATGAACGTTTTATTGGAAGCTTCAAACACTTGTGTATGTAACAAAACACAACAAACCTCGTCTTTATTTTTATTTTTTTACAGTGTTTCCTGCAATTTCATGTGTCTGTGGGTCGATTTTGCACTCCTTTTACAAAGAGGTCAAACCCTGCTGCTTCAGTTTTGCCCCAGACTGTGGTGAGTTGTGCAGGGCAGCAGGAGGAGCCATATAACAAATGTGTAACTCAACAGGATCAAAACCTCTGTCTTCATTTCTGAACTACTTTCTAGGCACCATATAGTCCCCCCCCCCCCACACACACACACACACTAAATGCATTGGTTGTAGTAACCTAAGCTGTTCTGTTGCAACATTCAAGTGTTTTGTTGTTTTTGAAGTTTTTATTTTTCAAACCTGCTCTTGTTCTGCTGAAAACAATCTAGATGTGTTTAAGTACCTGCTTCACCCACACATTTATATTTTCTTATATTTACTCATCATGATGTCATTACCAAAACTCAAGGTTGCTTCTTTATGCCCAAAGATGTAAAGAAAAAAAATAGCAATTGATAAGATAAGATAAGATTAATTGCAAAGTCATTTAAAGCAACAAAGTATAAACTCAAACACAGCCAATGCGTTCTACAGTAGTTTTTTTTTATACTATAGTATTCAATATGATTATATGGTTCTTTCGATTTGTATTTCAGAACATTTTAGAGTTGAACTTTATATTCAAGTCTAGAAATATAGCCTAGTAGGGTTTTAGTAAAATTATCAAATTAGGTCAGAAAATATGAAGTAAACAGTTTCTTAGCGTGTCATTAATAAAACACACCAAAAAAAAGAAAGCTAAGTGATAAAATATTAAATTGTCATGGTTACCAATGGTTACATTTACCATTTATACTGGTTCTAATGAAACAAATCTATCTATCTATCTATCTATCTATCTATACCGGTTTCTATGCTACAATAGAGCCTATTGTAGCATAGAAACCGTTTTTCTTCCATGTGTTTTTCATTAAATTCTCCCTCCCTCTGTCCCAACTTTAAACCTGGAGAGAAGGAGGAGAGAACAGAGAGAGGGAGAGAGGGAGAGAAAGAGAGAAAGAGGAGGAGGCTTGCGAGAGAGAGAGTAGAGGGAGGGAGTTTAGGTCAACTTCTGTGAAACTTTTACTATCACTCATTCAACTCAGTAGAGCGAGAGAGAACCGCGCACGAGGACAGCGCGCTGATTCCACGGCGCGCGCGGTTCGATATCAAACTACGGAGGAACGAAAATGACGCGACTCCTGCTTCTGACCGCGTTGCTATGGCAATGCTGCCAGGCCCAGCAGAGAGGTGAGTAGTGAAGACTTTTCGATCGATGCTCATTTATTTAACACGACACTACGGGAGTCATTTACGGCAGCAAACAGCGCGTGGTCTCGTTCACTCACAGCGTTAATGAGCTGATCAGTCAGCCACTAACTCAACATTTGCGTTGTTAACGAAACGTCGTCGCATCTGCGTGGTGAGCCGAAAAGTTTCCTCAGTCATGGCACAGTAGCTGAAAATACATTTAAACCGTTCTTAGGGTTTCATTTTGTTTCATTATAATTATTTAAAGTGGGGAAATTTAGAAGTTTAAAAAAAAAAAAAAAAAAAAAAAAAAAAGTTGTATGACAGTATTAATTGTAACCTGCACATGTGAGGTGAAGTGACAAGGGAGAAATGCTTGCTAGATAGTTTGGAGATAGTTCTGTCTTTTTTTCATACATTTAAATCAACAGGGGAGATTAAGTTGAAGATCTTGCTTGAATGTGTTGTTATTCTCAGACTTAAATCAAGTTACAAGGTTGAAATTCAACATGAGATGCAGAGATAGTTGAACTGTATGGTCAACACAGGAAGAAGTCTTCCTGATGACACATTTGCAGTTAATGCCAAGCCCCCCAGAAAGTGACAATTTGAATATATATATATATATATATTTTGAATATACCCATTTTACATGGTGGCAAAAGCTGGCATTGTAGCATCACATGATGCCATTGGGCCGTCTCACCGTAGACAGTTTCTTGTGTGGCACATTGATGTTAAATTTCTAAAAGCAATCAAGCGCTACAATTCTACAATTCACTTAGCAGACGCTTTTATCCAAAACGACGTACATCAGAGAGTAAGTACAACACAAGCAAGGATCTAGAAAAAAAGGGAACAATGTCAGTAAGAGCAAACGATAAGCTTTGAGTCTGATTGGACACACAGGTGCTGACAGGAAGTGACCAGAGGCAAAGCACAACACTGACGGCAGTTCTTGAGAGCTCTAATCAGTATAGAAACCATCTTATAAGTCGTCGTTATCAAACAAAAACCATCGTCACAACCATCATCATCATCATCAATGATATCGAGACCACAAACAAACAAAAGTTTGTTCACAAGCAGAGATATGTCTGGATATCAGTACAGCTAAGAGAGAAAACATTTAGATGAGATCAAATTGAGTCATGACATGCACTAAAAGTAATCACTGCTCCATTACATTGTGTATTTGTGAGGTTGTGAAAGATTAATTACATGATCTGTATTGTGTGCTTGGTCTGTGTCAACAATAAGAAATGAGCAGCCATGCCCTCAGCATGGATGGAGATTGACAGCTGGGACCAAATCAATGTAAGAGTGGCACACAATAAGAGTCAAAATATTCATGCCACTTAGTATGAGTCAAATTGTTCCACTTAATCCCGGGAAAGTTGTAGAATTGGAACATTTTTAGAAGATGAAAATAAGCACTTCATATGCATGAAGCTGTTTGAATATATAAGTGTGTGAAGGGTTTGTTTGCACTTGAAATATGTGAAAAATCGTGTCCCTTCTGTGCTTTTTTTTTCTATTTATCCCCTTCAAAACATCTCCAGCAACTGTTTAACCCAGGAGTGCATTGGACCTCCTGCAGAGGCGGAGGAGGTGTGTGTATCCGCATATTGTGTATGTGTGTGAGTAGAAGAGGGCGGGAGAGGCCATCTGCATTAAGAGCCTCATTACCAGGCGTGTCAACCAGGCATGCTCTCTATCAGCGACAGAGCTCAGAGAGACACGGGGAGATAATCGGAAAAAGACGAGGAGGAGAAGAAGGGGGCCTGACAGGAGGGGGGGGGGGGGAAGGGGGGGGGGGTATCAAGAGTTACTAGGCATGGGAGGATAGAACTGTGATAGATGATGGATGATGAAACAGGTAGACAAAGGGTTCATAGGAAGGAGAGGATGAAGTTGAAGCAGCATGATTGAGTTGTTGAGTAATTGAAGGTTTACACAAAACATGAAAAATGTTGGAAAATAGAAGCTTTAAGAGAGTTTTGTTAGTATCAACGGCAAAAAATCTGCTAAATTTGCAGGACAGATTGAAGGAACGTTCCTTAATGTTGCAGACACTGCATCTATAGTCCGATGTTTTTCCAGAATTAGTGGATAAACTGGCAGCCATTTAAATAGTTAGCATTTCATCTGAAAATAAATGGACAGGTACAGGAATGGTTCATGATCACAGGCATTTATAGCTTTGGTTTGATGGCATTGTGATTTTCTGTATCCTGACTGACGGTTTTTCATGTCCCTGCACTCCATAGTCTGTCTGTCAATTGCTCCTGTCACCTGTTATTCTTTTGAAATAAATATCTTGAGGGAGGAGTGTAGGGGGTCTAATTACATGATACAAATGCCCACTTTTAATCAAGGCTGCACAAGTGACAAATTGGTGGTTAAGGGTCAAAGGCAAAATATCTGTCATCAGAGAACACTTTGCGATATCTTAAGAATATATTTTCTTTATTTTGGCATAATTAGTAGATTACACGTTTTTGGTTTATTGTGTTATTTCATTGACTGATTGATAGCTCCCCAGTAGCTTAATTGGTGGGTAAAATTATAATTAGCTGCAGCTTTACAGGGTATGCTGCTTGTTGTTGTTGTTGTTTTTTGCCAGTATTAGTCACTTTATATCAAGTCAACATGAGTCTGCTCCCAAAATAAGTTTTGAACCCCTGACTTTGTATCAGATATGAGTCAGGATGATGCATGGGTTTGTCAAGCCCAACGACATATCCATAAGACTTTGTAAAACATCCGGTATGTTTGGCTGTCACTGGGGAAAATATGAAAGTTCTGCCAGAAGAGTCTTGTTGGAGTTATTTTTGTATCAATTTGAATGTTAGTAAGTTGTTTTTTTTCCATGAATGGATACAGAGTCAACTCACTGGAGAAAACAGTGTGGAAAGCAGCCAAACAAGGCTTTGTAAACCAACTGAGAAATCAACATTTTTATTTAGTCAGACCAGGTGACTCATATTATCGCTGTCCTGCAGAAGCCACCGACTGCATCTTTAAAAGCAGAGATATCAGGAGGGGTGAGAAAAAGATTGATTTCCCTGTTGAGGTTTATCAGACTTCTGCATAATCAAAGGGTGCAGGCTGATCCTGTAAAATATTTTCGTCTCTGGGAGGTCTTATGCTGGAAAAATGTATAAAAAAGTGAATTTGTTGATAAAAGGTCTCCTCAGAGCAGCTGCAGATGTGTTTATAAGTTAATGCTAATGTGGGCTTAACCAAGCTGGGCTGAATGTGAAGTGATGTGAACTCACCAGAGGTATCTCAGTGGATGTGATGCGAATCCAGAGAGGGTTTTTCTGCCCATCAGAGAAATCAACATTTTTATGAGGTGATTTCAACCCAATGTCATAATGTTGCTAAAATATGTTGATCTCAGTCTGCTATGTTAATGTGAAAGCAGCCGAGCTTAGCTGAATGGATTTGATGGAATACACCAGAGGGAAAGCTCTCAGACTTTCTCAGCCAGGGACCCAAATTTACTGAATATAATCAATCCAATGTCCTAGAAAATAAGAGGGAGGGAGGCAAGGAAGAGAGGAATATCACAAAGAGTACAGCAAAAATATTGGAAGGATGCACAACAGTTTAGTTAAGTGTGCTCTGGCTATAGAAAACTGGTTTGTTAAAACATGTAGATAAATACAAATTTTTTAAGCATGAGCTGTACTTTAGAGCCAGATTGGAATAAAAAAAAGGCTTGCAGGTCACAGAATAAAGGTAAACCTAAAATAGAAATATGTTGCGCATAACCCCTGGTTTTTGCAGGTTTTTAATTAAAAATAAGTTCAATTCGGGGCACTGGTGGCGCAGTGGTTAGTGTGTGCTCCCCATGTATGGAGGCTACAGTCTTCCAAGTGGGCGGCCCAAGTTCGAATCCAGCCTGTGGCTCCTTTCCTGCATGTCATTCCCCACTCTCTCTCTCTCCCTGATTTCTGACTATTCACTTTCCTATCTCTCCATTAAAGGCACAAAAAGGCCAAAAATAAATCTTAAAAAAAAAAAAAAAAAAAGATTAATTCAAAACCTCCAAAAAAACCCACCAGTGACTTATAAAATTAATATAGCGAGTAAGAAGTTTAATGTTTCCCACTACATTGTGGAGAGGAATCATGTAAAGGAAATACATGAAGGAAATAAATTTCTTCAACGTGTTCAATAGCTCAGGAATTAAGTAGGAATGGTGGACATCATACCCATTCACCCAAGTGGCAGCATTTGGGGCTGAAAATTAAGTAATGCACAAGGTTCAAAACTTGCAGTTCCTTGAGTGACCACTTAATTTCCTTGGAGTCAGTCAGTATTAAACCCCAAATGCCCATCTTTACAGCACACAGAACATGTTAACAACCTGGCACAAAAATCCTTTAAAGCTTCAAAGCACATTTCCACAGAGATTACATCTATATTGGGAGTAGGTTCTTGATCACTTGGACAAAGGCTTAAAGTAATGCACACAATCAAGGGCATGTCCATCGCCATTACCGGGATTCTGGGTTTTACCTTTGGCTAAAACAGGTCATTGAACTTGACCTTGAGTGAATCCATCCTTAAATGAAACATTAAAATATGGTATTTTCTGTCTTGATCATCAAGACAGCTATGGCAAAAAGCCAGACAAACTTCCATATAATGACATCAACATTATTGTCGATAATCAGGCCACAGTCAGACAGTCCAAAGTATTACTCCAAAGTATTCCAAATGTGTGTGAGGTAAAAAAAAAAAAAACATTGCAGTTTACAAACTTCCAAAAGTCCCCAGTTCAATGTAAGTTGTTGTTTGCCTGTACCCATGTCTTAACCAAACTTGAAAAGTGTGTGATTTTATGGAAAAAAAGGAACTAGTTTGCTGTATTTATTTATTTGCCTTGAATGATTGATTGAAAGTTTGATTGAAATGCAGAAGTTAACCTCTAATGCTCGACCTTTGTTTTGCGCCAGGCACTTGAAGCGGCTTGAATGTGTGCGTCTGCTTTGGCTGTGTTCAGTGAATGTAACCCGTTAAAGTGTTATTTTATTTAAGACAGATTTTGATAAATCTGATTCGGCACATTAACCTGTATGTTTGTAAAAATCTTACTGTAGTTTCTGTCATAGCATGCTTGTGAAGTTGTCAGTGGCTTCAGGGCGGCCAAGACTTAATCAATGACATTGTGCCAAAGACACAGATCACATGGCTACCAACAGGTGTGTGTATGTTTGTCTGTGTACTTTAGAGGAATCCTCTGAGAGCTAAAATTAGCCAGGTGCTAAGTTGGATCAGTGCTGCATCCTTCCTGTCAATAAGAGAGACGGGCAAAGAGAGAGAGAGGGAGTGTATCTCACCAACTATGACATTTTACATCTTTATTTTCGTGACACTTGTCATAGTGGGGGGAGAGAGAGAGAGAGAGAGCAGAAGTAGGTCAGAAAGCTTGCTGGCTGACTGCTGAATGATACCTTTAGATTTAATAAACAAGTTAAGTATGAATGCACTGAATATTATACATTTTGTCATTGCAGTGACAAGAGTGCTCTTGGCAGTCGGAATATTTTACATTCATTTGTTTTTGTGGCAAATTCTAAATTACTTTACAACAAAACAAATAAGGAAAAAAAGCACAATCTTGTTAAGCAGAAATGAATTCCACACTTAATTCTGGCTCTGACTTGTCCTGTCCATTGTCTCCTTCCCCCATCCCTTTAAGTAGATCTGTCCATTTAATGTCAGCGGTCAGACCTGAATAATAGATTTAAATCGGGGCGGCTGTGGCT
The DNA here is from genome assembly GCF_963930695.1 of Labrus bergylta. NCBI lineage: Eukaryota > Metazoa > Chordata > Actinopteri > Labriformes > Labridae > Labrus > Labrus bergylta. The sequence goes on along the minus strand of NC_089209.1, from coordinate 8,317,327 downwards.
CAGTTGGTAGAGTCGTTGTTTCTCAACTGGAATGTCGAGGGTTCGATCCCCAGTTCCTGTAACAACATGTCCGATGTGTCCTTGGGCAAGACACTTAACCCCCGAAGAGTGTGTGAATGGGTAGGTGTGACCAGCGGTGTGAAAGTGCTTTGAGTAGTCAGCAGACTAGAAAAGTCTTAAGCTTAAGTCCATTTACCATTTACCAGATCAAGATGGACAGAGTAGAGTATTGAAGAACTGAAAAAATGACAAGGTGAAGAAAAACTGGTCTGAGATGTTGATTGTGCAATGCAAAATGCCAATCCCAAAATCCCATTGGCTGCAGTAGTTGTGACTCAATGGTCATAGTGCACCCAATGAAGATGAGTAAAAAAAAATGTAACCTCACATGTTGATTCCTGAAAAAAAAACAGGGACGAAGAAGTAGCTGCTGAGCTCCTCCCAGCGTCGATACAGGTGATTATATGGACAGATGGGGTTGAGCCCAGCTGTATATTGAAAGTGGTGAATTAAGTTCCCAGTCTGACTTTGATTGAAGCTTTGAGTTTCTTGCCAATGCACATCTCGGAGTGAGAGAAAACGTGATGAAAATAAATATTTCACATGTTTTTCCATTTAATGAAAGTGGATAATCCAATAAAGGTGGAGTGGCTTTCTCGTTACTGCTAAAAGGAGAGGGGTTTTAATTTGATAAACAAAAAGACATGACTCAATTATGGTAATTAAAGTGAATATATGGTGGCATTTTTTATGATAATTGCACCATCATATCCCAATTAATCTGAACATAATGTAGAGCTACCTTTCTAAATGATGCCGGCCTAATTGCAAAAAGCAGTGCGTAAACATGTGATTTATAAACACAGTGTAATGTTTCAGGACAGTGGGTGATGGCACTGAAATGTTTGGTTCAGTTAGTCTTGCATATTTGATGATTTGCATTGTTTGTGTTTTTGTTCCTGTCTGCTTATTACAGTAGCGTGTTAATATTTGACTTGTGTATTCCCGGTGGGGCTGCGCTGACTCCTACAAAGCACATCTTGCACCGAGCAAAATCTAGGTCTGTGCATGTGCGTGTGCACGCCTGCCTGCATGTGAGTGTTTTTCTGGCTGTTTCGTTGTCAGAACAGCATTGATAATGCTGAGGAGAAAAATCAATAGTTAATTCTACCAGGGACACAATAGCTGCTCTGCCCAGCTCCGTTTCTACTGTGGGCTTAGACACATAAAGAAACAGGGCATGAGTTGATGAATTGGTAAGTAAGTGTGAGTATGAGTTCATACAGAGAGTGTGTGTATGCACCAGCTACTGCACCCGGACTATTTACAGTGTCTAAAAAAATAAGCAAACCATGATATGGATTTGCAGGAGAGAGAACATAAAAAAGTGTAAAATCAGATGAATAACAAACTTCTCGGGTTGGAGTGCAACTCTCAGCTTTAGTGTGAATATTTTTCTTATTTTAGGCCACATTCTGCTCTGAAATAATCCCATGTGTTTGCAATATATATGAAAAATAATGTAAATTAATTCAAGTAAATGTGTGCTGAGAGGCTTCAAAACAAAAAGCAGTATCTTTTGAAGTCATGTTTTGTGTACTCCAAGTTGTAAATTTCAGTGGGGCATTTCATGAGCCAGCACAACAACTCAAACCGGCCATCTTTCTTCTGAAGCACCAGTCCAGTACAGTTTGATGGTTTCATTCCTCTGACCCCTTTTCCATTTTAGTTCACTTCTCATCTGCTGCTGTGGGGGTAAATTGCTCCCCTGTAGCATTTTACTATTAGCCTACCAGGAAGCTAACATGAATAGTAAAAAGCAGGATGTAGGTTACTACTGAGAAGTTTTACTGCTACTGTAAACCTGTCTTAACCGGAGCTCCAAAACAACATTCATTTTGTTATCAGAATTTACCTTTTACTTATCAAAGACATTTGGCTGAAAATAGCTATTTTAATTACTTTCACAGCAGCTTAAATCTGATGAATTTTTTTCTTTATTGATTATTTGTTTGGTATTAAACATTTCAGGACTTTTCAGATGTCTTAATTTGTTAGAACCAACAGTTTACAAATCATTATCATTATTCAAAATCTCAAAGAACCCACCGGGAAAGCATCAAATCTCTCGGGCTGAAACAAGGAATGGCTGCTGTAGTTCCAAAACTCAATAAATAGAAATGCTAAGAAGTTAATGATGAAATAGTCATCCCCATACAGCGATATTGTCTTGATAGTAGTAGACTTGTAACTGTATTTTCAGGCCCAAGTTGTGAAATACAGCTGCTCAGTACAGTAGCGATAATGATGTGAAATATGACGTGTTAGATACTCCCCTAGTCACTTCTGGATGCTGTCCATCACTTTCTTGCTTTAAAGAAATGTGGAGGTCAGTTGATGCAGTATGAGAATTCAAAAGGTTCGCTCGGTGTTGAGGCTTGGAGACTTTGATCAAGGAGACTAGGAATAGACTTCCTTGGAAAACTATCATTCAAGGTTTACCTCTTAAGAATTGGGCTTCTTTGAAAGCTGATGTGAAGACCTTTCTGTCTGGGTCAGACCCTTGTGGACTAATCAGTACCTAGTTTTCTGATCTGGTCTTATAAGGTTGTCTTTATTATTTTTGAGAAATCTGATATTTTAACAATGCTTCCGTTACCCTGATAAATCCCACCTTGTTAAATTGGACAGCGCTCATTTAAAACATATATGAATGCATGTCTGTGATGGACAGACTAGATAGAAGTGAGTGAGTGTTCGCTCTGGGATCTGACACTCTGACCTTGTGGCTAAAGCTGTACACGCCTGACATACAGATGTACAGCTGCTAAAACAGGCTACTGACCCTTACACACAAACATACAACAAGTCTGCAGCTGCAGAGGCTCTGCAACGACCTCCGTCTCTTCTTCTTTCTTTCTCTGACTTTCTTTCGTCTGTGTCTCGCTCTCTGATCTTTCTTGGTGCTTATAATCTCCCAAGGAGCTTCCTGTGGTAACACATGGTGTCAATAATGAGGCCCTCTACACACACACAGACACACAAACCCACATACTGGGAGACACTTTCCCCTCCTCCGCTATTCATAATCCTACATCCCCTATCGCCTACTTCTTTCGTTCTTATCCCATCTCTGCTCTGTCTTTCCTTCTCTCCTTTCATTCCTTGGCTTCCTGTTTGAGTTTTTTCTTCAGTGTGTTCTTGTATTTTTAGTTTATTTTTATCTGTTCTTATTTGTCCTTGCACCTCTGTTTCCCTCTCATTTCCCTCTTCTCTTCAATGTGTTTAGGCACCTGGAAGATAACTTTAATTACGGTTCAATTTCAAATCAGTCATGAAGTTGATACATCTGTAAGTTGTCTATGTGAAATCTGCATTTTGTAGCTTAATAAAAAGTCTTTACCTCATATTCAGGGAAAATAATCAATGATGCATTGGTAATATGTATTTGCACGTGCTCATCCGGCGGTTGTTGGACTACTTGCTCATAGATGTTAAAAATATTCTGCGCTATTCTCAGAATGCTTTTTTCTCTATTTGTTCTCCTTCCTTCACTCCTCTGTGCCCCCTTCTTGTACAGCCCCCCTTCATCTCCCCCTTCTTCCTCCTCCTCCAGCTCCTCTCCGCTGTCTCTCTTTCATCCCATGTAGGAGTATACCACTGACAAACCTCTGCGGCCATCGCTGTGCTCAGCGTCTGGCCTCAGTTTGTTTGTCTTTCTACTCCTTCACCGCTTGATTTCTGGAGGTCTTATTGTTTTGTTCCAGCTCAAATCATTTCAGTTCAAAACCTCTGTTTATCCAGCGAACACACTCAGAGCAAAAGCCCGTCTTTTACAGGAGAAATCAGTCTGACACAGGCAGTTCAAAGACAGCTGTAAAGCACACAGACAGATCCCCCCCCCCCAGCCCTGTGTTGGAATTTTAAGTTTGTTGGGTTTGCTTTGTGTGTTCTTTTTTTTTTTTTTTTCTTGGTGAAACTTTGGGAACCAGTTCTCAGTTTGTTGGTTTTGATCTGGGGTTGTTTTTCTCCAAGCTCTCATCATGTTTTATCTGTATTGACCAAAAGGTTTTCTGTGAATCAGATTTGCTACACTATGTTCATTATTAGAGTGTGGTATTGGTAAGGACCACTTGATACGTGTCGTTGCAAACAATCATAAAACAATTTTTTGCTTCTTTTACTGCTGTTCATTAGCCACATTTGATCACCTTCTTTCCATGTCACTCAACCACCGGTGCTATTTCTCTTGCTCGTGGCTAAATAAACAGCCTGTCATTTTTTACCTGTAATTTACAAGTTGCTGATCCAAGCTGTCTGTACTTCTGGAGTGAGGTTACACCCACACCAAGCTGCATATTTTCTTCATAATTAATCAGCGAAAACAAATCAAAACATCAGCTTTTCCAAATATTACCATTTGTCAGATTTACTGATTTTTCTGTTGATTAATGAAGAATCTCAGTGCAGTTTTGTAGGCCAAGGAAACAAGAAAGCATTAAAATAGGATGATGCAGCCTTATTTAGTCGATCAGCAGGGGAAGAGGAGCAGAAAGAGAAATATCAAACTTGTAGCCTTAAGGCAGAAAAAAAAAACTAGAGATGCATCAGCATCCACCCTAAATGCGCAACCTAAAACTTTATTCTTCAAAGCCTTTATCACTTTGATGACAACACAGTTGTGCCAACTGAGGCTTCTCATTCAGAGTATTTAGAAGAACACACATGGCCGACACATGTTAATATGATTCAGCATTTTGTCTGCACTCAATCTACATTTTTGCTCTGATGTGGCTTCAAAATTTAGTTCTTACCTCTAAAGCAAATTCTCAAAACTCTCTTGCTTGATTCAAAGCAAATGGCCCTATTATAAATTTTAGTCAGATTTTTAGTACAGTTTTTAGTGTGGATCTCTTGTTTTGAAAGGGAAACAACCTTTAAATAAACTTAATAGATTCCAGTTAACACTGTGTAGCAGGATCTCATCAATCAACATCTTTGAGGATCATGCTTCAAAAGCAGATTTTTACACTTTTGTCTGCATGTCTGCTGTGTTTCTCTGTGGTGAGGATGTCTGTGCCGAGGCTTTTAGTTAGACCGCTGCTGCTCTGAAGTTGTCTATAGATTGACACCAGCTGGTTTTAGTGGCTGCTCAAAATTACCAATTATCCCGCCCACAATATCCTTGTTTAACACATGCTCACAGCATGGTTTTCAGATGCTGTGTGGGTCTGTGTAGGAACCAGAGAAGCATTGTTGGAGAATGCCTTTGAATGTCTGTTGTTACACATGTTGTTGTCCAGCTGTGATAATGTTGTGTCATTGCCTTCAATATTCAAGCAGCCTCTAACCTCTCACATTCATAACCTTTGACCTGTCAGGGGCACCGCCCTCTCCGTGATGTAATCATGACCCCAGTCTGGTGTGTGGTCCAACTTCGTTTTCTAGAGACATACAATTAACAGAGACATATGATACATTTTTACCCTGACTTCACAAGGACTGTTTTCATTTGGAAGCAGATCTGAGAACCAGTAGGGTATAATAAGGAAAATACAACTAGAGTGAGGGGACAAGCTGATGCAGCTGATTTGCGATGGGTGGAAATCTTGGTGCATGCAATGAGACTGCTTCACGCTCTTTTCTGCTCGACAGTATGTAGGCTACTTCTCTGCTCTTTAGTGGATACTGTGGAAACATCAAATAACACGTAGGATCTATATAATGCAAAAACCTGGCACAGTGTTGAACTACATTCCTTCTTGAACTAAAGCCCTTATAGTACCCTTTAATAACATTTTAATTTTACAGCATGAATGAGCATAAAGTTCCCCCCCAAAAAGAACATTTTTCAGGGAAATTGTCATCAGATTATAACAACAATGCCACGATAGCGTATAGTGTTGTGCTAGTCAAAGGACGTAACATGTCTTACATTAGTTTCAACTATAAAAAGTGTCTTGTTTGATTTAGTGAAATCATAGGGCTACTGGCTATCAGATGATACACAAGTAAAACTTATTGCACTTGGTGCTATGAAGGAAAACAATTGTATAGGACATTATGAAAAGAAGGCTGACTTGAAAAAAGGATGGTCAACAGAAGGGCTACTCTTTTGTATTTATTTTGTATTTTCTTTAAATATCTGAATGTGCCTTTCATCATTAGAAGTTTATTCTTGGATCAGATGGCCTTTGTTTTGGAGCACAAGGCTCAACATCTGCAAGTGATCTTTGGAAGTAAAGAGAAAAATACCTTAAGAAACACTACAATGTGACCACAAAAATAGTTTTGTTGCAAATGGCCAATTTCACCTAAATGTAATTTGGCCTTTTTGAATACCTTAACAACAGTTAACAGCTAGCCTTTAGCTGCTAACACGGATATCCTTTTGTTTTCCTCATTTGTAAGTTTTAATTATTATCAAATACTAACCGCGACAAATAAATGAAAGACAGTCAAGGGCTTCCAAACCGACAATTTCTAGCTTTCCTGCATATCTGTTTTTTGCCGTGCACTCTCTCTCTCTCTCTCTCTCTCTCTCTCTCTCTCTCTCGCACAAACGGACAAACACACACACTCACACACACACACACACACACACACACACACACACACACACACACACACACACACAGAGAAGGAGGCACAAAACAGAAAGGCCATTATTTTGAGGCTGAATGTTTGTGTGATTGAACTGATAAAGCTTCAGAGGAATAAGAGTCTATTAGACTGGCCTGGTTAGCTATGGATTTACCTCTTATACACACATCTGAGTGTGTGTGTTTTTGTGTTTGTGTGTGTAGATGTGTGACAGAGAGAAAAACATTGGCAAGAGGTAGAGCGAAGGAAGAAGAGGTGTGCGTTGTGTATACATTTTTGCTTTTCCATTATTCCAGTTGCTTTTCTCATCAATATTGTGTGTCCGTGTGCAGAGAGAGAGAGAGGGACATATTCTGTATGTAATTTCATATTTCCATTATATTTTTTGTATTTCCATTATGCTGGTCCAAGGCAAACCCACAGAGAGCCTAATGCAGAGCAAATGTTCACATCTGACACAAGATGAAATATGGGAAAAAATGGTTTGTGTGTGTACGGGAGCCTCAGAGTCTTTGCAGCCCTGCAATAATAGACCAGTGACACCCGGGAATTTTGGGTCCTGGCCTGTGATTGGACAAGGCTGCTATACTGAGTGAATTATTCCAACTAGTCTCTAACATTTCAGAGCTCAAGATGTTGGCTTTGTAGTCATGTGTATTGTTATTTCATAGTGGTTGGCCTTGTAGTGTGGCGATAAACAAACACGGAAGTGTAAAAACGGAGATAAGCTTAGTTATAATGTTATAGTTATAGATCTTGAGTCAGATAATGGCGACGCCTGTCACAATGTGCTCAGTGTGAACCTGCTCTCACCTGTTCAGAGAAGGAGTTAGTGTGAGTTAGTGAAGGACCTGCTAATTCTGATCTTCTCTGGCAAATGCAGCTTGAATGCGATCAAGCTGTAAGGTGCAGGCTGTGAGCACATCACCCACACCAAGTTTGTTACTGACAGTTTGGAAAGAAACAATGCACACCAGTTGCCTGCTGGAGGTCATTTTGTAGCTCTGGCAGTACTCCTACTGTTTCTCCTCACACAAAGGAGCAGATAGCGGTCCTGCTGCGGTAGACCCTTGCCCAGCTCTCCTTGTGTAACTGCCGATCTCCTGGTATCTCCTCCATGCTCTTGAGACTGTGCTGGGAGACACTCCAAACCTTGCAACTGCACGTATGCATGTGCCATTCTGCAGGAGCTGGACTACCTGTGCAACCTGATTGGGCTGCAGGTACCACCTCAATACCTACCAGTATTGACGAGGACACTAGGGAAGAAAAAACATTAGGGAAGAATCCGTCAGGAAGGATAAAAAGAAAGCATTTTTCTTTGGCCACCACATATAAAACCATTCCCTTTTGGGGAGTTGTCTTGCTTTTTCCCCTCCATTGCAACCTGTTTTCCCTTTAATTTGCCACAAAGCAGGTGAAATTGACTTAAATCAGTTGTGCTTCCTAAAGGGACCGTTTGAAATCCCTGAAGTTTCAATGACTTGGTGTGTTATACTGTGATGATTAAGTGTTCATTAATTTTTTTTGAGCATCGTAGTATCACTATTACTACTTGCATACAGTATAATTATTATTGTTTTCCATGTGGAATGGGTAATCTGTTAAAGATGAACCCAGTTTGAAAACAGAATTGCCCTTTAGCTGAAATTGACCTGACCCCCCCTGTCAATGTGTGGTTCCCCTGGTGTTGATAAACAAAAGTATCTGAGTACAAGTGTATCCAAAAACCAGAAGCAAAGCAAAATTTCATAAAACAATCGGCAGCATATTTGGGAGGGGAAGTGTTTAGACTCCTGAGAAAACATTTGTCTATCAAACTTTGTGTATCTCAGTTTTAATATCTGTGAGACCCATACAGTAGTTTTCCTCGACTGACCCTGTTTGGCCCTAAGCATTCAGCCAAGCCCAAGGCTTGGGACAGTGGGTGGGAGGTGGGTGGTCCGTCAGCACTTTTATTCCTAGAGGAGCCCAATGCTCTGTTCTAGAAACTCAACCAGTTCATTGTCCTCTGCCGGCTCGGACCCTGATAACAAAGACTTCTGTGAGTCTAACTTGGAGGGGTCGGCTCTGCTCTGCATTGGGATGTACATTCCCCCCCACCTTTTTTAAAAAAAATGTAGTGTTTAGTTTGATTTAGCGTCTTACAACTAGTGTGATATCTCTCACCAAAAAAAAATGTTTTAGGTTAGATTTGATTTTGAGTTTAATTTTCAAAAACAAACTGAGGAGCTTTGACATTACATGTAACGTATCCCCTGAGACACATAAATATTGTGCATGACTTTTGGTTCTGTGAATGCATTCTTACAATCATGTATTGTTCCCTGGCCAGATGCTGATGATGTTATGCCCTAACTCTGAATTTTATGACACACTGGCTATATTTTTTTTCTCAGTACCTGTGTGTTTTCTTTGTGTTTGCAGATAGTTTAAATTTTGATGACAATGCTGTCCACAGTTTCCAATTATGCACTTCACTGCTAGACCCAACGAAATATAATGTTCGGATCTCATCTACTCAACTGTTTTGACATCTACATTCTGAACTAATGTAAAGGCAGTTTTTTTCCCAAACTGTGTTTGTCTGGTACAGACTGAGCCAAGAAGACGAAATAGATGAGATCTCAATATTGAACAAAATAATCATGCTTTTTGTCAAAATCAAGCAACGATATATGATTTAATATTTTTTTGAAGAGAATATTTTTCGCTTTCTACAGCAGATGGTTTGATTTTATTTAAATGTCATAAACTACACTAAAAGCAAAGATTATTTTCTCCTTCAGTTTGAAATCACATTCACAAAACTTTTGAAGTAGCAGTGGATCCATGCTGGAGCTAATTTCCAGGTGGCCTACATAAAATTATTGGCAGGCTGCTGCATAACCAACAGCTGAATAAAGTCTACACTGTGGGCCAATGCATCTTGGGAAAATGTTGAGCGATATCAAATGAAATGCAAGTAGGTAGGCCAGGTTGATTAGGGGAAGGGGGTAAAAACAAAATAATTACAGCACTTAATCCCGTTTGAACCACTGGTGATCCTTTACCAACAGTGTAAGCATATCTTCAGAGGGTGTGATTAGGTCCTCTCATATCACTCTCCAAGGTCCATACACAATTTCATTTTGGCTTTATTGTTGTAGTTTGCTGACTAATAGCGTTTCTCAAAGAATGACACTGTAATAAGCAAGTACTTGGCATACTTTCAGGTTCAGTTTTTATTCTGATTACATGCTGAAAGAGGTCTTGGTTACAACCGTTGCTGCTATTTTTCTTTAGGTGATTATTAAAATGATATATGAAGCACCTTACACATACACCACTCAGAGTGCTTTACTGTCCAATAAAATAAGGCACACAAAGCAATAAATAAATATAAATATAAAGCAAAAAGAAACATTAAAATCAACACAAATCTACACAAAGATAATAAAAAATCTGAAAAAAAAAATTACATTTCTGTAATGGGTATACAATGGTACTGTCATCCATTTGCAATTGTAATGTAATTTGGCTTAAATGAATGATGTTGCTAAAACTACTGACAAGCTTTCCTAGTTGGAGGTTTATATAGTGAATAAAACGGGTCCAAAGATGGATCCCTGGGGAACACCATAGTCAAAAGAGCATTGTCTGTCAAAGTTTGAATAATCAAAGGTACTGGACCCAAGTGCAGATAACTAAAAAACATTTTATTTAAACAAAAAGACAAAAATTAAAGCTTACTTATTATAAGTAGTATAATAATAAAATGTCTAAAGGTCTAACACAAAAGTTAACTAAAAACAAGGAAAAACCCTGGAAGCCACAAGGGGAAATCTACAAACATGAAAGGAGGGAGGGTAGACGAAATGAACTGACACAGAAGCGAAGGAACACAGACTTAATACACACCAGTGTTATAATGGTGGTTCACACCATCACACGGGGGAAAACACTCAAACACGGGAAGAAAAACTAGACATGAAACACGGGGGTAAAAATTACAAAATAAAACCGGTAACACTAAAAACTCAACTTGGGATTGTTATAGTTGCTATAACACATAGGGAGTGAGAAACTCAAGGATATCAACATAGTAACTCAGCAAATCAACAGAATGCTAAACTAAACAAGAACAAATCATGAGTCTGTATGAAACAAGGTACAGCGAGAGAAATGTCCTTTATGAATTTGATAATCAACATTATGGTGTAACTTACACAGTCACTGCTTTAACATTTTCTCTGTTAGTTTTTTTTTCTGAAATATAGTGTGTCTAATGCAGAAAATCCATCTGTTTCACAACAGACGCCTATGGTGTGTGTCATAGACTCAGCAGCTGTTCACAAACTGCAAACAGAACTGCAGAAGCATTCTAATCTTTTCTCTCAGTACTCTTTGTTGCTTTATTCTAATGCTATCAAACACCTCTTCAGTCCCAAGTTACGTTTCCTTTCCACAAGGGAAAATTACTTCATAAGGTATAAACAATAACCAGTGCTTATTTGTGTTTTGTCTGTCAACAAACCTCTGTTCTTATGGGGGACAAAAAGAAAGAGCAGAGTACAGAGCAGAAGATTTGTTTCCCTTGGTCCTGTTGCCCCTCAGGTCCTACTCTGGCGGTGTCTGTATTTGCTGAGGCAGCAGGTCTGCGCACCAGTGGCCAGCTCACAGCTCTTGCTGGTGATGCATGGAGGAATGAGAGTGCCTATAACGAGCGGAATCAGCCTTTAACATGGTAATGTGTCATTTAGGGCCTATCCATTTAGCTAACGACTTGCTTCCTTTTGAAACCTATTAGCAGTAATGGTAAATAGCAGCTAGCCTTTCAAAGCACATGAGATCTATACCTCTCCTCTCCTCTCCTCTCCTCTCCTCTGCTCTCCTCTCCTTTCCTCTCCTCTCCTCTCCTCTGCTCTCCTCTCCTCTCCTCTCCTCTCCTTTCCTCTCCTCTGCTCTCCTCTGCTCTCCTCTCCTCTCCTCTCCTCTCCTCTCCTCTCCTCTCCTCTCCTCCTTGTAACACGCAATTAAATAAGATATCCACTTTACTATTTGAAATTAAAGACAAATTCCATTTACTAAAAGAAATGCGCTCAAAGATTCCTGAAATACTTAAATGAAAATTCAGAATATAATTAGAAAAACAAACATTCATAATTCTAACGCAGTGTCTAACCCCCCCACACACACACACACACACCAAACAAACAGTCCACAACTCAAAAAACAGTTTACCACTTTCTGACAAACGAATGTAGCATTTTAGTTCAAAATAACCTGAGCTTAAAATTAATTATCCAAATAGATGCTGATTTATTTCTTTCAATTGACTAATTGATCTTTTTCTACACGTTAAGCGCTGCTTTTCCAAAGCTTTTCCGATTTGTCTCTTATTTTTATTTTTTTTCCTCATATTTTGGTTTTGCTACCTATAACCCTTCCTTTCCTTTCCTTTACTTGCCTTTCTTCTCCTTCCTTTCCTGCCCATAGGGGCTCATTCATAACATCTACCCATTACCCACCAAGCTATTAGGTTTGCTAACAGTCAGATCCATTGGGTGAAAATCAATGTCTATCCAGGGAGCAGTTTGTCTGTAGCGCCACTGTAATGAATGCTATATACTCTGACACACACACACACACACACACACACACACACACACACACACACACACACACACACACACACACACACACACACACACACAGCTTTCTCCATCGCTTTCACACAAGTACACACACACAAGCACAGGTGCAGAACAAGTATCTAAGCATTGCTGTAATGGATAGTCAACTGGATGTCTGAGCATCAGTGAAAGCAAACTCGCAACATGAACGAGCACTGCAGTAAAACTAATGCTGCGTACACTCATCCAGTTTTCTTTTCTTTGCAACTATTTCTCCTCATCGCTCTCACATAGTTTTATCTCTCTTGTATCACACACACTCGACCAGAAAAGAGTATCTCAATTTATGTCTCTGTGAAGAAGAGGCTGAATGTTTATCAAAAATCATAAAGTTTGTGTTTGAACTCTGAGAAAAAACTTTTAATTTACAATCCCAAACATAAGAGATTAAATATATATTTGTGGAGTCACACACACACACACACACACACACTGTAATGGATTCTATATCGTCAAACACACATTCAGCCATGCTCAATCTAACCTGAACATTTCCCGTGCCAGAGCAGTTAGCAGTAGCCCCGGGGCCAGCTAATAGCAGATGGGTGGTCATCAGTGCTGGTCAGAAACGATGAGTCAGCAACCTGTAGTTCAGCCCTGTCAAAATCTATAGCCATCATTTAATGCTGCATGTGAAAGCCCATTTCTTTTACAATCACTTTCTTCAGAATCTTTTTTTCTCTTTTTTTTTGTGGTGCATGGTTTTGATGATCAGGATGAGAGCATGCACGATAATTAATTTTAAACGAGTAAGGTAGTTTATTAATCATGTAAGCTGCTTTTGTCTAACATTTGCTGGTTACAGCCTGTTTAAATATTTGCTTCTTTTCTTTATCATTTATGCTATTAAATAAAGAGCTAGTGCCTTAGACTTTTGGATGGATAAAAGAGAAGGTGTGATATAATAGTTTGTACTAATACACAGAAGTTATCTCAGGAAAATATACAAAAATAGAAAGTCAAGACCATATTCTTGCGTTAGTTAGAGAGAGCCAACATCAATCCACTATGGGCAAAACACTTGGCAACAAAAAACGTCCTTTAAACAGGTTTGAGAGCAACGAGATGGACAACAAGAGTGTAATGTAAGTCACAGCTTTAGCCAATTTTTAGGTTGAAGACATTTCTTTTTTGCTGCTACACTAATTGGAAATACTATAAAATAAGAACTCAAATCAAAACAGATTTGACTTCAAAAACATCCATAGAATAATTTAGACAGTGTGTATGCACTGGCTACTGGGTTTTTCCAGTTACAATGATTCACATGTTGGTCAGCCGCTGCTCTGCAAGACTTGCTGAGCTCTCTCTGCCTCTTACCACCTTTCTTCTGAGGGTTCGGTAGAGTAGTTCCCAAAGGGAGCCACTACAATGTAAGATCATCCGCCATCACTCGACTGTAGCTGGCCCTGACACCTGACCTCCCTGTGAGGGGGCCAAAGAGCCAGAAATCAATATGTTTTCATGTTGTTATGAGACCTTTGTGTGACTGGGAAATTGTGTGCGCTGGTACTTGTGGATCGATGCTTCCACAAGTTTGTTTTGTTCAAATTTTTAAGTTTGGACTGAGAAGTTGATCACCAAAAGTTGTTTTTTTTAAAGAAAAACCTCACATGTTAAGACATGTTTACCTTGTGGAATCAACAGTGGGATCTTTCCTCTCTGATTGTTTTCACTGTGATAACTAACTTCTTTTTTTCATTATTGTCCTCGTCACTGACACCGCAATCTGATTCATCTAAAAAAAAGGCTTAACAGACGACAATCGTGTAAGGAAAGTGTATGGGGAAGAAGATCAATGTAGCCACAATAAGAGGGCCTAACTGAGTTTTATGAGATGAGATGAGATTGAGATGAGATGAGATTCAACTTTATTGTCATTACACATATACAAGTATAGAGTAACGAAATGAGGTTTGGCATCTCACCAGAAGTGCAAATAAGCAGAAAGTGCAAAAGTCTGTGCTATGTACAGTAATTGAGTGCAAGAGTCTGTGCTATGTACAGTAATTCTGTGCTATGTACAGTAATTGCAAAATTTACAGATGTAGCCAAAAAAAAGTGAATTATTAGGTATATCTGTATGGCTGGATTAATGGGATGCAATAAATATAAATAAATGCTATATTTATATTTTATATATTTATATTTTATATTTTATATTTATATATTTATGGAGTCTAATAGAAAGTAAGCTGCCAGGTGAAGCTGTGTGAATGATTAAGAAAGTCATTGCAACGTTGATCTTGAGGGTGTTATCTGTTAGGAATACAGGTTAGTTGAGAATGATAGAAAACAATTGTTGATATACGCTGGGTTCTGTCAGTAGATTTATGTACATGTCGTGTAAGCAAACCAGGTGAAACATCTGTTTTGTACTTGTATTTGGCCTGTTAATGATGTTATCTGTGTCGAGTCTCAGAATACTGGCTGTGTCTGCTGTCAACAGACTGTAAAACTGTTCCGACTAATCCTATGATCTTTTGTAGCACTGCCAACTGACTCAGTTCTAAAAAAGAGACTAATGGCACCTGTGCTCGTTTCCATCAGTCTCAGATTGTAGCTCGACATGTTCTCGTAAATAACACGAAGAAGTCCTTCCCCAGAGGAGACGACGTGGAGTAATTTGTGCGTGTACGGTGAATATTACTCACGACAACTGGCTGTTCCTTTTGTACATACTTTGTTGATTGGTCCCCATGGACCCACCCACTCAACTCCATAGCCAATTGAACACTGTTTCCTGTCTCTCCCAAAGTCATTCATGAGCCAGCTGAATGGGAAAAAGAGGAGGAGGAGGAGGCCAGGAGATGAGAAACAATGAGGAGAATGAGTAGAGAAAAAGAAAAGTGAGAATATAAGAGAGGTGTACCAACGGAGATGAGCGCCATTAACGTTGTGGCGTGTGTGTTTGATTTCGATTTCCGTGGTAACCATTTCTTCCTGGAAGCTCATGCACGTCCATCTGGATTTCCAATTACCCACAATCCCTTGTGACCCCACCAGGCGCATCTAGAGAATGATGTTATTTCCTGACCTGACAAACAGAAGACACACTTGATGTGGGCAGACCTGCACTCCCACAATCTTCATCTGCATAAAGAACATGAACAAAACACACACACAAGTAGACACACAAGTCCTACACACATAGCAAAGCCTGTAGTCACAGTCATGCCCTCCACCCCAACTCACTCCTCCATATCCTCCACAACATCTGCATCAATTTCAATCAAACATGAGATATCTTGTTTCACCTTCATTACTTTTCCAAATGAGTCACAAATGTGGAAAGTTGAGCTTTCATCATTTCTTGGTTTTCATTTGTAGTTCTGAGACCTGGGAGACATAACTTTACAACAATATCACGCTTAGAAGTGTGTTCTCAAAAGCATTTCAGTTGTGTAACAAATCATAATGTGAGTTTGAATATGTCATTTTTGGTTGAAATAGGGACAGAAGCAGGATTTTACACATAAGCATCAAACTAGTTTCTTTTTGCAAATATCTTGGATAAAAATGACTCCCTTTAAGGAGAGTGATAGTTCATTTAGATGAAATACGTTTGCAAAGATCTGTTAAACTATAGATTGATAGAAATAAATAAATAAAATAATTGAAATAAATAATTGATAAAAAAAACCCTGTCCTTGATGATATCATTTTGCTTTGTAGTCACTATCTATTGCAGAGAGACTGAACACCAAGGTGAGGATGCTGTTGCATCGGCTGTGTTACAAAAGCTGGAATTCATCGGCATCATTAAAAGGAAAATCACTTGGTCCCATGTTCAGCCAGCATTAAAGAAAACCCATTAAAAGTCGATTATGAATTAGGTTCATGAGGTCTTCATCAGTCTCTCTGTTACTTCACAATCTGGAAGTTCACATTTTCTATCTTTTGAATTGCAAACATTTAGGCTACTTCTGCAAACAACACTTTTGCGACCAGCTTTATCTATAATGGATTGGAAAAAACCTCAGCTTTTGTGAGGTTGAGCTGTTTCTTTGTTTTCTCTTGAAGATAAAGGGTCACATAGATGCTTTTAAAGCCTGATCAGTAATTGAAGCCTGACTGTATCTCCAGGAAACGCTTTGGACATAAAGCAAGAGCAGTCAGCAGTGTGAGGAGGAACAACTGCCTACTCTGTTTTATTCTTTTCTATTCCCTTGATTGTTGTGGGGTTGTGAACAGAAAGTAGTGCTTGTAGCCATGAGAAGATTAGATCCTCTACCAAGGATAAATCTCTCTGGGGCCAGGGGTCAAGTTGCTCTCTCCTGTAAATCTACTCAATGGCATGTTTTCATTACAAACACCAACAGATCCCCCAGACTCTGTGTGTGTGTGTGTGTGTGTGTGTGTGTGTGTGTGTGTGTGTGTGTGTGTGTGTGTGTGTGTGTGTGTGTGTGTGTGTGTGTGTGTGTGTGTGTGTGTTTTTGTTTATGTCTGTGTTTGTCTGTGTTGTGGCCTTGGCTGCAGGCTGGACTGTAAGCACTTACCAAGGCTAGCACAGATGAGATCCCACTTAAATCACACACACACACACACACACATACACACACTGGTCTCTCTGAGGTGCTTGTGGATGATTTAACAAAGTCCTCATCACTGCCTCATCAGGTATGGACAGTGTGTGTGTGTGTGTGTGTGTTTGTGTGTCTATGGGAGCAGTTGGTCCATTGCAGGATAGATTTACTGCTGGGCTGGTCTCAGCGCAGCTAAATCACTTCCACCACTTATCCAGGAGTTATTGCTCATAAACATACCCGTCCTGGGCCCTGGTGTTCCCTGTATTTTTGGATGATTCAACATTATTTTTTTTTTTCCCAGGTTCTGGATTTCCACTTACAGTTGGAAAAGTGCGAGTGTAGACTTCGATTTGAATACTTTTTCCTCTGTAGACATAATGAACAGATATTAAAAGAAAAAGTACACACGAGAAAATCAAACGTTCTAATGCATGCTATTGACCTCACATGAGATGATCAAACTCCAGATGCTTTGTGTTCGTTGTTCTTATTTATTAACTTCAACTGAACAAAAATACTAACACAACACTTTTGTTTTTGCTCCAATTTCTCACAAGTCTTAGATCTTTGTATATTTATAATAGAAAATCTGTATTATAATAAGAAGGTGATCATTTATGATGTTCAAACAGGCACATTTAAATTAAGGCCTATTGGATTCAGCAGTCGAAGGTAAAGAAGGTCCCTGGTCACCGTTTGAGGCTATAAGGTAAACAAAAAATCGGGCGAAGCACGGATAAAGCTCAGGGAATTGACATTATTAGCTATGAATGAGGACCCAGCTTTAGCGACATCTTTTAGTTTCAATTAGAGATGCACCGACTGAGAAAATCAGAGCTGATATGTGTAAAATAACAAAGTAGCCAATTGTTGATTATGATGGCGATATTTATTTCAATACTTATTTTGATGTTGGACACTTAAAATGCCGACATTTTCTCTCATGTTTAACAATGAAAACAGATCAAAGGTTATCCAACAGATGTCCAACAAAAAAAAACCTCTTCCCTGAATCAGGAGTTAGGGGAACTAGATGCCAGCAAATAATTGATATGACAGAACAGATAAACGTTGGCTACATTGGTTCATGCCTCATTATTTGCCGATGGGGCAATGTCTGTCAACAGGCCCGATATTGATGGTGAACCAATGCATCCCTGCTGTAGTTTCACAAAAACTAAAAAAACCTACCAGTCATTTTTAATGTTATCTCCTTTATTAACTAGCTTGCTACAATGCAAAGATTGGCAGCAGCTGTAAGGGGAGCTGAACTTGACAATTAACAGAAGAAGAGTTTGATATTGAAATATACTTTTTCATTATTAAGGATTTACAGAAAGGCTGTGTTAAGTTGCCCAAAGCCCTCCCACGGTTCTGACCTTGGCTATATGTTTTAATTTAGCCCGCAGTCCAGTCTGCAAAATGAATCTGAGTGCAGGGCAAACCAGCGGGCCTCCTGGGAGACAGTTTAGACTCAGACACCCTGCCAGTTAGGAGCACAGTGATCACCGTATAGCCTCCAGCAGACAAGGTCAGTTCATTGACATTGTTTGTGATTGTGTGTGTGTGTGTAAGTAGGGGGATTAAGTGTCTATAACTTTGCGGTTTTCCTGTTTAGTCTGAGTTTATGACCGTCTGGAAGAGGGCAGCATTTGCAAAGATCAACCACGCAGACACGCACAAACACAAACACAAACACAAACACACATACTTAAGCACACATGCCTCTCTTCCTCTTGATGAGTGTGTGGCCATCTGGAGAAGGATAACATGTTAGTCTGGTCTCTAATTCAAGAAATTGGATGCAATTGAAATTATACACTAAAACTTGTAGGCTCAATTTCCTGACTAAAAACAGTAAGTACAGTTAAATAAAAAACGTAAGCATTATTTACTGTAATTACCATGATTTATGGAGGAAACCTTTCAAAATGAGTTATATTTTGCAGCACTTGTAGTTGTATTTAATAAAGTGCATTATGTTACAATAACAAACGGTTATAGACTCTTTGCTATCCTCAGTATTCCTGGTTCTGTCTTCATTGCAGTTTAATCACAGCCTTTAGCAGACACAATATGTGACATTATGCAATAAAACGGAGATCTTGTCATGCCGGTGTAGGGCCGAGGAAATTAATTTTAATTGAAAGAGCGTCAAGGAGTGGGATGTGGCGATGTCATGGCCTGTCTGATCAGTCCACAATCTCATGCTTTCTCTTTTACAAATACTTTAACCTCTTTTTTTTCATTGATTTTCTTTGTATAATAAGTAATTCATTGCTGTCTCTCAAGGCAGGGTGGCCAAATGTCTTCTTTTATTTGTCTTTGGAGCTTCACTGCTGATGGGGACACACACACACTCACACAATAAGAAACACACACACGCGCACACACTCCCGGGGCAGGAAGTCCTTGTGAGAGCAGGATGTTGACTTAGTTTTCATTTCAGCTTTCCCTGAAAACCCCTGGAGGTCGACAGATGAGCAGCCAACAGATGTAAAGTATGAGATACAGACTGGGATACAAATGTATGGAATAATGCACATTTTATAACTCTCATTGCGCCACTCAAATCACAACAAAGTAACTTAAAGTTTATTTTTATTTACAGCAAAGGCGTGTAGGGATTGAGGAAGGGGGCAGGGGAAGGCTGAAAGAGAAAAAGTCAGCCAAAGGCAGAGACAGTATGTTATGTACAATGTGCAACTTTGTCTCAAACAATACTGAAACTAAAATAAGTCCTCTAAAATGTTCTTTACACTGAAATTACCCTGAAATGCTATACACTGTGACACTTCAAAAGACAGAGCCAAAGTGACACATCCGATTCTTTTACTATGTTGGGGTGCCAGTCAAGATCCTGTACAAAATCCAGAAAATAGAAGAACCAGAACACACATCATCAGTATACTTAGTGTCTTTCATTGTCCATTGTTTTGTCAGCTACACATTTAACGTTGATGTTGGAGAGAAAAACACTAAAGTAGGTTATTCTACCAAACTCCTCCTTAATGACAAAAAGTCTCTACATGTAAAGAAGTTCATTTTTTTATTTATTGCGCTCATTAATAACAAATAATATCTCAATATATAATAATATACAAAAATAGCAGGTTTAGACCACACTCTGTTGTATTAATTATAGAGACTCAACATGAATCCCCCGTGAGCAAAGCACTTGGCAACACTTGACAATGACAATGGTTAGGAAAAACTGCCTTATAAGAGGCAGAAATCTCGAGCAGAACCAAACTCATGATGAACAGTCATCTACTGAGGGACAGAAAGAGACCAACAAACAGAGAAACAACAACAGCAACAAATAGAACAGACCAATGGCTACTATGTGTGTGTTGCATTAAGCAGAAAGATGCTTCAGGTTGGAGAAGCTTGATGCTCTGTGACTCAAGACATGTTAAACTGTGTTTGTAATTCCTCTGTGTTTTATGTCTGTAACTTGTTGTTGTGCTGCTGTCCCTCTTGGCCAGGACGAGGTTCTCCTGGTTAAATCAATTAAAAGAAAGAAAGAAAAAGCAAAGTGTGATAATCCAATGGACTTGTCTATTATGTCTATTCTGAAAAGAAACAGCTAGATTGACCATAACATGGGGAGGACTGATAATGTTAATGGGACTCGAACTGCTATAATTAACATTCATAATAATGATAATAAATGTCAGACTGATGTTAATAGTTGTAGCAGTCGGAGTTAGAGAGCTTTATGGCAGCATGCTGTATGTAGCAATGATCCAAAGCTTCAGATGTGCAAGCCCAGCTCAGTCTGTTATTACTCTGTGTTTAGTTTAAGTCCCAGGATAAACGGATGAAGGAAACAAAAAAAAAAAACGGTTTAAGCACAAGTTAAAAAGTCACACAAACGAATGACAAACTGTGTGAATGTGGTACTTTGTATGGCTGCAGAGACGGAGAGTTACATGAACCCCAAACTAGTCAATGTTCAGAAAATGTATCCTACCTTCTGATAGAAATAGTCAATTTATCCAATATGCCAGTTAAAACTATGTCACCATAGAAACGACACGAAGCAACCAGGGACACTGACAGCTGTGGATGTGTGTGTGTGTGCTTAATAATACACTTTTCTGTCAGTTGTGAGCATTGCTTAACTTTTTTCATAAATAAATGTTTTGACGTGCAGCAGTCGGTCAGATCAACAGTGACGTGTGTGTAACAGTCTGTGTGTGGTTTGATTAAGTTGACTGACTGATGATATTCTATATTCAAACCTTTTGATTTGCGATATATATACACATATTTTTAAAAGTCTTTATCGGATAGGACAGCTGAAAAGAGAGAGAGGAAATCTCTGGAGGAGAGAGTTGGGGATGACACACAGCAAAGGGCCGAGGTAGGATTTGAACCCATGGCCGCTGTGATGAGGAGTTTAACCTCCATACATTGGGTTCATGACATAAACACTAGGCTATCGGTGCCATCCTCCACCCACCCATTTTCGTATTTTATGAGTGACACTAGTCGTGACTAAAACTTATATTGATTCTGTACCATATCAAGGTAGCAAGAAAACACTGTTTTCACCATCGAGATTACATCAGGAGCTTTTAATAATTTTACTCAGGTCACAAATTGTTCTGGTGATGTCAGATTTCAATCAAGTCCTAAAAATCAGCAGAATACTTATCTCTCTTTGAACCTGATGTGCAATACGTTATCTGTTTGATCTCAGCATATCCTGTAATTGCCTTCCTATTTTGAGCTAAAAAAATGTTGTTTGTGCTCTTGCTGTTTTAAAGCTATGAGCTTACATATTAAGTCCTTTTCTGGAAGCACATTTTCCTTTATCTAACTTTAAAAAAAGAACAAGATTAAAAGATATATGAGATTATGTTCTGATATCAAGACTGCAGAATAAAAATGATTAACCCTTAGATTGCCAATGCCAAAACCTTTTTGTATTTCTGCATGTATATGGTGCATCATTTTTAAGCTAAATTACCCTGATTTAACAACTTATTCATTTCTCTTATAATGGTTGTTTCTTTTTGTTGTTTGTGCTTATAATTCAAAACACTTGTTCATTTACTGTTTCTTTAATGAGAAATAAGCCTTGCCATCTGAAATAATGCATTTAAATGTTTATCATGTTGACTGAAGGAGAAGCTTGGTTTGGTCATTTTTGGTATATTACTGTGAGAATGCCCAGACACAGACAGAGGGGAAATCGTTTATTAAGATGCTATCATCTCAAGAAAACAATTGTGCTTCTTTAATTGTCAGCAGAAGGTTGATCCTTTTGTTATCTTCAGAGAAAAACCATTAAGCTGTGATCTCCGGAATGTGTGAGGAGACACAACCTTTCTCTTCTTCACCTGTTTAAAGAAACTTTGAGGGGTTTTTTTTGCTCACATCTGGGGCCATGTGTTGAATTCTTTTGTCCTTGTTAAGTTGTTAAAAAATAAATAAATAAAAAAATCATTTCCTGGATTGCCTTGTTCTTGAAACTCAGAGGCAGAAGACAAATTGTATTTCAGGTCTCTGGAGCACATCTGAGTTAACAAAGCAGGCTAGGTTTTCTTGGAGTGTCTCACAAAGCTGTGGACGAGGTCCAGGACTGATTAGTGTTTTGTCATCTGAAGAAAATCTGGATTTATTGCTCAAATTCATCTGGGTGTTTTATGCATATTAATTTGTGCATATCTGAGTGTCTGCATTGTAGATACATTTTTCTATAAAACACTAGCAGTTGTAACATTTTGTATTAATTTATATAGGGACTATCGTAAGAAAGTGTTTAAATATTTGTGCATATTTTTGAATGCACACACACTACTCTGTGTTATAGCTGTATGTAAAGGTTGTGTTTGTGTGAGGATAGGAGAGGGTACACAGGATTATCGCGTCCTCATCCCTCATTCGTCTGCTGGCCCTGACCCTTTTAAACAACACTCTATCTTTCTCTGGGAATCCCTCCATCCATCTGCATCAATCTCTCCATCTTTTCCTCTCTTGCTTCTTTCTCTCTCACCGCAAAACAACTCGGGATGGAGGGAGAGACAGAGGAGAGATGCAGAGAGAGAGATGATCCTGTCTTTTTCAACCTTCTTCTTATTCCATCAAGCATACATCTAGCCTCAAAACTCAACAATAACACATCCATCACACACACATGCACATAAGCACACACACACACACACACACACACACACACACACACACACACAGCAGGGCAGGCAGTGCAGAGTCATCGTCTGCTGTGACAGAAAAAGCAAATAAAGTTTTATTCATAATGCAATCAGAAGCCTTTATGCAATAAAAAAGAATATGCTGTCATCCCAAATCTGCTGGAAATCCAGTCATGAGTTGACATTTTCCCCTTAAGTGTAGATTAAAGTCCCATATTGATTTCTTATTGTCCTTCTTACCACTTTGATGAGCAGCTTTCTTCAGTATTGTCCCTTTTTTAAAACAATATCTGCATGTGATCTGCCATATAGATAGAAATGCAGTCTGAAGTTCTCTTTTAGAACACAAGGACCACATTTAAAAAGCATGTTTTTGAAAAAAAATGTTTTAAGCACCTGGTTTTATTGAAGTTCATTTGATTTGCAGAGTGTGGCTTACGTTAGCAACGAAAGCGCCGCCAGCCTTCAGTCTTCAGCTTAACATCCACATGCCTTTGCTAAATGTGAATCTGCATCTCTCTGAGAAATATGCCGGTTAAACCAGAGACAGTCTGCTTAAATTTTCTCTCCATTATCAAAATAATGCCAAACCGTGCTGCTCCTTTAAGATACTGTCCGTTCACTGTGCTTCTTTACAGCTGCATTGTAGAGCAAGGAGAGCAGGCCAATTTACCAGAGCTACAGCCAGTCTGTGGCTACAGCCCCAGCTAGTCATGGTTGGCTGTGTTTCCGTTTGTGCATAACATTCAACTGTCATCAAAAGCCAAAATGACTTTGTTTAATCGACCAGTAACCAGACATTCTTGTGCCAACTAGCAGCATTGATGACATTAAACCGTTTAGTTGACTAAATGCGCACAGCATAGCATGCTAATGATCAATGATGGTCACATAGGACTCGTTAGCTGAGTCCTATGAAAGGCCCATTAACTAGAGCTACAGCCCCAGCCTCTAGTGGCGGGTGGCTGCATTAGAGCTTAGACACAACATTTAACAGGTAGTGTGGGACTCAGGGAATACAATATATACATATATATATATTTTTTTTTTTTCTTTTTTAAAGATTTTTTTGGGGCTTTTTGTGCCTTTGATGGAGAGACAGGACAGTGGATAGAACCGTAAATCAGGGAGCGAGAGCGGGGAATGACATGCGGGAGGGGAGCCACAGGCTGGATTCGAACCCGGGCCGCCCGCTTGGGGGACCACAGCCTCCACACATGGGGCGCGCGCACTAACCACTGTGCCTCCAGAGCCCCAATGAATACAATACTGATATTAATTTAACTGATGAGTAATTCTGTTGCCAAAGAGTAAAGGTGAAAATATTGAATTGTCTCGTCGTCTTATCGTGAACATTCCTAGTAAAGAACACTTCATGTCATATATATATTGAAATGCTCTCAGAGATATGTCTGTATTATAATGGAAATAAATTGCCCAGCATTCCACAAATGTCGCCTCGTGATCAGTGATTGGGTGTTGAAACGACTTCTTTGGCAATGACATTGGCCTGACTGTCCCTGCGTGTGCTCATACATTCTGACAGTATTATAATGTGGAGCCTGTGTGGCAGTAAATCCTCTGAGACATCTGGTTACCGGGGCGGAGACAGACAGAGAGACAGACAGGTTACCATGGTTATCAGAGCAGAGAGAGAGAAGAATGAAAGGTGACGAACCCGAGTAGATCAATGTGTGCAAGTATGTGTGTGTGTGTGCGTGGCAGTCGTACAGCCGTAGGCAGACAGTCTTTGTGTCCTTGTCATTTAGTGAATTTGAAATATGAACCCTGTCTCTGGCCAGCCCCCACTGTCACTTTTTTTTATACCTCACCTTACTATTCTACATTTAAGTCTAGAGACAAAAAGTGTTATCTGTAGGAAGTCAGAGTGGTACAGAGTTGTCCTCGGCCTCGTGACATGGCTCTTGATATATGGGACGTCAACTCTCTGGTCGGGATTGAACCGGTCTCAGTCTCAGCACAACTCTGCAACCAAAGTCCTGGAGATGGGCTGTACCTTTTTTTTTTTTCCTTTTCCCCGAGTAATCCTGGGTAGTAGTGGGTGCTTGGTGGGTGTAGGGATACTCACAAGCTGAGTGACACTGAGTTGGAGTTTTTCCCAGTCAATAAGAAGTTTGCTTCTCTGGGACTGAAAGTTGTTAACAGGAAGACTTGGTGTCTTTTTGGAGTCACTTGGCAGAGTCCTGATTGGAATTACTCGGCGACTTATTTGGTCGTGTAAGTCTGATGCAGAGAAGTTCCACTTTGACTCCCTTGTTCTCTAAATCAAACATGCAGAGCTTACAGGAAGCTTAAGGTGTGAGCTGTCACCAAATCAAGTTAAATGACTAATAAAGAGTGCAGCGTTTTCCCCCCACACTCATTTGTAACTGATTGGGGACCCCTTCATGTGGTGGATCAAACCCAGGAATAAGCAGGATGTTGGCTTGGTTTTCTGGCAGAAGCAGGAGGCAGTAGTTTAGAAACGGTATGGCAAAGTAGCGTGAAAATATGTTCATCAAAGTAAACATTTTGATCTTGTATTAAGGCCTTCACTTCCATATTTTTCCACTGATGTCTGGTTACAGGATTTCCTGTGCTGGAAACTTCGACAACAAGATGGTGCACACTGTTGCCTGGATGATAAGATTCAGTCGACTTTTGTATACAGCTATAAATTTGTTCAAACACTTTCTCTTTTGCATTCTGTCACTTTGACAATGTGGAAGAATAGAGCAGAGTGAAGAGGGTTCAACCTGCTCTCCACTGACTCGACTTTGTGAGATAGGAGCCAAATATCAGACACTGAGTCTTGAAGCGTCTCAAAAACTTGTGCCACAATGAAAAGATGGAACTGAAAAGATGTCGATAAAGCATAAATAGAAGCAGCTTTATTATCAGTACAGTGTTCAAGCTGAGGGACTGAGAGTGAGTTCACCTTTTCTTTTTCAGATTTGGGAATTACCAATATATGTGTCAATACTGTTTGTTGTGCAACGAGGGAGGGTTGTATTATTTATAGATGAATGGATGATAACTAACCTGCAACGACACAGACAGAGAGCCCCTGTGTGTGTGTAACATATGTTTTTCTATTTGGATAATGTGCCACACAAAGTGTGGTTTACTGATATCAAATTTATTTAAAGCTGCAAAACTGTAATATCCTATCAAAACTAGCTCCTCATTTCAAGGGTATAATTTTAGCTTTTTTAACTTTTTCTTGAACGTACTTGATTTAACAACAATGAAAATGCAGCCATGTAATGCAACTTTAAAAAAAAATAAGTGCTGTCATTAGGTGCTAATTTTAAGGTACTTTTTCTACTAGCCAGGTGTTTCTGCAAGTGATATTTATCATTTTTTGTTTGCTTGTTTTGGATGTTTAATACCAAACCTATCTGTCATGTTTTGCAATCAATTAATGAGGGTCAGTGTGTTAGGTCACATGACCTTAAAAGGCTTAAAGAGGTGCAGCCCAGGAGAACAGGCTTTAGCTTTGGCACCACAAGCAACCCTTCAATAATTTCAATCACTGTTAACATCAAAAGTATAAATGAGTAGTTTTAGTTTTAATCAATGACTTCTATACTGAACAAGTTATGACCATGTTAGAAGTATAACTGTAACACATTTGGTCATTACCTCCTGGGAACTTCCAGTAAATGTAAATACAGTGTTATTGAAATCCAGACGCAGATTCTCTGATATCTGAGACATTTGAAGGCATGTGTGTTTGACTTTGTGTCTGTAGAATTAGGAGATGTTGTGAGTATTTGTGTGAGAATGTGTACACGTGTGTGAGAGGGACGTCTCAGATGTTCTTCACGGTTCATCAGTGTTGACACTGGGCCAAACAGCTGGACTCATCTGGACATACACCCATGCTGCTGCTCTGTTTTCTTTACACTTTTTTCCTCCTCTTGTATCTGATCTTTACTTCACATCTGTCTTATCATAAAATAACTGGTCTCTGTGTTCATGTTTATCTGTAAGTATATTGTTTCACTTGGAAAGCTGTTGACCCTAAACCAGGACTATGAGATGTGATGGAATACGGTTCCTGCATGTGTTTTTCAGACAGGAAATGTGAACCATGTGAGCGGTATGTTGAGCATTCCTATACTTGGAAAGCCAACAAGCTTACTGTTAACACTGAGACTAATGTGCTTTTACTATGGGAACAACTCAGAGGAGTCATATGAGAATTTGGAAAACGTACAAGTCTTCTCATGGTGCATATGTTCGGTGATGACATGCAGACATAAATACTGTTCATTTTGTTTACAGCTCTCTGGCTCTGGATAGTACAAGCTACTTTATGTACTGGATGTGAGGAGTAACCCATTTTCTGGCATGTGCAAAAATTACAGTAGTAGTTTATTTTAAAGATTATTTCTGGGCTTTAATGCTTTTATTTTAGAGGTAGGACACATTGGACAGAGTCAGAGAGTGGGGAATGACATGTTGGAAATGAGCCACAGGTCAGATTCGAACCCGAACTGACTGCTTTTGGGGTGGGTTCACTAGTTGGTAGGTTACAGAAGTAGTTGATTGAACATTGTGACACAAAACTACATGATCTATCAGGATGAGATCCACACAGTGACAAACAGGGAGAGTCTTGTGTAGCAGAAAGCCACAGATAAATAAAGGAAAACTTATATTTTTATAGCTCATGTGGGCAAAAGCCAAACAGCCCAGGTGAGAGGTAGACAGGAAACAGGAGGACAGAGAATGAACTAACGAAGGCTCAGGCTTTTTCCGGGATATGACAAGTCTGCTTGTTATATCCCGGCTGGTCAGGGGCAAACAGGGTCGACAACAGGTAATCGGTCCAAGTGAATGTGCTGGAGAATCTTGTATTGAGGTGAAGAACGATCTGGCATTGTGTGGGTGACAAGGAGAAGCTCTAATGCTGGCTGGATTACTGATGAGCAGCATCTGTGTGCGCAGGTGAGCAGAGTCTGATGATGTGCAGAGGAGCAGCACTGTGACTTTTTGTACAGGAACTATCCCCTCAGAAATATGCAAAGGATCTGTTTAATAACACCTAGGATGATGGTTCCAGTCAACTCGGATATAAATATTTTCTCACCTAAAATGAAAGTAAATTCTTTGGGTTTTGGACGTGTGGGTGGAAAAACAAGCCTTTTGAATTATTACTACTGCTTTGGGATTTATTTATTTTTCATATTTTTTGAACAGAAATCACAAATTAAATGGTATTAAAGAAAAGACAAATATCAATCAAACAGTAGTTCTAAATTGTTTTGCACCAACTCATGTCAAATGTTATCAGAAGACGCTTTCATAAAAAAACATATTGCAAATCTTTGCTGTATCAGTTTTTTTTTTGCACAGCCCTATTTCATGGCTCCTTTATGATTTTGTATTGGTTTAATATCGTGACCTACCATACGGGCATTAAGGGGGGAAAACAGATTCATGTTCGCACAGCATAACTTTGTTGAAGACTTCCAACAATGTCCTGACAACATCTGTGTCATTCTGAGGGTTTTCATGATGTATTTTAGGTTTGAGTCAAATTACAGATTCATCAATGCACTACTGACATTGATTATGCAGTTATCAAAAACGAAGGCATGTTCTAAGCCCCATTATGGTTGAACTATTTAAAACCCTCTTAGTCAGACATAGTGACATGCCTTTTAATTGTCTGGGTGTTTCTGTCATTTATGCATATTATTGAATTGATATCAAAGCATATTGATCAATATTGAATCGTTACCCAAAAAAGATAAATCAATTTGAATTGTGAGGTTCTTGACAGTACCCAGCCCTAATGTATTCTCTCTAAGTTTATATTCTGCTCAAGCATGAAAGATGTTAACTGCATTAGACTGTACCAAAAATACATCCAGATTAACTAACTTGGACATATAACACCTTTCCTCCCCCTCATGTTCCAAGATAATTAGTCATAAAGAACATTGCATACCAGTGGAGCTGGCTTACAAGAAAACACAGAGTAACACAGAAATATACAGTGGTATGAAATAAATAAAAAAATAGCCCTGTGAAAGAAAGGATGAGCTGGATGTTCTTAAAAACAGAACAGCTTTTTGGCAATTTACCTTTTATTGCTTTGAAAGAATAAAGCCAGTGACTTCATTTGAGCTGCTCTGAATGGACTTATTTGTCAGTCATGTGTCTTCCTATGTGTGTAGCAGTTCACGTCACCAAACCTTGAGTCTGAGTTTAGTCTCCAGTCTCCATTAACTGAGTCCTGGTCAAAGTCTGAAGTCCTCAACAAAGTTCCAAGATGGGCTACAGTTCTCCACTTTAGCACAATAATTAATTAATTAATGTTTAGTACCTTTAAGCTGAGCTTTAACTCTATATTATGTATGAGTCTTCATGTTTATGTACCGAGGTCTAAGAAGGGTATAACAGTGAGTCTCTATCAATAAATTAGTCCTCCTCTCCATCTTCGGAGCCTGAATGCAGTCAATGGTGGAGAATCAGTTCAAGTCCAAGTCAACAGTCCTGGAGCCCTAAAAAATCAGGGCTCAAGTCGGACTCAAGTCCAGGACTCGCACTCAAGTACTACAACACTGGCGTGTAAAAAGTAACAGATGGAACCTTATGCTACGCTGCATTATACATTTGAGCAAAAGTCTTTACACAGAAACATGATTTCATTAAAACATCGTTGCCATCACGACAACCTGCTATTGTCAGTGTTCCTTTCGAGTTCACAACAGGATGCAGGATTAATCTTGAGGCAAGTGAGGATTTTTGTACAAGTAAGCTAAACTTTTAGCACCGTCTCTGTTTATCAATACGTCAACTTCTTGCTCACATCTTTTTGACATTTAATGGCTTTAAAGGATTTCTTTGACATTTTGGAAGTACGGTTGATTTTCATAATATTGATCATCAATTTTTGTCAGGCATAACCTTTTGTTCCTAAAAAAACTATTGGCTCTTGACATTTCTTTGTGTATTCATAAAAGTACATAATGCATCTATTAGTCCAACAGATATCAGCACTAATGCATTAACCAGTTCATTTCTGACCATCCGTATCTTCAAGTAATTGTGCTTTCATTTCAGGTCTATTTCCTGCTGTGTTGAACCTGGCCTCCATGGCAGACATAGAAGCTAACGCTACCTGTGGCTTATTGGGTCCAGAGATGTTCTGTAAGCTGGTGGAACACGTACCCGGCCAGCCCATCAGAAACCCACAGTGTCGAATCTGCAACCAAAGGAGCCCCAAACCGCTTGGTAAGAAAGATCCACACACCCACAGATCACTTACAGAAACGCTGATTACCTTCATTATTCATGCTAGATTAGTTCATTAGCCCCCAATTGGCCAGATGTTAACCAATCATTTTGTCTGAAATAATAATTACCAAATGAATTGAGGAATCAATCTCGACGTGACGAGAGGACAATTCTAAATTAGCCCTGGATCATAATTCAAAAGCTAACAGGCTAACCGGTTGCTCTTCAAGCAATCAATGATACAGCTAACAGCTCAGCCAGTCAAAACAGCCGACTGATCAGTCATCAGAGTAGTTACCAGTGATGAGTCAGTCAACCAATGTTAGAGAGTTTATTAGCTAGTGAGTCCAATTTCGGTTTGGTACTTGATTAGCTACCCTGGGTTAGTTAAAAAGCAAAAGACGCAGTAAAACAGATAAAAAAGAAGAGAAGTAAAAGACTGACAGAATGAGAAGACATGAATCATAAAGATGACCTGAGGAGGAAGTTGTGATCTTAAAACACCTCTCAATCTAGAGCTGAGATTTGTATGGTTTAATGGTCAGTTTCATTCCAGTCGCTTTGCTATGCTAACAGTTAGCAGGACTGTCTTATTGTTAGTGGATAATATCTACACTTCAGAAAAAATATGTATTAGCTGTTATACCGCAAGTAGACAAGAAGATTGATACCACTGTCATTTATATCCAATCAGTATGAAGCTGGACACAGGAGAGGGTTAGCTTAGCTTAGCATAAGAATGGCATTAAAAGGGAAACGTGCTCACTAGGCAAGGTTCTGTGTAAAGGTAAAAACACCCTTTCAGTACACCCAAAGCAAAAGAAAGAGATAATAAACTTGAAAACAAAATGTTAAACAATCAAGTTGAGGTAGATATTTTTTATCTAAAGACAGAGCTAGAACACTAACATCGAGTTGCTATGCTATGCTAACCTTTCCCAGGCTCAGCTTCATATGTATTCCAAATAGATTTTACCAGTTAAAATTTTA
Source organism: Labrus bergylta (assembly GCF_963930695.1). Classification (NCBI taxonomy): domain Eukaryota; kingdom Metazoa; phylum Chordata; class Actinopteri; order Labriformes; family Labridae; genus Labrus; species Labrus bergylta. The sequence continues at coordinate 8,286,112 of NC_089209.1, read as the reverse complement.
CCATAGCAGTAATTTTGAAAATAGTTTAACTCTATTAATAATTCAACTTTTAAAACATGGAATTGCTCAATGAGTTTTACAAACACTGAACTGACAATGATTTAGAGGTAAACTGTACGTAAGAGTGGTATATAATGTGCCTCATCTTACCATAAGCTTAAAAAAAAAAATGTAGTTCCTAACTGTTCCTTCTTAATTTTTTGTCTCTGGCAGGAAGATCGACTTGTTTAATGTCTTTTTTTAATTATACTTGCAATATCAGAAATCTCAGTTCTCATTTTGTTCTTAGATTAACAAGAAAATGTGATGATGAAGGTGAACACAAATTGTTGTTTTAGAAGTGACCAGAGAAAAACATTTTACAAAAAAATATGTCCCTCATTTTTTCCCATTGTTAGTAACTGAAATGTCACAAATAAGTAGATGGAAGAATGACAGCTGCAAATCAACCCGAAATATCACATCTCCACTTTAAAAAGCTCTGACTCAGATGTAAACAACCAAACAGTCGTTCTCACAAAGCATACATAGATGCTCTGCAATGTAACCTTTAATATATAATAGACTGAGTGTTTTATCTGCCTGTTCCATTAAAGCTATTGTGTTCAGTAATGAAAGCCTGCCAGGAGGAGAACTACAAATAGGGTGAGGGTTTTGTGAAATGGAAAGAAAATCTGTTATTGTCTACCTTTAAAAAGTAAAAATAGCTTTTGATAATATGGCCTTGAGTAGCTGAAATGCCAAATGAAAAAAAAAAAACTCTAGCAATATTATTCCCCTTAGACAGAAAAATATTTGACTTAAAACTGAAAGCATTTTTATACATTACATATTTGTATAATAAATATATGTATATATATATATATCCAACAGATATATCCATGCCTTGTCTCTCTGTCTGTTACAGAACATCATCCCATTGAATACGCCATCGATGGGACCAACCGTTGGTGGCAGAGTCCCTCCATAAAGAATGGAATGGAGTATCACTATGTGACAATCACACTCGACTTAAAACAGGTACACACACACACACCTGTCACGCCCTAGTTAGCTTGTGCTGGTATTATATTTCCTGACTCATGTATTACCCTAACCTTGAGCTTACTCCTCTCAAAACTTTGAGATAATCATTTTAATGTCATGTTTTAACTGAGAATTAAATGTGAAAATACCTTTTTTTAGACTTTAAAGGCCACATATTTTACTGATTTTCAACAAGTTAAGATAAGTCTCAGTGGTCCCCAATACATGTCTGTATTTTTGCTAGAAGTCTGCTCTGATCCTGTATTTGTACATGCCTAATCCCCTCTATATCAGCCCTGCTCAGAACAGGCTTTTTTTGTGTCTGTAGCTTTAAATGCAAATGAGCTGTGTCTGACCACGCCCCTCTGGAAGGGCATTGGGTGGCTTGGGCTTTCTTGCACCATGCCCTCGTTTATGGTGGAAAGGCAGACACAAACTCCTAGCTGTGGGATTGTCTCCCACCTGGGGGAGGGGTTACTGCCCTTTGTGATGTCATGAAGGGAAAATCTCCAATCGGCTTGTTTGAGCACACATTTTCTGAAAAGTGGAGCAGGCAGAAGGAGGAGAGGATTGACTTTTCATATAATTGAGGGTTTGTAGACAGACTAGGGACACATATTAGTGTTAGAGAAACATGGTCAAGTCTATTTTGCATAAATTGTGACCTTTAATACAATGGTAAATAACATTATGCATTTATACAGCTAAGAGCTATGAATTATTGAGCCATTTATACTTAGTTAGATAGATAGTTTCGACGAAATGTACAAGAATTTAGTGAAAGATTAAGCTGTTAATAATGCTGTGAAAGAGGCTTCGTTAACCTGATCTTACAATAAATTGTATTTTTGCTTCATTTAAAAAAAAGCAACACAAGAAATGATGGAGATTAAAGTGTAACAATGAGCTTGTGAGACTTAATAAATAAGTTTAAAATGCAAACTATGAAATTATTATGAAATGATAAGGATTATATTTATGTTCTCTTCAAACAAGTTTCTAACAATCTAAGCACCTATAAGTTTCTCCTCTAACAATAAACGTGATTATTCTTCTATTATTTCTCTAGACTAATAAGGGATCAACAGTGCATTATAATTACACAAAGCATCTTAAAAGGTTGTATTAGAACTTTATTTACCAAAAGTGTGTTTGTATAAGAATTATCATAATATAAAGCTTGACCATTTTGTCCTTTTCAGTTCAAACATGCTCTCCCTGTAGCGTTGAAAGGTGGTTTCATTTTTTTTCTTAATAAAGGATGACAGCTGCTCTTATGTTGGTCACAAAGGATTTTAATGGTGACTCGCCATGATTGGAATCCACTGTGACCGCCATGAATCAAACCTGACCACGTCCTCTAGTCTCTGCAAAGATGAAAACATAAAAAACATTATCCATCCATCAAGCTTCTTTAAACAGAATCAAAAGTAGGAATTGATCAGACTTAGTTTAACATGTGTTTTCAGTCAGCCCACTGTTAGGTCTGCGCATTTTTTATTGAGAGTAGTCCAACATATAACTTTTGTAGCATTTTTTATTGTGTCTTTTAATTCAATGGAGCGGAGCGTAGTGAAGCTGCTGGCACGCCCTGGAGACGGACTGCAGCGTTCGCGGCGCTCAAGGAGTATGCGGTAGTTAGGTTCCTAACAGCATGCAGCTAGGTAGCTTTTTATCCAGTTGTTATGTCATGAGTGGATTAATTAGAAAAAAACAAAATAACTTGAAGCCCTACTTAGATCTAGGAAATTTGTTATTAGCAGCACTAAAGCTCCTAGCAGGCTTTTTGGGATCCATATTAAAGTCAAGTTTAACATATCTTACATTTTAAATGGTAATGGTAATTGTGTGTGGAAATCACACACTGTTATTTGTTAAATCGGCTGTCAATGATTTTTATGGACTCTCTGTAGTTATGTCTTTGTTTACCAAGATGTTACCTTCTCATTTTCTCCCATTCCTCCTGCATATATCTCTGTGTTTATGTACTGAGAGAAAATTGAACCTGACCTTTCTGGTTGCTTTTCTCTCAGGTTGTTAATCCCATGCCCACCCAGCAACAACATAATGCTGCATGTTGTTCCTGCAATCTGAGTTTGTATTTGATTGTTTTTGGAACTACAGCATAAAGTTAACGATTTGAAGTTGTCATGGAGAGAAATGAATCCAAATGCAGTATTTTCAGCAGTGTTGGAATTAGTTAAAACAGCTTTTCCTATCAATCACTTCACAAGCATGCGTGTCACTCTTTAAATAATTGGATTTGAATTTCTGACTGAAAAGCTTGGCAGGGCGCTGTGATTGAGCGGCTGTGTACTGGCATGGGATGATTTAGGACATCCAGTTTAGTTTGGAAGTGTGATTAAACAGATTAGGCTGCCAGATTATAATTATTTAGATGTCATGAGAATAAAACTAATGAGGCTGCGAGACTTGAAGTCGTGAGACGCCTGGATCATTAAATGAAGCCCATCACAAGCTGCTCTAAAGCTTTAAAGGTTAAAACAGATTGATTAAGGATTGAATGTGAAATCTTCAAAAAGCTGGAGAAAAACAACATAATAAAGAAATGAGTGGAACAGATATGACCTAAAATATAATTAATAGTGCTTGACCAGATTATGTGATTACTTTTCAATATTTTTGTCAAGTTAAAGGTCAAACATTATGCAAAATAGACTTTACCGTGTTTTTTTTTACCACTAATATGTTTGCCTAGCCTTTTTATAAACCACCTAATTAACAGGCCGTTTGGAGATTTTCCCTTCATGACATCACAGAGGGCAGTAACACCTCTCTCAGGTAGGTGACACTCCCACAGTTAGGTGTTTGTTCCCTCTGAGTCTGCCCTCTCACCGTAAACAATAGGGAATGTTGCAAGAAAGTCACCTAAGCCCTTCCAGAGAGGGGGCGTGGTCAGACACAGCTCATTTGCATTTAAAGCTACAGACACAGAAACAGGCTGTTCTGAGCAGGGCTGAAATAAAGGGGTTTATAGACATGATAACATACAGGATCAGAGTGGATTTAGAACAAGACACTTCACAGACATGTTTTGGGCAGCTCTGAGACTTATTGAAATTTGTTGAAAAGGAGAATAATTTGTGAGCTTTAAGGTGCACTTTGCGTTGTTTCATACTTTGATTATTACATTTTGTGAGATTGAATCTAGGTCAAGATTCTTGTCAGTGTCCCATCTTTTCTATCTCTGTTCATGATGGACTTAAACTCATGCAAAAGAAGACATTTAGAGAAAATATCTGGGGGGAAAACAGGAGAAGGAACGGCACTAAAGATACAAAAGAAGAGACATACCGAGAAATGAAAACATACAACTGTGACAAAATAGACAGAACAAAAAACAGGACACATTTAAGAGCATGAAATAATGGAGGTAAACCTAACAAAGCTATGAATGGCTGAATAAGAGGCAAAGTGTGAAGCGCTTAGGATAAAAGCTCTGTATAAATGCAGTCCATTTACTAGTCCATTATGTCGTCCAACACCATTTTCAGGCTTTTCTGCTCGCAAAATGATTGTTATTTTATATTACCTAAAAGCTATAATGCAAACATGTGAAACAGAAGTTTTAGGAGTGAAACTATCTCTCACTGTCTTGCTGTATTGTGGAGAAAAAATCTGTTGTGGTGAAAAAATGCATTCTAATGCAAAAGCACAAATGAGAGGCAGCTAAATCTGCAGCTGAGGCTATTAGAATATTCAGCTTGTTAAAGTAAAGAGACAATCAATAGCAACACAACTTGGTATTAAACTTTTACATCTTAAAACAAACCAGCACGCAACTGGAGAAACACGTTTGAGTGCATCAGTGTATTAATTTGCAGTCAATACAACAGAATTTAAACTTCGATAAGATACTAGTACCAATCAAGCAATATATAATGTATACCTGTTTTGATACCATGACATCATAGGCACTCAATATTGGTTGAATTCCTGTATTCAGTTACCAGAAATCAAAGGCAAACTCCTGCACACTGTCTAAATAGTACAAATAGTTTGCAATGTTTCAGTAGCAAAACTGTGACCATTTATCTTTCACAGATCAGAAGGTGCTTGCAGAGTTTGGTTTAAAATATATAGATAAAATATAACGTTTTAAATACTTTGCAATAACACATGAACCAAAGTGTTGCTTACTAAGTCTGTAAAAGCATAGATGTTGGATTGGTTTGATTGGGACTGGGCAACAGATTAATGATAAAGAGATTAAGGCCTTGTTCACACTTGACTTCTTTTTTTAACTGCCAGCGCCTTTTTTACATACAAGCGTAAAGGAAAAAGGATGACGCCTTTTTAAAAAGCTGACCAATCAGGACGAGTAGTAACCTACGTCCCTAGTTACCTGTGCCCAAAAAGATGTCATGCACCCAAAAACGGGGAACTTCTACCAGATATGTTTGCATTGCGCGTCCGCTCCGGTCTGTTAAGGGTTCGTGCACCCTCATCCATCAACACCCACCGGCTGCGTTCTCAGTCTGCAGCACGGAGAGCACAGCCGGACAGCTGGAGTACGGAGACAAAGGCATTTCTGGCGACAGCACGAGATAATACGATGTACGTTGTATAAAACTCAATACAAACCTTATAAACACGCAATTGATGCGTTGTGCTTGCGCGGTTGCACCGTAGGCTAGATCCCATTGTTAAGGTTACAGAACACTCGCGCATAAGCACTCAAAAGGCGCTGAAAGCAGCGCTTTGTTCTGAAAAAAGAAGTCAAGTGTGAACAGGGCCTAAGGCGAACTCCACACGTGAAAGGGTATTTTTTAAATATCATAGGTTTTCCTTCTCCGTTTAAAAAAAGAATCCGGTCCATACACGCAAAGTTCTCAAAAACATATTAGTCCACATGAAAACACAAAAGGCACCTTTACAGCTGTCATGAGCATGCCAAGTCAAAAATGTTGTCCTTGACATGGGAAAAGGTGTCCATTCAGGCGTCTCTGCTCGTCAACATAGAGGGAGAGAAACTGTGAATGTATTTGTAAGCTTGTAAAAAGTCCAGTTTAACAACGTTAACACAAGCACTAGTTTGATTAAGTCTGCTCTAATCTCATGGAAACAAAAGTGAAAGGGACGCATAATGACACCAAACGGAGGAGAGAGCGACGCACAGTGTGACGTTACAAGCCCAAAAGTCCATTTTCCCCATTTACACATAAACTCTTTTCTGAAGATCTTCACCCTGGAAGGAGTTTTCCAGAAGGTGCCTTTCAGTGACCTAAAGTGCAGTTTGCGGCCAAAACACACAGAAAAACTCCCACCATCCTTATTAGACAAAAAAAACAGGTAGAGTTCATGAGATGAAAGAAGAAGAGTGAGTACAAATTCATAAAAAGAAATTACAACATGACCTAAATACAGCAAGCAGCAAATTCCACATTTCTGCACTAGATTAAAAAATCAAACTCACAAAGTCAGATCTTCTTTGTGGTTTTATAAAAAATAAATCATAATAAAAACAAACAAACTTTGAATTCTACCTTGAGATTTTAATACTAAACTAACAATAAAAACGGTGATATTTCAGGTCAGCCTCCTTTTATTTATATGGAGATGAATTTAATAAAGTGGTGCAGAGAGAGAGAGAGAAGGAGAGAGAGAGGGAGAGAGAGAGAGGGGCAAACCTTCTTCAGCTTTATTTATTTATTCACTTATTTCTCTGCCGACCATCAAATACACAGAACATAATTATATCTCTGCACCAGAGGTAGAGCAGCAGCCATCTTGACATGTTAATGGCTTCAGGCCCATCAATCACACCTTCAGCCGAAGCCGTGTGGCTGCAGAATATATATACACTTTCACACACAGCTACACACACACACACACATTTTCACACCTGTCACCGGAGTGGCACGGCCAATGAATACACCTGCCTGTTTACGCACACACATAGTCCTCAATCATTCTCACTTCTGACCTTAATATTAGTGGGACCAGCAGGGGACTTACAGAAACACACTTGCACTTCTTCTTTAAAAGCTTTTTAATAGCAGTGCACTCGCCTCAATGACCACCTGCTGGACTGCTTCAGCTTTAACCGTCAGCTTCATCAGGTGGCTGTTTGACGTGTCCATGGTATCGCATGTTGTGTGTTCCTTAGGTAAGAAAGCTGTCCATAAAACTGTAAAGACGCAATCCTCATTGTCTTATTGTTCAGATCAGCTGCTCTTCCCCTTATAAACAAATACTCTTTAGATTATCAGTCAGCTATGATTAATAATTCAGGATCTCATTCCTGAAGTTGTACTGTATGTTCTCTGACAGTGACACATGAAGATTTTCCATTTTGCTTCATGTGGCATGATTCAGGTGGAATCCACTCACATACACCTTTTAAAATGTGTAGAGTAAAGAAGGATAGGCACTGGACTGTAAATTGTGTTTGCATTTTTTATTTTTTTCTACTGCTATTTTAAGAACATTTATCTACTTATTTTTTTCCGGACACTAGTGTTGACGTAACATCCAAAATCTATCCATTTTATTAAAAGAATGTTAGTGTTACCATGACGACTGAACTATATCATGGAACAAAGTTTTGGTGATTCCCTCACCAAAACAGATGATCTCTCATTCTTAATCGGACCTCGTGATGGAAAATTCTCATGTCTTAAATCTTTATGCGACACAGGACTTTGCCCTGTAATGCATTTCAACAGAGCTGATCGTTCTTGTTCACAACATGGCATGTCCTGCCGTGATCGTAACCTGCAGAACGTTACGGGCACTCTGAGGCTGGACGTACGAGAAATTCCAGTGAACGATGGGTTAGTTTGCCAATGAAATAAGTAAGTGTGCAAAAACAAGCAGACTGCTACAGTGGCTCTCTTTCATCATGTAACTAATACAAAATTGATGGTAATAATGAAACGAAGTAACAGATTAACCTCACGCCTGATTTGCAGTGACTGCCTCACTGTGATATGTGTCAGTGTGTGTGTGTGTGAAAATTGGTGTTCTTTTTTTTGTAATGTGAATGTATGTGCAAACCTCCATCAGTCCATCTGAAAGCTATTTACCCTCCAGAGCGCTGAATTTCCCCTGCGACCTCAGTCGTCTCACTCAGAAAATGACAGTGGACGTGTGTGTGTGTGTGTGTGTGTGTGCGCGTGTGTGTGTGTGTGTGTGTGTGTGTGTGTGTGCGTGCGTGCGTGCGTGGGGGGTTATCGCCTGTGACATCAGCACCCTCATTTCCTCTCTTGTTATTATTCAGCCTCTGTGGATAGAAAGACTAAATGATGAGAGAAGGTGTTGTGAATGTGTGTGTTTGTGTGTGTGTGTGTGTCACAGTGTGTGTGTCACTGTGTGTGAGAGTGAGACAGGTGACGTCTCTAAATCAGTTTTAGATTATTTCTTAAACTTGTCATTTCTTCGTGCAGATGCATTTTTACTTGACAATCAAAGTAGAAGTCGTCTGCAGAGACCGGGTTCACACTCTGTAAGCGCTTCCCCTCCAAAGTTGTGGTGACTTTTAACACTGAACTTGAAGGTATTACCCTGCTTTTCTTTTTCAGTTCTCTTTTAAATCACTCTATTATTTTTCTAATAATTGAACTCACAGACCTCCAGTCTGTCCATTTGAAAGTAAAAAGTTTCCCAGCCACATGTCTCCCAACGTGTGAAGTCTCGTGTTGCCGAAGGCTTAAGTCGTTAGCTTGCATACAGATTAAGAAATTACTTCTAAATGTGTTCGGACTATTCTACCATGAGGGGCTGAACTCTGCCCCGCAATGGCAACAGTCTTTTGTCAGCTTCAAACAGGACTGAGTTAAATTGCGGTTATTATGGAAATGCGGCGGCCGGTTTGATTGATGGACAGTTTGTTCGACGTGGTCAAATCATGAACAGACTCTGCTGCTCTCCGGAAGGCGGGAGGAGAAACCTGGAGGAGTGATATGGGGTCCTGAAAGAGGCAGTCAGTCAAAGCGCTTTTATTATTCACACTTTTTAAATACCTCAACTTTGAACATTGAGGACTAGTGGTCCTGATGTCAGCAGCTCTCTGTGGTCATTTAGAGAAAGTTTTCAAAACACAAGAAATATCACATGGATAACAAATATCCTCCCTATGTCTTATTACCCAGCTGATTAATGATTTCAGTGTTTTTTACAAGACCATCTTGCTTTTACAGAAACGGCAGCACTGTGTGGCTTCTTACAACTTCTTGTTTTTCTGCTCTTGTCTTTATCCTGACTTACGGTTTAAGATCCTTCAAACACCGGGGGGGGGGGGGTTCAGATTCTAAGACTTTGCTTACCTACATTGAATAGTGCTTCTGTCTTTCCACACAACCGATCGGTGGCTGGACTTTAAGTTAAGCCCCCCCCCCCCCCCCCCCCCCCCCTTCTGACCAAAGTCAGAATCTTTCCAGATTCTCCTGTGGTGTGAGGTGTGTTGAGAGGGATCTTTACATCCCCGATCTGCTCGGAAGTCAATCGGGGCTTCCCTGATTTGAAATTGTAAAATATTAAACGTGTTCAATATTTACGATTCAACAGCGTGGGGAGAACACCGAGGACGGCCGAGCACGGACTCTGTGAATTGTCTCTCACATTTTCAAAATCTTTTAGTGTGTGCCAGACCTCCGTTGATAAAACTGATCTCATTCTACGCCCTGCATGCTTAGAAATACAAGCGCCATGGTGCAAAACATAACCCTAAAGGAAATGGTTGTCAAGGAGAGGTGGTGATCCCTGTCTGCTGAGGTACACAGCTCAGCTTCTGTGCATGAACTCTGGTCGACTTCTCCAAACAGGAGAGCGTGAAGTCTGTTATGTTACTGAATGTAGTTGACTCCCTATAGATAAGTACCTCATACAACCTCACTGTTAAAATCACTTTACTATCCATGCAGTATATCACAGTCTACATCACAGTTTTGAATAATTCATTTAAAAAGACACCTGGGTATTTCACTCACCCTAAATCCAACTCTATAACATCAGCTTGTTTTTCAGTCGCTGTAAAGCACTTTGAATTGCGTCTGATTTGTATGAAAGGTATGTAAATATAGCTTGATTGATTGATTGATAAAGAAAAACCATGTCTATCTTATGAGGGACATGTTGAGTGCTCACCAGTACTTCCTATTGTAAATGTGCTTTGGGAACATACATCACTACTTATGTGCTTAATAAAAGACAAAATCCCCTTCTTCACCTTTAACTTCACAAAACTAGAAAAAAAAAAATGAAATGAAGATGAAAAGTGGTGAGAGGTGAACGGGAAAATGTGTTTATTTAGAATAGAGAACAAGGTAAATGAAACATCTGCTGTACCCAATAAAAACTTCTGTTTGTCTGTGTCTGACTGTAGCTCGCCGCCAAAGCAAGAGTGAGCGAGAGATTGCAGCATCTGGTGTTTTGTTGCAGACTAAAGTCTTTTTAAAAAGCTTAAGGCCAAATTATAACCGAATGTGTGAGTGTGCGTGTTTGTGTATGAATGTGTTTTTATTTGCCTTTTTTTGTCTTTTTCTGGCAGCTCAGACAGAGAGGCTGACTTCAAGAGAACACAATTTGAATTGGACGTAACACTGCAGACTGTTTCTCGGTTGTCCACGGGGCAGTTGTGTGCAAACCCTGCACTCCACTGCAGACTATTCACAATGTGAAAGAACATTGTTTTTATTTTTATTATTATTCCTGCAATTTGCTTCTACATTGAACTCTATTCTTATGTATAGGTTACAGAGCTGTCAAGAGAATGTCATTCAAAAATCCTGCTGCATTCAAAACAATCCTGCAGCATTCAAAACAAGCTCCCCAAATTGTTTTTTAGTGGCAGCTCAGTGGAAAAAGGAGAGCGATCTTTGGATGAGATGACTTTATGGCTCCAGTGAATTTCTCCTGCCTGTTTTCCGGCACGAAGTTTGGCAGTGAGGGAAGCTGGATGATTCACACCATTTAGAAGGGGGGCCAAACGCTGCTTTATTAGTCCAGTGAGATGTTAACTCATTTTGTTTTAAAGTGACAGTAAATTTTAACGAGTCTGCATACTTGGTTTGTTGCTCTGACAGTGTGTCCACCTGTGTGTCTGCATGTCCAAGTGCATCCAAAGCAGGATGTTCTCAAGCTACTTTCTTTTTTTTTTTTTCATTTCCGATTACTAATACTGGTAACAAGGTTTTTAAGAGAACTCAACCAAAAGCTAAAAAGGTTAAATTTGGTTGTCATTTTTTGTTGCTCTCATCTTGTTTCATTTAAAGATAGAATAGGTGGATTCCGCCACCAGGGGGCTCCCAATCAAAACAATAACAATAGATGATGCTGAGGCTGGCAGGGAATCATGGGAGTTCTCTCTGCTACTTCAGTCCAGCAGAGCCCCCACAGTAAGAGTTCCCGCTTCCTTATGCAGCTGTGTTTGACGCAACATCTGGTGTTTCCACGACAACGATAAACATTCTGTCTGTCATGGCGGCTCTGTAATGGCGTCCGCCACAACAAGACACGTCCCGTTACGACTATTACATTAAGGACTTCTCTGGCTTTGATAACTTTTGGAAATATTTGAGGTAATGTCAGACATATAACATGTTTAGTCCTTTTTTTTAAATTTATTTAGATATTTAAATCTAAACATTGGCATAAAATTCTACATATTGTACGTTTAACATATGATCAATTTTTGTGCTTTTGTGGTTGAATCCTCCTCCAATGAGCTAGATTGGCACCTGAAGTTTTGGTTTTTGATGCCAGTTCATCACACCAGAGAGATTTCAACACGTCTCCATGTTACCAGCCTGTGAACACCAGCTGTTCAGTTAAAAAAAACAAAAAAAAACACTCTGTCTCTGTGAGTCCAAATCACACTGACACAAAATGGATTCTTCACGTATCCATTTAATTGCAGGCAACCAAAGCATACTGGACACAGGGGCTTAAATGGGCTGATTGAGCATTAAAATAAACACTTAAAGTGCTCATTTGGCTCCTATGCTCAACTATCTGCCAAGAATCATGTTCCCTTGGCATGTCATGACAATTTCCTCTCAAAATATGTGTGAGACTGGTACAATGAAACACTGAAGGACCGTGCAGAGAAGAACATGTTTATATTGTTTTGAGTATTAAAGTCACATTTGAGATGTAAAAAAGGGGAGACACGTTGACATATCTGAAGATTCAAGCAGTTTTATATTTTTCATAGACGTGTGGTGAATAACTTGCCTCCACTCATCTGCAAAACTTCCATCTGAAATAAAACTCCATTCAAGTGTTTTCAGTCAGTTGTTTATTTTAGAAGCACAGAATGATTCATCAGTGCAGAAACAAAGAGACTACATGATGTCATGTAGAGATAAAAGAGTCTCTGAGAGTTTCACTCTTTAACGTCATCAATTTAAAGTCCAACCGCACTTTTTTTTTAGAACTTACAGATCTGCTTTGTGCTTTCTTTGAGTTGAAAAAACAAAAGAGGGAAATTAATATTTGATATGTTTTTTGTTTCATAACAGCAACCTCTGTTTGTGTATTAACCCATTGGCAAAATATCTTACTGAATGTGTTTAGTTCTTGGAGAATATCCTTTAAAGAGAGTAAAAAAAAAACACTTTAACTGGACTGATAAATATCTAAACTCTTCTGTGTGAGATTTGTTGTAATTCACTTTTGAATGATTATATCAATTAGGTCTTTTTCATGTTTCATGTTTCATGTTTGCTTCATTCTAACTTGCATAAACCAAGTCTGAAATGTGAGCTGATGAAACATGCAGACATCCTGCTAAAGTACCAAAAAAAGCTGCAAAACAAAACAAAAAAAAGGTAAAAAAGCTCAAGCACAAGCCGAGACACGTCGGTCTGATTTGTTAATAAAGTTGATCTTCATACTTCAAGTGTCGCTGGAGCTTTATGACCTCTTCTAGCCTTTCACTCTTCATGCACCTCGGTGAAGTAATCCCACTCTCAAACTAAACAAAAAATAAATAAATAAAAAAGTTTGAAAGGAAGCACCAGCTAATTAAATTTTACACCAAAGGTTAAAACTGTGAAGTGTTCATGAAGTAAACTCATATAAATGCACCTACCTGACATTAAATGTCACAAATGGAAAATAAGCACATCTTTTTCTCGCAGCGAGTTCTCTCACAGGACAGTTATTGGTCTGTTTATTTGTTTATGTTGTGTTTGAGTTTTAAAGGCAATCTCCTCCTCTGATCGCATCTGATCAAAACCCAGAATAAGACACACTGCAGTGCTACACACACACACACACACACACACACACACACACACACACACAAACATACACACTGCATTAGTTAGCTGTGCTCATTTATGTTTGGGTGCAGGAGCTGCTGAGCTGTCCCTGAAGCTGACACTGTGTTACAAGCAACACACACACACACACACACACACACACACACACACGCACACACACACACACAAAGAGAGACACACTGTCCTATCCTTGGTGTGAATACAGGTAACATTGACTCTTTGTAGTTAGTTTGAAAGAGTGCTCTAAAGTTACCCTGAAATGCACAATCACACACACACGCACACACACACACACAATCACACACACACACGCACACACACGCACACACACACACACACACACGCACACACACGCACACACACGCACACACACACACAGTAGCTTTCTTTCCAATTCTAATTGCTGCAATGTGACACTGCTTCCCACATCAGGAGAAGAAAGAGGGATACAGTCAGAGAGAGAGAGAAGACGGGGTGAACGACGGGTTTTGAAGAGAGACGAGGCGTCGGTGTTTGCCCAGTCTCCCTTTCCGTCTGTCTTTCAACGGACTCAAAAGGGGTCAATCTTAACATAAATAGTGGTGTCTCATTGAAAAATGCAGGTTTATCTCCAATATTAAAAAGGAGTAGACAAAAAAAAAAAAACATCAATAATTCAGAACTCCTCTTAAAAAATAAAAAGCCGATGATAAACAAACTGTCTGCTGCTCTCTTGGTTGTGTTCACTTCAAAGGACTCAGACGGGTCTTTGGGGTCTCCATTTTTTAACTGGCATACACGTACTCTGGACTATAATCCCCAAGAGCAGACAACCCCGTTCTCCTGTACTTTTTATCTTAGAACAAAAAACAAAAAACACATTTGATGAGTGAAAACAGAAACCCTCTGTTGATATTATCTTTATATATAGAATCTGTGGTGCATCCACATGAGAATACACATATGCACTCTGTATTCCCTCTATATCCTGCAATGAAACAAATACTTGGTGCCCATTGCATTTTAATTGCTTTCTGCAGTGCTTATCACATCATTCTATATTCCTCTCCTTACAGATGATGTGTTAATGTGTATCACATTTTTTTCAGTGACATTCAAAGCTTCAGAACAGCCACTCTGAAACACTGTGGCCCATTTTGAAATCTAAAAATACGCTTGGGCCCACTTCCATCCTCTAATCACACAATTCTGAACATTACCTCAAACTAAGATGCTATATTTACCAATAAACAAAGAGAAGGAGGGTCCAGGTAGACATACATTTAAAGCAATAAAATATGTGAAAATAGTAAACACTATAAAACCGAAAAAAAACAATTGAACATACTTATTGTGAAAGCACTCCTGCGACCCACCTACAGTTCTTTCAAGGCCCACCTGGTGGCCAGGGCCAACACTTTGGGAAGCATCGGATTAACTGTTTACTAAATCTGCTCTCTAATGGATATTATTCCAGAATTCCAAAATTCAAAGTTCAATTGTTTAATATCTTTCAAAGCACTCTCTTTGTTTTTTTTTTTAGGTTTTCCAGATCGCCTATGTGATTATAAAAGCTGCCAACTCACCTCGACCAGGTAAGCCACACACTGGGGCATGAACATGACTTTTTATGTATATAAATAAATCAATGAGTTTGTTATTTAAGTGTCATTTACAAACCTATCTTCATCATTTGTTCTATAACACTGTAATTTCAGCCTTTTGAGGAAACAGTAAATGGAAATTGTAAAGTGAACTGCTCTCTCATAAAGCAACTTTCTAATCTTCTGACCACTGACAGCCTTTATTCTACATGAAGTTCTCAACTGCCCACCCACCAGTGCTAATCACCCTCACATACTGATGGTTATGCCTTAGGGAGCAACTTCGGGTGCATTGTCTTGCCCAAGGGCATTTCAACATACATACTGTATGAACTTGTGATCGGACCTCCAACCTTCCCAATGAGAGACGGCCCCCTCTACTACTGATCCACATCCGCCCAAATAATAACGTCCATCCATCCACTATCTTTACCGCTTTCAGTTCTTGGTCGCAGGAGGGGGCTGGAGCCGATCCCCGCTCTCATTGGACGAGAGGCTTTGTACAACCTGGACTGTTTGCCAGTCAATCACAGGCCTGACATACAGAGACAGACACCCAGCCACACTCACATTCACACCTACGGGGAATTTAGAGTCCAACTAATTTGATTTCAGTAAAGACCTGTTATACGTTAAGTATCATAAGATACAGTTTCTTGTGTTTTGATGATATTTAAATATTTACTGATAAAATTATTGTAAGAAAAATCAAGGTTTCATTCTATAACATCCATTACCATATAACTGACATAAAATATTTCTTAGGGTATAAACTAAGATCCAGAGTCCTGATTTCTTGGAAACCATAGTAAGCTTTGGAGCGTTTAACTAGGAGCAGTTGTGAAAACACATTAAAAATAAATATCTCGATGGTGTTTCGTGGTGGGTGAAACAGTTCATATGTATTCTGCCTGGTGCAATCTAATTAGCTAATTTTTTCTCCATCAACTGAACTCTCTTCACTTCATATTCAATCAATTCAAGCGGTGGACTGTCACTCGTGTGGTCCAAGCAGTCAATACAAATGTGGAATTGAATGTTCTGTCAATTTTCTATGTATTTTAAGTAGGCTGACCTCAGCACAGCCTTAGATGTCCATCATTATTTTTATCGATCTTATTTCCTCTCTCCAAATAACATGTTTGAAGCATTTCGTCTTTATTTTCCCCGCTCATATTTTTCTGCGCAGGCAACTGGATCTTGGAGCGTTCATTAGATGGCGTGACCTTTGAACCCTGGCAGTACTACGCCATCACAGAAACCGAATGCCTGACAAGATTCAACATTAATCCAAGGACAGGACCTCCATCCTACACCAGAGACGATGAAGTCATCTGCACATCTTTTTATTCCAAGATCCACCCTCTGGAGAACGGAGA